>NW_028252711.1:0-600000 GCF_964263255.1 Lissotriton vulgaris | reverse complement strand
CCTGTTTCATAGCCCGTCTTTGTGCGCACACCAAACCCCGTTAAAACTGTTGGCATATTTTAGACTACGGGCAGCAGTTAAAGATTTGTACATAACATACCCGGCGGAACCCGCACCATTACAAGCATTACAGATACTTTTGACAGCCCCCACATGCAAGAATCTAGTCACACGTTTATACACTGCTTCCCAGACTGAACAACACCTAGGGCCTGATCGGTCGCAACAGAGATGGGCAGAGCTAACTGGTATGACCATATCAGAAGAAGACTGGAACTATAGCTGTGCGCAATTACACCTACTCACATTGAATTGTAATTTAAGGATCATCCATTTTAAGTTTCTACATCAGACTTACTACACACAGGTCAAGTTAAACAGATATGGCCTCAGAGCGGATGACAGGTGCCAATGCTGTTCTGCACCTTTGGCTGACTTTTTGCACATGGCGTGGGCCTGCCCTGGTTTGAATAAATATTGGCAGGAAGCGACGGACGCACTCACACACATGCTAGCCGAACGCATCCCAAACGCACCTTTGGTATGCCGGTTGGGCATATATAAACCTAAATTGGCCAAAAGACGAAAGCTGCTGGCAGTAGCATTATTACATGCGAAACGGCGAGTAGCCATTAAGTGGGGTAGCAAACGCCCACCCAGATTTAGGGACTGGATAACTGATTTATTGTACCGTAAAGAAACACTAAGCGCATATGAGGAGGAAATACTCCAGGCCTCCAGACCTAGAGATTTTTGGCAACCATTAGTGGATTATTTACAGCACTGCGATGATGACTCCTGATAAGAACAAATAGATAGATGCACGGACGCTGGAGTGAGAATAACATCCCATGCGACCCCTTGATATATTACAATTATTGTGCCTGTTAACTTTGGGCATTGCTGGGTCATGGAGGTATATATGTACATTCCATAAACTGTAATCAATGTTGTATAAATATAGCCTCATATGCTGGAAATCGCTATGGTAATCTATATTGCTTCATGTATTTTTATTGATGATTATTGAGAGCATGAGAGCTTGGACTTACACATGTAATTCAATATTGTAATGTGTTTATTCTTTCATGCTGCTTGGTGAAATAAAAAAAAAAAGGCTTTGGAGCTCGTTAGAGAGGGATAAAGATAGAGAAAAGGAAATGTAGAGCGACAGAGGTGTACAGAGTACTCCAATTGGATAATTTAGAGAGAGAATTATTGAACGAAAAGCAGAGAGAGGTAAAGGCAGTGAGAGAAAGACATAAAAAGAGCGACTAGAGGAAAAACAAAGAGATGCAAAACAAAGAGATGCAAGAGAAAAAGAGGCAGCAAAATGGGAAGTCGTATAGAAAAAAGGGTCATGCAAAGAGTGGTGAGGAAGAGAGAAAGGTAGCAAGAGGGATGAAGGGTAGAAAGGCAAATGTAGTGTTAAGCAAAAAGAGGAATTTGAGGTTGAGACACATGTGAGATAGGGACAGAGCAGGTTAAGTAGATCGAACTAAAAAAAAGGGGGTGAGTGAGATAGTTGAGGTTAGGCGATGATTTGAAATGTAGTTAGATATGTGTGTAAGTGTGAGAGAGAGGCAGAATATTTAATGATGAAAAACAAAGTGGTAGAGGTGGACAAAATGAGGTAGCTAGAATGGAGTAAGAAATGTAGAGAGGTGGTAACAGCGGTAGAACAAGAGAAAGAGGAGATGGAAAGGTGAGGTTGTGAACTTAAAGTGAGGCCAATTGAGAAGTAAGAGAGGGACAGAGAAACCACTAAGGAAGACAGAGGCGAGGTAGTGATGAAGATGTGACATAGATAGAGAAATAAATGAGATAGAGAGGTGAGTGGGTGGTGAAGTAGAGAAAGGATTGGAGGAGAGATATAAAAAGGTAAAGTAATAGATATATGGAGAGAAAGATAGAGCTGTGACATACAGATACCTTTGTGTGAGAAGTGTTGTCGCTTAACAGAAGTAAGTTCGATAAAGTGCAGTGAGGTACAGAGAGAAGGATGTATTAGAGAGTGAATTAAGGAAAGGAGAAGGGTTTGAGAATAATTGTTATAGATGTATTCATAAAATGTGATGCCGAGAGGGGCAAGGTCATATGAGAGAGCTAGAAGAGGATGAAGTTGAGTGAGATGTAAGGGGTATATTTGGAGAGAGGTGAGATAGACAAAGGAATAGAGAGAAAGGATGAAGGAACACAGAGGTAGAGAGAGGGTTAAGATTGTAGATGTTAGGTGAAGTACGGGAAGAGATATGACACAGAAAGATTATTTTTCAATTGCCACCAATTGTCTGAGTGTGTGAGTGTCAAATATGGGCAGACCAGGCATGCACATGAAGGGGCAGATTTTGCAGAATCTAAAGTTGCTCCACTGAGCAAAGCAAGAGTGAGAGAGCATCAGAGAGCCATAGTTCTCAAAAAAGGCCTGCTGCTGCACTCCACCCCAGAGCAGAGGCATAAACAGGCTGTGTAGCACCGCACACAACCTTTGCACTATGGTGCAGAGGTGAGCGTGTGCTGTCTAGCCTATAAAATTATAATAGAAGCATACCTTTTCAGTCCAAAATTCTATGCCTAAACAAATTGTTAAACATGACACATATTGCACATGTGCTGTACAATGCAGCACACATGCAATGTCTTCATGTTAGCACCTGCTTCAGTGAGGCAATATGTATTTAATTTATTTATTTAATGCTAAGCTAGGTCTGTCTCTCTTTGTTAATCGAGTGTGCCTTCAAAAAGATGGGCGCTTATGCTAATCCTTCCAGGTTACACCATTTTGAGGCTCCCTTGATGCAAAGAGAATCTGTAGCAGCCCTAAGTTTCTGTTAAGCATACAGGACCATCAAACACTATGGTAGTCCCACTTTGTCAACGCCTTAAAATGTTTCTGAATAGAAGACACCTAAGAAGAGGCCGCGAGATTTCCTGCTGTGACTTAGCTCAGGAACATGAAGAATGAACATGGATCTGAAAGACAAGACACTATGCATAAAGAGAAGTTAAGTTCATACATACCCACTAGATTAAAGCAACGTGGACAGGTCTTGATCAAACTGAGTTCACTTATCAGGGAAAGAAAAGAAGAAAGTTGGCATGTGGTGCATTTCCGTTTCAGAGGTTATTGGGTTTATTTTTTTGGTTTAATAATTCTTTATTACGTTTTCAGAAAAAGATAAACATTATCAATAAAATGAACACATTATGACTAAAATGTAGCAGTTAATATATAAGAGAAAAACATGAGCAAATAATTCAAAAGAGAAAAAGATAAAAGGAGGTGAAGAAAGATAGAAAGAAAATAAGAGGAAGGAAGAGCTAGAGAGGAGAAGAAGAAAAGACAGAAAGAGAGAAAAAAGGAATAAAAGAAAGTTAGAAATTAAGAGAAAGTAAAAAATTAAGATGCAGGTGCATGTGTAGAAAGATAAGAAGTAAAAGGTAGCCAAAATAGGTCAGATTTCATTTTCTGAGAAGGAGTAAGAGAAGAAACAGTAGCAATTCTGTGTTCATCACAAATGTAGTTTCACCAAGTTAATAATGATAAATTAGAGTTAACTTTCCAACAGGACAGAATCAATTTAAATGCTAGAGCCATAAATAAATCAAACAGCAAAGAAATATGATTTGAAACATCAAAATCAGGTGAGGAGGAACCTAGAAAAACATTTTGTATTGATAATAGAATATTACATTGAAATGTTTTCGTACATTTAGACCAAATAATTTGCCAGAACTTCAATACATTAGAACAATCATAAAGATGATGAATTAAAGTCCCAGTGGACTCAGAACAAGACCAACATAGGGACGAGGAAGTAGGGGAAATCTTGGATATGCAAACATGGGTAATAACAGCTCTACCATAAATGAAGTATAGGGATTGAGTAATACGTGCAGCAATATCAGTTTTAAATAACTTGAGCCATAATTTATCCTAAGAAGAGATAGGAAGTGACAAAGATAAGTCTGCTTCCCAGAGTAATTCTACATAGGATTTAGGTCATTCAGTAACAGGTGATAACAGCATCTTCTAAATAGAGGCAGCGTTAGGCCTATGTTCCTGAGAAACACTTTACAATGGTGAGGGTGAAGTGAGTAATGGAGAAGCTAAAGGGAAATTGTTGGAAGATAAATAAGACTGCAAAGCTGTTGATATTAAAAGATACTCATTAAAAAATGAATCCAGTAAATGATATTGGAATTGGAATTCATGGAAGGAAATAACAGAATTATGCTGGATTAATTGATGAATAAAACTAATTCCCTTCTCCTTCCGGTGTTTGTAATAAAATGATTTACTTTTATATTTGAAAAATGTATTATACCAAATAGTGGAAGACAAAAAACATTGATATGAATCTAGACCATCTGAAAAAATAATATATAATAATTGTCGGGAGTATTTTAACATAGGATTATCTGATTTGAAGGTGCAATTAGACATATATATTATATTTCGAAAAGAAAAATCTTTTAATAGGGAACACTCAAAAACAATCCAACGAGGGATAGGAATATCAGCAAAATCATGAGTTAAGGCAAAAAATGTACAAATTAAAAAGGCAGAATGATATGATTTAAAATCAAGAAAACGCACACCACCTTCTGTTTTGGGACGTTTAAGTTTCATAAGAGCAATGCGGGGTGTTTGTTATTCCATAAAAACTTTGTACAAATAGAATTCATCTGTGAAAAATATAAAACAGGGATCCGAAAAGGTAACATGGATAATGTATAAAGGACATGGGGCACGATCATCATTTTAATGGTATCTAATCTACCCCACCATGACAAATAAATAGGGGAACAAGAAAGAAGGAGTGACTGTATTTTAGTCGTTAGTACATTAAACCTATAATTAATGGTAGTAGATAAGGTAGAGGAAAACCAAATACCAAGGTATTTATTTTTTGTGGGACACCAGTAAAATTTGTATTATTACACATATATTGATAGCAGAGAGAGTTCAAGGGTAAGGCTTCTGTCTTAGAAAAGTTAACCTATATCCAGAGATACTGGAATACAACTGAACCTCATCCAAAAAGGGAGGGAGGGATCAGACATATATACCAGAATATCATCAGCGTATACTGACAATTTAGTTTCTATAGAATTATGTGTAAAGCCAGAAATACGTGAATTAACTTAAGTACGCTCAAGGAAAGGTTCAAGTCATAAAACAAATAACAAGGGCGAAAGGGGACAACCTTGGTGTGTACCTCTATGTAACGGAAAAGATTTAGAAAAATGGTTCTTCACAAAAATACTAGCACGAGGAAAAGAATATAACAGTTTAACCTAAGAAATAAAATTTGGACCAAAACCAAACAATTGGAGTGTATTGAACATGAATTGACAGTTTATTTATTTTAATTTCTTTTTTTTTTCTTTTATAGCGCTGGAATCAATCCCGAAAGGGTATCTCCGCGCTGAGCCAGTTATAGGATTCTCAGTCAGTACATCTAGGTGGATTAAGTGGACAGGAAAGCTTTTTGATAAAGGAGGGTTTTTAATATTTTCCTAAAAGACAGGTAGTTAGTAGTAGTTCTAACATCAGGGGGCAGTTTGTTCCATAAGGCAGGTCCAACTGAGGAGAAGGCCCGGTCTCCTTGTCTGGATTTCTTTGTGGCCGGGGGTTTTAAAAGGGCTTGATTGCTTGAACGAAGGGACCTACTGGGCTGATATAGTACCAGGGATTGAGACAGGTATTTAGGACCTGCACCATAAATGCATCTATGGACCGTGCAGCAGATCTTAAAATCGATGCGCTGTCGTATAGGGAGCCAATGTAATTCCCTCAACAAGGGTTTAGAAGGGGTCCTAGCTGGTACACCCATGACCAGTCTTGCTGCCGTGTTCTGGACCACCTGCAAACGACCTACTGCATCAGCATTCGCCAATGTCAGCAGGCCGTTGCAGTAGTCCAGACGACTGGTCACTAGTGCCTGCACGAGTGTCTTTCTGTAGGTGGCAGGAAGATACGGAAAGACACGTCTAAGTAGGCCAATAGTATGAAAGCACAATCCTGCAATGTAGTTGGTGTGTTCCTTCAGGGTTAGCTTTTGGTCCAACTTCACCCCAAGATTCTTTACATGATGTTTAGATGTAGGTGCAGGGCCGAGATCTATAGGCCACCAATCAGGGGACCAAAGAATACTTGCTTTGCCAAAAAGCATGACCTCAGATTTTGTGACATTACATTGGAGGCAGTTCGTCGCCATCCAACGTGACACCGCCTTCATATTCTATTTCTATTTCTATTTAAAATTATTTGTACAGCGCACGTACACCTGCGGTTTCTTGGCGCTAGTAACTGAGAGAGGTCAGAGGAGAAGTCGCGGGGTAGGTGAAAAAAGAGAGACTAAGGAATTATTTAAAGGATTTGGCGAAAAGATATGCCTTGAGTTGTTTTCGAAATAACAGATATGAGGTGGAAGCTCTAAGTTCTGCAGGCAGGGAGTTCCAAAACGTCGGGGCGAGGGTCGCAAACTTCGAGCCTCCCCATTTCTTTCTTCGAAACCGTGGGACAGTAAGAAAGGATTGGGAAGATGACCTTAGTTCCCTAGATGGAACATAGGGAATGATCTCTGAAGAGATGAAAGCTGGCGCCGTGCCCAGTCGTGCTTGGAAGGTGATAGATGCAAGCTTAAACTGGACACGGGCCCAGACGGGAAGCCAATGTAAAGCTTTCAAGAGAGGAGTGGTATGAGAGGATTTAGGGAGTTTGAACACCAGGCGTGCCGCCTGGTTCTGGATCTGCTGCAAACGCCGAAGACTATATGCAGGGATGCCTGCATATAGGGCGTTGCCATAATCCAGGCGGGATACGACCATGGCAAGGGTGATAAGTTTTAGTGCATCAAAAGAAAAGAAACGGGACACCTTGCGAATGGTGCGAAGAGCCAAGAAGGAAGAAGAAACCACAGAACTCACCTGGGAGTGAAGGGTAAGTTGTGAGTTGAGCTTGATGCCGAGGGTTTTAACCGAAGTGGAGGGAACGGGTGGGGCACCAAGGGAAGGGGCCAGAAAATGGGGGACCAGGGGCTGGATGAACCACCCGTCAACACCAGCTCGGTCTTATCTGGGTTGAGCTTAAGATGGTTGTGGTTCATCCAGTCTCGGATATGCATCATGACAGTTTGAAAGTTGGAGATAGAATCGGGGGAAGAGGAAAGGTTGAACACAAGCTGGAGGTCATCCGCATAATTAAATACGGTGACCTCCATTTGTTGCAATGAAAAGATAAGAGGGGAGATGTAAAGATTGAATAAGAGGGGGGAAAGGGAGGAACCTTGGGGAACCCCGCACTGAACGTCACGGAAGTCTGCAGTGAAGTCACCCAGGCGAACAGCCTGGGTGCGGTCCCTCAGGAAGGAGGATAACCAAACCAACGCGGTACCCCCGATCCCCGCCGCCCTGACACGGGAAAGTAAGATGGAGTGGTCCACCGTGTCAAAGGCGGCTGAGAGGTCGAGGAGAACCATGGCCTGAGGTTGGTTGGTGTCCATTCCCTCCCTGAGGTTATCAAGGACCGAAAGCACTACAGACTCCGTGGAGTGTGCGGGGCGGAACCCGGCCTGGCGGGGGGCAAGGGCCCCGTTCTTCTCCACGAAAGAACTCAGGGCGTAGGTGACGTGACGCTCGAGTACTTTCGCCAGGAAAGGTAGGAGAGAGATGGGGCGGAAATTGGCTGGGATAGAGGGATCGGCACCAGGTTTTTTCAGGATAGGGACTATAACAGCAGATTTAAGTGAGTTGGGTACCACACCCTGGGATAAGGAACTGTTGAGAAGGTGGAGGGAGGGATCTGAGCAGTTAGAGAATATATGACGGAGGATATGAGCCGGGCAGGGATCTAAAGGAGACCCTGATTTAACAAGTGGGATTATGGCATTTATTGATTCCTTGGTTAGAGGTGGGAGGGTGGTGAGATGGTCCTTGGGAGGAGGACACTGAGGGTCCACAAAGGTAGGGGAAGGCAAGGGAATATTGGTTTTGATAGTTTCGATTTTTTGAATAAAGAAATTATTTAGGGAGTGACAAAGTTCCAGTGAAGGGGTGGGTTTGAGAGAGGTTCGGTCCGAGAAAGCTAGATTGTGAACAATCGAAAAAATTTCCTTCGATTTGCTTTCGGCTGCGAGGATTTTGGAGGAAAAGTAGATGGTTTTTGCCTCAAGGATGTTTTTCTTATATAGAGTCAGGATGTTTATAAACTCTAGGCGTAAGGAGGGGCAGTAGTTTTTCCTCCAGGCCCGCTCAGCACGCCGCACCGCCAATTTAGTGGCTTTGAGATCTTCATTAAACCACTGGTTGGCGTCTTTCTCTCGTTTGGTTGAGACCCGCTTCAGAGGAGCAATGGTGTTACAGCCTGCAGAGAGCCATTGATCAATGGCCGTGACCTGAGAGTAGGTAGATAGATCTTGGAGGAGGGGAGCGGAGGAAGTGAGTATGGAGGATAGACTGTCAAGGTCTACTCGGCCCCATGCTCGGGCCCAGGTGTTTTTGGGGAGCGAGGGCTTGATCGGGGGGTGAATGGGAAGAGAGAAGGAAATCAGGTGATGATCGGACCAGGTGCAGGGTGAGATTGAAAGGGATTCAACGGGGCAGTTGGAGGACCAGATCTGGTCGAGAGTATGACCTTTGACGTGGGTGGGAGAGTGAATGTGGGAGGTAAAGTTGAGGGAGAAGAGGGTATCTGAGAACTCCTTGGAAGATGGGCATTCGGCTTGGTCAGAAGGCCAAAAATTAAAATCACCCAAAAGTAAGATAGAAGAATTGTTAACTGTGATAGTAGCCATAACATCCAAGAAATCCGGGAGGAACAATAAGGGAGATTGGGGAGGACGATAGATCAGAATACAGGTAAGAGGGGGCGTGGTGGAGGTGGTACGGATGGCTAAAAACTCAGTAGTAGCGATATCAGGAAGGGACAGGGGCTGAAAGGGGAGGTCGGTTCGAGCGATGACCGCCACCCCACCTCCGGCTTTACCATGAGGCCGGTCGGCCCGGATGGCGTAGTATGGAGCTGGTAAAGTAGCCAGTAAGGTGGGGAGGGAGTCGTCACGGAACCAAGTTTCTGTTAAAAAAAGAAGGTCGGGGGCATGGAGATCCAGTAGGACCGACAGTTCATGGGCGTGGGCAACTGCAGACCTAGTGTTTAGATAGATAGCCGTGAGAGACCTAGGAGCCGCTGGAGCTGTGCCACCGCTGGAGGGAGTCGGGGGCTCAGGTTGAAGCCAAGGTATAATCAGAGGGGCAGGAGGGGCTAAGCCAAGAGACGAAATGTGGGAGCGGGTGGAGGCAGATAGCGGCCATGGGCCCCGAAGGCGGCGCAGTTGGGCAGGAGAGTAGGTGGTAACGCGAGCAGCGTGACATGCCCCTTGCCCCGGCCGGTCGCGGACGAGCGCAGACGAGCTTGCCTTAAGCGCGCCTTCGGCGCGCAATCGTCGCGCCCGCTGCGCTCGTCCGCTGCGCTTCCTGCCGAGGCACATAATTTATATTGATTGGTTGGAGCGTTGGAGGGGGTGTGGCCAACCGAGGTGGGCGTGTCTCGTGGCTCGCCTCGCCGTCAGGAATGGCGCCCAAGATGTAAATAAGCGTTGCAGCGCGAGGCGCGCTGTTCAGAGAAGCAAGGGTCAAGCAGTTTTAAAAAGTACAAGGTATTCATACCCTCAGCGAAGTTCTCCTTGACTTTAGAGTCAAGGGAATTGAAAGGGTAGAGGAGCTGGGTGTCATCAGCGTAGGAGATCGGTGTGAACCCATACTTCCGCACAATCTCAGCAAGGGGGGCCACATATACATTAAACAATGTAGGGCTAAGACATGAGCCCTGTGGCACCCCCTTCGTGAGCCCCCTAGAGGTGGAACAGAAGGGGCCCAGGCTGACAGATTGTGATCTCCCGGAGAGGAAACTCTCCAACCATGATAGTGCTAGGCCTCCGATTCCTACTCCTTGCAAACGGCTGAGAAGGATGTTATGGGCCACGGTATCGAAGGCTGCAGACAGGTCCAACAGCACTCAAATCATAGAGCCACCTCTATCCTGTGACATTTTGATCTGATCCGTCACAGAAAGAAGGGCTGATTCAGTGCTGTGGTTGTGGTTGTGGTTTATGCCATCAAAAACCTTTTCGGCATCTAAGGACAATGCTTTGTCCTTAGATGCCGAGCTTTGTACTTTAGCAAACATGCGAGCATTTTCCGAAGCTAATCTGCCCTTAACAAAACTAGCTTGTTCTCTCATAACCAATAGTAGGATAATATTCTCACGGCATGAGGCAAGGATTTTAGCAAATATCTTACAGTCATAATTGATTAATGAAATGGGGTGATAGCTTTTACAGAGGGAATGATCTTTAGCAGGTTTGGGAATAAAGACAATCAAGGCCTCCATAAAGAAACCAGAAGCTTTGGAATAAAAAATAGATGAGTTCAAAAGGGGCAAAAGTTTGGGAGCAAAAATAGAGGAAAAGGTGGAAAATAATTCAACAGAAAGACCATCAGGACCTGGTGCTTTCGATTATTTTAAAGGATTTGAGGAGTTCCTTTATCTCTTGAAGCGTAACCTCTCTCTCTAGTAATTCAAATTCATCAGGAAGCAGAGGGGGTTTAGGGAGGCCTGAAAAAAAGGTGTGAACATTTTGATTGGAGGGATTCGTATCATCAGATTCTAATGTTTGATAATAATCCTGGAATGCATTAGCAATATCTTTATCAGAGGACGCTAAATTATTAGTAGATTTATCAAGAATAGCACAATATTTTTACGTTCAGATTTAATTTTTAAGTATTTGGCCAGCATCTTGCCAGCTTTATTTTGACCCCCCTGTGATCCTAAGACTTAATTTTAAGAAGGACATTACATGTATCAATTGTGGAAATCTTGTTAAGAGCAGATTTGGCCTTAAATAATTCATGGAAAACAGAGGAAGATCTAGAAGTAAAGCAATTATGTTACAGCAGTTTGAGTTGTTGTAGTAAATTTGTATACTTGGCCTTAGTGTTTATTTTCTTTTTTGCTGAGTATTAAATAGTAAAGGCATGGAAGGAGGCCTTAAAGGCATCCCAATATTTAGTAATAGAGGTGTCTAAAGGATTTTTAATAGTAAAAAACTTGTTAATAAAAGTACTAGCTTCAGTTACAAAAGCAGTGTCTGATAATAAAAAATTATTACGTTTCCAACGACCGCATTTTGGAGAACTCAGGGAAAGATCAAGAACAGAAAAGATGAGGGCATGATCAGAAATACAAATAGATCCAATCTCAGAGGAATGAATTTATGAAAGTAAGGGTTTACTAACCAAAATATAATCAATTCTAGAACAAGTATTGTGAACATTAGAAAAGAAAGTAAACTCAAGGGTATCAGGGTTACAGGTCTTCCAAACATCATATAATGAACGAGAGACAATGGCATATTTAAATGATTTATGAGTTTTATCTGGATTAAATTCACACTTGGATTGTCTATCCAAGAATGGGTCCAACCATTGCTTAATATCCCCAGCAACAATAATATTTGGGCCATCAATAGAGGAAAGTAAAATCTTAATACTATTCCAAAAGTCAGAGTCTGGTTTAACAGGGCAGTAAATATTCAATAAGACAAGTTCTTTATTTTGTATAACAACCTTAGCCATTACCCAGCGTCCATCACTATCACATTGCGTAGATAAATTTTATTTATGAAATAGCATAGCAACATCACCTTTCTGATTAGAAGCTGAGAAATAAACAACTTGACCCACCCACTGTCTCTTCAATTTAAGTGATTCTATATCATTACAATGCGTTTCTTGAATAAACGAAACATGAACATTCAGTTTAGGGAAATGACAGAGTACCTTTTGTCTTTTGACTGGGTTTCCAAGACCACGAACATTCCACGTGACAACATTACACATAATGGAGGGAGGAGAGGGTAACACATGAATGGAGATAATACACTTCAGGAGAACAGCTGGAAGCAGAATAACACTACTTATTATATGAATACAAAAAACTAAATGTGTGGCAACAAATAACAACAATAGGCACGTGCATCAAGCAACATATTGTCAAAAAGACAGAATAAACAGAAAAAATAGGAGAAAGAAAAGAGGATAAGAAGAAAAAAAGATAGATGAAGGAAAGATATCCGATCTAAGAAAAAGAGTAAACAAAGTGAGTATGGAGTGTAACTGCACCAAGAACAGATGGAACAGCAGAGGAGCAAACTTAAGAGGTAGAAGAAGGAACAGCCATAGGAAATCTATTAGAGAGAGATAAGGGAGAGAAGCTAAAGACGTGGATTAGAACTATCCATAGAATTTGGTGTGAGACTGAGCAAGAAAAAGTTCAATTTGACAGGATCATCAAACGAGCGAGAGGAGCCATTATGACTAATTTTACACAAGCAGGGATGCAAAATGCCATATCGAATGTCTAACTGTCTCATCTGAGTACAAAGTGCAAGAAATTCCTTCCTTCTGGCATTAGTAGCGTTGGAGATATCCTGCAAGGGAAAAATGGTGTGACCAGCTCAAAAAAGACTGCATTTCACCTTTGCTGCCTGTAAGATGCTCATAAGGTCTGCGAATTCCAAAAATAGCATTATAATTCCTCTAGGTCGAACAGAGTTCGGTTGAAGACGCTGTCTATTCAGTGAAGGCTCTAGAGGAAGGTCAATGAGCTCTGACAGAAATTTTTTTAAGAAAAAGGAGAATATCAGCACCTTCCAAATTTTTTGGTAAGCAATAAAGGCGAAGATTATTGCGTCTATTGCGATTTTCAAGGTCCTCAGTGTGAAGCTTAAGACGCAGAATCTCCTGCTCTGGAATAGGAATTTTGATAGAGACATTGTGTAGTTCACTAATACGTTGTTCCATGTCAAATACCTTTGCTTCCATAGGCACGTGCATCAAGCAACATATCTTCAATTTGTTGGAGTTTATCCTAGGTAGGGTTATGCGATGACAGAATGGGTGAGGGGGATCATTCTTAGCCCTCTTAGGTTTTGTACCAGATGAAGAGGCTTTGACATGAGAAGAATTTTCACTGTCCATAGTGAGACGTCGAGAAGGTCGAAAAAACACTTTCAATGAGACCTCAATCTGCCTCAATGCAGAAAAAGAATACATTTTCCTTCTCCGCTGGAGATTTAAAGTGGACAGGAGTTGGTTTAAAATAGTACGTAAGCGCTCATAAGAAGGCACTTTTGACCCCTCAGAAAAGGCTCTCAATATGACTAAACATTAATGAAAATGAAATGTGGACATCATCTCAGCAACAGTCATTTAAGCACACTCATGAGGGAACAGCAGGAAATGAATAGTTCCTAAGTAGCAAGGAAAAATAGTCAAAGTTGTCAGCAATAGGTCATAATATTGCAGGATTAGAGTTTGCCAGTGGGAAGAGAAACAACATTTTTTGTGAAAAACGTTGCTGAGCGCTACATACTAAAGCGCCAGTTTTACCTCAGTAGGATGTCAGAGGAGATGAGCGGCAGGCATAAAATGGAGGCCCCTCGTGTGTGGAGGACGAGAAAATTGCTGTTGTCGTCATGGGTTCAGGCAGGAGCTGGTAAAAGTGAAAAATGGCTCCAAAAGATGTCCCCATAGCTCGGAGACATCGGGAGAGCTTTTGATTCGCTATGGTGGTAAATTTGTGGCTGCAGACAGTTAGCGAGCTCCGCGATCTAGTGGAGCTCAGCTCGTAGCCGCCATATTGGTCCGGCGTGAGACCACGCCCCGTTATTGGATTATTTATCTTATAAATTATGTTGAGGTTGATGGAGTTATTTGTTTTATAACCATTTAATTGCTCTGTATTGCTTCTGTCTATTTTGGCGATATAGGGCCGAATAAAGATTAAATAAAGAAGGGTCATGAATGGCTTGGCAAACATGCAAGGAAAAGATGGTAATGGCACTGTGTAATCCAAACTGTAACAGCACGGCTGTCATCTAAGAAATGCTGGCAAACCCATTTATCTCCTCTTGGCTACAACTGTAATTACTAAGAAAACGAAACATGTGTGTGGAGGGTCGAGGGGAATATTTACGACCTGTCTGTTCGTTCCCCTTCTGTCAAGATACAATACACACAACAGAACAGACCAGGTCAAAAACGGTGTGTAACTACATTAGTGACTGTGGACAAAAGTGGTGCATATGTGAGTGAGAGTTGTTGTAAACAGAATTTATTGCAAACAAATTGACAACAAATTTGAAAACAAATTTTTTTTAAAAACAAAAGCTAGAGCAATTCCCATCAGACCACCCTTCTGGTGGAATTTACGTCATGTGGGACTTGCTAGTCATTCCTTCCGACCATATAGTGCCGGTGCGGGGAATGGATAACAGTAATGTACATCCTGAAGTGATGCTGATAAACAAGTGCAGTGCTAAAGTGATAGTGATAAATAAAAATGAACTACACGGATTCTGAAGAACGGTTAAACAGAAGTCCATGTGTCAAGAGTTAAAAACACGCCAAGTAGTAAGACTACCCTATGGCGCAGTGCAGAGTGGTCGACATGTTTCAGCCAAAGGGGCAATTGCCCCGGCTTTCTTCAGGACCTAAGACATAATGGCTACTGCAACTACATTTAAAGTGAAAAGTATCAAGAATGTACTACAAACAAGTGAGTTGTCTACCAGGAACTTTGATACTTAAGTGTCCACTGGAAGGAGAGCAATATATCTTCTTCCCAGCTTTGTGTGGGTGAAGACCTCACCTCACCCGGCAACCGCTCGGGAGTATGAGGCCCCGCTCTCTCCGTCGGTGCCCCCGATGTAACAGCGAGCGGAAGTGGACGTAAATTCCACCAGAAGGGTGGTCTGATGGAAATTGCTCTAGCTTTTGTTTTCAAAAAATGTTTGTTTTCAAAAAAAATTTGTTTTCAATTTGTTTGCAATAAATTCTGTTCACAACTCTCACTCACATATGCACCACTTTTGTCCACAGTCACTAATGTAGTTACACACTGTTTTTGACCTAGTCTGTTCTGTTGTGTGTATTGTACCACTGTAATTATGCAAATTCTACGTATACACGTGCAATGCAAATATGTGTAGTGTAAAAATTCAACAGCCTGATGTGCTGCCCTTTTTCCTTACATACTGATTTTTTTACCTGGTCTGACGTGAACCCCAAACCCCATAATGTTCTGTGTACAGGACCTCGTGTTTGAGATATTTCCGCTGCAACAAAAATCTATTATCCATGATGAGCGCCTCGCTGCTTCTCTGGGCTAGATCCTTGTTGTATCAGATATTAAAGATATACTGGTCCTGCTGGGAAATGCTGGTGAAATGTTATCGCAGCCTCATTCCAGCCATGGCAGCCACTGTTCAAAGTGCTTGCACTTTCCTACTGTACACAAGATAGGCCTGCTGAGAGAGGCTGGCGCTGTTCCATGAAAAGCACGAAAGCCCTTGTGAAAAACACTGAGAAATGCATGAGGAAGGCCACACAACCTTCACACAGGGACTGTTCTGGTTTGTTTGGCATGGTTGTCATTAAGCTGCTCTAATATCCACTGGCTGCCTCCAAATGTTTGATCTGTTGTTTTCTTTCATTCCAGAGGAGCTGAACTGTGAACCTGCATGTATGACTGATGAGGTGTGCACTGACAATGCAGGGATTGGGGAGTGCAGATGCAATGCAACCACATATCTACATGCCAGTAAGTTACAGTTTCCCTTTTTATGCATTTTGACTCTATCAGCTGCAAAATAAAATGTATCCAGACAGAATTAAGGTGTTACACTCATCACAAAACAAGATAAAATAAGTTATTCCGCAGCCTTTCCTCTATGACTGTGCGTGGGTATTTCTGATATCGACCCACACTGAGCACCAGATTACAGACATTAAGGTCCGTGGAGGAGGGTCTGTTATTGAGGCATGATGTGGTGCATGTCGCAATACCAGTTTGAAAATAGTTGTGTCTTCCGAACAGCTCACAAACTTTGCAAACAAACATTGACAAAGTCCATAGGTCTTTTTATTACTGGCAGCACACTCAAAAACAAGCATTGGAAATGTGGTCGGTCTCGCCTTTGTTGGAGTTGGAGCAATTGGCATTTTAAATGGCAATGTTTTTTACCATATGCACACAGAGAACTTGTTTGACACTTCATTTGATGCTGTTATTACAAAATAAATACTTAAAAATCAATGAATGGGTCCAGTTTTCTTTATCGTTAATGATTTAATATTGGTTGTGCAATAATGCTAACATAATTGATTGTTCCACTGTGAACCTCTGCTCTTTATAAGCCAACGGTAGGAAAAGCATGCCCTGTACCCAACTGCAGCCAAAAGCCTGGCATCTGCATGAAAAGGCTTGAAAAGAGTCTTGAGTCCTGGCGTGCTGGTGCAAAGGGGCGGTGTGGGAGGCTGTGCCCCAACCTGAGTATAGTAGCTGCTGCAAAGCCTCTAGAGGCAGACACGAGCTGCAGCATGTGCAGTGCTGCTACCATGCACTAGTGTGTTGTGCACAGGAGACTAAACAGACCCACATGAGTAATAACAGTGGACCTGACTGGTGTTTGAAAGGATAATGTTAGCCTGTAGGCAATAATGCCATGGCAGGGAGAAAAAGTAAGCCACTAAGTATTGTATATTGAGCTTTCAGGCCCTCCCACACACAAAGAATCACTAAATAAATGCACCGGCGAGATCAGGAAAAAGGGGGATACAAAAAGAATCTGAGATCAGGGGATGTGAGGAACAAATAGGAGCGCAAGATAGAGAAGTCCAAGTTGTTAACCTCTCCTCCAAACCTCTGACATGGTCTCTCTTCTCAGTAAGGGATCAAGCTTTAACCCATATGAACCAGGAGACATTTGCAGACTCAAAATGTATCTTTTTAAATTCATCAAAGGGTCTCAATCTTAAAAAACCTTTTTCTTGTAACCCGACAATGAACAAAGGGGCAGATGTATCATCTTTGCAGTTTGCGAGTCCTTAATAGCTAATTTTAGCGATTCGCTATTAAGGACTTGCAAAATGCAATGTATGTATTTTTGCAATAATAATTGCCTTTCCTACATATTCCTTAATTGCAAATCGCAAATTGTGATTCGCAAATAAGGAATAACTTCCAATCCATTCCTATGGGCCTAGAGGCCTAACATGGCGAAAGTTAGGCCATCGTAATTAGCCCCTTAGTTTGTAGTGCCACTCCAAATACAAGCAATAGACCCAGAAACACAGGATCAACAAGTACAGGCAAAATGGAAGCATTTATTAGAATGACTCTCCCTAGACTAATTTGACATAGCCAACATCTTGTCTACATTTATTGAAGAGTGAGTACACAATCATCAGCTCCCAGACCGAACTGGGAGCACCTCCAAGGGCGATAGTAGCCCAATTAGTGAAGTACAGAGGCCCTCGTGTGGCACAAGAAACGTGAGACTGAGACTACTCTGTATGTGCAAGATGCCTGTAAAGCCTTCTCTGGGGTGAAAAAGTAACTTCAGTCTGTGATCAGTCCCTATGCCATGGATTATCCCACATGATTGAAAGAAACAATAGACCATAAAGTACATATTTTCATTGGCCACCAGAGAGCTCTCACTTTCCCCACGAATATGTTGCTTCTTTACAGAGTATGCAGAAAGACTCAGCAGAAGACATGGACAACCACAATTGAAGTCAGAGTTCATTTGACATGCAGTGATTACAGTGATGCCAGGTGTTTTTTTTGCATATTTAGTAATTTACAGTTCATATGTAATTGAATTCTAGACTAGAGCTCGATGTACCTCACGTATGCCTTACTTGGTAATATCCCAGGAGTCTTGTTGTGGTCATTAAAAGCTAATGTAATGACACTAGGGTTCACATAGTGGCTTTTCTGTCCTCGCAGGGCCACTTTAAAGATCCTGGTTAGAATTTCCTAGCATCCAGCTATTTAAGTGTTCTTATGTCTAAATAACCACACAGCAACTGTGCGCCTGTGTTTTGTTAGATCTCCAGACATGCTGGGAAATGCGATGGAGATAGGTCTATCGAAATAACGAACATTTGGCCACCACAGTCCACAGCATAACAGGTGGGGTAGAGTATGTCACTCCTAGCCCAATGCTCATTCTTTACTTTAGAATTACATGTTTATGCCACAAGTAATTGTTTGAGCTAGGAGAGGAAAACTTTGCTTCGGGTTGGGAAAGGCAATGTGGGAGATGGGAGTGTTTATTAAGATAAGTCTCTGTTTTACATTGGTTCCTGTTTTCTTATGGAATGGCGCAGAATGCAGTTCTTCTAAAGTACCATTGCAAGTGTTTTTAATGTAATAAGTAAATGGGAAACCAAGATAGAGTTGACTGTCACACAGCCCACGACATATGGTCAGCAAAACATGAAAATAAATAAATAATCAAAGAAATTTACAGAAAATAAGAATGGACGTGCTGGGATGAGAGCCAGATGAGGTTTGTTTTTTATAGGCTGCTCGGGTCTCATTAACAGATGAGTAATAGGACAGCTATTATGGTTGAGTCTGCCTTTCAAAAGCGCTGGCGGTAAAATGCGTGTGCAGGCCAATTTACCTACTAGTAGTACGGCAATTCGAAGACTTACGCTCTAACAATGCAACTCAGGACTCAACAACGCTGTACATGGCAACATCTAACAATAATAAATACCCCACAAATTGCTTTGCTTCAATTAACAGGGCATCTTGTTTTACATTTTTGTTTTATGCTGCCCTCTGCTTGTCATAGGAGATACAATGAAATAAGCACGCATTAATTTAGAAGTAAAATCTTCATGCTATCTCCTTCAGCCCCTTGCTTGCACCAAGTAAAGTTTTTAGGTCTTGCCTGGCGTTGCAGCGCACATGCGCTACCTGCTTTGCCAGGCATATTGTAGTAGGGAATGTTTTAGAAGTGGGGTGGAAGCCCTGCCCATCTTTTTCATTGGCTGGAGTCATCGTCCATAGTAAACGCTGGCTTCCGATTGGTAATGAGGCTTCTTTTTCCCTCCTTGTTACCGCCCTGTCTCCTTTTGGGACCACCCATCAGGACTAGATCGGTTACTTGCGGCATTATATTGTCTCCTTCAATTTGTCGGTTAGCACTTTTTGCCATTATTGCAATGGGCCCTCTGTTTAATGTCTGGCGCTGGCACCCGCTTGGCCACCGATTTCGGGCTTAGCGTTGTGATTGCCGTCACCTCATCCTTTTCCCCTCCGCACTGGTGCACGTGGTTTAGGTCGAGAGGATCCCGTAAACTGTAGATGGCGTGGATCAGCGAGGCCCCCATTGCCATCCACAGGAACCACTGATGTGCTGTGTGCGAGAGGGTGGTCCTGTCATCTTACCATTACAGTGCTGTCACTACTGTATCACTGTCAGGTGCCAAGCGCTATACGGGATGCAATCACACACCAGATGCCCTGAATCTGGTCCCGTCTCCCTCCAGGAAACCGTATAGTGCCCTACAACTACAAAATGATGATGTCGAACAGACTGGATGAAGCAGTAGAATGGATATGTGAGAGTACGCACCTTTCCCCATCTCATGCAAGCATCCCCAGGACAGTAATGTTCCAGACCACGATAAATTAGTACGCGATACGTAGAGAAAATGTTTACCAAACATGGCATCCTCCTCTATCACCGCACAATGGCCGAACTCATTCCAGCTGAACTTATTCCCTCCTCGATCACCTCAGTTAACATGGCGAAAAAAGGCCATTGGGCGGGTAGCACAACCCAGGGCCTAGTCCCTCTCTCACCAATGTACTGCAAGGCCTCCACATGTTAAATTGTATTTCATAACATGACTGTGACCCAGGAAAATGGGAAGGTGACAGACTTTAGGTGTGATGCCTCAAACACAGCCCCAAATCGTTAAAGCCTCTCCCAAACTTTTTTAGGTCCTGCAAAAGGGAAGACCTCCATATGTTTGCAGTGATCCCATTGTGTATGAGGGCACACTAGGATATCCTCTGGAAATATGCGTGTGATCACGTAATGTATTGATATCCAGTATGACCTAGTTTGAGGGGTATGAAATATTACCTCTGAGTATGTCACAAGTATGAACTTAAGTGAGGGTATATTTATACTTCTTACCTAACCAGAATCACAGCCCCGCTAAGGTGTTTTGTACAGTAAAAGGTCTAGATCACAGAAGTAGCTGCATGAAGGGCAATAAATGCATACATAAATATAAAAGAAACTTAACAAGAATGCGATGTAAATTGAGTGCGCTACAAGCGATTTACCGGTTCTTCGTGTCCCTGTACTGTGATGAATGCCAGCATCCGGGAAGTCCAGTGAACTAACATAAAAATAAAGAAATAAAGGGAAGGAGGAAACTCGCCAGGCGGACCACAAATCCCACAATGCCATTTAAACCACCCGCACCACTGCTCCAGCAAATACCGGCCGTTCGGCGGGACCGTAGTCCGACCCAATGACGAGTCCGCTAGCAGCAGGGTGCAGAGATCTTTGTGACACAGGGGTAAGGCAGCCGGCACTGAGCGAGGGGAGATAGGGAAAGTAGCACCCACGAGAAAACAGGCTGAGTGGGTCTACCGGGCTGAGGCAGAACTCTTCCGCAATACCACTGAGAAACACCGAATGTAACAATGACTCGGTGTGAGGTATACTGAAAGGAAAAGCCTCGTAAAGTAATCAGGAAAACGGTTACAAGAAGGACCGCAGAAGTATCCAAACTAGAGGTAACCAACAAACAAGCAAAAACGAACGGCACTTGCTAAATGGAATGCCGTATCTCAGATGACGGAAGAAATTCCCATAACAATCATGGGGCGTAAACCAGGAAAAGGCCAAGCCAAGGCCTAGCCGATAGCAATAGAAACTAGAGCGCAAAGCGCTGAGAGCCAGGGAAACCGAGCTTATGTTCCGGCTCGGCCCCCTCACGCATGCGCATTACGACGAGGCCATCTTGGATTGGTCTCGTCAGTTCGCCGTTCAGTTCCGCGGATGATTGGCAGGTGTGACAGGCATATTATCAAGGACCGGTGTTAAAATTATCGCCGTTTCATCGTCAGGAAACTGCTGTTAAAACGGCGATAATGAGCTTGATAATACGCCCTTGTTAATTCCCATAGAAGCCCATGTTAACATCAGAACATGGGCTAATATGGGAAATAACAGGGGCGTTTTATCAAGACCATTATCGTCGTTTTATCAGTAGTTTCCTGCCGATAAAACTGCCATAATTTTAACACCGGTCCTTGATATTATGCCCCATGTATTCGCATCAAAAAGGTAATAATGACGCTTCACTTGTTTTGACATCTTTAAATATTCGTCCCCTACTCAGTGGCAGTCATTTTATCAGTTTCATCAGAAACAGCGTTTTGATTTAGTGTCGCAGGTATTCAACCTGATACCAAGCAGGCCACATGCACGTTTTACAGAAATCACATTTCCCATCTGTTTCCTAAGATCTGAACTTGGGAGCTGCCTTGTAAATACGTTTCCTGCATCGACCGCAAGAACCCACTGAGCTATTTTATGAGAAATAAAACCTAAAACCTGCAGACTTAAGTGCAGCACTACGCAGAAAACACGTCAATAATGCAACTTTATAAAACTATAGTACAAAGCCTAATGAGGAACACATAGGACACGTGTTTATGGACATTGTGGCACAAAGTTGGTCATAAAGGTATAAGCTACTTTCCCAAAGGCAAGGCTTAAAGTGCAGATTTTGCTGAAAGGTACACTATGCGCTGCAGATAAGCATGGGTGTGTATGTGTATCGGGGGGGGGGTGTTAGTAAGGAGTCTCATGTATTTTAAGGTCAACAAATTGTATTGTAGTGTAATTGCATTTATATAGTCCTTACTACCCCTGACGAGGCGTCAAAGGACTTTCAAATGAGCTCCTGGAGTTAGTGGAAGCGCCTAAAGGCTTCAGTGGCTACAGAGAGACTGACTTGTTGCAGGTTAAGGACAGGTTGAAAGCATGTGGGGGGGTTCTAGGGCCTAGAAGCCTGGGTTTGATGGCCTAAGAGACGAAGGAGTAGACTATATGAACATCAACTCTGGGATGAGGATAGTCGGAGGGTTGGATGAGAGTGTCTCAGAATGGCAGGTGATTTCTGAGGGATATCTTTGTGGCTGAAGACTGTGAGGACCTCTTAACAGACAGCTAAAGATTGCTGAGAGCAATGAGTGACTCTGAAAAGCCACCCAAGTACATATATGGGAAAAGCCATTCGAGAGACTCCAGTGGCCAGTAAAGGGTTATCAAAGGAGGTGGATGACATGCAAAGGGGTTTGGAGGATCATTCATCAACATGCCTAGCAGGCTCATGCCCCTATTCTTCCTACTGCACAAACGCTTGTGTGCAGGTGCACCCTGGAGTTTGCCCTTGTTCTCACCCTCTCATTAGCAGGAGCAATGGGGCCCTACAGCAGGTTCCTGTCTTCTACATGTGCATCAACACTAGTGGGGTCAGGACAACCCTACTTAGTCTCACCTAGAGGCTTGGCTTTGTGCTGCACCCAGTGGTACCATGTTGTGTCTGTGAGGCAAGCTGGTGCCGCAGCTGCCTCTGCTGCATCTCTTCTATGTACAAGGACGATCCTTTTCCCACCGTGCCGCCAAATTCAGGAACGCCCTTGACCTCCACCTTCGAGCAGAAGCCTCATTGGTGGACTTCAGGAAGGGACTCATGACCTGGCTCTTCGACTGAGACCCACATCCCAGCGCCTGGATGGTTATATGATTATACCACGACTTCAGTTACCACGCATGGCTTTACCACGCGAATTTTACCTCGCAAGTGGCTTTACCACGCTGGTATTTACAACGTTGCATTTGTCTACGAGTAGAAACGTCTTACCTGCACGTCTTTCTCCTCGAGCCCTTACTTCCATCCTCCTTTGAAACAAACGTCAAAACACGTACACCGAAATAAAAAAAGGACTGTTTTTTTGACGTACACGGCACGTCTTTGGGGGAGGCTCTTTCCTCTTTCTTTTAATTTTTTCCCGTTTTTTTTGTTAAACTAATCTGCTTGTTTTTTTTTGGGGGGGAGACCCCCCCCAGCCCCCCCAAGCTCCCCTCCGAGCCCCCCCCCTCCCTCTGCCCCCTCATGCCCACGCTGATCGACTTCAAGGAATACCACGTCTCCCCCCTAGCCCGTGGTAAAGACGTCGTGGAAGGAACCCTGCGTGGAAGGCACCCTGCGTGGTAAGTGTCACGTGGTAAACGTGAGTAGTGGTAATGCCTTCGTGGTAAATGATGTTTCCCCGCCTGGATACCCTCACGGGTGAGAAGCTGCGCTATATAAAAACAGTTTGATTGATTGAGGCAAAACCTGCACGACAGCTGCAATGCTCTTAACTTTGCTCTGCCTGTTCAGTGTTTGTAGTATAGCTGCACCGTTGTTAATGTCTATGTTGTACACACTATAGGGCACGTCTGGAGGGCAGGAGTGAGGGATGTGCTGCTGACTATCAGGTTTGCACTGCTTTGTTCGATTGTAGCCCAAAACACCTCTTAATGTAATGGTATAAGTTTTCAACGTTTACGGATTTCATTGCTTTAATAATCGGCATGTCACCACAGCTGTCCAAGGGACAATCTTAGCTCGCTGAGCCATCTTGAGAAATGCCAAAAGTGTTACTTGATTAATAGTAATACCAACAGAATTACTACTACTCTATACATGGTGAAACTTCTCCCAAATTGAGTGAAAGTGCTACTGCCCACAGCATAGCACTCCTAGTAGTATTGTCATTACTAGCAAGATTGTCAGTACTGCTACTACTGAGATTAGCACTGATACTAGGATTTCTACCACTTGTAGATGCGACACTACTTGAAACAGTACTATTATTACTAGGATGATCAGCACAGCAAATGCCACTGTCACTGTCATTAGTATTAAAATGTTTAATACTACAACTAACATTATATGCAGCACAACTATAACCAGTAATGATATTAACAACCCAAACTACTACTACTACTGCCAGTCTAAGAGGTGCTACCACTTTTTCTAGGGGTAACACTATTACTCCTCTTAATAGTGCTTGATATTACTACAGCCAGTAGGAAAAAATAAAACCTCAGATCCTCTGAAAAACTGAAAGGAGTCATTTTGAGTAGGTGTCCATGTGAAGCACTAAGTACCTGGAAGAGTCAAGGAGAAGAAATTCATATTCCCATATTTTGTAGTTTGTAAAAAGTGCCTGTAAGTTTGGGATTCCCACCACAGCCAAAGAGGTCTATTTAGAACATCCTCTCTTGCAAGGCCTGTCAAATATCCCCCCCCCCCCACCCCCCCAAAAAAAAACCGTGCATCGGCAAAGCCGATAGATCTGACTTGCATTTCTAATTATCAGACCGACCTGTTGGGCTTTCTTACAGCCACTTTGTGCACAGAATGTATATGTTAGCTGCGGCCGCCAGCAGGAGCAGGGGTGTCGCAAGGCACACTGGTTCATATTAGCATCCCAAATGGAACCTCTTACAAGTAAACACAAAGATACATCCAAACAGCTGAAAGCAATGTTTCACAAACCATTTTAGAAACACAACCCAATTTTTATAACGACAAACTTTGGACATAAGGCAGGCGATTTTTCAGTGTAAATAAGGCATGGTGTGGTAGTGCACTGTCATTTACAGACAGCACATTTTCCATTGCAATAGCCACTAACTTTGCACAGACATACATGTTTACTGTGTGATTTATCATTTGTTCATCACCAAGTAAAGGATCTTGATTTTCTTTTAGTCCTATTAAAATTTTGTGTTTCTGTCAGACTTCAGAATTAGAAAAAATATCTTAATTTTTGTATTCCTAACTGTTGAATGTGTACAGTTCATTTACAGGAATGTATATTTTGTTCTGTGTTACAAAAAAATGACATCCTTTAACCTTTCATTTCACACTCACTAAGACTGTCACATAATTCCCTTTATGTTTCTTTCCCTGACTACAAAATGAGGGTTTTTTAAACACCAACCCCTGCTTAAACAAGCATTTGCAATGCAATAGGTCTCACATTTAAACAAGTTTGAGCTATTGACATTGCAAATAACAATACCTTTTACTTTTGTTTTCGTTCTTTAAACTTAAATAAAAGGCATTGTCATTTACAATGCCATCGTTAAACTCACGTAAATGCGAGACCTATTGCATTGCAAATGCTTGTTAGATACTACCATAGGGTGACCAGATCTTGAGAACCAAAAACCGGGACATTTTGGGGAAATAGAAGAAGGACTACAATTTTTCATCAACAGGATGGCTCAGAATGACAATAATCATCAACATAAGATCACAGGAAAGACATTAAGAAAATAAATAAAATGGAATTTCCAAAACCAACATCATACATATTAATTAAATTGCTAACTTATAACAGCTGCTCACTAGCAAAGCTTTATAACACCCAAAAAAAGCCTCTCAATGTTTTCAGTCGACCCCCTTTAAAAACTGGGACATGATCTAAAATTACCGAAATCTTTCTAGACAGCCGGTGAAAAGCCGGAACAGTCCAGGCAAATCTGGGACGTCTGGTCACCCTATACTAGCATGTGTATTAGATGTCTAATAAACCACATATGCAATTGCAGCCCACTTTGCTTATTGGAAGCAATATGTAAAAAAAGAAACAAAAGACTACAGAAGGATGCACCAGAGCTGTAAATCGGAAAAACAAAACAACCATAGTACTATAAAAGGATGCACACAGACGCTGCGCTGCTGAAATAAAAGTGAAACAGCATCTGTGAAGAGATGGCCGACCATGAGGAACCATGCACCTGTTGTGATGGCCGACCCAAAAGAACACTGAATGAAATCGCCTGGGCGTCAAACAGGAGCCCAAAGGAGGGACAAATACAACATAGTCACCAATAGGAAGGCAGCATATCTGAATGGCCCAGCAGCCAACCAATGGTAAGGATGGGTCTGCCAAAAGCCCTCAGAAGAGGTTACCACATGTCTTGCAGACCCTCAACCTAATGCCTCACTCATATGCTCACTTCAACTTTCTCAAACACACGTATAACAATGTTAAAACAACGTTCATACAGAGAAAATACACGGCAACATTTTAGAAGAGAAAAGTGGGAGAGTTCTAAAAAGAAATTCGGAGAATGGGGCCTGAATCATGTTACCGTCATGTATGGGCTTTGCAAGTGTGCTAGGATCGGATATTTGCAAGGTTTTTTTTTTAACCTTTTAGAAGCACGGAGAAAGCACTCTGCAGGCAGAGTGTGATGTAAGTGTTGTGCACAGGCCTGCAGAAGGAGGTTGCTGGCAGTTCATACACCACGTTACGTAATACCAGGCCCTGTCTGCTGAAACCCCTGAGGAATTAGGTTTTAGTTTGCAGGAATCGGGAAGCGGGATATTCCCGCCTGAATCGAGAGGGTTGGCATGTAGAATAGAGGAACATCATGGTAGTGGTGGTGGTAGCAGTAGTGATGTTAGTATTAGTAGTGATAGTGGTAGCCTAGGGTTGTAGTAGTTGTTTTCTTAACCCCTTTGCTGCTGCGGCAATTCCGCAGCAGCGCTAGAGGGATGGGGGGCCGCGCGGCGCTCCCATGCTTGTGACGGAATCGCTCCGTCACGAGCCTCGGGTGCGCTGTGCTTGTGACGGAACGGTTCCGTCACGGCCCCGCCCGCTTAATAGACCGTGCCGCTCAGGCGGGAAATCAGTGCCTCGCAGGCACGCCGAGCGGGCAGTGACGGAACCGCTCCATCACCAGCAGAGCACGACCGAGGCTGATGACGGAGCGATTCCGTCACCAGCATGGGAGGGGTTAAAGGAGGAGGTGGTGTTAAAAGTACTAATGGTGACTGTAGTCAATGCTTAATTTGTAAATGAATGAGCACCAGTGCTCAAAGCTCTGCAGAGAATCCTGCAGCTGGTGCAAATACATGTCAGCTTTCCGAATACCAAGGCTGCGTAGTTTTTATATTGCCTCCCACCTCTTTCTTCAATCACCCCGCACTCCCTGCCCTTATATCTTACTCTTACAGGTTCCTGCTTTCTCCCTTTGTGACGGTTTTCCTCTTCCTCCATTTATCCGCTTCTCGTGTTTTCCATTTCTTGCTATTGATAAATTGCAAAAGCTCAAATTAAGCACTGTCTGTAGTAGTAGCACTGATCTTAGTAGTGAGGGTAATGGTGGTCATGTGTGTAGTTGAGGTGAGGGGTGATAGTGATGGTGGTAGAAGTAATGATAAAAGATGATACGGTGGTAGTGGCAGTGATCGTGGCAGCTGTTTGTGTGCTAATGTGGTAGTAGTTGTGATGGTTGTGACAGTAGGAGTGGTGGTTAAGGCAAAACTGCTGTTGATGATAGTGATGAAAATAGTGCTAGTTTTAATAGTTATGGGAATTGCACTAGCAATGGTAAAAGGTTGGTTTTGGAAATGGTTATGGTAATGGTAATGGTGGCAGTAATTGTGGTATTCGTGGTGGAGATGATAGTTGTGGTGATGTTGGTAGTGGTGTGGTATTAGCCATGGCAATGGCAGTCATGATGGTAATGGTGAGACAAGTAGTAGTGGTGGGGGTAAGAGTAGTGCGGTAATGATGGTGCACTTAATTAAGATGGTAACAGGTATAATTTGTTTTATAGTTTTCTTTACACCCTTACAGCTAAAAATGTAATTTAGCCATATAATTACAAATAAACTAGACAGGTGTTACCTATTCATATATGGTGCTTCTTCGTTATGTAATTGCAAGTGCCAGTTGATAATAAGTTAACTGCAAAGCTGTTTTTCACATTTGCAAATAAATAGGACATGGAACAACAACTAGCCTCCTAAAAAAAGCTGTCCCCACTGCTATACAGAAGGCATTTCTTTGCATTATGGGTTTACTCAAAAGTGACTATGTGGTGCTCCTAATGTGCAACAAAAAAATCAACTGCCAGGTTCTTAAACAAAGATGAAGCACTGACATTGTGTTTTTTTTTTTACATTTGGAGTGCATGTTTCTCTTTGAAGAAATATACTCTTCACTTGCCTATGGATTCATCAAGCATCCATTCTGCGATTCCTTATTAGCGAAAAATAAGGATTCGCTAATAAGGAATAGCAAAAGGCTATGCATGAAGAACTCGCTAAAAAAATTGCGATTTCTTAAAATTCCTTAATTGCGAGTCGCAAATTGCGAGTCAAAATTAAGGAATACCTTCCCATTCATTTCTATAGGCCTAGAGGCCCATAGGAATGAATGAAAAGACATTCTCAATTTATGATTCTCAATTAGAGAATCGCAAATTGAGATTGCAATTTCAAGGGTTTCAGGGTGTCAAAAGGACACCCTGTTGCACCCCTGAAATCGGCATATGGGTACATCCTGCACACATACATGCCCTAAGGGCATGTTTGTGTGTAAAATGGAACTTTGAAAAGTGCACTTTAGTGCATTTTTCAAAGTTTTTGCAAATTACCATGAAGTTCAACTTCATGGTAATTTGCTCCCCCTATTAGCGAAATTGCTAATTTGTTTACTTTAATGCATTGCATTTAAGGACTCTCAATTTGATACCGGTCGCAAAGGGGAAAGCATAATATAAAAAAGGCCATTGACACAGGAGCAGGATCTGTTTGAAATTGTACTTGAAGCCCTCGCAGAGAAACATACAACTGTACATGAAACAGAATTTGTGAATCCAAGTTGCATCTTAAAACGAGTGCACCTCTTTTTAGACAATGTGACAGGCGTGTGTTTTACATGCTGGAAACTCCTTGAGATATTACTGTGTCAGGGGTTTTGTGC
Source organism: Lissotriton vulgaris (assembly GCF_964263255.1). Taxonomy (NCBI): domain Eukaryota; kingdom Metazoa; phylum Chordata; class Amphibia; order Caudata; family Salamandridae; genus Lissotriton; species Lissotriton vulgaris. Next base: position 571,259 of record NW_028252711.1, on the reverse strand, counting down.
TAAGTACTGTGCTGCAGCTAATATAATATTACTGCTCATAGAGATACAGCAAGATATGAGAAAAGCTGTGAATCTGTAAACAGTGATATCTATCAGGGATAGCTATCTATATTTATGCTCACTGTCACATACTGGAATGAGATAAGAACAAATGTTCAAAAATTAAAAAAGCACTGACTTTCATCAGTTGTAGTTCAGTGAACGAGCCATAACTTGCACCCCTGTCCTGTCATTTACTTCTTATGACTTCATATATTACACCACTACATAAATGTAGGCTATCCTACTTTAGATTGAAACCTATAATAACTGATAAAGCCCCACTGAAACAGCCCTCCTTACTGTAAACATATAAATACTGATAAACACCGGCACATCTACAAATTAAAGTGCCATAAATAAGGGAAGATGAAATAGAATGAGTCGTTTAATCTTTTTCCTGAAGGCTGCAACATAATATAGCTTTCAAGGTAGTAGCCAGCAAGATTGATCTATGGTTCTCCTTCTTGAGTTTTGTTGCTTAGGGATGTCAGTAAAATATTGTTTTTTCTTCCATTTGTTTCCTCCAGTTTTGTGTGCTTGGATTAAAGGTGCTGAGTTTAGAATCATGTTTTATGTCTGAGCGATATATTTTACATACTGTCGAAAGGCTGGGAATATTAAAATCATATTTGATCTTTTGTCAGTGTTTAATTATTTCACTGATTAGTGAAATGGCTGGCTAGTAAGAATGTATACTTTAATATTTACCCACAGACACAGAATAGGTAAAACCCTTTCTAACAAGTTAGTATTGATTGTGGGTCACTTGCCACACCACTCAGGCTTAAACCATTCAATGAAAGGTGTAGTGACAGGTACCTGTGGTGAAAAGAGTGCTGTCACCATGCATATTGAACAGTGAAGAAAACTTGACCCAATGCCTTCCACATACCAACAAAATTCATAGTTGAAGCGTCTCCCATTGTTATGTGAGATACCTTCAGCTAATCCAGGGCTTTTCAACCAACAGGACTTTACTGCTGGGTTTTTGAGCCCATGGTTACAATGTTAAAAGCAAATATTAAGTCAGAGAATACAATGGAATGTCTTTTAAAAGGTCATAACTGACTTATAATGAGGTACGGTGAGTTTTATTCCTTAGTTAGTTAAAACCATAACAATGTTGGCAAAAAATAAACAAGATAAACATGGCTTCCCCATTGAAAATGAAACTTAATAAACACTTTGTCTAGCATTAATCATTATACAGAAGTGATCAAGTAATATTCGTAAATGTGCAAAATGAGCAAGATAAATACAAACTTTGTCTTAGAGTAAAGACATATTAAATACTGTATCTAAAAGTAGATTAAATGTGTAAAAAAGGGCCAGTATATCTTCATATTGTAAGAGCGTAACGTGCATTTTTCTGGCAAAGGTATCCTGCGGGCTCCATTCTTAAAGTAAAACGTCATAAGTTCTACATCTAAAAGTTAATTCAGTGTGCAAAATGAGCAAGATAAACACATACTTCTTTCATGTTACATATAAACATTCATAAAATGTGTACATTGCTCATGACATGATTTATCGATCAATCACTATGGAAAGTCACATATTGACTTCTCAAATATAATAAAAAATGTAAAATGGAAATTCTCTGTTTATAATTAAAATCAATGTTCCTGCTGGGCTATGCTTTTCTAAGCCAGTTCATGAAGTTTAAGGTGTTTTTTCCAATTTGTAGTTCAATTGGTGTTCTGACGTGTCAAGCCCTTGTATGATAACTGCTCTACATGTCCTTATTCCTCTAGCGATAAAAACGTTTCTTAGTAAAGTTTCTTCTTCTTCTTCTTCTTCTTAGAAGTTTTTGAGCGTTCAATAGCAAAACATTATCGCTCAAGCCCTGCTATCACATCGAATGCATACATGAAACCTTAAATTGGGAAACAATCCTTCAACTGTTTGCTGCTATCCGCACACTTTCAAATATTAAATCACATGACAGAGAGCGTGTCACCGTTCTCTAGTAAAAAATGCTATCAGGCGAAAAACATCAGGCGAAGACAAAAATAACTTGCTATAAAGCTGATTAGCTGCCCTTATTATGTCCCTGAAGAACTGGGGGACAGACATCCAGTATGAGGCAGAGCCTTGCTACTCAGACGGTTCAAAGATAGAGGGAACGTTTCCACTCAAAGGGATAACTATGGGAACGCGAGAATTCAAGACAGCGCCAGTGGCTCGGCCCAGATTTCTGATAGAGGCGAGAACATTTCAGTAGTTGAAGCTGGTGAAAGTAATGGCTCAGCTAAACGAAACATGATGGTGAGAAATCAAAGATCTGGTGTGGCTGTCAGGGATTGTAATAGCCACTGGCAAGATCTAACTACAACATCTACAGGGCTGCCCTGCCCCAGCCGCTGAGTAACTATCCATAAATTCGAACAGGTGGACTTTCAATAATCTGCCCGCAGGAATCCTGGGTGAAGGACGTGATAGCACTACCAGCTCTATCAGTGTTAAAGCCCGCAGTGAGACTTTTAAACTATGGCAGTCTATCAGGGGGTGTGGACTATCACATCTAATACAAAGTGCTTTTCTCCTGGTCCTTTGTCATCACCCACTCAAACTTCATTCCGCTGTCTGGAATACATTTTCATAAAAATTCAGCAATTCTTTTTATACAACGTATATATTACACCTGATTTGATTAGAAAGAGATTGATTCAGTAAATATTAGTGCAACATACTAGAAGTCACCAACTGATACTTCCAGATCGCAAAATCAATATAAGGAGGGACCTCAATGAGGTACTTGCTTTTGAACTCTCGCAATTACAGGGATAACTTGAATTGAACCAGTTCTACATGTTCCAGCAATGTTTTTTAACTCGTAAAATCGATGTGACACGGACAGCCATTTCTGGACATCTTTAGCTGATGAGAGCCTAATTAATATTATCGGATGTTATAACCCTGACAAAACAGCCCGAACCACTCATGTGACAAATCACTTTGCAAAAAATTCTTGATTACATATAGTACATTGCAATTACTGCAGTCAATTTAGGGTCCGATTACGATGTGGTGGTAAAGGCTTTGACCCTCGGTGGGAGCCTTTTACGACCGCATCGTAATATGCCTGTTGGATTCCTTTCCAACCGCCTCATTAGAGGGAGGCAGTGGTAAAGGATTCCAATGGGTCATTCCGTCTGGCTTCCGATAGGCTTGGAGAGCCCGTTGGCCAGTCAGAATGCAGCCTGTAATCCTAAGGATGGCTCTTTCGTCCCTTGGGATTACGACGTCGGGTTTCGGCAGCCTTCCCGTGCCAGCCTTTCCAACACAGAACGGCTGTCAGAACTTGCATTTGGGGGCCGCTAGCAGGGCCCCATTGGGTACATGGCCTTTGGTTGGAGGCCGAGGGGGGACCTATGGTGCACCCCTGTTGATCCCAGCACTCCGTGACAGCCACCTGAAGGTGCCTGCCACGGGGTGCAGGGATGAACTGCACCTCCCATGTTACAATGGGAGCATGCATTCCGACCAGTTTACAGCTGGAATTCATGCTCCCATTGTAAAATGTAGGAATGCGATCAAACAGTATTCAGTCGCATCCTAAAGGACCGGTCGGGATTGCCGACCGGGTGTCGATCAGTCCCATGGCAGAGATGAAGTCGGGCGGAGGCAACTCGGCCTGACATCGTAATCAAACCCTTAATGCCTTGGTTCATCCCCTGACCGTCACCTACCCAGCCGGACTTTGGGCACAGTTTTTCTGCCCATCGCCCTGTCTTTCCCTCCCCCCATCATATTTCTGTGACTCTGCTTTTTCCTTGTCTCCTATCTATCTGTTGCTATTCAACATTCTTTCGCTCTTAGTCTACTTCCTTGCTCCAATCCCCTTTCACCTGAATCTTTCCCCTTGCCCGCTTAACCTCCTAGCCCCCTGTCCTTTTGTGCCCTTTGACTAAGCACTCCTTTCCCCCTTTTTGGGGAAAGATTTATTTTATTGATTTTATTTATTTTGAAAGTTTTATAGAGCGCGAACAAGATCCTTACGGATATCAGAGCGCTTTACAGACAGAGTGTGACTAAACGTGCAAATGACTAAAGATTAAACAAAAACGATTGATAAAAAAGATGTAAATGGTTACAACTTAAAGAAAAAACAATGTATGGAGGAAAAGATGCAGGAGGTCAATAAACATACAAAATACAATATAAAATAGTCTCATGAAGAAAGTATTGAGTTACCAGATTACATACAAAAATACAATCAAAATAGTCTAAGGAGGAAAAGTATTGAGTTACCAGAATACAATAGTCAGAGTTCATGTAAATTTGGCTAGGAGGAGAGCTTTTACTTCTTTTTTGAAGGATGCTGTAGATGAGATAAGTCTGATTTCTGGAGGGAGGGAATTCCATATCCTTGGCGCCATTCCTGAAAAGGGATTCAGAAAAGGGGGTGGTGATGAACAGAGTGTCTGAATTAAGCAGACCACTCTTACCCAGTCCAAAGATCAGGGATTGATCCATCACCGTTTTTTAGCTCACTGCACCATCCCAGCTCAGAACCTGGCTATATGCAAATTAGTCTGTCCCTGGCCCAGTGCATCATGGGAACAGGGCAGACCAAACTACCAAGCCAATTCTTATACTGGGAAGGAAACAAGCTTCCGGGGACCGGTTTCTGGCATTTCAGCCGTCTTCGGCCCGGCTTGCTTGAATCCTGATGGTGCAATGAGCAAGGGACTCACATCTGAGTATACCCTTCTACGCTTATGGTGGACAAAAACGATTCAGAAAAGGGGGTGGTGATGAACAGAGTGTCTGAATTAAGCAGACCACTCTTACCCAGTCCAAAGGTCAGGGCTTGATCCATCACCGTTTTTTAGCTCACTGCACCATCCCAGCTCAGAACCTGGCTATATGCAAATTAGTCTGTCCCTGGCCCAGTGCATCATGGGAACAGGGCAGACCAAACTACCAAGCCAATTCTTATACTAGGAAGGAAACAAGCTTCCGGGGACCGGTTTCTGGCATTTCAGCCGTCTTCGGCCCAGCTTGCTTGAATCCTGATGGTGCAATGAGCAATGGACTCACATCTGAGTATACCCTTCCACGCTTATGGTGGACAAAAACGATTCAGAAAAGGGGGTGGTGATGAACAGAGTGTCTGAATTAAGCAGACCACTCTTACCCAGTCCAAAGATCAGGGCTTGATCCATCACAGTTTTTTAGCTCACTGCACCATCCCAGCTCAGAACCTGGCTATATGCAAATTAGTCTGTCCCTGGCCCAGTGCATCATGGGAACAGGGCAGACCAAACTACCAAGCCAATTCTTATACTGGGAAGGAAACAAGCTTCCGGGGACCGGTTTCTGGAATTTCAGCCGTCTTCGGCCCGGCTTGCTTGAATCCTGATGGTGCAATGAGCAAGGGACTCACATCTGAGTATACCCTTCCACGCTTATGGTGGACAAAAACGATTCAGAAAAGGAGGTGGTGATGAACTTAATTCAGACACTCTGTTCATCACCACCCCCTTTTTGAATCGTTTTTGGCCACCACAAGTGTGGCAGGGAATACTCAGACATGAGTCCCTTGCTCACTGCACCACCAGGATTCAAGCAAGCCGGGCCGACGACGGCTGAAATGCCAGAAACTGGTCCCCGGAAGCTTGTCTCCTTTACGGTGAAGAATTGGCTTGGTAGTTTGGTCTGCCCTGTTCCCATGAGGCACTGGGTCACACTAATTTGCATATAGCCAGGTTCTGAACTGGGGTGATGCAGTGAGCTAAATAATGGTGATGGATCAAGCCCTGATCTCTTGACTGGGTAAGAGTGGTCTGCTTAATTCAGACACTCTGTTCATCACCACCCCCTTTTTGAATCATTCCTGAAAAGGAGCATTTGTAGGCTTTTTTCTTGTGGAATTTCTTAGGTTTCAAAAGAAGATTACAAATGGGGGTGGGGTCGCACACTACTCACACACCAGCGGTGTCGCCCCTAAGGACTCTGGTCAATTTAGTAAAGTGTTAGCAGTGCATCATCTTTCGATCTTCTGCTATCTTCGCTGTCTTCGCCATCCCTGGACACGTGTTTCGGGGTTTCACCCCTCGTCAGCAGGGATAGGCAGTGTTCTGGGGTTGCCGATGGCTGCCAATATATGCCAGGTATAGTACCACTCTGGCGCGTAGGTGCGGGATCCCAGGCTCGTCAGCCTGCTGCTCAAGGGAGCTTTAAAGTTACAAATCAGGGTGGGGTCACACACTACTCACACACCGGCGGTGTCGCCCCTAAGGACTCTGGTCAATGTAGTAAAGTGTTCGCGATGCATCATCTTTCGATCTTCTGCTATCTTCGCTGTCTTTGCCATCCCTGGACATGTGTTTCCGGGTTTCACCACTCGTCAGCAGGGATAGGCAGTGTTCTGGGGTTGCCGATGGCTGCCAATATCTGCCAGGTATAATACCACTCCGGCGCGTAGGTGCGGGATTCCAGGCTCATCAGCCCGCTGCTCAAGGGAGCTTTAAAGTTACAAATGGGGGTGGGGTCGCACACTACTCACACACCGGCGGTGTCGCCCCTAAGGACTCTGGTCAATGTAGTAAAGTGTTCGCGATGCATCATCTTTCGATCTTCTGCTATCTTCGTAGGTGTCCAGGGATGGCGAAGACAGCGAAGATAGCAGAAGATCGAAAGATGATGCATCCCGAACACTTTACTACATTGACCAGAGTCCTTAGGGGCGACACCGCCGGGGTGTGAGTAGTGTGGGACCCCACCCCCATTTGTAAATTTAAAGCTCCCGTGAGCAGCGGGCTGACGAGCCTGGGATCCCGCACCTACGCGCCGGAGTGGTACTATACCTGGCAGATATTGGCAGCCATCGGCAACCCCAGAACACTGCCTATCCCTGCTGACGAGGGGTGAAACCCCGAAACACGTGTCCAGGGATGGCGAAGACAGCGAAGATAGCAGAAGATCGAAAGATGATGCATCGCGAACACTTTACTACATTGACCAGAGTCATTAGGGGCGACACCGCCGGTGTGTGAGTAGTGTGCGACCCCATCCCCATTTGTAACTTTAAAGCTCCCTTGAGCAGCGGGCTGACGAGCCTGGGATCCCGCACCTACGCGCCGGAGTGGTACTATACCTAGCAGATATTGGCAGTTATCGGCAACCCCAGAACACTGCCGATCCCTGCTGACGAGGGGTGAAACCCCAAAACACGTGTCCAGGGATGGCAAAGACAGCGAAGATAGCAGAAGATCGAAAGATGATGCATTGCGAACACTTTACTACATTGACCAGAGTCCTTAGGGGCGACACCACTGGTGTGTGAGTAGTGTGTGACCCCACACCCATTTGTAACTTTAAAGCTCCCTTGAGCAGCGGGCTGACGAGCCTGGGATCCCACACCTACGCGCCGGAGTAGTACTATACCTGGCAGATATTGGCAGCCATCGGCAACCCCAGAACACTGCCTATCCCTGCCGACGAGGGGTGAAACCCCAAAACACGTGTCCAGGGATGGCGAAGACAGCGAAGATAGCAGAAGATCGAAAGATGATGCATCGCGAACACTTTACTACATTGACCAGAGTCCTTAGGGGCAAAACCGCCGGGGTGTGAGTAGTGTTTGACCCCACCCCCATTTGTAACTTTAAAGCTCCCTTGAGCAGCGGGCTGACGACCCTGGGATCCCGCACCTACGCGCCGGAGTGGTACTATACCTGGCAGATATTGGCAGAAATCGGCAACCCCAGAACACTGCCTATCCCTGCCGACGAGGGGTGAAACCCCAAAACACGTGTCCAGGGATGGCGAAGACAGCGAAGATAGCAGAAGATCGAAAGATGATGCATCGCGAACACTTTACTACATTGACCAGAGTCCTTAGGGGCGACACCGCCGGGGTGTGAGTAGTGTGGGACCCCACCCCCATTTGTAAATTTAAAGCTCCCGTGAGCAGCGGGCTGACGAGCCTGGGATCCCGCACCTACGCGCCGGAGTGGTACTATACCTGGCAGATATTGGCAGCCATCGGCAACCCCAGAACACTGCCTATCCCTGCTGACGAGGGGTGAAACCCCGAAACACGTGTCCAGGGATGGCGAAGACAGCGAAGATAGCAGAAGATCGAAAGATGATGCATCGCGAACACTTTACTACATTGACCAGAGTCCTTAGGGGCGACACCGCCGGTGTGTGAGTAGTGTGCGACCCCATCCCCATTTGTAACTTTAAAGCTCCCTTGAGCAGCGGGCTGACGAGCCTGGGATCCCGCACCTACGCGCCGGAGTGGTACTATACCTAGCAGATATTGGCAGTTATCGGCAACCCCAGAACACTGCCGATCCCTGCTGACGAGGGGTGAAACCCCAAAACACGTGTCCAGGGATGGCAAAGACAGCGAAGATAGCAGAAGATCGAAAGATGATGCATTGCGAACACTTTACTACATTGACCAGAGTCCTTAGGGGCGACACCGCTGGTGTGTGAGTAGTGTGTGACCCCACACCCATTTGTAACTTTAAAGCTCCCTTGAGCAGCGGGCTGACGAGCCTGGGATCCCACACCTACGCGCCGGAGTGGTACTATACCTGGCAGATATTGGCAGCCATCGGCAACCCCAGAACACTGCCTATCCCTGCCGACGAGGGGTGAAACCCCAAAACACGTGTCCAGGGATGGCGAAGACAGCGAAGATAGCAGAAGATCGAAAGATGATGCATCGCGAACACTTTACTACATTGACCAGAGTCCTTAGGGGCAAAACTGCCGGGTGTGAGTAGTGTTTGACCCCACCCCCATTTGTAACTTTAAAGCTCCCTTGAGCAGCGGGCTGACGACCCTGGGATCCCGCACCTACGCGCCGGAGTGGTACTGTACCTGGCAGATATTGGCAGCCATCGGCAACCCCAGAACACTGCCTATCCCTGCTGACGAGGGGTGAAACCCCGAAACATGTGTCCAGGGATGGCGAAGACAGCGAAGATAGCAGAAGATCGAAAGATGATGCATCGCGAACACTTTACTACATTAACCAGAGTCCTTAGGGGCGACACCGCCGGTGTGTGAGTGGTGTGCGACCCCACCCCCATTTGTAACTTTAAAGCTCCCTTGAGCAGCGGGCTGACGAGCCTGGGATCCCGCACCTACGCGCCGGAGTGGTACTATACCTGGCAGATATTGGCAGAAATCGGCAACCCCAGAACACTGCTGATCCCTGCTGACGAGGGGTGAAACCCCAAAACACGTGTCCAGGGATGGCGAAGACAGCGAAGATAGCAGAAGATCGAAAGATGATGCATCGCGAACACTTTACTACATTGACCAGAGTCCTTAGGGGCGACACCGCCGGTGTGTGAGTAGTGTGTGACCCCACACCCATTTGTACCTTTAAAGCTCCCTTGAGCAGCGGGCTGATGAGCCTGGGATCCCGCACCTACGCGCCGGAGTGGTACTATACCTGGCAGATATTGGCAGCCATCGGCAACCCCAGAACACTGCCTATCCCTGCCGACGAGGGGTGAAACCCCAAAACACGTGTCCAGGGATGGCGAAGACAGCGAAGATAGCAGAAGATCGAAAGATGATGCATCGCAAACACTTTACTACATTGACCAGAGTCCTTAGGGGCGACACCGCCGGGGTGTGAGTAGTGTGCGACCCCACCCCCATTTGTAACTTTAAAGCTCCCTTGAGCAGCGGGCTGACGAGCCTGAGATCCCGCACCTACGCGCCGGAGTGGTACTGTACCTGGCAGATATTGGCAGCCATCGGCAACCCCAGAACACTGCCTATCCCTGCTGACGAGGGGTGAAACCCCGAAACACGTGTCCAGGGATGGCGAAGATAGCAGAAGATCGAAAGATGATGCATCGCGAACACTTTACTACATTGACCAGAGTCCTTAGGGGCAAAACCGCCGGGGTGTGAGTAGTGTTTGACCCCACCCCCATTTGTAACTTTAAAGCTCCCTTGAGCAGCGGGCTGACGACCCTGGAATCCCGCACCTACGCGCCGGAGTGGTACTGTACCTGGCAGATATTGGCAGCCATCGGCAACCCCAGAACACTGCCTATCCCTGCTGACGAGGGGTGAAACCCCGAAACATGTGTCCAGGGATGGCGAAGACAGCGAAGATAGCAGAAGATCGAAAGATAATGCATCGCGAACACTTTACTACATTAACCAGAGTCCTTAGGGGCGACACCGCCGGTGTGTGAGTAGTGTGCGACCCCACCCCCATTTGTAACTTTAAAGCTCCCTTGAGCAGCGGGCTGACGAGCCTGGGATCCCGCACCTACGCGCCGGAGTGGTACTATACCTGGCAGATATTGGCAGAAATCGGCAACCCCAGAACACTGCTGATCCCTGCTGACGAGGGGTGAAACCCCAAAACACGTGTCCACGGATGGCGAAGACAGCGAAGATAGCAGAAGATCGAAAGATGATGCATCGCGAACACTTTACTACATTGACCAGAGTCCTTAGGGGCGACACCGCCGGTGTGTGAGTAGTGTGTGACCCCACACCCATTTGTACCTTTAAAGCTCCCTTGAGCAGCGGGCTGATGAGCCTGGGATCCCGCACCTACGCGCCGGAGTGGTACTATACCTGGCAGATATTGGCAGCCATCGGCAACCCCAGAACACTGCCTATCCCTGCCGACGAGGGGTGAAACCCCAAAACACGTGTCCAGGGATGGCGAAGACAGCGAAGATAGCAGAAGATCGAAAGATGATGCATCGCAAACACTTTACTACATTGACCAGAGTCCTTAGGGGCGACACCGCCGGGGTGTGAGTAGTGTGCGACCCCACCCCCATTTGTAACTTTAAAGCTCCCTTGAGCAGCGGGCTGACGAGCCTGAGATCCCGCACCTACGCGCTGGAGTGGTACTGTACCTGGCAGATATTGGCAGCCATCGGCAACCCCAGAACACTGCCTATCCCTGCTGACGAGGGGTGAAACCCCGAAACACGTGTCCAGGGATGGCGAAGATAGCAGAAGATCGAAAGATGATGCATCGCGAACACTTTACTACATTGACCAGAGTCCTTAGGGGCGACACCGCCGGTGTGTGAGTAGTGTGTGACCCCATATCCATTTGTAACTTTAAAGCTCCCTTGAGCAGCGGGCTGACGAGCCTGGGATCCCGCACCTACGCGCCGGAGTGGTACTATACCTGGCAGATATTGGCAGCCATTGGCAACCCCAGAACACTGCCTATCCCTGCTGACGAGGGGTGAAACCCCAAAACACGTGTCCAGGGATGGCGAAGACAGCGAAGATAGCAGAAGATCGAAAGATGATGCATTTCGAACACTTTACTACATTGACCAGAGTCCTTAGGGGCGACACCGCCGGTGAGTGAGTAGTGTGCGATCCCACCCCCATTTGTAACTTTAAAGCTCCCTTGAGCAACGGGCCTGACGAGCCTGGGATCCCGCACCTACGCGCCGGAGTGGTACTATACCTGGCGGATATTGGCAGCCATCGGCAACCCCAGAACACTGCCGATCCCTGCTGACGAGGGGTGAAACCCCAAAACACGTGTCCAGGGATGGCGTAGACAGCGAAGATAGCAGAAGATCGAAAGATGATGCATCGCGAACACTTTACTACATTGACCAGAGTCCTTAGGGGCGACACCGCCGGTGTGTGAGTAGTGTGTGACCCCCACACCCATTTGTAACTTTAAAGCTCCCTTGAGCAGCGGGCTGACAAGCCTGGGATCCCGCACCTACGCGCCGGAGTGGTACTATACCTGGCAGATATTGGCAGCCATCGGCAACCCCAGAACACTGCCTATCCCTGCAGACGAGGGGTGAAACCCCAAAACACGTGTCCAGGGATGGCGAAGACAGCGAAGATAGCAGACGATCGAAAGATGATGCATCGCGAACACTTTACTACATTGACTAGAGTCCTTAGGGGCGACACCGCCGGTGTGTGAGTAGTGTGCGACCCAACCCCCATTTGTAACTTTAAAGCTCCCTTGAGCAGCGGGCTGACGAGCCTGGGATCCCGCACCTACGTGCCGAAGTGGTACTATACCTGGCAGATATTGGCAGCCAATGGCAACCCCAGAACACTGCCTATCCCTGCTGACGAGGGGTGAAACCCCGAAACACGTGTCCAGGGATGGCGAAGACAGCGAAGATAGCAGAAGATCGAAAGATGATGCCTCGCGAACACTTTACTACATTGACCAGAGTCCTTAGGGGCGACACCGCCGGTGTGTGAGTAGTGTGCGACCCCACCCCCATTTGTAACTTTAAAGCTCCCTTGAGCAGCGGGCTGACAAGCCTGGGATCCCGCACCTACGCGCCGGAGTGGTACTATACCTGGCGGATATTGGCAGCCATCGGCAACCCCAGAACACTGCCTATCCCTGCTGACGAGGGGTGAAACCCCGAAACACGTGTCCAGGGATGGCGAAGACAGCGAAGATAGCAGAAGATCGAAAGATGATGCATCGCGAACACCTTACTACATTGACCAGAGTCCTTAGGGGCGACACCGCCGGTGTGTGAGTAGTGTATGACCCCACCCCCATTTGTAACTTCAAAAGAAGGTTGTCTGCGCTTCTTGTCGCTCTTGATCCACCAGATATTGTCCGTTTCTGTGCGAGATAACTGGGGGAATTGTGCTGTAAAGCTTTGTGGGTCATACAGGCGATTTTCAGATTTATTCTGGCTTCGTAGGGCAGCCAGTTTAAAGCTTTTAGATCAGGAGTGATGTGTGACCTTTTTTTCGAGCCTGTAATAAGTCTGGCTGCAGCATTAATAGACGTTTTTAATGGTGCTATAGATAATAGGGCGAGACCACAGAGTGGAGCACTGCCATATTCCCCTCTTGGGATGACCAAGGCTTGGACTGCAGTTTTGAAATCCTTGGGAGGAAGGAGAGGTTTCAATTTACGCAATGTGTTGATGTGGGAAATAGCTCCCTTCGTTGCATTGCTGATGTGATGTTGCATGTTGAGATTACAGTCAAGGGTTATGCCTAAAGATTTCGCGGAGTCCACAATAGTAGGTTGAACGTTGAGAGCAGTGAGATGATTGAGCCAGGGCTGAATGATGTGGACTATGGTGGGAGGTGCCCTTAGGAGGAATTCTGTTTTAACACGTTAAGTTTGAGGTGATGCTCTGCTAGCCAGGTCTGTGTGTTCCTAAGCGTTGTGTTGAGTAATTTGATGTCGTCGACGGTGTTTATATTGAGGTAGAGTTGGGTGTCATCAGCGTACATGTGGAATTGAACATTGGATGCTTGGAGTAGTGTGGTAAGTGGTTCCATGACTAGATTAAACATAGTAGGAGAGAGGGAGGATCCTTGAGGGACACCCAGAGTAACAGGAACTGGAGAGGACATAGTGTTATTAATTTTGGATTTTTAGGTCCTGTTGTGCAGAAAGGAGGTGAACCAATTGAGAACTGTCCCTGAGATACCCATTCTGAGATTCAACAGATCAAGTAGATTCTCATGTTTGACCGTATCGAAGGCTGAGGAGAGATCGAGCAGTATGAGGAGGCAGGAACCATTCTGATCCAGTATTTGAAGCGCATCATCAATAATGTGGGTCATGGCAGATTCAGTACTGTGGCCTGCTCGGAAGCCTGATTGGTATGGGTTGAGGAGGTGAAAGTGCTCGATGTGTTTAGTCAGTTGAAGGTGCATGCATATTTCTAGTAGTTTGGCTAGGGTAAGGATATTGGTGATAGGGCGATAGTTGTGAAGTTCAGAGGGGTCAGCTGTGGGTTTCTTTAAAATGGGCGAAACCTGTCCCACTTTGAGGGAGTCCGTGATGCATCCTTGTTGAAGTGAGCTATTAATGATTTTGGTCCAAAGGGGAAGAAGTAATGGTATAAAGTCCTTCACGGCGTTTGCGGGTAGAGGTTCAGTGAGGTGATTGGAGGGCTTCAGTGTGCTGAGAATCTTGGCAATATTTTCTTCCGAATACATTTCAAAGAATGACCACGAAGCATTGTTTTTTAACTCAATGGGAGTTTTATTGTGTGCACTAGAGTAGAGATTTAGATCAATAAGGAGGTCATTCTTGATGTTGTCTGTCTTTAAGTTAAAGAAGGAAGAGAATTCTTCACATGACGGCAGTGCATTAGAGGTGTTTGAAAGAGATTGAGGGACATCTCTGGATTGAGTTTTTATTAACTCAAACAGTTTTTTGGGTCGGTTTTTTGCTTGATCTAGCTGGAGGCTAAAGAAAGCAGTTTTTGAGCGTTTGATTTTTCTGAAGTAAGCGTTTCTTTTTTTCTTAAGTGTTTTGAGGTGCAAAGCAGATCGGACAGATCTCCAGTTACGTTCTGCCTGTCTCATCGCTCGTCTGTCATCATTCAGAAATCCGTCATACCATGGTTTAGAGATTTTTGAAGAAACATTCTTTAATTGAAGGGGGGCAGCTGCGTTGATAATAGAGGACATCGAATTGAGGTAGTGATCGGTAAGGATCTGTACGCCAATGGGAGGTAAGAGTAGATTGTGGTTGACGGAGGGTAGAGAGTTGGGGTTGAGTTTCTTCAGATCTCTTTTCCAGACCTTAGGTCTGGTGGATTGAGCAGGTACGAGCTTCATTTTTTCAATAATGAAGAAAGTGATAATGAAGTGGTCAGACCAGTCACAGGGTTGGATTGACTCGAGTTGGATAGAGTCAGCTTTGGAGATGTTAAGATCCAGGATAGAACCTTTGTCGTGGGTGGGGCTGTTGCAAATTTGTGTGAGGTCTAGGTCAATGAGGACGTTTTTGAGACAATTGACTAAAGAGTCGTTGTGGTCGTTCCAATGAAGGTTGAAATCCCCCAGGAAAATCTGTGTATGTTGATGTCCAGTGTTCGTTGTGACCAGATCCATGAGGTGCTCAGAGAATGTGAGGTTGTCTCCTGGAGGATGGTTGAGAATATGTAGAGAGCAAACAGGGTTAGCTTTGCTGATGATATGAAGACAAAGGTACTCACAGTAGGAGAATAGAGGTGAACTGGCTCTATTGACTGCAAGATTGCTACGGTGAATACACGCAAGTCCACCCCCTGTTTTGCCAACCCTGTCTAGCCTAATGATATGGTAGTTAGGGGGAACTAGAATGTCAATGAGTGGTGAGGAGGAGTCTGATAACCAAGTTTCGGTGAGTATGATCAAGTCTAGGTCATGTGCGATGATGAGGTCTGCAATGTCTGAGGCATGTCTGGGGGCCGATCGTCAGTTCAGAAGAGTGCATTTGAGCCGAGGAGTGATGAGGGAGGAAAAGGGGTCGGGAGTGAGTGAGACTTTTTTTAGATTATCAGGAACGATACCTCTATCGTTCTGTTTGGAGGACCTGTGGGGATTGAGAGGAATAGTAGGGATTTGAAGATATGTGGGGGCTGCGTGGGTCAGGGGTGCGATATCATATGAGTGTAGAAGAGAGCGTATGTAGTACGAAGAGAGAGGGTTGACGCTGCAATGAGGACGGGTGATAGAGTTACGTGAGGGGATAGATGTCCAATAAGAAGGGTTCTGTTTGCAAGGAGGAGGGGGATGGGTGAGGGGTTTGTAGGGTGACGAAGTTTTAGGGGGTAAAGGGTTCCTGAGTTGTTTAAAAAATAACTCTTTGAAGGAATGGAGATCATCTTTGATTTGAAGAAGAGTTGTCATAATCTTATCCAAGGTGAAGATTGGAACAGTAGAGGTGTTGGTGTTGGAGTGACAAGAGGGTTGGGATTGGGGCTGTGTGACTCGATTAGGAGTGAGATCGGATGAAGGTAAAGGTGGGGAAGGGGGGGTGATGAATGGAAAGTAGTGCACATTGAAGGCAAAGGTGTAAGGGAACTGGAAATGGCTAATGAAGGGAGGAGAGGTATGATTGTTGGAATATTATTGAGAAGAGAGAGGTCACAACTTGGAGTCAGAGGTGGAACGACTACTGTGCAGGTTGCATGAGGGGATTCAGTGGGAGGGGAATGGTTTCTGTTTGGAGCAAGTGAGGGATAAACAACTGTGCAGGGTTCTTGGGGGGAACCAATGGGAGGGGATTGGTCTCTGTTTGGAGCCAGAGGAGGGACGACTACTGTGCAGGGTTCTTGGGGGGTTTCAATAGGAGGGGAATGGTCACCGTTAGGAGCCAGAGACGGGACGACTGCTGTATAGGGAGCGTGAACGGAAGTAATACAGGGTAGATGGAGGACTAAGGTGTTGTCATGAGATAGGGGGGCGGTAGGGGGAGGGATGGTGGGGGAAGAGGGACAAGAAGTGAAAGGGCTGTAGGCATAGTGGGAAGCCTGAGAGATTGTGCAAGAGGTGAATTAGAAGATAAGGTAGAGTAGGTTGGGGGTGTGAGAGGGCTAGGGGAAGAGAGTGAGAAAGAGAGGTTGAGGGAGGAGTGAGGAGCAGCGCTCAAGGATGGCAGGGGGGTAGGGGATGGGAGGGTAGCAAGGAGTGTGGCTGGAATGTTGGGAGATTGGGTCAGTTGGGTAAGTTGGGAGGTGGTAGGAGGATTAGACACAATCTTTTATAGTGGAGAAGATGTTATCAAATAGATTTAGACTGCGGTCTGTGGATTGAATGAGAATAATTCCGTTGTTGTAGATTGTGAAGGTGGCTGTGGCGTGGAAGAACTGTGATGGAGCAGTGTAGATCATGAGTCCGTGTGCTGATTTCTTCGTTGAGGAGATTGAGATTAAAGCTAGGAAAGCTTTCCTCCATAGGGCTCTACGTCTAGTGAAGAAAATGATCCAAGATATATACGCTGGAGTCTCAGCATACCCGTGGAGAGAGTCCACAGCGCTAAGGGTGCGCAAATGAGGTATGGTTTGGCACCTCTTGCCAAAGCACTCCCTCTCCCCTATTTGGGGAAGGATCCAGTAAAGTAGGCCATGGAGTCTCAGTGACCGCTCTGAGAGAGTCTGTGCTTAGGGAGCCTCTCGCAACAGAGATGGGGAAACTATACCACTCCCCCTATGATCACAGCTTACTGGACTTTGGGTGCAGGTTTAACTCGCCTACCGGTTTGTGTCCCCGCCACCCTCCCCTCCTCTTGCCTTGCCATGTCACTAATCCTAACCTCGTCTTTCCCTCCTCCACTCTCTGTCTACTTCCCCAGCTCCTACCCTCCACTCCCCGGAATATCTCCCTTCACCACCTAGCCCCTATCCTTTTGTGCTCCTTGACTAAGCACTCCTTCTCCCCTTTTTGGGGAAAAGATCCAAGTTATATACGCTGGAGTCTCAGCATACCCACTGAGAGAGTCCACAGCGCCAAGGAAGCCATTCTAAATTGAGGTATGGTATGGCACTCCTTGACAAA
Organism: Lissotriton vulgaris; assembly: GCF_964263255.1. Taxonomy (NCBI): domain Eukaryota; kingdom Metazoa; phylum Chordata; class Amphibia; order Caudata; family Salamandridae; genus Lissotriton; species Lissotriton vulgaris. The sequence continues at coordinate 553,961 of NW_028252711.1, read as the reverse complement.
GCACTCCCTCTCCCCTTTTTAGGGAAGGATCCAGTAAATAGGCCTAGGAGTCTCAGAGACCCTTCTTAGAGAGTCCACTGTGCTTAGGGAGCCTCTCACAACAGAGATTGGGAAAATATACCACTCCGACTGGGATCACGGCTTCTGGACTTTGGGTTCAGCTTTGACTCGTCTACCGGTTTGTGTCCCTGTCACCCTCCCCCTCCTCTTGCCATGCTTTGTCTCTGACCACCCCTCCTCTTTCCCTCCTCCACTCTCTGTCTACCCCCCCACTCCCCTGAATATCTCCCCTTTCCAACACTTTCCCCTACCTATATGTTCCTTTTTGGTTTTTTTTAACCTTACTTGTAACTAAAATTTCCATGCTCTAATAACTGTGTAACCTTTGTAAAGCTGTAACCTGCAATTTATTGTCTGATACCCATGTAAAGCACTCTGATACCTCCGGTTCTAGCCAGGGCTATATAAAACCTTTTAAATAAATAAATAAACAAAAATCTTTTCAAAAATTTGGCAGTGACAAAAGTGATCATTTTCCACAAGTGCTTTAAATAAATCGGAAATGAAAATTCAATGACAATTAAAAAAAGATCTCAACCAAGGATAGCACCTACCACCAGTATAAAATAAAATGAAATATCCATTCTCAAAACAAGTACCTACAGTGTAGGTAGACCGTAAGGCGCAAATAAAATCATACAGATAAATGCTGATGAACTGATTAATGAAGGATGAGCGAAAACAACAACTTAATTGGTAGATTATCAACAGACCAAGGAGGGCCAAGGACACCCGATTCATTGTGGGCAGGTAGTAAAAAGTGTAAACGATACAGGAATCACCTGGCACTCTGCAGAATTAAGAGCACTCATCCAAGAACACAAATTAATTCGACAACACAGTAAGAGCAGCAGAAAGAACATCATAAATCATTACTAACAGCAATCATCAACAACATTTAAGACACATTTCTGGGAGTAGAAAACACATTTTGAAGCCAGAAGATGGTTTGATATTAACAAATGGGTTTATACTAGGGACTCCACAGCATTCTGGAGGCTAATTTGAAATACAACTTCTCCCAAGCCAACGGTAAACAACATAGAAGAGTTCACTTGGGAGGAATATTTGTTACATCTTAATTATGATCTTCTAGTATCAACTAAACATATTAGCACTGAATGTAATGAGCATGGACCTATAAAAGAGTCTTTCGATAGCAACCCTTCTAGAACTGATGACTGACCCAAAACGGGAAACATCCTTAACAACGCGGGCATTACCCCGCGCTGCTATTACGACGCTGCCTTTACAACGCAAGTCGTTACGAAGACTTGCGCTGGAGGGCGCTATTGGATAGGAAATCGTTAATTTTCTATTCCAACACCTTCCCTACTGTAACATGGACTGGAGTTGGAATAGAAAATTAAACTATTCCACTATCCAGCCCTTACAGCACAAGTCGTTGTAACGACTTGCGTTGTAAAAACAGCGTTGTAACGGCACGCGGTGTAAAAGCCCGCGTTGTAATGCCGTACATCCACCCAAAACATGTAATACAATAGGCATCACAAACAATAGAGTCGCCTCTGCTGTAAACGCCTCAAGAACTAATGGAGCGCCAGGTCCAAACAGAATTTCATTGGCAATATTCAAGCAAGATTTACCAAAATTGATAACCCCACTGTCCATTCTTAACAAAATAATTGGAGTTATCCTTGACAATTGGTTGGCTCAATACTTCAGTCTATCCATAAGAAGAGGCCAACTGACAAGCTGCAGAGTTATAAAACTATAGCACTCCTGTATGTAGAGGCACAAGGTATTTGCAAAGATCCTACTAGATGAACTTGAAAGACTAGGTTGCTAGCTCGAATGTTCTGACTAAATTCCGGATTGGCTTCAGGTAAGGCTGTGAAACTTTAGGCAATATCAATGCCATCAGTTTATTGACAAATAAGGGCTCCAGAGAAGACTTTTTCCATATTTGTCTATTTTTTGGAATACAGTGTTGCTTTTAATAGAGTCTATCGCAACACTTTGTGGGAAAAACTGAAAAGTCGAGGCATTCCGGAGACCCATTTAAAGCAATTTGATTGCTACACACTTATAATTGGGTCCGTATTAAATTGGGCACTAAATCCTCAATGTCAAAGAAAATATTGAGCAACAGGCGTCTATAACAAGAGTGTGTGCTGGCCCCAGTTCTTTTCAACCTCTGTACAGCTAATTTAATAACATCATTGGTTGATTTGAGGACCTATCCCCCTAAATTAGGGAGTCATCATGTGCACTTGTTACAGTAGGCCAACACCACATTATTTCATGATCAAATGCCCGTTTGATCAAAGACGTCATGATCAAAGACGTTAAATGGTCTCCATCTTAAAATCAGAGAAATAAATTGCAATTAAACTTGAAGAAAACAAACATTGTGCAATTCAAGCACCGGAAAACCAAAAACACCTGGTATATTAACAACAAAAGAATATCAACAGTGGAGGACTATGTAGGGGGATTTGCTAGATGAAAAACTCAAATTCAATCACCAATTTAGAACGTTGTCCACCCTTTGAATTTACCTATAATGAAAATCTCTATACAACTAAAGTGCCTGAAAGGTAACTATGATCTGGAAATATTCAGAGCTAAAGTCGTACTGGCAATCTGATCTGGCTCTTCCATTTGGGGTTCAATGCAATACAACAGTCTTGAGATAGTATACTCGGGAGCCATTAGGGCCTAATTTACTCTACCAAAGAGCACCTTGGCAAGCCAGCTAAGAATCAAGTTTGGCTCAATGGATATGTCCACTCTAGTAGATATGTGCTCCTTGAAGTACTTTCTAAGGCAGGAAAATGCACCTGGACAGTTCCTAAAGGGTCTGCTATGGAAAGAGATAGCAGATTGTCCAACAATTCATCACAAGAACGACATATGGTATCTTGAAAGCTTTCTGGATGCCCTGCAGTTGGGGGACCATTGGGATTATAAAACAGATTGTAACTAATTGAAACCGCAGGCAAAATCTGCAGCTAAGGGCCTTTTATTTAGGAACAGCTTGGAAGCTTTTGCTAAATTAATGAGGACGCAGCAATTACTGACCTATTAGATAGCACCATCTCCTCAACCTTACCTGTATATCAATTTAAAAGAATCAGTCAGACTAAAATTTATAAGCTTCAGATTCATGCTTCTACCATTAAAATCCATCCAACCATGGATAAATCCAGACAACTGCCCTTGCTGCAGAGGCTGTGGATAGTGGTCTAAAACATTATCACAAATAATATGCCTTTATCTGTCCCTATTGACCCAAAAGAAAGAAGCAGCTGCACCCATGTTTTAGTCAACTGGGAGTTAGAACAATTAAGGCAGCTATTGGAGAGTATTTGAAAGGCACAGATGTGCAGTTTATGATCAGATTACTGTAATGTTTGTAAATAGCGGTTGCTCAACTGGTAAAAAGTATTGCAAGATTAACTTCCCCGTCATATACAATGAATAACAGAAAATGGACTGGTTTAACTCCACAATAATCATGAGAGAGCTGGGGCTGACTTCGACATCCCTATTGAACTATCTGGTCTTTTTAGTGGCTTGAGAGGTAGGAGGGAGAAAACCATCACAATTTCAATTTCAATACAGTGTAACCAATTTAGTCACACAATAATCCACTCCACAACTAAATCTGAGATTAGTAAGGTTTCATTATAAATTCAAAAACAGATTGCAATGAATCAATCTTAACATCACACTATAGAAATACAGGGCAAATAGAATGAATCCAAATCTCATGAAGAAATTTGCCCTATATAACAAGAAGAATACCACTCATTCAGTTATGACAATGCAAGTAATCAGGAAAAAGAATTACAAGTTAAATTGCATCAATTGATATGCCAAGATAAGCATGAGCACACAATCTCCCCGTCCTGCCTTAAAAGGGACAGCCCTGAGCTAAGAAGCATGAAGTAATAATGAATAGAACTGGCGCTTCGACTGATCCGGAACTGCTCATGAGCTGTAAAGCCAGGGCAAGGCACCAACCTCTGTACAAGCCATTCACACACCTTTCATACTTGACACACACTTTCCTCGGGCAAGCGCAAGTCCACGCACACCGCCATCCAAGCGCCAGTCCACGCACACCACCAGCCAAGCGCCAGTCCACGCACACCATCAGTCAAGCACCAGTCCACGCACATAGCCAGCCAGGCCCCAGTCCACGCACACCGCCAGCCAAGCACCAGTCAACACACACCGCCAGCAAAACGCATGTCCACGCACACCGCCAACCAAGCACAAATCCATGCACACCGCCAGCCAAGCGCCAGTCCGCACACGTCATCATTTTTTTTGCAACAAGAAAGAAAACACAAACCAATTGCAACTAGATCCAAAACTAGAACTACAAAAACAACAGCATTAACTAAAGACATCTTTCTATTGCCAAACGTGAAACTGAACAACAACTATATAAAACCATACAACCAGGTAGTACACTATTAGACTCACGGGTGCTCCCAAAAACTCTTTTGAGTGTGATACAATCGGAAACATGTGGGCACACACAACCCAGGATTAGAAGGACAATCGGCACAGTGCATATGACTCTCATTCCGTATACCTCTTCGCAAGCAGACTCTACATCTCTTACAGGGATTGTTTTTTTTGGGCGTGGGAGGAATTAGATCAGGAAAGTGGCAATCTTTTAATCTAGCCACATCCTCTGCCACTCCAACTCTAGGAACACTTGCCTGTTACACAACAAGGCTGCCTATCACAGACTCCTGAAAATGAAAAAAAGTCATCTTTGACGCAGGAGAACACTCCTTGAATGCAGCAAAAGCATTGAAAGTTGCTAAATTGAAAAGATGGATGGGCAACATCTTATACCAAATGTACGCCTTACGAACAGAAGTGTAAGGTTCCAACCTCTGATCTACTCTATCAACACCACCCATGTGCTTATTGTAGTCTACAATGCACACAGGTTTGCGCACTTCAGCAACCTGACCCCAAACAGTCACCAGTGAAGTACTCTCATCATGAATGATAGTCAGCATGTACAAATCCCCCTACGCAAGGCACTGCACTGTCCCCTCTGAAGGGTTTTGCAAACAAGCTCTTTTGGGTAACCTTTACGGCTAGAGCGGATTGTACCACAAGCAAAAGTGTCCACTTTAAACAATTCCTTAAACAATTGCACAGCAGTGTAGAAGTCATCAAGGTACAAATGGTGGCCTCTGTTAAACAGTCCTCTAGCAAGATCCCACACAATTTACTCTGAAACTTCAAAAGTGAATGGACAACCAGGGGGGTCAATAGTGGAATCACTACCAGTGTACCCCGGAAATTATAGACATATCCTGTTCTACTCTCAGACAACATATACATCTTAATTCCATAACTTGCCCTCTTGCTAGGAAAGTACTGCATAAAAACCAAACGGCCCTTGAACAAGACCAAAGACTCTTCAACAGCTATTTCTTTCCCTGGAGTATAGATCTCTGAAAAACGATCCACAAAGTGATCAAGAACAGTCCGATTCTTAAAAAGACGGTCACTGTCAGGGTGATTTTGTGGCAACGCCAAAGCATTATCAACAAAACGCAGCATCCGAAGAAAAAGTAAATACCTATCACAACTCATAATTGCAGGAAATATGGCAGTTGCCATCAAGGGACTGGTAGACCAATATGAAGCCTTGGATGGCTTCCTTATCAAGCCCATCAAAAAAGTCAAACCCAAAAACTTCATCTCCTCCAGATTTGTGGGAATCTACCAGGTAGCTCTAGAGCGGGCCTAAGTCTGGCACTGTTGTCCATCAAAAACTGTTCAGCATACAAACTAGTCTGCTCAACAATCTCAGCCAAAAAGACATCATCCATGAACTACTGAAAAAACTGTATAGGCAAATAAAATTCACAATCCACCCTACACCCTGCATCACCACTAAAGGCAGGCAACACCGGCTGCACCTTTTCTAGATCAACCCAGAGTCCAGCACTCCCAGCAGGAAGCCTTGCAGCCTCAGGCTGTAATACCGATGTCTCTTGCTGCAACATAGACAAATCAGTGTCCTCCTCTAAAACAGGCACTTCATCCACATTGAGAGTAACTTCATCTGCACTGAGAGTAGCTTCATCATCAGATGATTCCTCGTGGGCAGAAAAGTCACTGCCAGAATCCTGCACTGCCTCCTCTCCCTCAGTATCAATCCTGCTCAGAGGAAGATTAAAAAAGCATACAACCACCTGCTGAGCAGTTATTCTACGGCTTGCCATAATCCTTACCAATACAGGTAACTTGTCAAACAACAAACACTTAGTAAAATAAGCAATAAATAAAATGTGTCTTTATCACAAACACCTATATTTCCAAAACTATACCACTAACTTGACAGAAGCAGCTAGACTCACCACCACCTACTCTGCACAGACACAGTAAGGATCAACAATATCCCACGAAAAAAAAAAAGAAAAAAGAAAATTATACATAAGACAATGCAAAACACATTGCAAAGAATGTCATGCTCAGAACACTAATTAAATATTCTGCCATTATGACATCACTTACAAAAAAAAATCATTCATGCATGACAATAATACTCATTTGGAGTAAACACAACAAAAATGTTTTTCTTACCAAATAAATGCAATTACACAAAACTGCAGAACAACCACTGCTGAAACCACAAACAAGAATCAAAACCTTTACACTAGAATGAAATGGAAAAAAACATTACAATCACATAGGCAAATATTGCACCAGTCCACACACAATCCACCAACCAAGCTAAGGGGTAGGTGGACCTAAGAGTATAAATAAAATATTCACCCCCGTAAAAGGGGAGCAACCGTTGCCCAAGAGGCCACTCCCCAACACCAAAATTTAAAAGACCCTGGTGTCTAGTGGCTTCTGACCCCCTTGGGGCAGATGGGCATAAAAACATACTGCTGATCTGCCACCCAAAGAGGGCATAAATGGCCCAAATCATTCTCCCATAAAGGGGAGCGACCCTTGCCCAACGGGCCGCTCCCCGACATGACAAAAAAAAATCCCTGGTGGCCTAGTGGCCATATAAAAGAAAAATCAGCTGATCTGCCCCCCAGGGGGGAAACATCCTTTACAACGCAACTTTTACCACACAGTGCCTTTACGACGCAACTTTTACAACGCAAACCATTACATCGCATTGCGCTGGGGGGTGCTCTAGGATAGGGAATACGTGTAATTTACTATCCAACACCTTCCCTAGTGTCCACGGGGACTGGAGTTGGAATAGTAAATTAAACTATTCACTATCCAGCACCCCAAAGCGCTATGCGTTGTAAAGGTTTGCGTTGTAAAAACTGCGTTGTAAAGGTATGCATGGTAAAAGCATGCGTTGTAATGTCATACATCCCCCCCAGGGGCGCAGAAATAGCCAAATGAATGATCCCCAAAGGAGAGCGACCCTTGCCTAAGGGGCCACTCCACACAAATTAATCCCTGGTGGTCTATGGGGCCACTATCAAAAAAAACATGGCAAGACCTTCCCCCCTAGAGGGGCGCAAACAGCCAAAGACATTGCCCCCAAGGGGGAGCGACCCTTGCCCAAGGGGCCACTCCTCACAAATTAATCCCTGGTGATCTATTGGGCCACTAAATAAAAAATGGCAAGATCTGCCCCCTAGGGGGGAACAGACAGCCAAAAATATTGTCCCCAAGGGGTAGTGACTCTTGCTCAAGGGGCCACTCCCCACAAATTAATCTCTGGTGGTCTAGTGGACCACTAAATAAATAAAAATGACGAGATCTGCCCACCCAGGGGGCATTAGCCAAAAACAATGCCCCCAAGGGAAAGTGACCCCCTCAAATATATCCCCGGTGGTCTAGTGGGTCACTTTCATTTAAAAAATGGCACAATCTGCCCCCTAGGGGGGCAGACACAGCCAAAACATATTGCTCCCAAACAGGGGAGCGACCCTTGCCTAAGGGGCTGCTCCCCCAAATAGGAAATCCGTTTTTACATTTAAAAAAAACCCCTGGTGTCTAGTGGGCATTCCTGCTGCACGATTGCACAATTGTGGCGCTGGCATGCTCAAAAGAGGCATCAGGGGAAAAGAAACCCTTTCCTTTCCCCTGATGCCTCTTTTGTAAATCCCTCCTCCCACCAGGAGAAACTTACCTCCTCTCTTCCTGACGCGCTGGAAGCAATTGGCTTCCAGCATGTTGGGAATCCCCTAATGACTGATGCCGAGGGGGGGGACCTCCACTTTCAGAATGTTAGTATTAGCGTCCTTCGAGACTATTCCCAAGCAGTCCAGCAGCATTGATGCTCATTCAAAGACGTGAAGCAGAATCTTTTGGCTTTCAACATGCAGCACATGCTCCTGTTTCCAGCCAGGCTGAAAGTGATATTTAACTCTTTTACCTATTTCTTCGACACCCAAGGCAGGCGTGGGAGTGGGTGAATTTAACAGTCCGATGGCTGGAAGTGAACCGTCCCCCAGATAGTGGGTGCCCTCCTCCTTTTCCTAAACCTCCCAGGAGAAAGTAAACCTGCTCCGGAAGGCTTGTTCCTGCCCACAGGCCACAAAATATGAAATACATTCTAATTGTTGCAGTGTAAATCTCTGGGAATGTCCACAATGCCGGAGAAAAGCATTAAGGCCTTTTTGTTTAGTAGAAAAACTGGCAATTCCATTAGTTTATGAGGTTGTGAAATAACCCTTATTGATTACAACTAACTAATAAAATTGACACCACTGCGCTCATTCATTTGAACTTGTTAGTGAATTAGATAAATGGTAACATCAACAGCATTTGTTGACCTAGGGTGAGTTTGCCTGCTTTCTAAAATCACAATAATTTTAGAGTTATACAGGGAAAAGTTTACAAAATATTGTGATTTTAGAAAGCAGACAAACGCATCCAAGGTCAAATAATGCTGTCACACGGATCGGTATTTGCTAATAATCAATTGAAATGAAAATGAGGGCAAAGCATAATGGTAGGGCATTGTACAAACATCCAGCCTCACCAATAATCATTATACTTACTGTATTCAAAACGCATGCTATGCCGTGGTCACCTGAAGTGCACTGCCGGTCCCCTCAGCCAATACTATCCATGAAGGCTGCCAGATTAGGATCTGTCCGAGCAGTCTGTGACAGCAGCGGTGTAGGTGGGCACGGCTCAATACTGGAACAAAGGCCTAGGATTGGCCCCTAGTGCTGAGGGTTGTGCTGGGTTCCCTGGATCGCAAGTGTGTGAGTTTGGTTGGGCGTTCTGAGGTAAGGGAGGGATCCCTGATGGGGAGGACTGCACAGAGGCACAGTGCCGGAAAGTGAGGGTCCACTCAGATATGTAAGAGTCAGGATGTTTATTTAAGAAGATCTTCATATAAAGAGTGGTGCCACCATGACTCCAGGTAGGTCTGTCTTAGCTCCACCTGTCAATCCCAACTGACAACTCAACATAATGGTTCTCCTCCCACATTCCACCCCAACATTTCCCTACCAATGTTCCACAATTCTTCCCCCAATAAAATAATTAAAAAAACCAATATACACATAACTAAGAGAAAAATAAAGAGAATAAAAGCAGCTAATCATTTAAGAGGATTATCAATATAACCAGACTCCTAGGACTGATCACCATAATGCATAACCTGTGAAATGTTCAGGTGGTTTCTTCTCCCTCTCACTATGTGCACACACAACTTTGTCTCATCTGCATTGTTGCTTATAATTTCACTGTTTCACCCTTGTCTCATCCTCACCTCCACTCCACATCATCCACATTCCAAATCATACTACTACCACCACAACCTCCTGTTATCACAACATCATCACCCATCATGTATCCACTTCTCCTACTTACTTCAAGATCAAACTCACCATTAACTTTCTTCACATTACGTAAACTTGCATGACTTAAATTCCACACTTTCCCGTCCTCAAATTTATTAGCACTTCCTATCACCTTAATCACTGTTAAAGGTTGTAACAAACCCTTGTTGTTTTGCATGTTCATACTTGCCCACAATTACAAAAGGCCATTTATTTTGGAAGTTCTGCCGACGTTTAGTATGTTCCTGAATCAATGCTACTCTCTCATTTCATGATCCACGCGTTACAAACAACCTATCATTCTTATTACCCAACCACCATGAAACCAACTTGGTAGAAGGTTACCTTCCTCTTAATAACTCTAAAGGCATCTTGCCTGTCAGTGTTTGCCTGAAGTGTTTTCCTCTGGTAAACCAGATTTTAAGGCAAACTTAATGGCTTCTTTTATGACTCTATTGAAACGTTTCACTTGACTATTACTGTAGGAAAGTAGGATCTGCTTCTTATGGTTACCCCTACTTTTTGCTTGATGTGATGTTCTTTTTGACAAGTCTGACTTGGATCCTGCTAATCAGGACCCCAGTCTATCTGCTTTCTTGCTAAACTGTTGTGTTCAGCACCTAAGTGCATCCCATATTGGATACTGGGGTACTCTTGTCAGTCCCTAGTATATGGTACCCATGTACCCAGGGCATAGGTACCCCAGAGGTCTCCCATGGGCTGAAGCATGCATTATGCCACCTATGAGAAATGGAACAACAGGCCTGCCATTGCAGCCTGTGCAAGTTGGTGCATGCACCACTTACTTAAGATATATGTTTACTATTTCTAAGGGTCACTGCACTTAAAACCTATAAGTCACCCCTATAGCTGGCCTTTACAATCTTGAAGGTAGGGTGCTTGGTTCTAAGTGAGAGGGTGCACCTGCATGAGCAGGACACCCCTGCATCTTACTGAGTCCATTCTCCCGGGTTGTCACTGAAGCAGGCATATACTATATAGTGGGGCACCGCGTAATCACGCGATGACCATCTCGAAAATGGATGGAACTAATCCTATCATTTTTGGTATCAAACATGTTGGAATCATACCCCCGACACCATAAAATTCCAAGCACCTGGAGAACCCTATGTTAGACTCTCAGTGTTCCCGGTACCAACCTTCTAGTCCCGGACAGCACAAAATGGTTGCTGTGGACCAGAGACACATTTCTGCCCTCCTGCTGCTGAGCCAAGCTCGAGCGGGGGATTGCAAAACAATAGGCAGCTTATCATATGGAGGTGTGACCACCTCCCAGACAGTATTAATTGTATTAGGGCTGTGTGGGTGTGCAGGAGGGGCAAATTTGGTGTACCTGTGCATCGTCCAGTTCAAACCAGTCCTGGAATCCGTTAGCTCCCGCTCTGGCACGAAACTGGACACAGGACACGGGAGACACAGGAGTAACCTCCGCCCTGTCCAGACCCTCCCCTGGGACGTTCCTCTGAATCTTCACAACCCTTTCCTTAGGGTAATTTAGGGCTTACCTGGGTGTAGGTCCCTAGATTCGTTGTGGAATAAGACAGGGCCGGCCTTAGGCATGTGCAAGCTGTGCACCTGCACAGGGCCACCAAACCCCAGGGGCCACCACGCCAATATATATCCTTAATATATTAATCCTCTGAGGATGGATACATATTTGCGTGGTGGCCCCTGGCAGGGATTTCGCGGCCTCCGGCTCTGTTCCACTACTAAACACCCTGACCCCCTCCCCTCTTTACTGGCCTGTGCGCTCCGCCCCGCCCGGACCACCTCTTCCGGGCCCCCTACCTACGCTCCTTGCCCAGGGCCACCATGAGCCTAGAGCCGGCCCTGAATAAGATTCAGAACTGAAACCACTGCACTTCTACCGTCTGGGCGCTCTGGGCTTCGTTTGGCCCTGACTTCATCTCCCTTCCAGTCTGCTGCCTCATCTTTGCCTGTGCATCAGAAACCTTCCAAGGCATGTAAAGCATCAAGGACAACCAAAGTAATCTCCCTAGGAGTGAAGGAGTCTCTCCCCTACATTTGCAGGCACTGCAACGAAGATGACCAGTCTGCAGATCCCAAGCTTCTCAGGACTCCATGGGCCCTGCAACACAGATAATAGTTTTCCTCAGCGCCTGAGGTCAGCTCTACTCACTTACCAAGTTTGAGGCCAGTAGTCCTTGTGGGTGTTGCAAGAACCGAACCCCTGGGTACTGATTCCCCTTTGCAGTTGCAAAGGCTTGTTGACATCTTTACAAGAAGATCTTCGGGCTCAAGGTAGCCCCAACCTTGAGCACCTTCAGTGATCAGAATCTTTGGCCACACCACATTGTGTGCATCGTGGCCTGCAACTTTTGGTGAGCTGCTTGAGGTCCTCTGCGACTCCTGTGCCTTTGGCCTGTGGGTCTATTTGAGGGTCACCTCTTTTTTCCTTAGGCTCCCCTGATTTCTCGTGCCTGCCCGGACTCCCCTGCTTCTGATAAGTCTCTTGGACCTTGCTGGTCTCAACCGTGCACCTTCTTGGCTTCCTAATTGGGTTGGATTTGCCAATGCGTGATGGTGCTCACCGCTAGACACCGACACCTCAGCACTCGAAATCCTTCATGCAACAGCTTGTATCCGGGTCCTGGTCCCGGTCATCCTCATCATCGTCTTGGTCCTCGTGGCTGCAGAGTCAAGGTCACCGTCATCTTTCCTGAAGCACCCGACACAGGAGGGCATTCGTCTTCCAAGTCTCCTGTTCACTCCAGAGTGACATTGACTCTGTCCCCTCTGCTTTCAGGTACTCCTCTTCAAGAATACACATTTGGATTCTCCGGACACTTTCTCCTCTTCCAGCAGCAGCACTTTCCTGAAGTGCTCCATTGGGTTTGACAGGGGTTTCTGACACCACGTCACACCTATCCACCGGCTTCCCTCGGATAGGTAACGTGGGTACCACGGTCTCCACGGGTGGAGTAGCTCTCCAACCTTCAGTCTTTCACAGGGTTTTTTCAGGGTCCAATGGGAAGGGTCCATAATCTTTAAAATCCAACCATGACTTACACATAGACTTATACAGAGCACACAGGTGTGTTCACACACTGCACACGCTCTCCGTGGGGTCCCTATCTACTTACCTTGGGTGGTTCTGTAGGTCCCATGCAATTCTGCGTCCTCTCGACATTGTCCTGACCTGAGTGATGATTTTTATACCACTTTCTTAGTATATGGTTTGGTCCCCTCCTGGGGCTCACTGTGTATTAGTGCTATTTACTGTGATTTCTTTGCTTAAATATTGAGTGCTTTGTGTCTATCCCTGTGTAGGAGATACTGTAACATACTAGATAGAGTTATATAATAAATACATATTTTTATTAATGCTTTGTGTGGTTCTCTTTCATTTAATCTATACTATAAGATTGCATTCTGGTAAAACAAGCTGTTTTACACTCCTTCAAGACTAAGCCTGAAGGTTGCTCTCCACAGCTACCACTTGGATAGCTTTCTAAGGGAAACATCCTTTACAACGAAACTTTTACAACGCAGTGCTATTACAACGCAGGTTTTTCAACGAAAACCATTACAACGCATTGCGCTGGGGGGCGCTCTAGGATAGGGAATAGATTTTATTTACTATCCAACACCTTCCCTAGTGTCCACGGGGACTGTAGTTGGAATAGTAAATTAAACTATTCACTATCCAGCACCCCAAAGCGCTATGTGTTGTAATGGTATGCGTAGTAAAACCTGCGTTGTAACAGCATGCGTTGCTAAAGCATGCATTGTATCGTCATACATCCGCTTTCTAAGGTTGTCTGAGACATCTTACATCACCATAATGGTTGTCTGGACTGCTGCAAGGTGCCCACTTACATTAGTAGATATCATATACCAGGCCAGCGTCTCGCAATTACCTTCAGGATAGTACAGTGACACTCTCACTTGTTTTATTCCACTATCCTTCCAAAACAATTTCATTTTCCTAGAAGTTAACTGCACCCTGTTGTCTGATACTAATACTTCTGGATTACTTTCTTGCAAGAATACATCCTCTAGAAACTATGGCACATCTGTGGTCAGTTTACTCACCATACACACATCAGGCCATTTGGAATAGTAATCAATAATATAGCATAATTCTCTCAAGACGATAAAGTTGCAAAAGGTCCGATGAAATCTATAACCATCTTACGCCAAGGTCCATCTGGTAACTCTAACCTAGTTAGAGATATACTTCGGGAAATTGCAAATTTATCACTCTCGCTACAAGCCATGCAATTTCTTACCCAACTGTCCACCATAGGGTTCTCCTTAATCTTTCTACGAGTATTAATCATTCCTCATTGCCTCTCGAGTCCAATTTTAATCATACTCTTGCTTACTCCACAGGGTGGCACAGTTGTATCTCTTCTCAACACAATTTCCTTGCACTTTGAAAGTTCATCCTTAACCAGAATACACTGCACTCCCCCCACAGTTGCACACCCTTTTCCATTTATTTCATTCATACAGTCTCTGACAGTTCTTGCCCATCTCTATTTTCCTTTCCACTGCCCATTACAGAATCTTCAAAAGTAAAAGCTACTTCACATTCACTTCCACTATCCACACATTCATCCACACAATCACAAGGTATTCTTGATAATCCATCTGCAACACTATTTTTGTCAGGGACATATTCAATTACATAATCAAACATTTGTAGTTTAAATGCTAATCTCGCCAGTCTGGGAGTTTAATTCCTACCCCCACCTAGTTTCAAGATATTGACTAAGGGTTAATGGTCATTGTGTGTATTCTAAATTGTCTTCCCCATACATACAGTCAGAACTGTTCCTTTGCGCTCGCAGCAGTGAGTGGCTCCTTCTCAATAACTGAGAAATTGGGCTCAGTTTTTGACAATGTGAGTGAGACATATGCTACGAGCCATTCTACATGATTATTATACTGTATTAAAACTGCATCAACTACATAACAACTAGCATCAACAGAAATAATTCATACTGCTCCCATGATAAATGGTTTAAAACATGGTGCTGTATATGTTCCCTTCTTAATCTCATTAAAACATTTTCTTTGCTTTTAAGACTAGCAACATTTATTTTTCTTCTTCAAACAATATTCTCAATTGTTTCACTTTGGAAGCATAGTTCTCCACACACTGTGCATACCCCAGGTTCCTTATTTTCCAGTTCCGTTGTTTTTACAGTTGCCCCAATGTGGCCACCTTTAGGTCAAATGCTCTCCTTAGCTATGACATGGCCTAAGTATTCCACTTGATGTTTTCCAAAAACACATTTCTTCTTAATTGCTGTCAAACAATTCTCCCTAAGTGTCATCAGGACCTACTTCAAAGCTTTATCATGTTCCTCTTGGTCTTTCCTAAAAATAAAAATATCCTTCTGGAATACCTTAGCACCTTTAATTGCCAATACATTCCTGGTAATTTCTCTTTGAAATACATTGGATGCACTCGTAGGGCCAAAAGGCATTCTTTGTATTGAAACATTCCTTCACAGGTTATACAGGCTGTGCAGTAATTGGAATCCTCCTCCAACTAAATTTGATGGTAAGCACTTACAGGGTTTATAGTTGAAAAGGTATTTGCATCACCAATTGATGACAATTCTTGAAAATTAATTTAAGCTCCTCGAATCAACAGAGAGTCTTAAATCTCCAATAGATTTTAAAGACGTTACCACTGATAAAAGGATATTTTTTTTCTTACATAAGTCTTGCAACATCTCATTTAGTTTATCTGTGTAATTCAATGGTACATTCCTTAATGTTTTTCTAACTGGAGTGACATTTTCACACAACACAATCCTGTCTTTGAACCCTTTTATTTTAATCAACTAATCATTGAAAACGGTGGAACATTGATTTTCCAGCTTTGCGTATTTTGCACACTTTTTTCGCCCTGTGCACTAATATACACAGCATAAACAGATGGATTAACACAAGGATCAATTTTCAAACCCAGTTCCATTATGTGAGATCAACCCAGTATCATGGCCCCTTTATTTGCCACATAGACTTTACCTTTACACTTCCGAGCACCAAATTCTAAATGTGCCAAAATAAATCCCAGCATAGGAATTTCATGGCCTAAATAACTACCCTGGCCAGCATCAGACTAGAGATGGGCGGAACTCGTGTAGTTTTACACCGCAGAATTCCCCTGAGTTACATAAAAACTCCACAAGATTTGGTGAAGTTCCACCCAACCCTGCTGACTACATTCCTCATTACCTCGAGATCTCCAAAAAGGGTAGCACAATGAAAAGAGAGCAGCTAGGCAGCGTCGACAAGTCACAGCCCTCGATAGTGTCATCATTTTCGGGCTTATGAACTACAGGGCTCTGTGCAATAAAAAGTGGCCTTACTTAAATCAGTGAGTTATAACCATAAGCAAACATCAGGGTGAGCACATGCTATGCAACCACAAAAAGGGCTGGGGCTCTGCAGAATCCCCCAAGCTTATGTGCGGGGGCTAACAAGGAAGGGGTGGGGCTGCCCAACCATGACACACTCTGTCCTAGTCTCACTGACCTTTCAAAGGGATAGCGTCTTCTTTTTTGTTGTTGATATTTCTTGCCTCATCAAACATCGCTAACTCTCGTTGGCAGGCATGCAGCCCATTGAAGGCACGATTTCTGCAGCTTGTGAGACGGCAAAGGAGTCAGAAAGCCGCCATGTGGGGAGTTGTTTTCAGGCGGCGAAGTCCAGGAGAGAGTACAATAATGTAGCTGTAGGCAGTGATTGTGTGTGTGTGTTGGGGGCGGGTGGAGACATACTCAACAGCCAACCCACAGCGAATAACAGGGACTGCACATTGTGGGAGGGGAACAACCAAAAATCCTGTCATTGCAGCCCGTAGTAAAAGCGGTGCAATTTTTTTATGTCTCAGTTCAAATCTCAGGCTGCCTTACTCATCTGGACCATAATAGGATGGGAAACAAGCATTTACAATGCAAAGGTTTCGCCTTTGGAAAAGTTAGAGCTATTGGCATTGCAAATGACAAACTTTTTATTTATGTGTTGGTTTTGTAAACAGATAAATAAATGGCATTGTCATTTACAATGCCAATAGCTTCATGCAGCAGCGACGACCTGCCTTCCTTTACACAGCATTAGCGTATTAATATGCAAAGTAAAATACACCACGTGGACTTGTGGAACCGAGGTCTTCGCTATGGTGCATTATGCGGTAAAACAAATCTCAAGGAACTGTTACTTACTCAAAAAAATTAGCATATATAGAGTAGTGAATTAAAACGATAGGATTTCATACCACCCTGAAATTGCCATTGGGTGTGAACCTGGAAGAGCAAACACGCAGTATAGCATTACTGGCAATCCCGTGCTACGATAGTGTGGATCAACAATCAGGAAAGTAGGGTGAGATGAGGCAAATTATTTTTAAAAATCGCTTTATGAATGAACTAGCAGCCCGTCCTGACGTTGTCCGGGGGCAATCAGGCTTGCTCCCTAACACTGTGGCGACGCACACGACCTTTGTCTGTGCGCTGCAAAACCAAACTCCGTTCATAACCTGCCATGGCGACTCAACCCCCAGTACACAAAGGCAGTATGTACCCATTCCGCACGCCCCGCTGCAGTCCGCCAAAGTTTACCGC
Organism: Lissotriton vulgaris; assembly: GCF_964263255.1. NCBI lineage: Eukaryota > Metazoa > Chordata > Amphibia > Caudata > Salamandridae > Lissotriton > Lissotriton vulgaris. Next base: position 536,491 of record NW_028252711.1, on the reverse strand, counting down.
TCAGCCCGCTCCAGTCTGCCTTAGTTCACCGCAGTCGCCCAAACCCAGGCCCCAACCACCTCCTCAGCCCAAGTTCACCGCCACCTTCAGTGCCCCCAATCAGCCACACACGCCATGCTCCCTAACACTTTTGCCATGCATCCGACGCTGCAAACGACCTTTCTCTGTGCGCTGCAAAAGCAAACCCCGTTCATAACCTACCATGGCGACTCAACCCCCACTACACAAAGCCAGTATGGACCCATTCCACACGGGGCTGCAGTCCGCCAAAGTTTACCCGTCAGCCCGCTCCAGTCCGCCTTAGTTCACCGCTCCTCCCCGCGCTTGACATACCTCAGCCTGCTCCTGACGTACCTCAGCCTGCTCCAGTCTGGCAAAGTTCTCCTCCCCGCGCTCTGCCAAAGTTTACTGGTCAGTCCGCCTTAGTTCACCGCTCCTCCCCGCGCTTGACGTACCTCAGCCTGCTCCTGACGTACCTCAGCCCGCTCCAGTCTGGCAAAGTTCTCCACTCCTCCCTGCGCTGATCTCCGCCGCTTCTCCTCGTGCTCCTGTACGCCCCTCCTCCCTGCGCTCCTGATGTCAGCACGCAGGTCGCGGCCAGCGCTACTTTCAAGAGACTACTTTTTGTTTATCTTTAATTTTTTGCCCAACGTATATATTTTATTTTAATATAGCCTATGTCCATCTGCACACCCTGACAATTACAATGATGTATCGGGTGTTTGAATTGGCGCAGTGGTTCCTGAGTTTACCCGCCTCAAAGGTTCACAGTTCTTACTTTATAATAGTAGTATAGATAATCGTTTATTATATAACATTACTAAAATATCCACTACAATAAAATCTCTTTACACGTGGCTGGGAGCAAGGTTACTTCTTGTCTTCGGGTGTATGCAAAAACGATAACCAAATCAGGGATGCCTAACTCACGTGAAGTTAAAACCTGCCCTGCTTATAAGAGGCAGCCTTTGGAGACGGGCTGGAGAAAAGGAACTCTCGGATCGGCCACACAGATGTCAAACATATTTCAGGTAAAGCACTTCCTCGCCAGGGCGGGTAACCTCAGTCACGCCAGTGTAAGTTACGGGTTAACAGGTGACACCATCTCACTGGGACATAACCCCGTATTGGAATTCCCATCAACAAATTGTCTCTTCTGGCGTCTGTATTGTTTTTGTTAAATTTGACTAAACAGAACTACAACTCCCAGAATGCGATGATTTTGCAACCAGAAAGAAAAGGACTGGAACCAACTGGTCGTGCACTTCGTGGAAACAACAGGTCGTCCAGGTGACATGCAGCCAGCTCCTAACCGGCCGGATATACATGCAAAGTCAAATTGTCAAATGTATTTTTATTGCAACGTTAATGAAAACCTTCAGAAAACGAGAACATCAATAAACGTCTTTCCATGCCCTATCAACGATGTGAGGCAGAACCACAGAGCGCAGTGCTTCACATTTTGTAGTCATTTTCACAATCGCCTCTTCCTAAAACAGCTAAAGTGATGTCTAAAGAGATGCTCCTCGTCAAATGACGTCCCGCTTAAATTCATCCGAGGTGATGTCAGCGCAAATGAAGTCTAAAATTTCATGAGGCACAGGAAAAAATAACAATCAATGCCACACGACTAATTAGTTCCTGAAAAGATGACCACAGCAGAAAACATTTAGTTGAGCGGTGCATGTTTGTGGTCTCAAGTAAATGGCTTGACACGCTCATTCTGATTATTGATTGGCTGGCCTGGCACAAATACATTATGGGACTAGGTGAAAAGCAAATATAATTTAAAAGGTACAGAACTTCTTTCACAAACTTTTGCCCGGATTGCTTTTAGTCAGCAGACTGGTGGCTATGCAGGACTTCTGAAAAGATAAGTTTTACATCCAAACACCATACTCGCGTGTCATCTAATGGGGACACTGCAAACTACAGTGTCACGGCCATATTGAGAGCTCTCCAGCCAGTGCCAGGCAACAGACATCATACCTTTCAACCTATGGAAGCAGCTGGGAGGGTGAGACTCCCATTTTTTTTTTTCCTAAAACAAGTAGTGAAACTCACAACCAGGAAGAGCCCGCGAAGAGGGCCAGCGGCGGCGCGTGCACTGCACTCCCTCAGCCAGCGCTGCCTCGGCATTCCCCTGAGCGCGACGTGGTCTTGCCTCATGTTTGTACGATTGAAGAAGCATGGGCACACAGACAGCGGGGGCGGGAACGGGCACACGGACAGTGGGGGGACGGGAACGGGCACAGACGACATGAGACGGGGTACAGCAACGAGACACGCAAAGACGTAAAAAAACAAAGAGCCACGGACAGCGGGAGGGGGGTGCAGGTATGGGCACAGACGACATGAGACGGGGTACAGCAACGAGACACGCAAACACGTAAAAAAATAAAGAGACGACATGAGATGGGGTAAACGTACAAAGGGAAAAGAAAATTACAAACAAAATGCTGTTTACCTGATCGCAAATATAAATTCCTTCCTGGCAACTTCAATTTCGCAGCCCACTCCTGGAGAATACTTTTGGTAACTGACCAAAACAAGGCGAGCAAAAAAAAAAAAATAGGAACCGCCCACCACCGCAATGACGTTGTCAAAGGGGCTGAATACGAACAAAATCGCAGGAACGCCCACGAATCTGCTTCGGCAATGACGGACAGATCTCTCTTCCAATGGCTAGCCTCCATTTATGGAGCTAGCCAATGGAACAGAGAGGTGGGACAACACACACATACTGAAAAACATAAGATTTCGCCAGCGCGAAACGCTGCTGCGCAGCTGTTCGCCAGGCGAAACCTGAAAAGAAAACGGACCTCCTCCAAGAATCGTCACCCATTGCCTCTCTGCTGCCTCTCCTCCATTGCAGCAGGAAGCATCCAGGCTCCCCGCCAATCATAGCGCCGCAATGCAGTGGTGTGCTTGGTACCTCTAAGCCAATCCCAAAGCTGCAATGCAGCGTTTTGATTGGTCTGCGCACCATGGTTCAGTGCTCAGAGTAGGGACTGGGAGCCTGGGCATGTTCCCCACCAGGCTGTGCAATGCAGGCTGGTGGGGATGATGTAAAGTGAGCAGGGTTGTTTGATCAGGCCAAGATGCCTGGCAATATAGTCATGCCCACTAAAAGTGCGCTCACCACTCCACCCCTGGCCCCTGCTCTGGCCAGCTCGCCCCCACACCTAGGAACAGGAAAAATAAAATGATAATAACATTGTGTTATTATCATTTTATTTTACCTCTACACTGCTCTGAAAGCAGCTGGGCGATGCTCCTCCACCTTAGCGGAAGAGCCACCCTTGATCAGTACCAGCCACCACCAGTTAGTTTGTCATCAAAGTAGCCATCCCTGTGCACCTACTCCATCTCTGCCAACATCTGCACAAGCCACAGGGAGGAATGTTGTGCCACTCCAGGGGGCTACAATTCTCACTGACTTGCCCAAACTTGTGAAGGGTCACCCGCGTAAAGATAAGGGTGAATCCGATGGCAATGCCCAACCCCCAGCCAGTAAAAAAAGTTGCACATTATATCATCTGTTGTATGCTGAGTGTTCACTTTGTTGACTGTCCATACAAACTGTTCCACATCTGATGGAGGTACAAAGTTGGACTTTGGACTTGCATAACTGTGGCTAGGCTCTTTTGGATTTCATCAGAAAACACTGTCAACTCCAATCATCACATTTGTTTCGTATCAGTATATCACTATTGTGTGTCATCACCTATGCACCATGTATATAACAAGCATTAGAAATGCAATAGGTCACGCTTTTTTAAGTTAGAGCTATTGACATTGCAAATAGCAATGTTTTTTACCTACCAAGGGAAGAGGGAGGGAGCAGCGGGGGGCTGGCTGCCAAAATGCTCTCTTAGAGAGTAATTGGCCAAAAGTAAATCAAACAAGCAGAACCTTTAAAAACAAGAAACAGAGTTGCACTATACACATGAATAAAAACATTATCACGATTGATGACAGTTTGCAGCGTACATTACATGCCATTCGCAAGAGAGAGAAAAAAATGTTAGAAATTGAAAAATGAACGGCTACTGAAGCTGGTTGTCAGTATGACCAGGAAAGGATGACAGAGTGAAAATGAGGAGGCTGGATTGATTTGCCACAAAATAGCACCCGCAAGGCTGTCAGTTGCAGTGATCGTACTGATATAATATACTAAAACCACTTCCCCACTTACTTTGCGGCACTGAAGTTCAAAGCCAATGTAAACACAGATTGTATTGCCTTTCTGAGTTGCAGTCCAAGGCATGAAAGGACCGCTGTCCAAAGAAAACACACTCTGTTGAAAACATACCCTGCTTACTGCATGACTCCTAAGGATGCAAAAGAAACAAGAGGAAACAAGGCACACGGATGTGGATGGCTTGGCCTCAGGGGCACCGAAGAGTGCACAAAGAACATGGGAGCCCACAAGGAGGTGCCTGCTTGTCCCCCGGTGAAACGGTGGAGTGCACGCTCATTGTTTGCCGGCTTATATCAGTCTAAACTTGTATTTATAGGAAGATACTGATTGAGGGAGTGGGAAAAGTACTATATATCATGCATAGCTGCAAGGTTTGAGATTGCTATGTGTGGCATTTTCATAACTTAAGTGTATTTATGAGTGACGTTTCAACAATCAAGAGAGATACTTTCTTGCGAGCAAAGTCAAGCAATGAAGACGAAGGAAACATATAAATAAATATCAGAAATTACACCTATTTGAGCAACGTGACTGCACAAGGAAAGGCACATAGTCATAGCAGAGGAAGTCAGTGTAATAGTAGGAGATAATGACTTACACCATAGCGGCCAGGTTTTCAGATTGGTTTTATATGACATTTCCATTGTTTAAATGGACTTATGATGAATGAAACTGGAAGTGCAATTGAAAAAGCTAAAATACAAGAAACTTCAAACTATTGAGCAGTGAGAAGGTTTAAAAATTACTTGGAACCAATGCTAAACTCCAGAAAACCGCTTCCTAAGATGACCATTATATAAAACAGTTGAGGCACCGTTGTTCATCTCAATTAAGACAGTAAGGAACTCTGTTGCACCGGGAAACATCATTTACTCAAATCCATTACCACGAGTTACGTTTACAACGGGTCACTTACCACGCTAACGTCTTTTCACCGCGGGTGCATTCGACGAACGTCTTTACCACGCAACGCAAGCTTTAATTCCTTCCAGTCTTCGTTCCATCGTCCTGCTTGTATATCATTAGGAGAAAGGGACAAAAAAAGGGGGGCTGGGGGGGGTCCCCCCCCAAAAAAAGCGGAATAAAAAAAAAGAAGAAAACTTAAAAAAAAAAAACGCTATTCAGTGCCAAAGGAGAGAAAGGAAAGTGCCTCAACAATGACGTGGCGTGTACGTCAAAATAGAAGTCCTATCTCTATTTTGAAAGACGTGTTTTGACGCTGGAAATGTTAGAAGTATCGTAACGTAAATATGGCGGTGTACAATCGTGCGTGCTCAAATGCTGCGTGGTAAAGAGACTTGCGAACTAAAATTTGCGTGGTAATGCCATACGTGGAACTTGTAATCGTGGTAAAATCATATATTCGTTGCACCAGCCTGTATAGACTTGCAGTAAAAATTGCACAACAGCGCTGAAGAAGGCGTGTTTTGCATATGTCACACTCCGTCCATTTAAGCTTTCTGTCGGAATTATTTTATATCAGAAAAAATAATCAGTTTAACCCTACACATCCACCTAGCCCAATAGGCCCACAAACAGACACAAATAATGATCCCATATACTGACCTGCTGTCTCGAGACCGGGTGGCACTGGCGGCAGAACAGCAACTGAAAGGAAAGCTGCAACCTGCAACATTTGTGTCTCAGGGGTCAAATCATCATGGTCTCAGCTGTCTGCTGTACCCAGTGTGCCCTAGCAATACCACGTGACACGAGGGCAGTAGTTTCAGCTTCGGGCCGGCCCGCCCGTCCAGCGCCAAATTATCTACTGACTCACTCACGGACCGGACACTACCCCTACAGGTTTCACTTCTGTGCAGTTCTGGGGTCAGGAGGTGTGAGCTGCAGCTCTCGGTTCTTCTGCATGTTCCTACTGCTGCACAAACTCTTTCTGCACACGGGTCAGTACAAGGAATTACTGCACACACTGTAACCGCTCCTGATGTTCTGTATCATCTCACTGCACAGGAGTGACCCGTGCAGTGCAATTAAATATAGCACGTCTCTCTAATGCGATTTCGTGGTTCACTTGCACTTTGCAGCTGCATGGTTTCTATTTGCACTGCGCACTGGGGCAACGTTACTGCATGCACTCTAACTCCTGCTGCACCCCAGTGCTGCACTCTGCACACCAAGCCTAGGGCTCTTGGTGCAATGCACTGATCCTGGAGGTTGGGGCCCCTGCCTCCCTGGAGACGGCGCTGCCCCTCTTAACGTCAGCAGTCAAGGGGAGAGTTAGCGGCCCGGGCCAGCAGGACATTACAATTAATAAACCCCACCTCCATTAAAAGAAGTGAAAAGAAGCCCAAGACAAGCATACAGCGATGTTAATAAAGGCGCACAGTGAGAATGTTTGATGCTATCATTGGTGGGAGGGGTGTACTTTAGAGGTAATGCAAAAAAAGAAACATAAAGACACCGTAAATAAATAGTTAAAGGCGTACGATGAGCTTGCTTCATGCAGTGCCGGAGGTTAGAAGAGTGTTCTTTGCAGAAAAGCCTGTTGCCTGAAGTGAAACTATAATGTGCTCCTCCGGCAGTGTTGAGCATTGCTCTATAGCGGCTTATCCTGTGATTGTGTTTTTTTCCTGTGGGGAGTAAATTGTGTCATGACTGGATAGCAAGTATTTTAAGTTGAACAGGGGTACTTGTGGCAGCCTTTAAAGATGGTAAGAGGGCCAGGTGGAAACGTTTCATTGAAGGTTTTGGGGGATAGGGGTCATTGCAAGCTGCGCCGGTGGGAGGGGGAGAAGCGAATACATGGGTCTGTGTAGGGAATCCACGAGACGGAATTCCGCACAGGTAGGAGGGGGAGAAGCGGAACACATGGGTCTGTGTAGGGAATCCACGAGACGGAATTCCGTGCAGGTAGGAGGGGGAGAAGCGGAACACATGGGTCTGTGTAGGGAATCCAAGAGACCGGAAGGCCACCTCGAGTTTAGTTTTGTGTTTGTGTTTGCTTTCGACGTGGTGCTGCAGCACCCATATACTGCCCGCGTTCACGCCGTGGTGAATTTTGGTCCCTGGAAGTGAAAGTAGATATTGATGAATAACAAAAGGAGCACACCCTGCTGTTCATGAAAATTCTGACGTCGCTGTTGTGAACCTGGCCCTCTATATGGCTGCACTAGCGCTCCACCAACACAGTACGACCCTTTTCCACCCCAAAAATTACTTAAACGCCACATAAAAAAACAACCTAAACAGTAGCATTTCAGGCCACGCAAAAAAATTAACACCATGAAGCCCAGGATACAAGAACGGTGTGTCCGCAAGTGGCCATTGTCAAAACAGGAGGGGGGTGGGGGGGGGAGGAGTAGGGTTAGCATTGCGGTGTGGAAGTGGCATACGGGATTGGTATTGAAACAAGCAACGGAGAGTGAAAGTGTACAAGTGGGGCCGGAGATACGGACAGCGGGAGGGGGGGGGCGGGAACTGGCACACGGACAGCGGGAGGGAGGGCGGGAGCACTCACCTGGACTTCTTCCGGAGTGGCGTCGGAAAAAAAAAAAACAACTCCGCCCACCGCCGCATGACGTGGCAAAAGGGAAGAAATCGTGGGAACGCCCACGAATCTGGTCTGGCCTTGACGGACAGATCCAACTTCCAATGGCTAGCCTCCATTTATGGAGCTAGCCAATGGGAGCCGGGGGTGGGTCATCGATCCCACATTATACTCATAAGGTTTTTTTGCGCATGCGCACTACATGCGCACTTTCAGGCAAAACCTAAAAAGGGATAATTTGGCAGGGCATGTGCCAGGTTAGGGTCACTGTTGGAGTAAGTTTGTTAAGAGGTGCAAGTTCAACTGCTTTGCCTCTGGCCTTTTTTTTCAAAAAAGGTTTACAAACATCACACTTTAAGTCGGCGGGCTTCACAAATTCATACACCTATGTTTGGCCATACAATGCTGCAGGTTTAGGCACCCCATACTTGGCGACATGAGTCACGGACGCAGTGAACATGTGCATATATACATGGGAGCCAGAAAAAATGTGAGCGAGAGGCACCAAAATGTATACCACCAAGAGTGCCGCACTATCTTCGGAACTCCTTGCTATAAAGTCTAAGGCCTAGATGTATCAAGCCGCTTGCGAACCGCAAAGGCCGAAATTCGCAGAATTTCGGCCTTTGAGAATCGCAAACGGTCTATTTGCATGTTTTGGCATGCATCAAAAATTTGCAAATTAAGGAATCGCAAGAATTTGCGATTCCTTATTTTGCCATAGCATTTAAGGAATTGCATTTTTGTAATTCCTTAAATGCTATGTATGTAGCATTTTTCAATTGCGAATTTTGGTTAAGAAATCGCAAATTACCACCAACTTGTAGTTGATGTTAATTTGCGAATTCTTTTAAAAATTCACTATTTGGCATTTTTGAAGGTGGCATGTGATGCACACACATGCCCATAGGGCATGTATGTGCGCCATATGGACACACATGTACATTTTAGGGATGCTGCAGGGTGTCTTTGAGACACCCCTGCACCCTTGAAATTATTCTCAATTTGCGAATTCGCAAATTGAGATTCGAAAATTAAGAAATATTTCACAATCATTCCTATGGGCCTCCTGGCCCATACGAATGCATGAAAAATTATTCCTTAATTGCGAATTTGCAAGTATGGAAGACTAAGAAATCGCTAAAAAATAGCGATTTTCTACATACATTCCATTTTGCGATTTCTAAATAGCGATTCCTTAAAAATCGCTATTTAGAAATCGCAAAATGGAATCTTGATACATCTGCCCCCAAGTCACAATTACTACTGCAAGGGTGCAGCGGTGGGCCCCCAAGCTCACTCTCTATCAGCAATGTTATGAGCAGGCAGAGACAACAAGCATTTGCAATTCAATTGGTCTCACATTTGCGAGAGTTTGAGCTATTGGCATTGTAAATGTCAATGTCTTTTATTTATGTGTTTTGAAAACCTGCAAGAGGTGCATAAACATGCACTTGCTTACAAGAGGCAAAGCTGGCAGTAACTGCGCCTCTTTTACTGCCGGTCTGTGGTGCTGAGTGATGTTGAATTGGTGCTGTGCCGAGGTAGTGGTGCGCTTATGCTGATGTGGGGCTGTGTTGAAGGTGTTGCACGGATGCTAAGATAGTGCTGTGCAGTGCTGATGTTAAGGTGGTGCTGCACTGATGCCGAGTTGGCCGTGCACTGATGAGGAGGTGGCGCTGTGTTGATGTTGAGACGGTGCTCAGGTGATGTTGAGGTAAGGCTGAGTGATGCGGATTCCCTCACTACCATTCTTTAACAGTGTCCCTTAAGGCTCCATAACCACTAATGTTAAGATGCATTTAATTTGTTATGAAGCGCCACACATACCAGTGTAGGGTGAACACTTTGCATCAGACCCAAATTACACAGAGAAATTCATAAGTGTATAAATTAGTGTAAAGGAAATGTTACATAAAGCAATGGACTACAGGGTGTAGAAGACACAAGTCATGCATATTGGTAGGCACCATTGCTAAAGAGTGCTTGAGTCCCAGAAGCACAAACTCAGAATTGAAAACATAACACCATAATTGGGAGTTCTCTTAAATAAAAAAAATCAATTTCCATCCAGACGAACCCTTTTTGCAACTTCAATAATTCCTCTAATCTTTACTTTGCATGGCATGCAGTTCTTTGATGACACATATAAATTCACTGTTCTGTTGGGATTGTAATTTGTAAACTGCAACTAACAGAAGAGAAGTAACCCATTGACCTATTTACGTGTTATTCACTTTGTAATCTGTGTGGTACACTTTCTTCGCAGTTGGCATATTAACCCTCTGGCTACCTTGCAATGAGTTAAAACTTCTTCCACTAGACAACTCTGACCTCTCCAGCAAGAACATCAATCACCGGAGTTATCTTGACATTTTATTGTCTGGAAATTGCAGGAGGCTAGGAATGTGTGAAGTGCTTTTAAAAGCAAAATAAACTTGGAAACATTGTCCCTCTGAAGTCAGTATCCAGTGGAATCGCACAGCCCTTGTACTGGCCTTGTTCTTTTTCTGCTTTTATTTAATGTAATACATTCAAATGCACGTTTTAAAGGGGACATTTTTCCAGAAGGAAACATTTTGACCTTGGTGCAAAACTGATGAGGAGAAACTTCCAACTCCTCAGCCAGCAGCCAAGCACACTTCCTGGAGGAGAGGAAAAAGCACACACAGCATGCACATTAAAGTATCATTTTCAGCTGTGTTTAAGTTTTGGTTTCACTTTTTACATGATTTAGAGCTGAAGTAGCTAGAAAGCATGGCTGGCTGCTGCTGGCTTTGGACAAGACATGAATGCTGCAATAAAATGTAAGCAGTTACGTCTGAGCACCCACAGTGTAACAAGAGGGTGAAAACATAATAATTTAGTACCCCCTGTCGGGCCCTCTTCCCTAGTTGCGCAGTGCCAGTGCAGCTGAGCGCAATAATGGGACCCGGGACACATTAGATGCTTTCCGCGTGGTCCGGACTAACTCCGGGACCACGCCTCCTTTATTTTATAGCTTGTGCGGCGTAACGTATCACGCCTGCGCTAGCGCACGGCTACGTGCGCAACAACTAGACTGCGAGCATGCACTCTCCGAACATTACACTCCTTTCAACCTTTATTAAAACAAAAACCACAACAGGTAATAGTTAAAGTCACTACGCCTCATCTGGATATGGGAAAAACATAAGTGGCCGGCAGGCCCGTTACCAGTCTGGTGATAAGGTGTCTCAATCTCAGCCTACTGCAAAGTCCGCCAGCTGCGAAGATGGGGCTGGGTTTCTTCTTAGCCCATAGCCTGCGGCCTCTCCTCGAAACAGGACTCTCCGTGGAACTTCCTGTCGGGCTAGGGTTGGCGACAGACCATCCCCGGATAGGTGGGGGCTGGCAGCACTGGGCCTCTCAGAAGCCGGTGAGTTCACCGCCGACCGGTCCGCGGTGCTTCCGTGCTCACTCTCCGGGGGAATGGTGTTGCATGCTGCTGGGCTTGGTGGCGCTCTGTCCGGTTCCTGACTGGAATGATGTTCGGATGGGACGGAGGCTCGCTTGAAGAAGGATACATTGCGTGTGACGGTTTCTCCGTCGCGTTGGGCTGTTACCATAGTGCCAGACCGGCGTGTGACTGTCCAAGGTCTGGGTTCGAACGGGAGTCTGAACTTGCTCCCTGGGTATCTGTCTCTCACATAGACTTGATCTCTTTCCCAGATGGACGATTACTTGGCTCGGCGTCTGAAACTGGCATAGTCATTTGAGCGCTTCCTGTTGAGCCGGGTTTGCCGGGAGCTTGCTTCGGTTGGGGTCCAGGTATGATGATGGGGTATTGTGTCTGTGACTATTCTACCCATTGCCGATGGCCCCGGGGCAGCTGTGGTCGTGCGATGGGGCGTGAGCCGGTATTCCCTCAGGAATGTGTATATGGCTCTCTCCAGCGGTGCTTCTTCAGCGTGGGCGATCCGGATGACCTTGTTGAGAGTCCGCATAAACCTCTCTACCTCTCCGTTAGCTTGAGGCCATCTGGGTGTCACCTTCTGGTGCTGGATTCCCCATTCCTGGAGATAGTCGGCAAACTCTTGACCTTGGAAGGGCGGTCCGTTGTCGGTCTTAACCTGCTCGAAGATGCCGTGGGTGGCAATGATTTTTTCGAACTTTGCAATTACTTCTTTGGCAGCCAGTGAGGTTATTATTTCCACCTCTGGATATTTGGTCAGATCGTCGATGACAACGAGCATGTAGCGGCCATCCGGAAGGTGTCCAAAGTCGGCGCTCACTCATTCCCAGGGTTTTTCCGGGTTATCTTCGGTAATGACCGGGGGTGGTGATTCGGGTGGTCCTGCCGCTTGGCACCAGCGGCACTCCTTGACCATCTGTTCGACTCTTGTGTCCATTTCCGGAAACCACACTTTTGCCCTGAGTCTACTTTTTGTCTTCACCATTCCCTGGTGGCCACGGTGAGCCAGTTCAATTGCTTGTTGGGTCAGACTTGTTGGCATCACGATTCGCGGTCCTCTGAGGAGGCATCCTTGGCTGTCCACTGACAGTTCATCCTTTATCTTGAGGATTGTTTCCAGGGCACGCTTTGCTTCGGGTGTCCTCTTGCTTAGTAACGCTTGAAGTGTCTTCCAGTCGTTTTGTCGTAGAGCGTTTGCTACAAGTTGGAGAACCTCATCACTGCGAGTCGCCTCCACGATCATGTCGATGCCCATGGGTAGTGGTCGTGATCGCTCTAGGATTATTCTCACGTATTCCTCTGTTTCTTTGGCATCTTCTTTCTCCTGGTTAGTTGCCTCCCTGGGATGCCTGGAGAGGTAGTCTGCCGGGTTTGTTGCACCGGGCTTGAATTCCAGCTTGTAATCATACTCTTGAAGCTGAAGGATCCACTTCTCTATTCTGGGTGGAGGTTTGGATACTGATCCTCTGAACAGTGGAAGTAGAGGCTTGTGATCGGTAGAGACGGTGAATGGATGCCCATAGACGTATACATGGAAGTGTCTGCAGGCCCAGTGGATTGCGATCGCCTCCCTCTCGATCTGAGAGTATCGTTGTTCGGTTTCGGTCAGCGACCGGCTTGCGTAGGCGATGGGTGCCCAGTCCTCACCACCTTGGCTCTGTGTTAGCACCGCTCCTAATCCGTACGGGCTGGCGTCCACGGCTATATTGGTTGCTTTGGCAGGGTCGAAGTAGGATAGAGTTGTGTTAGCTGACAGAGCCGCCTTGGTGTTCGGAAACGCTAGCTCCTGCTCTTCTCTCCACTGCCAGGGGGTAGTGGACTTGGTGAGCTCCCGTAATGGTCTGGTGAGGTTGGACAGGTCTGGGATGAACCGCCCACTGAAATTCATCATCCCGAGGAAGCTCTGAACCTCCGATGTGTTGGTCGGTGCTGGGGCTGCTTGCACGTCTCTCACCTTTTCAGGGTCTGGGGCTACTCCCTTGTCGGAGAAGGTGTATCCGAAGAAGCTGATTTTGTTCTGCAGGAATTGACATTTTTCCTGATGCAGCGTAAGGCCTGACTCCTTAATCCTTTGCAACACGCCTCTGAGCCTCTGGTGATGTTCCTCCACAGTGTTAGCGTATATCAGCAGGTCGTCGCTGATGTTCAGGACTCCTGTGAGCCCGCTCAGGACCTCCCGAATCGTGTTTTGGAAGACTTCTGCGGCGTTTGATATTCCGAAGTTGAGTCGTCGATAGCGCCGGAGTCCTACGCGGGTGGAGAAAGTGGTAATGTATTGGGAGTCCGGGTGTAGGGGTAGCTGATGATACCCTGATCTTAGGTCCATTTTGGAGAACCACTTCGCTCCATTTAGCTCTCTCAGGAAATCGTCTATTGTGGGTGTTAAGTGTCGCTCCCTCTTCACTGCTGCGTTGGGTAGGCGCATGTCGACACAGATGCGGACCTGCCCTGGCTGTTTGAGTTTCCGCGCGACCACAATCGGCGACACCCATAGGGTGGGCCCGCTGACTGTCTCGATTATGCCTTGTTTCTCGAGGGTCTCCAGTTCCTGTTCCACCTTTTTCCTTAGGTGGAATGCTATTCGTCGATGCCGGAGGGCTACAGGCTGAATAGACCGGTCGATGTGTAGAGATACTTCTTTTCCTCTGAGACATCCAATACCCTGGAATGTGTCTTCAAATTCTTCGAGAATCGTGTCCAGTTCTTCCTCCAACACCGCCATCGCAAAGGATATCAGGTGGAGATCTTCGGCTGTTTGGCCGCTGAGTAGCATCCCACTGCCTTCTTTGGTGACGTAGATGGTTGACGGTGTCTTCCTGTCTTGGTGCTGTATCTCCGTTTGGAAACACCCAATTAACGGTATTGATGTCTTTTGTCCATAGGCAAAGACTCTGATCTTGGCTGCCTTCAGCGCCGGTTTTTCTCGCCATTGGTTGTAGACATTTGCTGCCATGAGTTCAATCGAGGCTCCTGTGTCGATCGTTGCTCTCACCTCTTGGTGTTGTACTATTATTCTGCACTTCGGGAGCCGCCGTTTCTTCCTCTGCGGCTGGTCTATGGCAAACACATAGTGAACCGGATAACTGTTGGCGTCGTCGTCCATGTTTTCACTCTCTGGGTCCTCCCTTACGGCATGGGCTGCTTCGGGCTTTTGCTTGGAGGATCTGCACACTGATGCGAAATGGTTCATGCGCCCGCATGATCCGCATTTTCTCCCGCGCGCTGGGCAGTCTTGTGCCCGGTGTGGCGCGCCCCCACAGTATCCGCATTCTTTTCGACGTTCTGGTGGTCTTCCTCTCCTGAAGGGGCGTTGCTTTGGCCGTACAACATTGATTTGCTCGGCCACATTAACTTGCTCAGTCTTGACCGGTCTGTGGAGCGCTGCTTCCATGTGCAACGCTCTCGCCTGTGACAGCTCTTTGGAACGGCCTAGATTTAAAATGTCCGCTAATGGTTTGCCATCCTCTTGGAGGATCTTCACCCTCAGGTTGGAGGAGTAGCAGCCTTGAATGATCTGGCCACGAATTTCTTCATGCTCGTCGCGGAAGCCGCATGTGCTGGCCAGTTCCTTCAGAAGACCATGGAAAGCGTCGAGGGACTCTTCCGCTTCCTGTCGCGCCTGCCTGAAAATGAAACGCTCGTAGTCCTTACTGGCCATTGGCCCAAAATGTGCATTGAGTGCATTGAGAAGCGTGACATAGGTATGAGGGGTGGCTTTCACCAGGGTCTTATAGATCCGATGAATGTCTTTCCCCCCGAGATGTAGAAGAAGCGCCCTGCGCCTTTCTCTCGCCGTACCAGCTCCCTCAAAGTAAAACTGTAGCCTCTCTGTGCAGTCCTTCCACCTTGGGGCTAGGGACGCAGGAGCTCCGTTGACTACGAGCGGTTCGATGGGCGGAATGGTCGCCATGGTGGAGAGAGTTGGCCAACCGATGCTGTGTGGGCACGCAGGGGAGGGCAACGCAGGCCTGGTGCTCCTCCCTGTACGAGTTGCCACTCGGGTCGTCGGGGAAACGCTGTGTTCCGCCTCTGCCGGTGGAGACTGCGCTGTTGGCCTCAGGGGTGTGCTCCCTTACGCTCTGATGGAGTTGCTGGGAATACGTAGGCCTGATGCGCGAAGGACAGCGCCTGTACCTGGTTCAAGGAGTCTGGGCACCGTGGATTTCTCATCCAACCGTGTGCTCGCCGCCGCTCCCCTCTGTGCAGTCACCGCCGCGGGGTCCGCCAGTGAGGCCTTCTGGCACGAGCCGCCACTTCCACTTGGGGCGGACAGCCTCGTACAGAGTTGCGGCGTGCGGGGCCTGCCTGGGCTGGGAGCGCTGGACATGTAGCAGCAGAGCAGGCTAAATAGTGCTCCAGGGCACATCATGGGCTCGTCTAACCCTCGTCGCCATTGTCGGGCCCTCTTCACTAGTTGCGCGGCGCCAGTGCAGCTGAGCGCAATAATGGGACCCGGGACACATTAGATGCTTTCCGCGTGGTCCGGACTAACTCCGGGACAACGCCTCCTTTATTTTATAGCTCGCGCGGCGTGACGTATCACGCCCGCGCTAGCACACGGCTACGTGCGCAACAACTAGACTGCGAGCATGCAGTCTCCCAACATTACACCCCCCACGACAGGATCAACAGAACAAAGTGTAATGATATTGTACTAGAAGTGTGGCTCAATGGTTAGAGTGGCAGACCCTGATGCAGAGGTCTGGCCCGGGACCAGGGTTCAATTCCCTCCTCGGCGGCTCTTGGATTCAATCTCCCCGGACCTGATAATTCTCGCCTCGGTGCCTTGTCTAATCATGGGTCCCACTCTGTGACTCTGGGCAATAGCTTGCTTAATCTCCACAATGGCCCCAACAGCGCTTGGATGCCTGGCTTCACCTTGGGGGTTTCCAGGAGTGGACATCTCACAGGAAAGCCAGGAAGGGTTCCACAGCGGTATGAATACAGCGCTAGGAGACCTCAGGGTAGAAGTGCGCTATATAAATACAAACACATTTGCTAACTCCCTGCTCCTTGGATAAAAAAGGAGGGACAAAGAGACAGGACTGAGCACTAGTAAGTAAGGATTTTTGAAAGACATTGAAACAAACAAATGAGAAGCAAGTAATGGCATTTGGCCCACAAAAATATATGTATACTAAAGTATACAAGAGGTTGTACGCTTACGTTCGACCCAAAAATGAGGTTATCGCAACGGTAATTTTGATGATGGAGCAATTACTAGGATCTGCAAAAAGGCAAACATCTGTTTTCTTCATGTAGCACAAGCTATACATTATTCATGCTGCAAAAATACTTAGCCTCCTTCCTTAAGAAGAAGAAGACTTACTGATTGCTAAGACAGCGAGAGCTGCACTAGACACCACACCGTTCTGACCTTGCCAGCTTCACTGGATGCCTTAGGTATTGTGGTTATTTTTTCCTTTCAACAGAAAAACAGCTCTGCATCACAAACATCACTATGAAAGTTGATTTCCTACTTGTTTGGGCTTTTCATGGACTGTTTTTCTGTAATGCACTTCATCACGCATGTGATTTCAGCAGGCGTTCTCTTACATGACCCGTTTGTAACTGCATTTCTGTTTTCGTAAATTTTACTGAGAGGAAATACTTTCAAAAAGATAATGAGGCAAGCTTGTAATGAGACCGAACTTATGGAAGTCTACAGTGGTTTCTTACTGTTTTGGAAGGAGTGTATTACTGAAAATAGGGAGGGGGGACCCGCTAAGTGGAGATCAGTTCATATACAAGTGCGACCTCAAAGACCCCAGTATGCAAAGTACTTTTGCTGAACAGCCAAAACTTACGGGCAGTTTTAAATAGTATATATTGATCCCAGGGGTGCCCAAGTAGCTACTACTGTAGTCAGAGAGTAAGAGCAGGGTAGAGAATGCCGTCCTCTGTATTATTAGTTGTTCATGCAGGGGAGAAAGTGCTGGCCATTCATAGAACATTGCACCATGGGTTAAGTCCTCCCACTACTTAAGTCAAGCAAAGATTAGATCATGTGGATTGGCTTATGAAATGGCTCTATAACCTTATGATTTGAATATGAGTTCCAGCGTTGGGTTTGGGAGTTTCGCAACCGAGATACTTATATCTACGTTGATCCATTCCCACTGTGAGCGCTGAGACAGAGCTATAGTAAAGGCGCCACAGCTGATGATAATAACAAAGCCCATACACAGAGAGCACAGCTTTTCTACTTTCTTTTCCACAGCCAGGTTCTTAAACCAGAAGAGACCCAATTAAGAAGCGGCTCAAAGATGGTGAAAAAGGTTACAAATTTGACTCTAGTTCTAGCCCCACCTGCAGCCCAGGAGGAAGAAGCAGATATGATTATGTATCTATTTAGGGGTGTGCTGTAAACTCTTGCAGTTTGCTAAATGATTACTTGAGCCACACCTAAACCATAACAACCCATTACTTGATGTACTGGGTGTGCATATTGTTTCATTACTTTTGGTTTCTAAAGTTCATCCTTTATTTTTGATATCCTTTCCTCCACCAACTACACATACAACACTAGCATTCCTACTCTCACTCTCATTTCTTACAGCCTGAATGTATTTCTCTGATATTTCTACACTTCTAACCACATCTACTGCTGCCTTCAAAGACATTTCCCCAGAAGACCATAACTTATCTTGTATATTCTTAGCTTTGGTTTTCATGAGTATATGATCTCTCAACACCTGATCATACAACAGGTGTTCAAAATCAAACTTTACTGACAACTCCCTAAAAGCAGCAACAAACTGGTCAATGGTTTCCTTCTCCTTCTGAATTGAGTAAAATTAAAAATTTTCCACGACCACATTTATTTTCCTGCCATATCTTTTCTGCATTTTTTTAATCGTAATTCTTATATGCATCCATACCATGGCATTTTGCAAAGGGGGTTAATTCTTAAATTCTCTCAGCCTTATGGCATCTAACCTATGTCTTTGTATGCTAAATATCTATCAGGAGAACATTCACCATCCTCCATCCCCATATGCCTCAAACATATCCAGCCATAAGTCCAACTATCGGTTCCCCGGGTTCTGACAAGAAAAAGGGAAGCAGTTGGATGTGCAACATACTGCAAGAATTCTCTATATAAGAGTATTACCCCCCATGATCGACAATTTATACACTTGTCGCACTATGCTAATGCAACTGTAATAAATGTAGCCCTTAAATCATGCAAATTTTCCAAACGTAAACGTATTACACCATGCACAGTAAATTGAAGCACTTATTGCACTGTACACAGTTCTAATCTGCATGCAATTTACCACAGTTTTTTTTCTGCCTCGAGGCATTAGTATCTGGGTGCACCTAACACACTAAAGTATTCAGGAATTACCAATTCACAATATCGTAGGTGTGCCTATTACCGTAGGACCAGCACAAATTTAAGGTTTATTCCATTTCAATTACTATAAGCATGCCTATCACAGAAGGACCAGCACTAATGTAAGGTGTGCCGTTCACTGAAGGATCAATTTTCTTTGAATGTTCAGATTCCATAGCACATCGCGATCGGACCTCTAAAATGGCTGCCAAGACATCAGGGCACTGATGTACAACTATGTCAACTGGGCAATATCTAAATTGCCACCAGGTGACATTGTAAGAGAAAACTGCACCGGCAACTCATACATATCCAATATGGCTACTAAGTGATGTTGTGAAGCGGAAACTGAACCAACAACCATTCTAGCCACTTGCACTGCACCCTTCAATATGTCTGGCAAACAGGTGTGAGCTAATAGTGTTGGTCGCTCGCATTCCCCAATCAAAGTAACCTCCAGGAGTACACAATTGACCCCAAATGACATCTGGCCATAAAACTGGCACAGAACTCAGCCTGCCCGACCAACTTAGTCTATGTCCCACCAGACCGCTGGAAACATCATGTCTGGATATGGCTACATCCGAAACGAAAATGCCAGAAATAACACCCCAGCACCGCTTCCATGGACGTCTGCTGGGGGGGGGGCAAGGAGGGGCGCTTGCCCCCCCTGCATCGCCGGTCCGTTCAGTGCAGGCCGTACAAGTGGTGAAGTGGATGATGCAGCTCGATTCAATTCTGATGCCTGGTTTCTTTTTCTCAGGCACTCCGTAACTTGCCCCTCCTACCCTCCCCCAAGCCAGCCCCCACCGTCAACTATGAGGCAGCAGGCTCCCACAAAATGATACAAGTTGTTACTGTACGGTGCGGGGGGACGCGCCTTATGGTAACTACTTGTGTAATTTTTGACAGTTCACACAGTGGTGTTTGTCTGCATGGCCGTCAATATTAATAGTACCACCATTGGCAACCTTCCCCACCCCACCAAACGTAGCACGGCTCATTTTCTGATTGGGTAAAATTGCTGCAGGTTTATTACATACACCGTTATGTTATATAGTGGGTTATCCTAGGACAAGCAACCACCTGGGCGACCCGATGAGTCAAGCAGCACTGGGGCGAACCCCATCTGTGCTGCCCCTTCAGGTGATCCTCGTCCCGGATCATGTGACACATGGTCCCTTATTACTCACGCCCCTTTCAGGGCGGAGCGCAACATACCAAACCCCTGGTTGTTCAGGCCCACAACCGCCCAAAGGATTAACGGGGTGCCAACACGGTTTTCCAGGAACCTGCCATGAGGCTTCTGTGTTTTGGCTCTGGCACCCCCTATGGTGCCGCGCAGAGGTGCCCTTCTGTACCCATTTGCTTCCAGATCGCTCTGTACCTCCGCCTGCAAGGAATAAAGACAATATTACAAATTTCTCTGCGTCCTGCCTGCCACGAACCACACCGGGTAAGCAGTAGGGTGGGAGACGGCTTGTCTGGCGTGCGAAAGAGGACGACCAGATGGTGGGGGGGGCCTATATACCCCTCCCCCTGTCCTCGCGCCCAGGGAGTGACGCTTGCCTAGTGCGCCGCCACAAGGCTGGGGGAACTCCTCCCTGAGTCCCTGCCCCTAAGGGGTTGTGGGGTGCCAGATGGTACTAGAGAGCTGCCCTCTTTAGTAGCCCCCTGTGGGGGCCTGGGACAGCCGCAGAGCGCGCTCACCTCCGTTGCTTATGACGCACTTCTACTCTGACCACGCACTCACCAACAGCCACTGTCACTGGTGATAGGAGCTTACTGTAGCCCACCATCCCCTTAGAGAACCCGTCACGCTTGGCTCAGTGTGAATCCACAGGACACCAGGTTCTCCCCCCAGAAGTGCATTGCTATGGAGCCCCCCTAGCACCCCGGAGTGACGTTTGTCGGGATACCAGATTCGCCCCCCACCTCAGGCTGAAGAGACAGGTCAGTGAAGTGTTGTGTGTTGCTTTCGACAGCTCGACCCTCCGCAGTGTTCACTTCCTATGTCTATACTATGTTTGTCAGAAAACCGAAAAGAGAACCGTTGTGCTTAACTTTCATCGAAGAGGAGTTACTGAAGTTTGAACCCATTTTGAAAGTTACTGGAACTGAATGCCTGGAGCACAGTGGCGGTTTTACCATTAGGGCGTTTGGGCGTTGCCCCACCTATAATTATCAGGCAATTTATTCGAGCGGCGCGTTAATAAAGGTTTTATAAATTAACGCGCCGCTCGAATAAATTGCCCGATAATTATTGCCCTGCGGCCGTGGTGTGTGTCATGGACTTGGACAGTATGCACTGTCTGACACTGGGTGGCGCTGGACTGACTGTGCCGGCACAGTGCGCACTCACTGCGCATGTGGTGTTTGCCCGGCAGGGCTTTTTTAACTAGCAAACTATGTGGATTTAAAAAAAACAACCGATTAGGGGTTTGCCTGCCTAATGCAACGTACCCCATTGCTGAAAAAACGAACGACGTTTTTTTAATGCTCAGCCCAATCCTGATGCTACTCTCTTTAGAGAGCAGCTCTCCTCTAAAGAGAGCAGCATCAGGATTGGCTACTACTGTGTCTCGGCAAGTTGGCAGCCATTACTAATTAGTCTAGGCGCCAACGGGACCCCAGAGCAGAGATGGTGCGGACCCGGTCAAGTGAAGACAAGGTAAGTTTTTTATTTTATTTATCCCCACCCCCCTGGCCCCCACTGTGAGCGAGCCGTGACTGCATGAATCACTGAAATATAATTTGTGGTATTCCGTTGTTTCAGCACCTTAATTTAATTACATTGCAGCAGGGTACTTCGGTTGTCCTTCTTGGCACTGCAAAGGCTCGAGTTGCACTTCAGTTTGTATTTCTTAAAGTATCCTTTTACTGGGCCTTTCTTCAGCTGCCACATCGGCACCTTCCTCTCCCTACATGACGCATGGTGTGCTCCTGCTCACACAACCTGCAAGAATAAAGTTTGATACCGTTTGTACAGACGTGCCTGATGTGTATGCAGACGTCTGAAAAAAAGCCATTCTGGATAAAAAAAAAGTCAGCACTGATTATTCACATCTGACTGCCTCGTTCAAAGGGTTAATGCGGCACCGACGTGCAACACTCGCACAAAAGGCAGATATGCCTGACAATGAAGCTTTCAGACGAGCAGAAAGGTAGGGGGCATCTTTGTTGTTACTGTAAAGTAGGGAACGCACTTTTATACATGTCTTTGTTACTGATTGGGCAGAGTGGGTGAGTGCTATGAAGTTTGGGATTAAAGCAAGCGCTTTAGCTAGCCTAAGACCACGCAGCATGGCATCACACTGTGTGTGCTTCCCTGCGTAAACTTTGATTCCTGCCACTCCAGTCTGTTTCTGGTGTCCGCATGAGTGATAATTAAGGGATTTGGGCAAAAGTCATTATTGTAACAACATAATGAGTTTTGTGTGTGCGAGTCAGGTGGGTGTCTAAGTGCCCATGGATGTCGGGCAAGCGTAAGGCTGCTCCAGTGTGCATCAGACACCAGCTTATTGATAGAGAAGGGTTTCTGTGATATAAGTGTGCGCCTTCTATTTGTTTATTTTACATTGCAAGTTCAACATTTGGTGCCACTGCTTATGGATTGGCTGCTGGAATCGTGGCTCGGTGGAATTTACTGAGCCCGGCATCCACATGAGACTGTCTCTGCATGCCACCGGACTGTGTTAGGGCTAGGCGTTGACTGCAAGGGCTTGTTTGGTGCTCCAAATAGTTTCTTGCTTCTGTTTAACCAGCCGTTCTTGGATTTGTTCCACATTGCCTTGTGCATCGTTATTCGTGATATCGGACGTGTATTAGGAAGTGGGTACATATGAGGACTCCTGTGAGTTGCTTTAATGACTTGCTTTGTCTGACACTGGTATCTAGTGAGAACGATTTAAGTGGGTGCTTGGCCTCCCATGGCTAGTATGCAGGATTAGGGGTGGCTGCTATTGACTAGGCATTACCAACCAGTACAGAGGACAATAGAGTGGTCAGTTCAAACCGTGGACACAATAGAAAATTGGTGACACTCATCCTGAACTTTTACGCCCCACTACTTTCAAATGTCACCAGCCGCCACTGCTGGAGCATGCAGCGAAGGGTTTTGGATGTGGTCGCGAGGGAGTGAATGGGCGTGGGAGTGTGTATGCCTAACGATAAAATGTGACATAAGTCGAGTACACTTACAATTAACATTAAATTAAACAAGTATTACCGGATATAGTGGCTTGACACTCTATCAGTACCCCCCACCCCAGCTTGCAACACAAGCTCTTTGAATATGGTTAATTTTTTCACCCGGACTCCTGACACCTGCCCTAAAGGTATTCATTCCACTTTTCAGGGGAACCACAGCATTTCTCCACAGAAGGGAGATGTCTCTTTCGGTGGGAGCTCTTCCTTTATCCCCCAGTGTCCTATAGTGCGATGTGCCACTACTGATAAACCGTCTGGCTGTGAGGGGCGCATTTTCGCTGCCCTATTACTTGTTCCTGTATACTATAATATTTATCATGAATCTCTTATCTAGCGCCGACCTCGCCTTTGGGCAACAAAGCGCTTCATTCTTTGCAGAACCGGACTGCCAGACTAAAGGTGCCACCTGCCCTTACTCTTAGTGCTTGCACAGCCCTTCGTGAACTTGGCTTTGGGAGCGAGTGAAGCTGGCGTGATGCTAACTGGTGGAGTTATGGGCTATGTACAATACTGAGTTCACTAGACTACCCTTGCATTGCAAGTGCTGCCTGTGTTTACACCCGTCCCTTGTCTTTATTTTCACTTTTTTAACTGCCTGCTAGCGTCAGCGCACTGAAGTGTTCGAAAGGTGGCTTGCAAAACGCATTATAACACTTCAAAATAAACACGTCACATGATGTTAACCGAAAACGAATCTACGGTTGTACAAGCTCCTCACTTGCAGAAAACCGTGACTCCAATAACTGGCTTCCCCCTTTTCCTCTCCTTTGCTTCTTTCGGTCACCTTTGAAATGGTTCTAAAAAGGAAGTAATACTTTTGCTGGAAATGTCTTTTTCTAACATTTTCAATTCTAAAGTGAAGCCTCGGGATAGAAAGAAAAATAAAATGTTAAAAATACAAAAAATAAATAACTATATAAAGCAAGACAGAGTGGTCACAAAGTGACCAGCTTGGTTTTATTCACACCCAAACACATTAGCCCCACTTTACAGACTATGCCAGGGTGGCAGTACTATCATTTTTTTTCGTCTTTAAATAGCATAGTTTTCCTCAGGTGAGGAAATTCACCATTCCGGGAGGTAATGCGATATCTGGTTGATGCGTGGTGTAGAAAATATTTAAAGTGATCCTTATTAACTATTTTCCTTGTATTCGTTTATAAAATGTGCACTGCAGCTTTATGTTCATGAATGTGGTCTTTTAAAACCATACTCCTTATGTTTTGTAAGGATTTAAGCAATGGACATTGAAACAGGTCCTGTAGTCATGTCCTTTGCTTTTCAGGCAAAAACCCTCATTGATTTCTGAATAGTGAGTGCACAAGGGCCATCACTGAAACTAAATTGACGTTCCTGCTTTTGGAGTTTGTTTACACCTTTTAGATTCAAAATGTTGTTTAAATTAGTCAGATGATTGCATGTTTTGCTTATTTTTGGTATCCTCAAAGTGTTGGTATGATAAATCGTTTACTTAATTGTAGAAGATGTTGATTTTTCTTAAAGTACATCTCGGGCTGTGTGAAATATTAGTACATAGAGGAATGCTATGTAAGGTGCTTTATTAGGAGTAAGGGTTTGAGTTGGTTATGCGGAACTTGAGAGGAGGTGCATTGTGTGTTTGTGATGCAACTCCGCCTAGAAGTTGGTTTAGTACCTGTGGTGAGTGTGAAGTGAGCTAGCCCCCATTTCATGAACATTTGTGGTGGAATATTTGTGGGGTTTCGCTCTTTTCTGTGTGTGCTTTGGGGGTTATTTCTGAGGAGGGCCTCTTCAGGGAGTTGCAGCTAAAGCCACTTGTGTGGGCTATGTCTCTGGGAGTACTGTGCTGGTATTAAGTACCCCATGCCGCGGCATTGTTATTTTACCTTTCTGGCGGTGGTTGATATTATTGTTTGGAAGAAATAAGTATTGGTATGAGGGTCACCCTTTATGTGGGTCTTTATTTGGGTGAACTGCAGAGCTTTGGTGACGTGTTGGTTGGGCCCTGTGAATATACCGTTTTCGGGGCAGTCTCAGTCATATGTATAGGGTGACCAGATGACTCACCAGGGAACAACTTTTCCAGTTTTTATTTGCCATACCAGTCCATTCTGTTTTCTCCCTGTAACTTGTAGGCATCTTGTCGCCTTAATTATGTAGCACCAACGGGCAGTGTGTCAGAAAGGAAGAACTCTTCCTTGGTGTATTTGAGAGATGCAGTTCTGTTGAAGAAGTGTCTGCAAAGTGCTATGCTTCTGTTGGGATGTGTGTGAGGTGTCTCTATTTTGAACAAAATTTAACCTCAAGCTCCATAAGGGCATTGTTGGTGTGAAGTGCTGCTCTTTTGGCGGGAATGGGTGTGGAGACTATGCATGTGTGTGTATGAAATGGTGTCAACATGGGGTGTGCATATTTAAAGCCACTTCTCTTGGGCTAGCAACTGGAGGAGTATATCTTTGGGATCAAACTAATTGGCTTCTCATTGAAGGACGAAAAGGAGCAATGAAATCAGCACAGACAAACTTTAAAGTTGAATAAAGTTCATGTTATTATTAAGTCAAGAAGAAAACTAAAACTAATTCCCCACCCCTTTAGTTTTTAAACTAATAGAATGGTCAATGAAAAAAACTAATACATCATACCATTACCATCTACTATGCAATAACCTAGCCTGTATTTGACTCTCTGCTATCTCTCTCACCACTTTACCTAGTTCTTTGGGTTCTAGGCCCTGTCAGTTTGCATTGGCATATTGGTCTACTCTTAGGCCTACTAGACACCTTCTTCACACTGATCTATTAGTCCTTTTTCAAACTTACCGGTATCAGGCCAGCACTGCCATATCTCAGTGATTCCAGGTTATATTATGTCTGACCCGGACCCTCTAGACAAATTAAGAGGTAGAATGTTCACTTGACTGGTTACCCCACCCTCTTTTTCTTAAAACTAGAAGCAACTGTATTCATCTATCTAACCTTCATCTCTCATCAATCCCCAGCAAGTCCCACTTGATATGATGTATTGCTTCCGGACCTGCCCCTTTAGCAGATTACTTGTCTCCTAAATGTATCTGTTAGCCTCGGGGCATCTCTGTCCTAGCTTTGGCAATGCCAGAAAGAGCTGGGGCTATCTCACAACCACCCTCCGTCCCCCCCTACAGTACTTTTTTACTCTTATCACATCACCTTTTTTTATTAAGTGACCTCAAAACACAGTTTCTTCTCTTGAATGGGCAAGGCCCCTGAATAACGTAAAACATGGCATCAAGCTTGTCCTCCATTTTCTTGCCCCCCTACTCCTAGCTAAATGTTACTCCCAAGTCTGTCAGAATTCCATCTCACCAAACCCATGAACTCCATTCTGTTCATCCTTATTGTTTGCCTTTTGGTCTCTGCCTCTGTTCTAAAGAGGTGTGCATTAGAGGACATGTAGCCCTACCACTTCTTTGTTCAATGACTTGCAGCGTACACCTAAAACCTACCTATTTATCAGTCCCCTGCTTTCCATATTTCAGTTTTCCTGCACCTGGCCTATACTTCTGCATTGTGATCTCCCTCTCTTGCTTTTGAACAGACTCTAAAGAGGACATTCCTCTGTGAGTTTCTGTCCAAGTAGATAGATGCAATCAGTCATGGCTTTGGTACTTAATGAGTTGCTTCATTAATATTGTTCTAGACAATGTGGCTTAGCAAGGCTGATCCTACTAGCTCTTGAATTTGACACAATCGTCCACTGTATCATCAATGAAAGGTTTGCTGATGTGGATCTCTCTAGAACCACATCAATCTGATTAAGGGTTTTTTCCCGGTCATTTTTAGTTTTTTCCTCTGTTTCATTGAAGTTGCCAAGTCATCTGTTGTGGCGCCTCACATTATTTTTCTCTCCACCCCCTCCCTAACCTCCCCCCCCCCCCCGCCCCCCCCATGGGTTTTCTTTGTTTATTTAAGCTCTTTGGATTCTTAATTTTTTTATTTATTTGTTTAATACTTGTGCTCTAGCATGTCGAAGGATGGTGATGAATTAAAAATGTTGCCCCCCATGGAAAAATTTCTGCGGACGCCCATGGCAAGACTGGTTCATGCCTTCCTGGCCGCTATTGTCAGAAAGTAAGGGTCCACTCAGGTAGGAAAGAGTCAGGATTTTCATTCAAGAAAATCTTCATATAAGGAGCGGTGCCAGTATGACTCCAGATAGGTCCACCTTAGCTCCAACTGACAATCCCAACTGACAACTCAATATAATGGTTTTCCCCTACATTCCACTACCAATGTCCCACACACAGCAAGTAAGTAGAATGAGGGCTCGACTGGAATGATTTGGGGCTTCTGTGAAGCTGAACTGGGCTCGGATAAAGACTTTGTCATTCTCGAAGAGGACTGCGGTTGTTAACGAACCATGCACTGTAGTCATTAAAATGATAACAGCATAAATACTGACTAATCAGCAGTCCCCCTTTCATAAAGCAAACAGACACCTGAAAATACCGCCCCATTCCTAAGGGCCCCTTTTAATTGAGAAGCTGAGTGTTACCCTAGGGCAAGAGTGACCAGTCCAGTAGGGCACTTAGAGTTCAGTGGAAATCCGTATTCGATAGACATCTCATTGCAACAGTAAACCTTGCTGGGATACCCCTCAACAAAGGAAAAGTTGTAAAATCAAGACATGAGAGGCCATAACCTGTGAACAAATCTTCGATAATAATGAGGCAACAACTGCTTAGGGCCGACGACCATTAGAGTTTTCTCTTCAAACTGTGATCAACAACAAGGTACCCCTTTGTTGGCCTATAATAATAAGAGACAGTACATACTTACACCAGATAGTGTAGTGACATCTCTATGAATGCCACAACAGTTAAATAGAATGGAATAGCATAAGTAGTATAATATAGACATACACTGATCCTACACCACCCTAACAGATGTGATGAAAGCCATACAAGACACAAGAGCCCCCTCGCGGCCATCGCACGCCAACACGACCTCAACATCATTTCCTACGCTGACGATACCCAGCTGATCCTCTCCCTGACCAACGACCCCGCCGCCGCCAGAGCCAACCTTCACGAAGGGATGAAAGACGTAGCCGACTGGATGACGACCAGCCGCCTGAAACTGAACTCAGACAAGACGGAAGTCTTCATCCTGGGTTCCTCGCCCTCCGCCTGGGACGACTCCTGGTGGCCCCCCGCCCTGGGTACCGCACCCAAACCGACAGACCACGCACGCAACCTGGGCTTCATCCTGGACTCCTCCCTCACCATGACCAGACAAGTCAACGCCGTATCCTCGTCGTGCTTCAACATCCTGCGCATGCTACGGAAGATCTTCCGGTGGATCCCCACCGAGACCAGGAAGACGGTCACCCAGGCCCTCGTCACCAGCCGACTGGTCTGCGGCAACGCCCTCTACGCCGGAACCACCGCCAAGCTCCAGAAGAGACTCCAGCGGATCCAGAACGCCTCAGCCAGACTCATCCTCGACGTCCCACGACACAGCCACATCTCCGGACATCTGAGAGACCTGCATTGGCTCCCCGTCAACAAAAGAATCACCTTCCGTCTCCTCACCCACGCACACAAAGCCCTACACGACCAAGGCCCGAGCTACCTCAACAACTGCATCAACTTCCACGCTCCCAAACGTCATCTCCGATCAGCCAGCCACGCCCTCGCCGCCGTCCCCCGCATCCGAAGAACGACAACAGGAGGAAGGTCCCTCTCCTACCTGGCCGCCAAGACCTGGAACTCCCACCCTCCCGACCTGCGCCTGACCCAAGACCACCTCTCCTTCAGGCAGGAAGAAGCTCAAGACCTGGCTATTCGAGCAGTAGCAGCACCCCCCCCCCCCTAGCGCCTTGAGACCCTCCGGGTAAGTAGTGCGCTCTATAAATGTCTGTGATTGATTGATTGATTGGAGTAAAATGTAGAAGTGGTCACCATAGATCTGGGCCTCTTCAGAACAGACCCACGTAATTTGACAGAGAGAGTGACATAAGTGGAGGATGAGTCTGTGAGGATACAGCAGTCAGTGACAGACATGCAGTGCAAAATGGATAACCTTGCACACAGCAACAAAATACTCAAAACAAGAGAAGAAAATGCGGTAGAAAGAACACAAAGGGAACAAAGTCTGGTCGATTTGCGGAAAAAAGAATGCTTGGAAAGGTTTCTGGAGGACTGAATCAGAACCGAATTGAAACCTACGGACTTATTGAACTTTTTATGGTCATAGACTGCCAGCCGCCCCCACCATCCAGGAGCACCTCCCTAGACAATTGTATTTCAGCCGCTCAACTTCAGAGATAAGGGTGACATGTTGCAAGAGCACATAAAAGAAAAGTGATTTGAATAAGAGGCGCAAAGTTAATGCTGTTCCCTTACTCTACCATCCAGGTACAGAGATCGAGATGGTCCTTTGAAACTGTAAACAGAAGATATAGAGACCTAAATCTCAAATATATGATGTTCTTCCTTGCCAAGATAAAGGTACTCCAGGATAACATACTGTATTTCTTTACCATACTAGAAAAAGCTTGGGACCGGCTAGACAAGCAGGATAAAAAATATGGAAGGCAAAATAGAAACCCAAACAAAAAGAGTGCCAGAGGCTGCGGTCGAACCAGACAGAGCAAACATGAATGGACTGAAACAATCATAACAGGATGTGGTGAAGTATTTGAGGGGTGTGGAGAGGATCTGTAGTAAAGTGAGTTGAACAATCAGAGGAATCTTGACTTAACCCCAGATCCAAGCACAGTGATCCTACTTGACTCGTTTCCATGTAGGGTATGAGAATGGGGTGCTGGATCAGTGCAGGCACAAAACAATATTAGATTGAATCTAGCTCAAAAGAGCACATTATATTTAATTAATGTATCTGATTCACAGCATCACATTTGCATAGGGAGTAGGGATGTTAGACATAGGGGCCGCCTGCCTTTGTGAGTATGGACCCTTTACACAGAGCCCTGCTGCTGAATGTGTTCATTATTACAGCTGTTAAATTGTTAAGATCAAGGATGGAGAATCTGAATAACATTGTTACTGGTGTGACATGATTTAAGATGATTATTTTATTTTGCATTCTGAGAAATTCAATAATATTGTGCATGGATATTTAGTGTTGAGGTGCTTCTGTGCTGGCACCCTGTGGGTCCTAGTGATTGTTAGGTCCCCTTGTAGAGCTGGCATTACTTTCCTAAGTAATGACCCGGCCCATTCAACCATTTCCGTACTTTCAGATCCTTCCGGGAATCCCACTAGCCGAAGATTTGAACGTCTATTATGATTTTCGAAATCATGGAGTTTTTGCTCTACCTGACTTTTTTTTCACAACAAATTTTATTTGGTGTTTCGTTGGATGTGTGGGCGAAGTCCCCACAATGACCTGTAGAAGGAAATGGCATAATATCATAGTGAGTCCAACATTTTTACCAAAATCAAACACCTGCCCAACATTCAGGTGGTAAAAGTCAAACCTAATGCAGACAGTTCTAGGTCTCAGGACATGCAAATTAGTTAAAAGGTCGTACTGCTCCATTGTCATCATATACGGGGTTCCCAAAGCAATGTACATATATAAATAATATTCAGGAGAATACAGGGCTCCATTCAGGGGCTGGTGAGTGGTAGAGGAGGGAGCTCGATTCCCTGACAGGACGCCCAGCGGGCCCGGATTTTTCTATGTTTAGCAGGGCAACCTTGAGCAAGGAACACTGCCACTTCGGCCCCCTTGCATCTATCCATTTCGGTCTTCCATTTACCCAACATTGAGGGAGAAGTCCCTTTCCACAATTGTGTGATGTGGCGCTTGGCTATTGTGAGGGCTAAAAACAATAAGTGTTGCTTACAAGTGTTTCCCCCTATATAGTTCTTGCTATGTAAGAGGAAGAGCCTTAGGTCCAGCGGGAGTTCACATGTGAGCACCTCCTAGAGGCAGGACCTTATTATGTGCCAGAAGGGCTGCAACGCTGTGCAGCTCCAAACTGTATGCAAAAAAGTCCCCTCATCTCGCTTACACCGCAGACATACAGGGGAAGGGATCACTCCCATCCGCCAAAGTCTAGTCTGCATATAGTAAGCCCTGTGTAGGTATTTAAACTGTATCAGGCGGTATCTAGTATAGACCGCCGTCCTCACGGACTAGCAATGGCTTCAGCCCAGTCGTCGTCGGTTAAGTCAGGGATGTTGGCCTGCCACGCCTGTCGTGTCTTGTCAAGTATTGTCTGTGTGTGGGTCGTTAGGGTCTGATAGATCTGTTGAATCTTGTGAAGGCCTAGGTCCTCCATTAACAAAAGGCCCACCAATAGGTAAAACTCCGGAAGGGTCTCAAGGGAGACTACCAGAGGGGTTAGTGCATGGCAGATATTTGTAGAATTGCGTTTTATGGAGGTTGTATTCCGTTTGCATTTGCTGATAGGATGTAATGGTGGTACCCTGCATCACATCTCCAAGGGTCGATATCCCCACCAGGTCCCAACCCCGGAACCCACCCAGAGTGGCAACAGGACGGAGGCATGTTCCCTGCCATAGTGGGGTCTCCCTGGTAAGTTTACAGTGCCATCCCATCTGTGGAACCTGTGCCCGCCAGAGCAGTATTACAACTTTACCGGCAGGTGACATAAAGTCTAATCAAGCTGAGCTATACAGAAGATGTAAGAGGGAGGCCTGTGCCAATGCTGCGTGCTCAGTCACATGCGCCGGGTCGGTAGGTGAGTTGTACCCCATTCGTTGACCACAAGCAAGTGCGATGCTACATATTATGAATAGAGGTCCGCTTCTGCAATTCCTACGCAATATGTTGATTGCACACAAGTGTACAGAGCGACTCTAATCGCCCCACCATTTTAGAGAAACGTATTTTGTATAGCATTAACCTGCACAAACCATGAGCACAGGATATGATAAGGGAACTTTTGGGGGTGGTACAGGATCTGAGGTAGGGATACCATCTTGAAGATGGCCGAGCGCCCATATAGGGACAGGGGAAGTGAGGACCATATCGCAGTCTTGCTGTTGAGACTGGCCAACAGTGGAGTGATATTATGTGCCCAGGAGATTTTGGGGTACGATGTGCCCAGGAGATTTTGGGGTACGATGACACAAAAATATAGAGGTATTTAAAACCTTAAGTGACGCGGGAGAGTTGCAAAGCCCATGTATCTCTGCCTTGATGACCGCTAACTGGATAAAGTATGGATTTGGAAGGGTTTGCATGTAAGCCTGTAGGGCTTCCGAATACCCTCAGGATCTCCAGGATGCGTGAACCTGAGAACCATGGGTCTGTAATGAAGAAAAGGACGTCATCCGCGTATAGCGCATTATGATCCGACTGCGACTATTCGAAGCCTCGAAGGACTGGGTGTCAGGACCCGCAGAGCTCAAGTGGCCTCAATCACCCATGGAGGGCCCAATTGCAGAAGAATTAAGCCAGCAGGGGCTTCATGGTCCGAGCTAACACAAATTCGGCACTCAAGGATGGCCGCCGGGTTCGCGCTCGGGTCAGCAGTCTAGTTTTCGAATGAGTCATCACCGGAGTTCAGGTGAGGTGCGTGCTAGATTTGAGCTGCGCACTTCACCGCGGATTTTATCTGAAGAGGAAGCGTCATTGGACTCCGGAGCTTGTTTAGTCAGAAATAAATCTTAGCACGCGTTAGGTGAGTGTATTAGTCTTGCTAACGCTGAGTTTTAGAAGAGGTTATCTTGCCTGCAGAGCAAATTCCACGGCGTGCGTTTTCCTTCGAAGACGTCTCCCAGAGAAGTTGGCAGTCGTGTATCTGTGAACAGATAACGACAATAACAGAGCTAAGTCACGTATTCACCTACCAATGTTCAGTATTAATTGATGTAGAAATAACTTGACAATACTTACCTTGAGTGCAATTATAGAATTCGTACCGGAATAATATTCTTGAAGAAGTCGAGTTCTATCTAGGAAAATATCCGAGAGAAAGGAGAAAGAAATACATATATCAGCAACTAAACAAAAAGGTTAATAACTAGCTACCTAGAATAAAATAGAAAAGATTCACAAGAGAAAGAAGAAAATACAGCACAGCTTGATAAAACTAATAAGTGAGTACAGGAAATAATAAGAGTATAATAAAAGCCAAAGGTGTAGCTAACAGTTCAATAACTAATGTTAACTGAATACGCAGAATTATCGGACGAGAGAGAGAGTCATTAGAAAGAAGACAACACATCAGTCCGATAAATAATAAGTGAGTACAGAAAATAATCAGAGTAAAATAAGGGTCAGAGGTCTTGTTAAAGGTTTGTTAACAAATGTTAATTGAATGCGCAGAGTCGTTAAACTAGAGAAGAGAGAAGGTCATTAGGAAGAAGACGAGTCACATCACTGTTCCACTGTGATTATACAACAGAGGGCTGCGAGTGGTGAAAACAGAACCTAATGCAAGCAGTAGGAGAGAGGCTAGTTCTTGGAAGCTATAGGTGGGTGTAAAAAGGAATTAGTAGAATAAAACAGAAGTGAGAGTTTTAGAGTAGGAAGTCTCAGATAGTAATAATTGTTTCATTTCAGAGATCCTATCAAACAGTCTGCAGGACGGACTAGACGAAAAGGACCACCCAAGAGAGTCTCTTCTTTTCTCTTCTCTGTTTGTTATTTCATACAATATTCCCCTTCCCCCCAAGATAATAATTTGGAGCCTCGTCACTAACCGAGCTCTGGGTTGTTGTCAGGGTGTATTCGGGACAAGCCATCTCTGTTCCTGTGCGGCCAAGTAAAACTAAGTTCTTTAGGTTTGACAGAGTGAAGTGCCCACATTGCACTTCGCACCCGAACAGAGATGGCTGAAGGAATAGATGTCCAGAGTTTAGGAGTGATTCTAGATACCATTCAAAAAGAGTTGAGTGCAGTTAGAGAAGAAAATCAAAACCTTAAGGCAGAGATAGTAAGCTCCAGAAAAGAAACTGCAGAATTGGCACAGAGATTTAGACAACCTTTTGGTTTAGGACAAGATGCTCAAGGCTCCTTATCTGAGAGCTCGAGTAGGGCGACCACTCAAGTAATCCACTCATTGTCTCCAGTTATTCCTCTAGCTGCCCCGAAACAATTTAGTGGAGACCCTCAAAAGGCGCCAAAATGTATTACACAGTGTTCACTACATTTCCTATGACGCACAATCTAGAGTCGCCTTCGTGTTGTCGGATCTAAGCGGGGATGCAGCGTCGTGGTCATTGCCTTTGATAACTAAAAATGATCCTATCTTGCGGAATTATGAAGAATTCAAACAGGAATTTCTTCGAATCTTCGACAGGAGAAGAATATCACAGGTGGTGGACAACGAATTACTTGACTTAAGACAAGGAAATCGAGATGTGGTATCCTATCTGGCACAGTTCAATAAATTGGTGGTGGTGACTAACTGGCCTGAGAGCAATAGAGCGGCTGTTTTCTACTGTGGTTTGAAAGACGAGCTAAAAGATGTGCTAGCTGGAATACCAAATAGACCAACAGAGATTTCAGCATTAGTGGACCTAGTACTGGAAATAGATTTTTGACAAGGAGAAAGAAAAGGAGAGAAAAGGAAAGACTTTAGACCAACAGTTCCTAGGTTCGACAGAGTCGGATCTGAGAATAATCAAAGTCATGACGGAGAATCTGGCCCGAGCCTATGCAAATTGGAACCATACGTGGCCCTTTGACGAGGGAGGAAAAAGAGAAAAGGAGGTCAGGTAACCTGTGCATGTACTGTGGATTTGGAGGCCATTTCGTTAGAAATGGTCCAAAGAAACCTAAAACGACATACAAGCCGAAGGAAAACTAATTGCACCACCTGTTGGAGGAGTTGAACAGGTGGGTGTGATTCAAGAACAAACTCCCAAAGAACATAGAGTGGCAAACACCTTGCAGTCCGCAGCGCCTCATTTAATTTTGTCAATGGAGATTAGATTCAGAGACCAAACATTGACAGACGTTCCAGTAACTATTGATTCAGGAGCCACGGGAAACTTTTGTGATTGAAGTTTGCCAACAAGACTGGAATACAACCAATCAAGAAATCCAAGAGTGAACCGGTCAGAGCTGTTGATGGGACCAACTTATCTTCGGGTCGAATTGTGTGCCACACAGAGATAATTCACCTTATTTCCAGTAATGGGCATGCAGAAAGGATCCAATTTAACTTGATTGATGCTCCTAAATTCGAATTGATTCTTGGTCTTCCTTGGCTCACAGAGCATAATCCCAGGATAGATTGGTGTGCAAGAACCATACAGAGGAATTAGAGTTATTGCTTGGAAAATTGCTTTGGGAACCACGAAATAACTTGGGAATCAAATCCGGCTTATTCACTGTGTCAAAACGGAGAGACAATATGTGTCATCGATGCTCAAGAGATACCAGAGGAGTACAAGGTGTTTGAAGAAGTATTTAATGAGGTAGAGGCAGAACAACTTCCTCCCCACCGAGATTATGATTGCAAAATTGAAATCAAACCGGGTTCAAATCTGCCTTGCAGTAGAGTGTACGGCCTGACGGAAAAGGAACACCAGCACCTGAACCGAGCCAACGGTTTTATCTGACCGTCGCAATCCCCTGTCTCATCGCCCTTATTTTTTGTGTCCAAAAAGGAGGGGGATTTGAGGACGTGCATTGATTATAGAGCCATAAACAAGATTACCAAGAAGAATCGGTATCCGCTACCTCTTATCTCGGTGTTGCTAGATCAGGTTAAGGGAGCTCAGATATTTACCAAGCTCGATCTGAGGGGTGCCTACCACCTGGTAAGGATGCCTGAAGGCGATGAATTGAAGACAGCCTTTCGGACAAAATTTGGATTGTTCGAATACCAGGTCATGCCTTATGGGCTTTGTCACTCCCCGGCTGCCTTCTAGCATTTCATAAATGATGTCTTAAAGGAGTACATTGATCAATGCGCAATTGTATACATTGACGACATTCTCATTTATTCCACAAATACGGAGAAGCATCGAGATCAGGTCAAAGGGGTCCTTAGAAAAGTAAAAGAGAATCGACTATTTGTGAAGCTGGAAAAATGCGCCTTCTATGTCTCTAAAGTACAATTTTTGGGATTCATCATTCCTCCTAATGGGATACTAATGGACAAAAAGAAGATAGAGGCAGTGATTGGTTGGAAATCTCCAGCAAGCGTCAAAGAAGTTCAGAGCTTTATAGGGTTTGCAAATTTCTATCGAAGATTCATCAGTGAATTTTCACGAAAGATTCTACCCCTCACCAAACTGTTGAAGAAAGGAATTCAGTTTGATTGGTCGAAGGAGGCAGAAGAAGCTTTCAAAGCCCTAAAGCGGGATTTCACTTCAGCGTCAATTCTACAGTACCCAGATCCTTCTGAACCTTTTTATGTAGAAACTGATGCCTCGGATCAGGCGGTGGGAGGTGTTTCATCTCAGCGGAACAAGATAACTGGACAACTGCATCCAGTTGCCTATAGGTCCAGAAAATTGAATCCTGCAGAAATTAATTATACCATCACTGAGAAGGAATTGTTGGCAATAAAAGATGCATTTAAGGAATAGCGACACTATCTCATGGGGGCACAGCATCAGGTAACAGTGTTTACAGATCATCGAAATCTGAAATTTTTGAAAACAGCAAGAACGCTTACTCCAAGGCAGTTAAGGTGGTCTTTATATTTTGCGGATTACGACTTTGTAATCACCTACAGGCCGGGAGCGCAAAACAGAAAAGCTGATACTCTATCCCGGATAGATACAGAAAATTCGAAGACTCCTGTAGAAAACCAATCTATCATTCCGAGTGACAAGATCATTGGAGCCACTACCTTAATCAATCTGGAATAGAGTATCTCCGAAGTGATGGATTCCGAAGCCATGCTTCATTGGGCGAAGGAAAAAGAAGGTAGAAACATCATTCGTCAACTGCCTTATTTTCGGGAAACTTTATTCATACCCACTAAAGAGTTGCAGCGCCAAGTTATACAAGAGTGTCACAACGATAAACTGGCAGGACATAAGGGAGAGACGAAGACCAAAGAACTAATTAAAAGACACTATTGGTGGCCAAAGATGTCTAAAGAGATAGAAAACTATGTAAAAACTTGTGAGATTTGCGCTCAGGGAAAATCTGAACGGCAGTCCCCGAAGGGCCTACTTCAGCCTTTGCCCACCCCACCTTACCCATGGCACACTGTAACCTTAGATCTTATCACAGATTTACCACTTAGTCAATGGCATAACACAATTTTAGTGGTAGTCGATTCCCTCACCAAAATGGCACACTTCATTGCCTTAAAGAGTATCCCAAGTGCCAAACTGTTAGCCAACCACTTTAGTACAGAAATTATGAAGATACATGGTATACCCAAGGTTATAATCTCAGACAGGGGAACCCAATTCCTTTCTCATTTTTGGAAATCGTTCATGGAGGGTTTAGGGACAGAGGTGAGGTACTCCACCAGTTATCATCCCGAGACAGATGGCGAGACTGTGAGGGTAAACCAAGACCTGGAACAATATCTCAGATTGTTTCTTTTGAAACAGGAAGGAAACTGGTCAGATTATTTGTGGGCAGCTGAGTTTACCCACAATAATGCCAAGAACGTTTCTACAGGGTTTTCACAGTTTTATATGAATTACGGTAGACACCCAAACTCAACGATCAGACAAACCGATATATCAGTTCCAGCCGTTGAAGTGTCCCATTTAGAACAGGTTCATCAGAGTGCTAAAGAAAACCTTGAACTAGCGAAGGAAAAGTATTAAACCTATGCTGACAGAAAAAGAAGAGAAGGTCCTCCAATCAAAAAAGGGGACCAAGTCTGGTTGAGTACTAAGAATCTGAGATTAAAAGGAAACCGGAATTTCCAGCCCAGGTACATAGGTCCTTGTCCAGTGGAAGAAAAGACAAACCAAGTGACTTTTCGAATTACCTTGCCACCTAAACTAAAGATTCATCCGGTCTTCCATGTTTCCTTGTTGAAGAAGGCCTCAGTGAATCTACGGAAAACCTTGCCTCCAAAACCAGTTCAGTTAGAGACCGGAATAGAGTTTGAGGTAAAATAAATTTTAGACTCAAAGTGGTCTAAAGGACAATTGTACTATCTTGTGGACTGGAAGGGTTACGGCCCAGAAGAGCGATCCTGGGAAAAAGACGAAGATGTTCATGCTCCTAGTCTACTAAGACGATTTCACCAACAATTTCCTACCAAGCCGAGACGGAAGCAATCTACCTTGTTGGGGGGTACTGTCTGGACCCGCAAAGCTCAAGTGGCCTCAATCACCCATGGAGGGCCCAATTGCAGAAGAATTAAGCCAGCAGGGGCTTCATGGTCCGAGCTAACGCGAATTCGGCACTCAAGGATGGCTGCCGGGTTCGCGCTCGGGTCAGCAGTCTAGTTTTCGAATGAGTCATCACCGGAGTTCAGGTGATGACTCATTCGAGTCATCACCTGAACTCCGGTCATCGCTAGATTTGAGCTGCGCACTTCACCGCGGATTTTATCTGAAGAGGAAGCGTCATTGGACTCCGGAGCTTGTTTAGTCAGAAATAAATCTTAGCACGCGTTAGGCAAGTGTATTAGTCTCTCTAACGCTGAGTTTTAGAAGAGGTTATCTTGCCTGCAGAGCAAAATCCACGGTGTGCGTTTTCCTTCGAAGACGTCTCCCAGAGAAGTTGGCAGTCGTGTATCTGTGAAGAGATAACGACAATAAAAGAGCTAAGTCACGTATTCAACTACCAATGTTCAGTAATAATTGATGTAAAAATAACTTGACAATACTTACCTTGAGTGCAATTATAGAATTCGTACTGGAATAATATTCTTGAAAGAAGTCGAGTTCTATATTGGAAAATATCCGAGAGAAAGGAGAAAGAAATACATATATCAGCAACTAAACAAAAAGGTTAATAAATAGCTAACTAGAAAAAAGTAGAAAAGATTCACAAGAGAAAGAAGAAAATACAGCACAGCTTGATAAAACTAATAAGTGAGTACAGGAAATAATAAGAGTATAATAAAAGCCAAAGGTGTAGCTAACAGTGTAATAACTAATGTTAATTGAATACGCAGAATTGTCAGACAGGACGAGAGAGAGTCATTAGAAAGAAGACAACACATCAGTCCGATAAATAATAAGTGAGTACAGAAAATAATCAGAGTAAAATAAGGGTCAGAGGTCTTGTTAAAGGTTTGTTAACAAATGTTAATTGAATGCGCAGAGTCGTTAAACTAGAGAAGAGAGAAGGTCATTAGGAAGAAGACGAGTCACATCACTGTTCCACTGTGATTATACAACAGAGGGCTGCGAGTGGTGAAAACAGAATCTAATGCAAGCAGTAGGAGAGAGGCTAGTTCTTGGAAGCTATAGGTGGGTGTAAAAAGGAATTAGCAGAATAAAACATAAGTGAGAGTTTTAGAGTAGGAAGTCTCAGATAGTAATATTTGTTTCATTTCAGGGACCCTATCGAACAGTCTGCAGGACGGACTAGACGAAAAGGACCACCCAAGACAATCTCTTCTCTTCTCTTCTCTGTTTGTTATTTTATCCAATATCCCCCTTCCCCCCAAGATAATAATTTGGAGCCTCGTCACTAACCGAGCTCTGGGTTGTTGTCAGGGTGGATTCGGGACAAGACATCTCTGTTCCTGTACGGCCAAGTAAAACTAAGTTCTTCAGGTTTGACACCGGGTCATTTCTAACCCACGCCGCCAAAGGCTCACCGATGAGAGCAAATCATAAGGGAGACAGCGGGCAGCCCTTCCTAGTGCCCCTCTGAATAGGAATGGGGGAGGAGTGGTGCCCAGCTATCCGCACCGCTGCTGTTAAATCAGTATATAATAAACGTGTATAAGCAAGGAATCGCGGTCCCAAGTTGATGTCCTCCAGCAAATGAAAAAGGTATACCCAACTGAGGGAGTCAAAGGCCTTATCTATATCGGCCAAAAGCAGTGCGGTCGGTCGGCCCAATGCTGGAGCGGCTGTTATAGCGTTATGTACCCTGCGTATATTATGAGGAGTTTCTCTCTCTGGCATAAATCCCGACTGGTCGGGATGAATCAGATCCAAGACGCATGTACGGAGGTGATCTGCAAGGACCTTTCCCAACAACTTAGGCTCAAAATTAATAAGGGAAATGGGACGATAAGAGTAGGGGTCTTCAGGAGTGGGCCCGGGCTTGGGAAAGAGGACTATTTCAGCATGCCGCCAGTCTTGGGGCAATATGGAGGCATCCATGGCCTCTTGGATTGCAGTCAGGAGGTGAAGGCCATACAGATGTACGTTTGGCCGGGAGGAATTCCCTAGAGAATCCATTGGAGCCAGGGGCTCATCCCGGGTGGAGAGCATTGAAGGCCCCTGTCAGCTCTTCTAACTTAATGGGGCCTTTAGGTAGTCTCGCAGGGAGTCTGGGAGTTTTTGTGGTGGAATGTCTCATAGGAATTCCACGAGTTGCACAGGCGCAATCTGCTCTTGTCGAGCTTATAGGGTCGTAAAGTGCCACTCAAATTTCCTAGCTACTCCTTCCGGCAATGTTTAGAGGGACACATTGGTGCCACGGATAGTAGGGACCGTTGGCCGGGATTTAACCGCCTGACAAGCTGGATAGCAGGGCTAGGGTCCTTATTGAGCTGAGTTGCTAGGGCCACCTGACGTGACTCTAAGACTGCCAATTGCTCCCTCCTTAAACATTTTTCCTTGGTGCGATAACTTATCTCGGCACCTCGGATGGTAGGCTTTAAGGCCTCTCACAATATGCACTGAGGCGGGGCGGATGGGCCGTTAGAATCCAAATACTCTGAGATAGTTCTGCGAAGCATATCCTGATACTCCGGGCATCGGAGGTGCCAGGAGGACATGCACCAGTGAAAGGGAGGTTTGCGGGAATTCGTGTGAAATCGTAGGGCGACCGGAAAATGATCAGAGAGTCCACGGGGATGGTGTGTTACGTGTGAGAAGCGGTGGATGTATATGCGAGGAACGAAAAAGTAATCATGTCTGTAATGCGACTCATGGACCCTAGAGAGGTATGTGTAACCCTGTACTGAGGAATGATATTCCTGCCAAATATTCGCCCAGCCCAAGGTGGATGCCAGAGATCTCTACTTAGTGGGATTTGGTGCTAGTTGAGGGGTCAAATTACGCTGACGATACAGCAGGCCCATCATGTTGTTCCAGTCACCCCTTAGAAGTATCAAAACCTCCTGGAGGTCCCCCCAGACACTTGCAAACCTGTCAATGAAACACGTTCCCAGCGGGAGGCATATACGATGCCGAGAGTGACCCGTTCACCATCAAGTGTGCAGGTGACGCAGAGAAACTTACCCCCGGGATCTGCCCTTCGTGATATGTGTTGGAACTGGACCGTGCGATGTATTAAAATGGCCACCCCCCAGGAACCTCCGGTGAACCCTGCATGATAAATGTGGTGGAAACTAGGCATGAGCGGATTTTGCGGATTCGCAATCCGTGGATTTGCGAATTCACAAAATCCGCGGATTTTGCGAATCCGCGGATTTGCGGATTTTGTGGTGGGGGGGTCTTCTGTGCCAGTTCACGTGCCGCTTATGTGTATGGTCAGAGACCGATCAGAGGAGCAGATTAGGAGAAAGGAAGCTCCTGGTCATAGCAACTGCATGTGGATTGCGCTCGTGAAAGTCAAGGATGCAAGTGGCTCTGTCCAGCATCGCAGCGGATTTTCGAAGGTAGCTGTGGGGAGAAAGCAGACCTGTGCCCAGCCTACTCATGTAACTATTTTACAACGGCGCTGGCAGCTTGCTGGCGCCATTGTAAAATAGTTACATGAGTGGGGGTTCAACTTTTGAACCCGTTACATCCGCAGATTTTTTTGCGGATTTTGTGGGAAATCCGCAAAATTCGCGGATTGCGGATTTCCCAAAAATCTGCAAAATCCGCTGGCGTAACGGATTTCCCGCTCATGCCTAGTGGAAACCAAACCTGGCCAGGCAAGGGGCTTTAGTGCCCAACAGGTGGATTTCTTGCAATAGGAGGA
Source organism: Lissotriton vulgaris (assembly GCF_964263255.1). Taxonomy (NCBI): domain Eukaryota; kingdom Metazoa; phylum Chordata; class Amphibia; order Caudata; family Salamandridae; genus Lissotriton; species Lissotriton vulgaris. The sequence goes on along the minus strand of NW_028252711.1, from coordinate 494,848 downwards.
CATCCGCACCATACCTTTTGGCCTGACGGAGGACCGCACTGCGTTTAACCGTATTCTGGAGGCCTCACATGTTCCATGAGACCATATTCAGATCCCCAAGGGGGTGTACATCATCAAGTGCCATTATCTTGTGTCAAGGATGCAAGTGGCTCTGTCCAGCATCACAGCGGATTTTATTTTATTTTTTTAAATTTTTTGGTAAACCTTTATTGTTACATGAATCAGTTACATACACAAGTCTATTGACCATCACGGTCGGCCAGCAAGACAAAAGTGGGCAAATCGAGCAATGCAAGTCACAAGCAGTACAAAAGTACGCCCCCCAGGATCTATAATGCAACACAGGAAAGCATATCACCAAAGTGATAACAGGATGAAAGAAGGTTTCTTTTTTAAAATTAAAGAAAAGCAGGATCTGATGGCGCACAGTGAAGCCATCTCTATTCAAGGGTGTCACGTAAAACAGGATATTCACAGTCAGGGCCACCGTAGGCAGGGCGTCGGCGCAAGTACACATATTCAGGATATACGAAAAACAGAACAAGTCCCTCACCTAAACAGTGGCTACCCGCTGTACCGCATTGCATTAATAAGACAACCACCCCGAATATTGAACCCATAAAATGCACGGTGAGTTACCCCTAATCAGTATCCGAGGAAAGGAGAAGCAGGAGAAAAAGGCCAAGAATTACAAAACGAAAAAAGGCCATAGAAACAGAAATAACAAAAATCCCATCCCCCATCCCCCACCCTGCACCTCTGCATACGGCTACGGCCTACCCCCCTAGCAGCGTGCCTGTCGCCCATGTCTAAACCCGAAATATAGAAGGGAGAAAAGTGAAAGAGAAAAAGTGACAATATTCCACACAAGAGTAAAAGAAAAAGGATTAAAGGAAAAAGACTAACTAGAACCCCACGATAGGAGAAAGAAGACATGGGGGTCCCCAGTACAGGTCCCCGGCTCCCCCCCCCCCGCCGCCCATTGGCATTTTAATGATACCGGAGTAGTAACAAAGCATCAAGGACACCATCTCAAACAGAACAGCAGTCACCGCTCAGCACCTCCATCTACCCGGCCAGACAGAAAATCACCCCGCGTTAGTACAACAGAGACCAAGTCACTAATGAGTCACGTAAACCCACTCAGCCCAATCAAAAAGCTCGTTCTAGGCAGTATATTGCAGAATCAGGCAATCATGGTGGAAAGCAAGCCAGTCCGAAGAGAAGCCGGAAGTCCTGCAGTGCCTCAGAATAGTGTACACTCGGATGCCATCCGCCGCCATTTGATCGTTCACTATCAGGGGAACAGAATAGTGCGCAGGAAGAATAGTAATCACGCAGTGTCTGGGTCCCATAGCGCGACACTGGGAGAGAGATAGAAGCACATCTGGTGAATTTCCCGAGGAAACCGTGTATCCATGGGGCCGGGTGACAATGTAGCAATCCACCGGAGACAAGCTGGGAATTCCCCACTCACAATCATTCACCTCTCAGCCATCGATAAAGCTGCCTCAGCTCGCCACAAAAGTGTCTGCGCGGTTAAACATGTCAGGAGCCACACAAACAAAGTCTCTCAAAGGCGTGAATGGCTTCGGGTTCTCTCTCCATTTTACAAGCGTTAAAAGCAGCCCCATAGTGAACAGCCTGCCGGGGGTATTCGATCTCCCCCCGCGACCTCCAGTGCGCACAGCCGCCGCCATATTCGGGCCAGGCCTGTCGAAGTACCACTTCCAAAGGACGAGCGCCGCTCAGTCAAACACTAGAGCCGCCAGCCCTCAATGTAGTAAAAAGTCGCAGCGCAATCAATACCTCCACATTGCACAGACGTATGAATGCCATCCCCACTTCTCCGCTGACGGAATCATGCGAGCCCCCTTAATCGAAGGAAGCGCAGCAATCACTTCGTGCCGCAACCAGAGTCGGTCAGCTAGGGCGCGGATATGAGGCCTTCACGCTGACCAAACAAAGTTCCAGTGGGGAGGCAAATGGCAAAATTCGGGTCCCCATCGCCATCCGGGAGCAGTCGGGGGGAGGGAGAATGATGGGGTTTCCCTCGTCTACTGGGCTTCAAAAAATGAGCGCTGGAAGCACTTTCACGGAGGTGGACTAACCTTCCACGGCGGCCGACCGGCAACTTCCGGGTCCGTGTGGCCCTTGTTGTTGTATTCTTGAACGGCCGCGGCATCACGCGGGGTCCCGGCTATGAAGCACGTATAGGCCACAGCTTTCGGGGGTCCATATCTCCGGCTACGGGGCTCGAAAATTCCTCGGGGTCGGACACAGCTGCACCCCACCTCTTCCGACAATCAGGGATACCGGAGCCGTGCAGGAAAGCGGAGTGGATCGGGCGGCGGGGGAAGAAGGCCGACGGAGCCGGGAGCCCGGTGACCATCTTGGCCGCCGGCCTGGCTCCGCCCCCACAGCGGATTTTCGAAGGTAGATGTGGGGAGAAAGCAGACCTGTGCCCAGCCTACTCATGTAACTATTTTACAATGGCGCCAACAAGCTGCCAGCGCAGTTGTAAAATAGTTACAAAGTTAGCTTGCACAGGAAGCACTTAGATAAAATAAAGCAGCACCTGCTTCGTTTTATCTAGTGGTTCCTGTGCAAGCTAACTTTGTAACTATTTTACAACGGCGCTGGCAGCTTGCTGGCGCCATTGTAAAATAGTTACATGAGTGGGGGGTTCAACTTTTGAACCCGTTACGTCCTGAGGTTCCGTGACGATTTGAACCCGTGTTTTCAATATTGTCGGAAATACATAATATTGGTATCAGCGAACCGCAAATGATCCATTTAGCATATCCTAGTGTTTTCGCTACGCTAAGAGCAAGAGTACTCCTGTAACAGACACATTTCTGATCAACCCATGGCATCCATCTTAGATCATGGCAGCCATTTTGTGTTTCTTGCCCTCACATAAGCAATAACCTCTGATCACTTCATTTTGATTAAGGACACGTAGCCTTAGCCGGAGATTCACCTCTCTAGTGACACGTGCACCTTGGAACAGAACACGCTGTAGCTGCATGACTCGACAAAGGCTGCCTCCTCTGCCCGAGGCCAGCCCTACCGAACTGGTTCTCGTGTCCATTGTCCCGATCATGATTAGGCGGCCGAAGCCGGTAGCCTTGCCCATTTACAACCCACAAACATCCCTTATCCCGCTTTTCTATCTTCTGCACCTGGCTCTGCTCCTTTCCTTCTGGGCCTTTATTAGGGGGAGGTAACGAAATTTACGATGAGGCGGTCCGGGTCCTGAATGAAAAGTTGACATGAGATTATGATGGAAAAGTGGAAACCTCTCATTCGTAATGTTGTATCATCAGATATTGTCGACGATTCCTGTGCAACGCCAAATATTTATTGTTTAGGACACAAAGGTTTGGGAATGTAGTAACATGTGAAGAATTTGCCCGAAGCCCAATTATCAGTATATAAGGAGCAGCCCTCTTTGTACAAATCGAACAGGCTCCTAGAATCTGCCCATGTGTGGTTTCTGTGACTTCTGTGTCCCTGCAGTAATAAACCTTTGGTCTTTGACGCCACCATCGAGAAGCCCGTGTTTCTGTTCATTTGTGCACCAAGGCAGGTGGAACTCCGGGGTCTTTGGGTGTTGTTCCCTGACACCTCTGGACGGAACCAAAAAAGTCCAGAACTCCAATTGGCGCCCAACGTAGGGCGACGTCATTCGGTACCGGTCCAAAAGCCTGAAGAGTTCGAGAAGCTTCGTGTGAAGATTCCTGAGGGAGGCGCCCCACTTCATCGATCCCGGCATATCGCAAAAGTGGCCCGAAGTTCTCTTCCACGAGGGTTCCCGTTCAGGACGGCTGCAGTGGGCCGTTGCCTTGACCGTCGCCCTGTCTTGGACCCGAGGTGCAGTCCTCAGTACAGCGAAACGTGACGGGTTTCTCCTTGGTGACGTCTTCAGTGCCTCAGTTAAGTATTTAGTGGTTGCTAGCTGGTTACTTCGTGAGGGTTGTTAAAATCCTTTTTGGTTCTTGGTTTGGTTTGGTTTCGTAAGATTATCACTGGTTGTTCTGGTTACGATAATCTATTTGGTTTAGTTTGGGTATCGATACATCAGTTCGTTTTGGTAGGCCTAAGTTCTTGGTTCAGGTGCACATATCTGTTTCTTGTTTTGTTTGTCCTGTGTTCCGGATTGCAAAATGGTAAGTCGGAGAAATTGTATGTTGTCTTGTTTTGGTTGCAACAGTGACTCACGATTGGAAGACTCATGTCTGGTTCCTCCGATTGGGACTCCCCTATATGACTTGTATTGTAAACATGGTGTGGGTCCTATATCTTATAATGAGGTGTGGGTCCGATACACTGAGAAAGATGGTGTCCTTAGTTGGCCACTGCATGGTAGTTTTGAACCCAAAATCCTTGATAATTTAGAAGCGAAATTGTTTAGGAAGAAAGCCCGGCCGGCAATGTTTGATTCTTTCCGTTACTGGCGAAAAGAATCCAAACAGAGAGAAATGAAGAGGTTAAAGAAAGAACAGAAAGAGCAAGAAGAGTTGACTCTGGAGCAAGCGGCTAAGCAGCTGCAAGTTAACGAGTCAGAGAAGGCCATAGAGGTGGCCATTAGAGAGCATAATTTAGCGATTGACAAGTGCTACCCTGCCTTGCCATCGAAAACAATTAAGATACTAGAGGATTCTGAAAACGATCCTCTGTTGTCTTATTTGTTACGGTCACCTCCACCGTATGCACAAGGTGCTACGGCCCCACCTTTACCGAATGTACAATTGCCGGTTGCTGGACAACTTGGTATTCCTGCTCCTGCCCCTCAGAATCAAGTTCCTGTACCTCCTGTGGTCAATGTGAATGTTCCTACGGCTCCTCCTCCTCCTGGATTGCCGACTTCTATACCTGTATCTGTCTCGCTTACACCTACTGTTCCACAAACTATCTTTCTCGATACTTCTACTGTCCCGCTATCTGTTCCTACCTCTACTGTGTTCTCTGCGTCTGCGAGTGTGTTGACTCCACTTTCTGTTCGTCGAAGAATCACTGATTCTGTATCTAACATTCTGTCTCCTTTATATAAAACTTTAATCAAGACTCCTACTTCTGACTCTGTTCAGAGACGTAGTCAGCTTCCGAGTACTGAGGAACGGGGAATTTTAGATTCCACGGCTCTCAGATGGATTTCGAAGAGTAGGAGATATAGTACGAGAGATGTGCTAGACACCTTTATGCAGTGGAAAGAACCAACGCAACGGTATGTCTTTGATGAGATGTGCTCGCAGTTACGTGAGGAAATAGAAGAAGATGATGTTGAATCAAATCTAGAAGACTTAATTAAGGTTCAGAAAGAGTTTGCTGCAGGAATGATAGTAGGCGAAAATATAGAAGAAGCGATGGAACTGATTTTAAGTTATAGGAGTGATCCATCACTTCGTTCACCAAGAGATTTAGAGAAAAGTAAGACGAAGCTAAATCGCCAATATCCAATGAGGGAGGTTCCTCCAATTTGGCGCGATGCTGTGCAAGCTGATGCAGTCCATGGTATTGCAGCCGCTCCGGCCCAATTCCAAAGAGTGTGGATACACATTCCATGGAAACGAGCAGAAGTACTAGCAGTGAAGCAGGCCTTGCCAGATCCGCGTAAGAATCCTGCTGGATATTATAAGGAATTATCACAGACAGTTGAGGCTTGTGTGATGAATCTAGCGGACATTGACATGTTATTTGGGAATGTAGTTCCGCAACCAATTTGGGCTAAAATTCGTAGAGAGAATCATCCAGTTGCCCTAGGTGGTGATTGGGCAGCTATCATTGCAGCGGATGGTCAGCAAGTAGGTGGTGCAAAACCCGAACCCCTAATTGCTAATCTTCCAGGTAGGATAATCGACTTAATGAAGACTCTGATGCCCGCATTGCGTGTTAATTGGGACAAATTGTCAGCATGCAGACAGAAGAAAGACGAAAGTGTCTCCGACTTCTTCACGAGGTTCGAAGAGACTTTTGTAGATCATAGTGGTCAGGATATGAGCACAGAAGGAGGACAGAGACTGTTTGTCGATAAATTTGTGCATAATTTGTTACCTGAGTTATGCAATAAACTAAAAGATTCCGAGAGTGCGTGGGCTGTTTCTACAACTGCGCAAATACTTGCAACTGCACAGTACTATGAAAATAGAGATAAAGAGGAAAAAGAGAAATCAGATAAGAAAACGAAGGATTTAAAAACTAAAGTTCTTTTGCAACAGGCGTATCCTCCTCGCATGAATCAGAATACTACGCAACAGAACTCATATCAAAGAACAGATTATAGTTCACCGAGACCTCAATATCAGTGGAACCAGTGTGCGTACTGTAAGAAAGAGGGTCACTACAAGAATGAGTGTCCGATTTTAGCGCAAAATAATGCAGCAGCAGCTCAGAGAGGTCGTGGTGGTTTTGTGCAAAATTCTAGAGGTCGAGGGCGAGGTGCTATGCCTCCACAAACGAATGATCGTCCTTCTAATCACTTTGATCAACGAAATGGACAGTCTGCCCAGCAAAATAGATCTCAACAGTATCTTGTTGAAGACTATTGTGAAGTGGATGAGGGATTTCAGCAAAATGGGTACTAGGACAGCCATGGACAGAGAGAGGGAGTAGTATCAGTTCCAGTGGATCAGAGTGGGCCTTATGTCGCAGTAGCAACATCAGGTGTAGTCGAACCGTTTCTGTTGGATACTGGTGCAGCAAAAAGTTCTATCATTCATGCGAAACTCCCTGGCGCACCTTTGTCCGGCTCAACTAATGTTTCTGTAGGTTTTTCAGGCGCCCCTGTTTACAACCCGATATCTGGTCCTTTGTCTATTTCTGTTGGACCGTGTCAATTGAAGGCACCCCTGATTTTGACGACAGGTTGTAATGAAAATCTGCTTGGTTTAGACTTGTTAAAACGACTATATGCGACATTGTACTGTTCTCCGGAAGGAGTACAGCTTACATTGGGTAAAAGAATCACCTCTCCGATGTACTTGTCAATGGATGCACTCCCGCCAGAGCTACGTTCACTCCCTGATACTCTTTGGGCGACTGGTCCTAACGATGTAGGCCTTTTGGAAATACCACCATATGTAGTCACTTTGAAAGCGAATGTAAAATTTCCAAGAATTCCTCAATACAAAATCTCTACTGAAGGTGAACGTGCACTTTTATTGATTGATCAAGATTTGATTAAGAAAGGTGTGGTTGAAGAAACTAGAGGAAATGTCTGTAACAGTCCTGTATTACCGATTTTGAAACGAACTGATCCTACAAAGCCTCCAGTGTATAGGTTTGTCATCGACCTCAGAGAAGTTAATAAGATTGTAGTTCCGCAGTTTCCTGTAGTTCCAGACATTACTGCCTTGTTAACACTGATTCCTGCTACAGCTACTTGGTTTTCAGTCATTGACTTGAAAAATGCCTTTTTCAGCATTCCGATAGCCGAGGAAAGCAGAGATATTTTCGGCTTCTGTCTAGGAGGTCGAAGTTTCAGATTTAAACGCGCTCCACAAGGCTACTGTGAAAGCCCATCTATTTACAGTCAAGCATTAAAAAGTCAGTTAGATACCTTTGTCCTTCCTCCAGGTTCTGCTCTAGTACAGTATGTAGACGATCTTCTAGTGGCTGCTGATGATAAGGAAACTTGCAAAGCAGCTACAATTTCGTTATTGCATCACTTGTCTAATTTGAATCACAAGGTGTCACCTTCGAAAATGCAATACTGCTGCCAAGAAGTGACCTACCTAGGTCATCTCTTGTCAAAGGAGGGAAGGAAGTTGACCCCAGAGAGAATAAAAGCAATTACGCAGATGAGTGTTCCTCGCACGCAGAGAGAAGTGCGTGCCTTTCTAGGTATTACCTCTTACTGTAGGCAGTGGATCCCAAATTTTTCTCTTTTAGCAAAACCTTTGGTAGCTTTGACTGGGAAAAATGTTCTGAGTCCGGTGCCATGGTCTGATGAATGTCAGGAGAGTTTTACTGAATTACGAAAAGCACTGTGTTCAGCTCCTGTATTGGGTACACCTGATTACAGTAAGCCATTCACGCTCTACGTTCACGAGAGAGAAGGTTGCGCGTTGAGTGTTCTGACACAGACATTTGGTGATAAACAACGCCCTTGTGCGTATTTTTCATCAACATTAGATCCGGTAGCTAGAGTGTTACCTAGTTGTTTGAGAGCTACGGCGGCAGCTGCGGCTTCCATTCGACAATCTGCTGGTTTGGTGATGAACAACATGCTAGTGGTCATGGTTCCTCATGCTGTGGATACACTCATGAACCGAACTAAGACACAACACCTTACCAGTGCGAGACTATCTGGTTACGAGCTGACATTACTAGCGAGTCATATTCAGATCAAAAGATGTAATGTATTGAATCCAGCAACGTTGTTGCCGGCTAATCAAGAGTCAAGTGATTCCGAGCCACATGACTGTTGTTTTAGAACGGAGGAAGAGACAAAAGGACGCATTGACTTGAGAGACACTCCATTATCAGATCCAGATGGCACGCTGTATGTGGATGGGTCATGCTTTAAATTGGAGAATGGTGATGTGACTGCTGCTTACGCAGTAACGACTTTGAAGACGATTGTGGAGACTGCAAGAGTGAGTCAGAATTCTGCCCAAGCTGCAGAATTAATAGCTCTAACAAGAGCGTGCGTTTTAGCTAAGGGAAAGAGAGTGAATGTGTTTACAGATAGTCAGTACGCATTTGGCGTGGCCCATAGTTTTGGCCGTTTGTGGAAAGAAAGAGGTTTCATTACGTCCCATGGGACTAAGATTCAACATGGTCAGCTAGTTAACGACCTGTTGGAATCTCTAACCTTGCCGACTGAAGTTGCGATTGTGAAGTGCAGTGCTCATAAAGCAATCACGGATGATGTTGGTCGTGGGAATGCTTTTGCTGATGAGACTGCTAAACAGACAGCTAGAGACATGATGAGCAGAATGTATGTTGCTACGTCTGCAAGATGGATTGCTGACTCTGGAATGTGTGAGGATACAATGGAAAGTGTGAAAGAGATTCAGAAAGAGGCAACTGAGGAAGAAAAACGTGTATGGAGAGAAAGTACGGGCAAGTTGGATTCGAATGGGTGTTGGATTGATTTGACAGAACAGCAGCGTTGGATGTTGCCTGATGCGTATGTGCTTGCAGTGGTGACAATGGCGCATGGAGTAGCGCATATAAGTTCTAAAGGAATCTGTAAGATGTTGGCTCCAGTCTGGAAGAATGATGGGATCAGTAAATGTGCAGAGAGAGTGGTGAAAAATTGTATGGTATGCCTGATGCATAATCCTGGCAAGGGAACTCCAACTCCTGCTGGTCACTTTGCTCCTCCTTCCTGCCCCTTTGAAGTGATTCAGTTAGACTTCATTCACATGGATCGGTGTAATAATCTGAAATACGTCCTGGTGGTAGTCTGTGCTTTTTCCAGGTGGATCGAAGCATATCCACTAAAGGACAATACTGCCCTATCAACTGCCAAAATTCTTCTCAAAGAGTATTTCCCTAGATTTGGAATGCCACGGATTGTATGGTCAGATAACGGAAGTGAGTTTATAGGGAAAGTTATGCAGAGTGTGTGTGCCGGCCTAGGCATAAAACAAAAGTTCCACAGTGCGAACCATCCCCAGTCTGCTGGTTTAGTTGAGGGTTACAATGGCACCCTCAAACTAAAACTAGCCAAAATTCAAGCATCCACAGGTTTACCCTGGCCAGACGCACTTCCTTTGGCTTTGCTATCAACGAGAGCAACTGTACATTCTAGAGTGGGGCTTAGCCCCTATGAGATAGTCTTTGGCCGCCCGGCAAATATTTGGGGTGTGCCGAGGCCTAAAGAGTTTTGTTCTCTAGAATATCCTATGTTGATAGACTACCTTTACGACTTGACTGCTAAATTGAGTCTTATTCACCAACAGGTTTTCGACGCATTGCCAAAGCCTCCGGAGAGTCCAGGGCATCAGCTGAAACCCGGGGATCAAATCGTGATCAGAAACTTCGCGAGGACGAAGAACCTTCAGCCCAGATACGTCGGCCCCTTCCAAGTCCTGCTTGCAACGAGAACAGCAGTTCGTGTAGCTGGTCGCAAGCATTGGGTGCACGCGTCCCATGTCAAGCGTGTACCTTTGCCACTTCCTTACGACGACTGGGTGAAGAAGGGAATTGGTGCCTCCGAATTTGAACGTACGCCAAAGTTCATCCCTTTCAGCGATGCCGAATTGATTACCGACACTCCAAACTCTGACTCTCTTTCTGAAAAAACTCCTTTGAACTCTGAACATTTGTCCTCTGCATCAGAAAAAACTCTGTCATCTGCGAACCTGAACACTGCAACAACTACTAGTGATACGCTATTTGCCGATCAAACAGTTCCTGCGAAGCAAAGATACAATTTACGACCTCGTAATATGGACAAATAAAGCAGGCAACTGCCATTGTGATATTTTTGAAATTTTGAACTTTTGCCTTCAGCCAGGAAGTTTGCTATTGTTTTTTTTTTGTTTTTAAAATTGCCTTGCCGTCTGGGTAGCCGTAGGGTCGTGGCTGTGTGCCTAGTTGAATCTGCGGGGGTCTGACACAAGGTCGATCTTTCTGTTGGTTCTGGGAACTCCCAGGGCTGATAGAGGCATTTTCATCTACGTACACATCATCAGTGGTCGCGAGCGGATTGTAGAAGATGGAGCTTCCTGCGCTGCAACGAGATAATGTGATTTATGTTCGCAGAAACAGACTTTACAGAATTCTTCACAGCAAATGCTTTTTAATACAATGTGCCATTACATTTTTGATTGTTTTGATAACATTGGTGGGTGGAATCGTTTTCGGTATGAGTTTAATTTTTGTGCCAGTAACTACAGTACCTCCCCTTGATCCTGCTACTTCTACTGTTTCTTCTATACACTCTTTTCACTCGTTTCCTGAACATGAGCAAGCTCGACGCTCAGAATTTATTAATAACACTTTTGTACAGCTCTTGCATCAACACCAACTGGTAGTTAACACTACAGACTGCTGGGTGTGTGGCTTGATACCCCACACTATGGATAAAGGTATTCCTTATCTGGTTTTGCCTTTCAGCTATAATGGATCATTTCAGGCCCTTCAAACCATCTTTGCTTATGCCCTTGAAACCTATCCTCCACGTCCACCACGTTCCACTAAATATAACTCTGCCAACAAGGCTTTAGTCCAGGGAATTATTGACATGATCAAGGACGTCAATAATACTCCATCTTACCCTAGAGACGAATTGCGAGTATATTTAAGTTGGAATTCTTCAGAGTATCGCCTTAGTTTGGGAGAAAGCAAGCGTAAAAGCTCAACTCCAATCTGGGTCGTACCTCACCGAGGTCAGGTCTGTTTGCAAGGTAATGGGAGAAATCCGAGAGCTCAGCTAGGGAGGAGTGAGTGCGTAGAGACTTATGTGTTTCCGGCTAACTCTTCCCCTGCTTTTCTTACTGCTAGGGGTACCTACTTCATCTGTCGAGACCGAGCTTATACATGGTTGCCTGCCGACTTTTCAGGTTCATGTTATATTGCTCGATTGTTGCCTCCAACATATACTGCTTCATCTGATTATCACAGGACCAGAGTAGCGAGAGGTGTCTTCAGCAAGGAAGATACCGCTGGTCAGGAAGCTGGAGACTTCTTCAAAGGCTTCCTTCCGTTCTGGGGACCTATGGCCAATAGTAGAAACATACGTCAGCTAACACGGGTAGTTGAATCTACTATTACTGAAACTGCTGGTGCCCTTAGCAATTTGACAGCTGAGCTTCAGGCGGATAGACTCATGACGTTGCAGAACCGTATGGTTTTAGACGTTATACTTGCAGATCGAGGTGGGGTATGCAGAATGATCCAATCGAGCTGCTGTGTCTTTATTCCTAATAATGCTCCAACAGTCTATGAGGCGATCTCGAAGCTACACAAGATTTCCGACTCTATTCATGTAGACAAGGGAAACTGGTCCTTCATGGAGTGGTTTTGGACTCTGATATCAGCGTGGGGATGGAAGGTTCTAATGGTCATTGGTGTCATCTTAGTATTCCTCTTCTCATGCTGCCTGATTATCCAGTGTGGTCCTGCTCTGTGTAGTCTTTGTGCTGCAACCTGTTTTAGGAAACCACCTGCGTTTGGAGAAAAGGCACGAGAAAGGATGATGATACAACAGCATGTCACTGACCTGATGAGCATAGAATTAGACTCTGACATAGACTGAGTAATTGCCTATGTAAGGGCAAAAGGAGGGTCTGAGGTTCCGTGACGATTTGAACCCGTGTTTTCAATATTGTCGGAAATACATAATATTGGTATCAGCGAACCGCAAATGATCCATTTAGCATATCCTAGTGTTTTCGCTACGCTAAGAGCAAGAGTACTCCTGTAACAGACACATTTCTGATCTAAACCACACATGGGCAGATTCTAGGAGCCTGTTCGATTTGTACAAAGAGGGCTGCTCCTTATATACTGATAATTGGGCTTCGGGCAAATTCTTCACATGTTACTACATTCCCAAACCTTTGTGTCCTAAACAATAAATATTTGGCGTTGCACAGGAATCGTCGACAATATCTGATGATACAACATTACGAATGAGAGGTTCCCACTTTTCCATCATAATCTCATGTCAACTTTTCATTCAGGACCCGGACCGCCTCATCGTAAATTTCGTTACCTCCCCCTAATAAAGGCCCAGAAGGAAAGGAGCAGAGCCAGGTGCAGAAGATAGAAAAGCGGGATAAGGGATGTTTGTGGGTTGTAAATGGGCAAGGCTACCGGCTTCGGCCACCTAATCATGATCGGGACAATGGACACGAGAACCAGTTCGGTAGGGCTGGCCTCGGGCAGAGGAGGCAGCCTTTGTCGAGTCATGCAGCTACAGCGTGTTCTGTTCCAAGGTGCACGTGTCACTAGAGAGGTGAATCTCCGGCTAAGGCTACGTGTCCTTAATCAAAATGAAGTGATCAGAGGTTATTGCTTATGTGAGGGCAAGAAACACAAAATGGCTGCCATGATCCAAGATGGATGCCATGGGTAGATCAGAAATGTGTCCGGCGCCTATTTAGAGGGGTGCAAGTGTGGAGTAGCAGCCGTTTGGAGGACTGTGATCGAGCCCCCTCAATTTCTCTCTGTTGGGACTCTCATGCAGTGACCGTTGGAGCAGGTGCTCTATGATCCCCTCAACCTACCCCTGCATAGCTACAACACCAAACCCCAACACAATGGGCAAGGGGTACAAGCCGGGTGGTGCTGGTTCCAAACAAGGCACCCTGGACCAATTTACCGCTCCCACCAGAGGCTCCACGGGTGGTGAGGGAGCGGGCTCTGTGCCCGACAATGTGGCCCCCCTCGCAGCTATTAACAGTGCCAGGGACATGCTGGATGCCAAAATTGGTGCAGTGGGGCTGGAGGTATCCTTTCTGCGCCAGGATCTCTGTAAAGCTGTGGATCACATCACGGAGACGGAGATGAGGGTCTCAACTGTGGAAGACACAGTGTCTACCCTCCCAAAAAAAAACTTTTTATGGTGTCACAAGAGTTGGCCTCCAGGGTATAGGACGCGGAGGGCCAGGCACGATGCAACAACCTGCACTTCGTGGACCTGCCTTAGGGGTGCAAGGGTGCCTCTATGACCCGCTTCATTGCTCAGTGGCTCATCAACCTCATGCTGCAGGACCTGCTGTCCCCCTGCTTTGTGGTGGAGCGCGCACACCGGTCTTTGACTCAAAAACCTCCCTCCAGTGAAAATCCCAGGCCAGTAATCGGCTAGATACTAAACTACGCCGACCGGGACGCTATGTTGCAACATGCCAGGACCCACAAAGCCTGCTTCCAACATGACTCAAGGCCCATCTTGATATTTCCGGACTATACACGCTTGGTCCAGCAACAACGCCAGTCCTTCTTGGCTGCAAAGAGCAAGTTGCACGACATGAACTTGCAATACATGCTCTTATATCCAGCCAGAATGAGAATGATTTTCAACTCCAAATCCTTCTTCTTTGACACCCCTCAGGCTGCCTTCTCCTGGGACGAGGAGCGCACACGACTCCGGCCGGGCTCACCATCACTGCAGGACTCAGACTCCTCCCAAGGATCGGGGCGGAACAGGTCCAGACAGAATAAATCCAAGAGACGACATGGCTCTGGATCTGATAGACTGTCAACAAGTCTAGAGAGGGCCCCCTGATCTGCTCGGCGCACCGCTGATGCTAACAGTAAGTAGACACTGATCATTGTTAACTAATGCCTTTTCTGAAAGCATTTGACTACGAATGGATAGTAGGCGAGGATGCTAGGCCATGAGACTTCCAGGCCAAAGACTTTTGGGTCGTCCCCTCTTTTTCTTTATGTTTTGTGGATGGGGTGGGTACTTTTGGGGTGAGGGCTCGTGGTTACCCTGTTGGGAGCCTGCTGTGCCTCATTCTGCAACAGATGCTCCTAGTTCATGGCAGTGTCTGGTGGGGGATGGTGGGGCAGTTGGGGGATTTCTGAGGATGTTCATATGTTATAGGCAGACATGTTATCTAGATCAGGATTTCTCTGTTGTTGTCCCCTTAGCGACACAAGATAATGGCACTTGATGATGTACCCCCCCTTGGGGATCTGAATATGGTCTCATGGAACATGTGAGGCCTCCAGAATACGGTTAAACGCAGTGCGGTCCTCCGTCAGGCCAAAAGGTATGGTGCGGATGTCCTCCTATTGCAACCTATTATAACCTCTGATCACTTCATTTTGATTAAGGACACGTAGCCTTAGCCGGAGATTCACCTCTCTAGTGACACGTGCACCTTGGAACAGAACACGCTGTAGCTGCATGACTCGACAAAGGCTGCCTCCTCTGCCCGAGGCCAGCCCTACCGAACTGGTTCTCGTGTCCATTGTCCCGATCATGATTAGGCGGCCGAAGCCGGTAGCCTTGCCCATTTACAACCCACAAACATCCCTTATCCCGCTTTTCTATCTTCTGCACCTGGCTCTGCTCCTTTCCTTCTGGGCCTTTATTAGGGGGAGGTAACGGAATTTACGATGAGGCGGTCCGGGTCCTGAATGAAAAGTTGACATGAGATTATGATGGAAAAGTGGGAACCTCTCATTCGTAATGTTGTATCATCAGATATTGTCGACGATTCCTGTGCAACGCCAAATATTTATTGTTTAGGACACAAAGGTTTGGGAATGTAGTAACATGTGAAGAATTTGCCCGAAGCCCAATTATCAGTATATAAGGAGCAGCCCTCTTTGTACAAATCGAACAGGCTCCTAGAATCTGCCCATGTGTGGTTTCTGTGACTTCTGTGTCCCTGCAGTAATAAACCTTTGGTCTTTGACGCCACCATCGAGAAGCCTGTTTTTCTGTTCATTTGTGCACCAAGGCAGGTGGAACTCCGGGGTCTTTGGGTGTTGTTCCCTGACACCTCTGGACGGAACCAAAAAAGTCCAGAACTCCAGTCCGCAGATTTTTTTTGCAGATTTTGTGGGAAATCCCCAAAATTTGCGGATTGCGGATTTCCCCAAAATCTGCAAAATCCGCGGGCGTAACGGATTTCCCGCTCATGCCTAGTGGAAACCAAACCTGGCCAGGCAAGGGGCTTTAGTGCCCAACAGGTGGATTTCTTGCAATAGGAGGACATCCGCACCATACCTTTTGGCCTGACGGAGGACCGCACTGCGTTTAACCGTATTCTGGAGGCCTCACATGTTCCATGAGACCATATTCAGATCCCCAAGGGGGGGTACATCATCAAGTGCCATTATCTTGTGTCGCTAAGGGGACAACAACAGAGAAATCCTGATCTAGATAACATGTCTGCCTATAACATATGAACATCCTCAGAAATCCCCCAACTGCCCCACCATCCCCCACCCGACACTGCCATGAACTAGGAGCATCTGTTGCAGAATGAGGCACAGCAGGCTCCCAACAGGGTAACCACGAGCCCTCACCCCAAAAGTACCCACCCCATCCACAAAACATAAAGAAAAAGAGGGGACGACCCAAAAGTCTTTGGCCTGGAAGTCTCATGGCCTAGCATCCTCGCCTACTATCCATTCGTAGGCAAATGCTTTCAGAAAAGGCATTAGTTAACAATGATCAGTGTCTACTTACTGTTAGCATCAGCGGTGCGCCGAGCAGATCAGGGGGCCCTCTCTAGACTTGTTGACAGTCTATCAGATCCAGAGCCATGTCGTCTCTTGGATTTATTCTGTCTGGACCTGTTCCGCCCCGATCCTTGGGAGGAGTCTGAGTCCTGCAGTGATGGTGAGCCCGGCCGGAGTCGTGTGCGCTCCTCGTCCCAGGAGAAGGCAGCCTGAGGGGTGTCAAAGAAGAAGGATTTGGAGTTGAAAATCATTCTCATTCTGGCTGGATATAAGAGCATGTATTGCAAGTTCATGTCGTGCAACTTGCGCTTTGCAGCCAAGAAGGACTGGCGTTGTTGCTGGACCATGCGTGTATAGTCCGGAAATATCAAGATGGGCCTTGAGTCATGTTGGAAGCAGGCTTTGTGGGTCCTGGCATGTTGCAACATAGCGTCCCGGTCGGCGTAGTTTAGTATCTTGCCGATTACTGGCCTGGGATTTTCACTGGAGGGAGGTTTTTGAGTCAAAGACCGGTGTGCGCGCTCCACCACAAAGCAGGGGGACAGCAGGTCCTGCAGCATGATGTTGATGAGCCCTGAGCAATGAAGCGGGTCATAGAGGCACCCTTGCACCCCTAAGGCAGGTCCACGAAGTGCAGGTTGTTGCATCGTGCCTGGCCCTCCGCGTCCTATACCCTGGAGGCCAACTCTTGTGACACCATAAAAAGTTTTTTTTTGGGAGGGTAGACACTGTGTCTTCCACAGTTGAGACCCTCATCTCCGTCTCCGTGATGTGATCCACAGCTTTACAGAGATCCTGGCGCAGAAAGGATACCTCCAGCCCCACTGCACCAATTTTGGCATCCAGCATGTCCCTGGCACTGTTAATAGCTGCGAGGGGGGCCACATTGTCGGGCACAGAGCCCGCTCCCTCACCACCCGTGGAGCCTCTGGTGGGAGCGGTAAATTGGTCCAGGGTGCCTTGTTTGGAACCAGCACCACCCGGCTTGTACCCCTTGCCCATTGTGTTGGGGTTTGGTGTTGTAGCTATGCAGGGGTAAGTTGAGGGGATCATAGAGCACCTGCTCCAACGGTCACTGCACGAGAGTCCCAACAGAGAGAAATTGAGGGGGCTCGATCACAGTCCTCCAAACGGCTGCTACTCCACACTTGCACCCCTCTAAATAGGCGCCGGCCTGCGGGGTGTATGGTCCCCCCACCGCACGGAGCGTGGCGGTCTCACCATGTAGATTGCAAACAGGACGTGCCGTCAATGTGGTCTGTAATGTTGATCCAATCTGCAGGATGCCTCGTACTAAGATGGCTTCCTCCAGGCCTGTACCAACTAAACGTGGCTCATGGGGTAATCACAGGCGAGATCAGGCCTCAGCAGATGGCCAGGCGGCAGAGCCACACCAGGCCGCAGTCCCCTCCGCCGCAGAGCGCTCACCTCACGGGGCTATGTCCCAGCTCCACTAGGCCCTGGTCACCCCGGGCACCTCCACTCCGACTGCCGTATTTTCAGAGGTGGCCTGCACAGGCAGGCGCCGCCGAAGCTGTGGGTGTCAGGATGCACACTAATACTCACGGTCTCTGCGGCCCGCCACCAGTGACGGCAAATGGCCCGGCCTCGGGCTCCACAGGAAGGAAGGCTCCAGTGGCATCACCACAATGGGGATGGCAGCCAATGCAGGGCTTCGAGTGGAGGGAGGAGCCTACCTCCACTGTGGCCCTGCTGGATCGCCGCTCGTTCCAGCTCCCGGGGGTTCTTGGAGGGGCCAGGTGTAAGACTGCCCCGCACCGAACCTCACAGCTCACTTCCAGGCCCGGTCGTGGCTGCGGGCCCTACCGGGCAGGAGACTCTGACAGCACTACTCTCAAGCAGGCCTGCTTGACACCGTTCTCTGGCAAGTTCGACTCCCCTGCGATCCGGGGAACAATCAGCTTAGTTGGAAAACCACCGAGCAGGATTTTTCAGGATTTATAGTGAATATCGGCGTGGACACGCAGAGCCTGGTTAGGCTGCATCCGCCATGTTGGCTGTCCATGCCCCGCCCCCTTTACTTGACTTTTGCTTCTACTCAAAGCTAACAAGTCTTGATTTACTGCCGAGAGCTTGTCCTCCAAATCTAATACGAGTTTTGGCCTCTTCCAATCTCTTTGGTGTGTTGAATGTGTTCTCTTCCATCTTTGCCAGTCTTTCATGCAGCTGAGCAACAGCCACTGCTTGAGTGTTTTAAAGTCCCTGATCTCGTTCAGTATGGTTAGTAACATTTTTTTAAATGATGCTTCTTCTCCTCTCACCCCTTCTACTGAAGTCTCTCACTCTGGCTCCACTATGTTTTCGGTACTTACTTGCAATGTGGCCAGTTAAAATGTCTCTATACCTAGGGTGTTTTGAGGGGGAGGAGTGACTGTACAAGCATTATGTAGAAGATTTGTTGCATCTTGTGCTATCAGTCCAGCTTCATCTTCATTGTAGAGTTGTGATGGATGTTTAGATTTACTGACAGCCCGATCTTTGTAGGTTTATAAAAGAGAGGGTATTGCTTTGGGCTAAGTAGAGGTATACTATTTGCATTCTGAGTCTCCTCATCTGTGCTTAGAGATGTGCATCACTGCGCCCCCATCTGGCAAGTGGCCATTTTTATATGTACCATTTTCTATTTCCAGATCCGACATGCACTCTTCATCCTCCGATGGTGCAATGTGGTCGATAGGGTTAATGGGGTCGTTCTGCTCATGCTGTTTTCCTTTCTCTGCTAGTGCCTTGGCCATCAGTTCCATCCTCTGTTGTGCAGTTCTCTGTCCTCTTCTTACTCCTCTTGGGGCTGGAGAGGGTGTGGTTGCTTGACCTGACATCTCTGATGTTTCCTTTTTTAACCTGTTTTGGGTTGTTTATTGCGCATTTTGCTTTCATACGCAGGGAAGGAACAAGGTCCCTAACGGGCCCAACCTATAAGTATACACCTATGGATGCAGGCTATAGGAGGCTAGTCGGTATTAAGTAATTACAATCCACCTTGAGAATCATTCAGCTTATGCATTATAGGCTGATTTCTCCCATTATTGTTCTTGTATATTTATATTCCTCGCAGTGGGCAGAAAGATTAACGGGAGAATAGAAGATTCAGTAAGGAATAGTGCAGTGAACCGAGAAAATAATGGAAAAGTAAAGGTGAAAGAGTCAGTATAGAGTAGAACAATACCATCTGGCACTGAACCTGCTGTCTTTAAGGTTTGCTACTGAGTATTCTCCCCCCCGGTCCAAAAGGTGCAACACCTTTTAAACTTAATTTCTATTTCTCCAGAGCGTCTCTTCTGCATATATCTCCTTATGGGGAAACTTGATGAGATCACAAAAACCCCTACTGCTGTTCCTGTGAGTATTAACTTCTGCTATTGTGCTGCCACGGCTCCCCCCCTTACCTCCAAGTTTCATGATCTGTAATGGAGGGGGGGAGGGTAGAAAAAGGGGCCTGTGTTGTATTTTCCGCCGCACCAGAAGCAAAGGCAGAAGCGGAGCCAGAGGTCAATGCCAGGACTAGAGTCACCCTAGAGTCGCGGGCTGAATACACCAGCAGCTGCGCAGAGGTGAAGCCACACAATACTTCCTCGGGAATGGAAGGCCAGTGGAGTCAGTGGAGTCAATGGAGCCAAGGCCGGACCCGTCAGTAGTCACCCGTCGTCGTTCTCATTAGTGGCATAATGGTGCGATTGCACAACAGGACTCACCACACAAATAGTTTCTCCCCCATCAATGCTGATGGCGGTGTCGATGTACAATAGCAAATCACTGACCGTCCCTCAGTATCAGGGGCTCCAAGAGAGACTAGAATAGGAAACTAGAATTGGATGGAGCATAGGGTGCGTCTGCTGGCGCTAGCAGCTACGTCAGTGGGCTAAGCCTGCCAAGAAGACCATAAAAGAAAAATTATTCAAATAAGAGGCGCAAAGATAATGCTGTTCCTTTACTCTACCATCCAGGTACAGAGATCGACATGGTCCTTTGAAACTGTAATAAAAAAAGAAATAGAGACCTAAATTTCAAATATATGATGTTCTTCCTTGCCTAGCTAAAGGTACTCCAGGATAACATATTGTATTTCTTTACCACACTGGAAAAAGCTGGGGACCGGCTAGACAAGCAGAATAAAAAATATAGAGGCAAAATAGAAACCCAAACAATTGAGTGACAGAGGCTGGGGGCGAGCCAGGTAGAGAGAAAGCAATGATGAATGGACTAAAACAATCATAACAGGATGTGGTGAAGCATTTGAGGGGTGTGGAGAGGATCCGTGGTAAAGCGTGTTGAACAATCAGAGGAATCTTGACTTAACCCAGATCCACGCACAGTGATCCAACTTGACTGGGTTCCATGTAGGGTATGAGAATGGGGTGCTGGATCAGTGCAGGCACAAAATGTTATTACATTGAATCCAGCCCGATAGAGCACATTATGTTTAGTTACTGTAGTTAATTTACAGCATCACATTGGCATAGGGAGGAGGGACCTTAGACCTAGGAGCCGCCTGCCTGTGTGAGTACGGAACCTTTACACAGAGCCCTGCTGCTGAATCTGTTAATTATTACAGCTGTTAGATTGTTAAGATCAAATATGGAGATTCAGAATAACATTATTACTGGCATGACACGATTTAATATGATTATTTTATTCTGCAGTCTGAGAAATTCTATATTATTGTGCATGGATATTTAGCGTTGAGGTGCTTCTGTGCTGGGACCCTGTGGGCCCTACTGAATCTCCTTGTAGAGCTGGTATTACTTTCCTAATTAATGACCTGGCCCTTTCGACCATTTCCGTACTTTCAGATCCTTCCGGGATTCCAACTAGCCAAAGATTTGAACGCTGATTATAATTTTCAAAATCCTGGAGTTTCTGCTCTACCTGACTTTTGCTTCTACTCAAAGCTAACAAGTCTTGATTTAAGGTGAGAGTTTGTCCTCCAAATCTGAAATATGAGTTTCGGCCTCTTTCAATCTCTTCGGTTTGTTGGATGTGTTCTCTTCCAACTTTGCCATCTTTCATGCAGCTGGACAATCTCCACTGATTGCGATGCTTTAAAGTCCCTGATCTCGTTCAGTATGGTTAGTAGCATTTTTTGGATTGATTCTTCTTCTCCTCCCAGCCCTTCTCCTGAAGTCTCTCACTCTGGCTCCACTGTGTCTTAAGTGCTTACTTGCTTCCCGCTCAATGCACCCAGTGAAAAATTCTCTATACCTAGGGTGCTTTGAGGGAGAGGCGTGACTGTACAGGCATTATGTAGAAGATTTGTTGCATCTTGTGCTATCAGTCCAGCTTCATCTTCATTGTAGGGTTGCGATGGATCATTAGGTTTACTCACAGCCTGATGTTTTGGAGGTTTATAAATGAGAGAGTATTGCTTTGGGCTAAGTAGAGCTTCACTATTTGAATTCCGAGTCTCCTCATCTGTGTTTAGAGCTGTGCTTCGCTGCACCCCCATCTGTCCATCTGGCAAGTGGTCATTTTTATATGTACCATTTTCTATTTCCAGATCCGACATGCACTTTTCATCCTCCGATGGTTCAATGGGGTTAATAGGTTCAAAGGGGTCATTCTGCTCATGCTGTATTCCTTTATCTGCTAGTGTCTTGGCCTTCAGTTCCATCCTCTGTTGTGCAGTTCTCTGTCCTCTTCTTACTCCTCTTAGGGCTGGAGAGGATGTGGTTGCTTGACCTGACATCTCTGATGTTTCCTTTTTTTCAGCCCTGTTTGGGTGGTTTTGTGCGCATTTGCTTTTATGGCTTTTATGCGCAGGGAAGGAGCAAGGTTGCTGACAGGCCCAAACTATAGGTATACTGTTGTAAATGAAGCCAGTAGACAGAAGTAAAGCTTAATACTTATTTATTAAGCACCATAGAGAATAGCTGGTGTTCCCATCAGAAAGCAGGGAGCTAACTGACAGGGCAGAACACAGGAGAAGATGACATCAGGGAAAATGGAATGCAGGACTTAAAGAGGTACAGAGAAACGTAAGTGCAGAGAATACAACATATCCTCTTCCCTTCATATAAAGGAACACACAAAAAAAACGAAAGTGAGTAAAAAAAAAACATGATAAGACCATGCTCTTCGTTACAGAGAGAGACCTTACTTACAAACAAAGTCACGTAAATAGCCTGGGGGTCTTCTCACTCTCTGAATTCTACTAGGACAAAACTCATTGGTACTACTGGCACTAGGCTCATTGGTTCTCACCGGTTCCCGCTCGGCTCTTTTATACAGTGCCACACGCCTCAAGTTCCAACTCTCACCGTTAAATAAAGTGACAAACCTTTTGTGGACAGACTTGACCTTAAATGGTCCCCTGAAGTTCGTCAGTCCGACACCCACTCGACCAGGTTTGACTTTCACCCAATCATTCACAGCAAATTTACACGCGCCATCTGATTCACGTACAGTGTCAGGCTCGCCAGGACCAGCAGGAAGGTCAGCGTTCAGATATTCTTTCATCCACGCAGCCACTAGTTTAGTACCCGCTGAACGTCCCCTCATGACAGAAAACGGGACCAAGCCGGTCACACCATTTTCAGTAGTCCTGTAGGCCCAAACCAGGTCATTAACCAAACACTTGACATCCATTCTGGAAGAAATCGCCATTTGAATGGCACCTTTAACCATTCGGTTGGCCCTCTCCACTATGCCATTTCCCTGGGGGTTGTAAAGTGAGGTCCTTGAGTGAATAATACCGCACCTTCCCAAGAAATTAGCCATCTCTAGGGAGGTGAGTTGCGTCCCATTATCGGTAATGATCCTTGTGGGGAAACCTTCCTCTCTAAAGATCTCACTCAGCACAGCAATAGTGCTGCTCGTAGTGATCTCCTTCATGAATTTGACTACCAACCACTTGGAAGAGACATCAACTACTACCAGCCCAAACCTCATATCATGGTTCAACTGGTGGAACGGGCCAATAAAGTCGAGACATATGGTGTGCCAAGGACACCTGGGATCTACTATTGAGCCACAACCAGTGTGGCTACCCACTTTAAGTCTCTTCTCACTTTCCAAGCAATCAGTACATCTCTCCACCCACTGCGAGATTTCGGAGTCCATTCCGGGCCACCAAAAATTCTCCCTAATTCTCCTCTTGGTAAGGGACTGCCCTAAATGACCCTCATGACCCAGCTTAAATAAGGTAAATCGGACATCTTGTGGAGGAATGAATTTGTCATCCATTAAAATCATGAATCCCTCTTTGTCCAAGATAGACAATTGTTCCAGAACCTTCAAATAAGGACGAAGTGCGGGAGATAAGCAACTCTCTCTCCTTGGACCCTTCGCTATCAGGTCTTTGACTTCACACAACACCACATCTTTAGCCATTGATGTGTTCCACAAACTTCTACTAATCGCCCCAGCACACATATCTACAACTTCATCCACAGCGGCAACAGAACCCTCTGAGTTGAGAGATTCTACCCCTAACTTGTCTACCCTCTCCCAAGGTAGTGGAAGCCTAGAGAGTCCATCCGCCTGGCAATTCTTCCAACCGGGAATATATTCCACAGTGTACAAGTACTCTTGGATCCTGGCAGCGAGTCTAGCTAACCTGGCAGAGCCTTTGCCAGCGCCGCCAGGCGAAAGTATTTTAACCAGGGGTTTGTGATCTGTCAATAACGTGAACTTGAACCCCCACAGGTACATCCTATAATACTCGCAACCCCATGCTGCAGCCAAAGCCTCACGCTCGATTATAGAGTAATTCCTCTCGGCTGTAGTGAGTGTCCTTGAGGCAAACGCTACAGTTTTAAGACCAGAATCGTGTACTTGAGCCAGAACCGCACCAACACCTACAGCACTTGCATCCACTGTCAAAACAGACTTACGGTTGGTGTCGAACGGTGTCAAAATGCCTGCCTCGCAAATTTCCACCTTGATTCTTTTAAAACACGCATCTTGTTCCACACCCCACACAAACTTGCATCCACTCTTCAACAGCACCTTGATCTTTTCGGTTTTCTCTGCAAAATCCCTTACAAACTTAGCGTAGTACTCGATGAGGCCGAGGAAAGACCTCAACTGATCTTTATCGCACGGAGATGGTGCATTTCTAATGGAGTCTAATAAGTCTCTCTTAGGTTTTACCCCGTCAACAGACAATGTATACCCAAGGTATTCAACTTCCTCCACTGCAAATTTGCATTTCTCTTTCTTGAGAGTCAATCCTGCCTGTTCCATCCTCTCTAAAACGGTCTTCAAGATCACATTGTGTTCTTCAACAGTGGCCCCAAATATCAGGACATCGTCCTGAAAATACACAACATTGTTCACGCCTTTTAGTACAGCACCCATCATCCTTTGAAATACCCCAGCTGCAGAGGCGAGTCCAAAGGGCATTCGTGTGAATTGGTATATTCCTTCAGTTGTTATGAACGCTGTCAGTGCTTTTGAGTCTTGGTGTAGTTTTATTTGATGATAGGCGCTGCGAAGGTCCAACTTGGAAAAATACTTCCCACCTTTTAGTGATAGAACCAACTCATTGATGTTCGGTAAGGGAAAGTTGTCTACTACAATGTTTTGGTTCAGGGTGCGAAGGTCCACACAAAAACGAAATTTTCCATCAGATTTGGTCGTAATAACTACGGGGGAAATCCAAGGTGACGTTTCGATCTGCTCTATCACACCCTGATCAAGCATTTCTCCCAACATCTTCTTCACTTCCTCACGTGCGATGAATGGAACCTTTCTGACTTTGTGTTGCATGGGTATGGCATCATCCCGCAAAACAATTTTATGCACATAACCCCTTAACTCTCCTATATGCTCATCAAACAAACCATTCATCCCTTCAACTATCGAATCCGTAGTTATGCTATCTACCACCATCACTTGTTGTGCTGCTCTAGGATTTATTATTATCCCGAGGTCATGCTGTTTCCCCCATCCCAAAATTGCAGGACCAGATTTGGCTACATACACCTTCCCTTCGGCTGAACGATCCTTGAATGATATTACACACACCATAAACCCAATCACATCTATGCTTTCACCCTGAAAACCACAGGCATTAATGTCACTAGCAGATAACTGCACATCTTTCCAATTTGTTAGAAACATATCCTTGGGAATAATGGTCCATAAGGATCCAGGGTCAACCATCAGCTGAACCTCAACTTTATCAATAAGGAACAGGGCTTTTGGTCTGAATCTCCTCCCAGGTTCACCCTCATTCACACCATCCCCACCTAAACATAATATTTTGTTGGCACCCTCAACACTAATGATGTCTCTTACCTCATCCCTGTTTTCAACAACGGCTACTTTATCAACGTTTGTACCGCTACACATCTTTGCGAAATGTCCTTTCCGCCCACATTTCCTACACATCTTGTCAATTGCAAAACATCTCCTGAAGTCCGAATTGTGAAAAGTACTCCCACACCTACTGCACATTCTTCCTTGGAATCTATTCCTGTCATTGCCTGAGAATGTATTGTTAAATCTCTTCTGACTACTTCCTCCCAGATCTGCACTTTTCTTATTCACAACAGCAACTTCATCATGATCAACACAAGAAACACCATTGCCTTGAACATTTTCTTTTGTGTTATCTTTCTTTTCCATCTCTTTCATGCATGCATTCGATTCCTCAACTACTTTTGCTATATCAATGGCCATTTGTAGGGTTGGGTTTTTTGCCGCCCACAGTTTTTCTTGCATCTTTTTGTTTCGGCACTGTACTATCAGCTGGTCTCTTATCATTTCGTCCCTTATTTCACCAAAACTACATTTTATTGACAACTCGCGTAACCTAGCCACAAACTGATCTACAGACTCCTCATTCCTTTGGGGTTGGGTGTAAAATTTGTGCCTCGCCATAACAATATTTACTTCTTTAGCATATTGTTTTTTCATCCGAGCTTTGGCTTCTGTGTATACATTGGTTATTGCCCTACCATCTTGGTTTACTGCTACGGGAAGGTATTTAAAGGAATGCTGACCCTCCTTGCCCAAAGCACTTAACAAGAGGGCTTTCTTCCTAATTGCACTGAAATCTTTCCCATCAAGTGCCTCGATGTAATTCTCGAAAATGTCTATCCATTCATCCCATTCAATGGGTGGATCCCCAGTAGCTTGTAAGAACAATGGAGGTGCGATAATATTCAGATTCTCCATTTTTAAAGAAGCAGTATTTTATTTTTTAGAGAGATAGTCAAACTGGAATGAAATGTCACCTTTTTAACATGTGCAATATATGTGCTTCTCTACTCTTTCTCTGCTTCTCCAATGAAGGGAATAGTGTCTGTGGTAACTTTCACTGCGCGCTGCCTAAAGTCTCACAAAAAAAAAACGAATAGATAAAAAAAATGGATTCGATTGGTAAATGAAACTCTCACCCTTTAATTTCTCTTGTTGACACTCGTTTCTGTATGAATATGCTTTTTTCTATTCACCCGGTGAGCTGTTTAAAGTATCAGTTTGCACTTGCGATGTGAGCGATGTCCGTTGCTAGGATACCCGACAATCCTAAGATGGCCGCCGGGTACGTTGCGTTGCGCAGTCGCGTCACTGCTGGCACGTCACTTCCTCGAGTCGCGTCACTGCCGGCACGTCACCTCCTCCGTTGGGTGCTTCCTTCTTGACGCGGCTCCGTTAAAGAAAAACAATGGCAGGTAAATCGAACGGTGAGTCACTGGTGCTTCTACGCACGAGAAGTGTGCTCGTGTGTCTGCTCGAGGAGATTTTTTAAAAGATGCAACTTGTATGTTTGTGTCGGAGTTGTCGGTTTAGACGAGGTTAAAAAGTCAAATATTCACCGAGAGGCATAAATACAACAAAAGTCACTCCGTTTTCTCTCAAGAAGTTGCGCTCACATTCTCCTTAAATTTTAAACGTGCACAGTAATTTTTCTTTATGTTCAACTTTCCGAAATGTAGCGTTGAATAGGGTTCCTTTGGCAGGGTGCACCTCTTTGTAATCAAAACTCGACAAAGTCACAACCAGACACACGGCATAGATATGCAAACGTTCTCCCAAACTCACCAGTTGTTCTTGAGATTTTGCAGGCTTCAGTTCAAAAACGTAAACTTTTGCAGGCTTCAATTCAATACGTTTTTTCAGGGTGGCAAAGATATCTTTCTTGTTTGTTTCAAAACTTGCGTGGTTCTTTAGAATTGAAAAAAGTTTTTCTCCTCTTTTTTTTTCTTAAAAAATCCGCGTGGTTCTTTTCACCAGTGGAGTTCTCCTCCCTCTATGGTTGTTCAGCTCCTTCTGCTCATCGTCGCCATGTGTTGTAAATGAAGCCAGTAGACAGAAGTAAAGCTTAATACTTATTTATTAAGCACCATAGAGAATAGCTGGTGTTCCCATCAGAAAGCAGGGAGCTAACTGACAGGGCAGAACACAGGAGAAGATGACATCAGGGAAAATGGAATGCAGGACTTAAAGAGGTACAGAGAAACGTAAGTGCAGAGAATACAACATATACACCTATGGATGCAGGCTATGGAAGGCCAGTCGGTATTAAGTAATTACAATCCACCTTGAGCATCGTTTCGCTTATGCATTAGTTGCTGATTTCTCCCATTATTGTACTTGTATATTTATATTCCTCGCAGTGGGCAGAAAGATTAATGGGAGAATAGAAGATTCAGTAAGTGAACCGAGAAAGTAATGGAAAATTGAAGGTGAAAGAGTCAGTATAGAGTAGAACAGTACTATCTGGCGCTGAACCTGCTGTCTTTAAGGTTTGCTAGTGAGTATAGCCCTCCCCCCCCCTCCCCCCGACCACCCCCCCCCCCCTCCTCGGCCCAACAGTTGCAGCACCTTTTCCACTTAGTTTCTATTTCTCCAGAGCGTCTCTTCTGCATATATCTCCTTATGGGGAAAGTGGACGAGATCACAAAAACCCACACTGCTGTTCCTGTGAGTGTTAACCGCTGCAACTGACTCATAAGATCCTTACTTTGAATGACTCGAAGCAGGGTTGTTTATTAGCCCTTTTCTTATTTTCCTTGTTTCTTAGCGATCGACTTGACTGTTCTATAAAAGTCAACAACTCCCCTCCATAAATAGCTTCACAAAACATGTATGTTTTAATGTACGCAGATGATGCGGTAATTTTTGACCTCACACTTATTGGTCTACACTCTACAGCATAACATGGATGCTCTCTTTAGATTTAATGAAGGATTTTTTTTTAAAGTAAATATCGCTAAAACAAAAGTGGTGCACTTTAGAGGGCGGAAACACTTTACGATTTGAGTCTAGGCGGAATAACAGTTGCGGTAGCAAGAAGGAATAGCTCCTTGGGAAGCGTCTTGTCACAGACATTAGAAACGACTTCTCACTTTCTGCACATGGAGCTTAATTCTACAGCCCATGTAAATGCTCTAAAAAGATTTTATTCTTTTTTGGGAAAGAGACATTTTCATTCCCTTCTTGAAATGTATCATGTTAACATACCTGCCACTTTGTCATATTCATCAGAGTATATTCCTGTAAATAAGTGGTCTATCTTAAACTTGATTGAAGGGATGCATCTCCGTAAGATCACTACAATGAGCCAAGCCACACCAGTGCAAACATTATGTTTATAGCTCACGGTAGTTAGCGCCAACTATAGATCTATGGCAAACATAATCAGATGGGCATATAACCTACTGCACGTGGCAGAAGGTTCCATACCAACTCTTTTAAAGAGCGAAACTCGTAAGGCTCGAGCAAATCAGCATACTTTTAATGAAAATCTCACAGCTGTTTTAGAGCATTTAAATGCTCTATTACCCTTCTGCAGTGCTGGTCACCTACACACCTGAAGCTATTTTTTAGAAAAAAATGAAACTTATACTGAGCTACGACCTCGACATTGCACACTATTCACAGTTATTACATTATAGGTCCTTTACCGACAACTTGGAGTATAAGATTGATCAAAAATATCTTAGAAATACACTAGTTCACGGTGCATTATTATGCTACATTTTGGGATCCTCCCTCTAAAAACCTATACTAAACATTGGAGTGACACTAGTGATCAGTCAGGATCTTGTGACTTATGTAGGGGAGGCTTTCAAGAGATTGCATATGTCCTATGTCTGTCCCTATAAAGTCTTGGTAGGAGCTCAGAACCATATAATAAAACTTTTGTTTTAAATATAATGTATTCAGCATTATCTGATCACTTTCATTTCATTACCTCCTGATGAACTTGAGTGCTATAAACTGTATACAATCTTTACAACTTTTTACCATTGTATTAATAGAAGCCATGTTTATCATGAGTCGAACGTGCTCCCAGAAATTATACAACAAAAATTTAGAGGAAGGCTCTGTCATACAGGCTATTGCATGCACCGCACTCCAGGGGGGGAATCTGCGGGTGCCATTTTGCATAACAGCGATAGACCCGGAAGGTGATTTTTAAGGGTAAGATAGGGTTAATCAATGATCATGATGGACGCTTTTAATTGTGCTCAGGACTGGAACATAGAGCACCACAGTCAATGACATATAAACAAAGAATGACAAAATCATTAACATAAATTACGTCAAAGTCTGACCTGATGAATGTCCGGAGAGAACAAAATGCGTGTAAGCATGACTTTTTACAATTTGCGTAAGTATGTGGTATGCAATCCAGCCTAGACTTTGTTGCTGCTGATAGAACATGTGTACGTGAATACAAGAAATGGATTACGAAACAAGGATTTTATTTGATTACTCCCTACTCAAATATAAATATCACTGTAAAAAAATACCCACTTGGAGACTACTAGTATCAGCACTACATGACAGAATATTCTGGGTAGGCAATCATTACAGGATGGCATACAAGATTATTTTGACACTTATACTAATTGGACGGGTAACAATGGAGAGAAATAGGATGCAATGAAAATAGTATTAATGTGAATATTCATGGCTATTTTAAGGACAAGGCTATTAGATAAAGAAATTGACAGAAAAGAAAAACAACTCAAAACATTGCAGGTCAGACTACATACTACTAGTATAGTGCTAGAACAAGCGCATGGCCTGCGAGCAGATATACTGAGGAAAGTGACTCAAAAAGAAATTCTATGCAACATACAATACAGGCTAGCGCTATACAATGGTGGCAACAGTTTGGCATATTACTGTCTTGACTCTTACAATGAGAGAAGGTCCCTGTCACTATCCCCACAATAAGAAAAATTCCTAAATATTGTGTAAGAAAGTTTCATTTCTATTAAGGACACAGAGGTGAGGATTATGCTGAACTATCTTCACTTTATTAATTTAGCAGACTTTTTTTTAAACATCTGCTCTAAACCTTCTTTTGAAAAGAAATAGAATATTTTTTTTTACTTTCTTTTTTTAAAGAAAAACACATACAACTAAAAGTCCCAAGAGTCTCTGGAAATGTACTCCCAAGATAACCAATCAGGATACAATGGTAGTCCACAGAGGTGGCCAATCATGCCATAGTCCTTTCCTTACTGGTCCAGCTTTGTGTTTTCCACCCCTATGACCAACAGATAGGTTTCAGGCCCCATCTCCATCCTCATTCCTCCAAATAGTCATTAAAACTTTGCAAAAACTTCATGAAGACTTTCAAGAGCATATATTAACCTTGAATATCATAATAAGGGAACATTTGTACTGTAAACCCTAGGGTGGGTTCCAGAAAGAGAAACACCTTGTTACCGAGTGGGATATTCTCTCCTCCATGTCCTTAATAGAATTGAAACTTTCCTACATGATAGTTAGGAACAATTTTGATTCTATGTCAGGACCAGAGGCAAGGATTATGCTGGTTCAAAGCTTGCTCACAACCAAATGAACCATATCCAGCACCATCTTGAAGTAAAAGCTCTTAAAAGTAAAATCTGAGGACCAGTCCACAGCCTTCATAATGTTTTCCAATCTTGCTCACAGGGAGAAAGCCTTGGAGGTCATGGCCTCTTTGGCGGAATGTGCCCCGAAGGTAGTAAGGTAAATGCCTGCCTCTTGCATAACCCACCTCAACCATTGTTGGAGAGGACACCGCTGTATGCAGTTTTCTTAGGAAATTAACAGTTGTCTCTCGCCTGGAGGACGAAACTCCTCTGTCATTTGCTCGTAAGCCTTCAGACATTGAACCACACACAGTTTGGGGGAGTCTGGAAAGGCTGGTATGTGATAGCTCTAGAATGTCTACAAACTGTGAATTATAGTCCTGAAGGGGAAAAAAGTCTTCCTGTTATATCTAGAGCTTGGACAACCGATACCCACCTGCAAGAAACTAGGCATAGCAACATTGCCAGATAAAAACCTGCTTGGCTGCCAAGATGGGAACTGATTGAGGACTTGGTACAGGTACCAATGTACAGAGTATCTCAAGGGAGGAGGGGGAGACAATAAAATCCCTTGAAGGTGCCTGCAGACAAAACGATGTTGTCCCACTGGTGCACCTTCGATCGGAATATGTCCTGCAGACATGGCGGAGCAGAAGGTGTTGATTGATCTATATGCCAATCCCTCAGTGGCTAAGGCCGGTAAAATATGTGAATGACATCAGTGACCACGGGATCCAAACTCCTTCGCAGACACCAACATGTCCATCTGTTCCAAGCTTACTGTACCACTTGACCCTGCTGTTTGCCCATCCCTTAAACAGCTTGCCACGATAGGTCCGGGATCAACCATCCTCCCCTGTAATCCACCACACCATCATGGGGGGGGGGCCTCCATTACCAACTGATGGGAAACTCAATCTGGATTGAGAAGGATGTGAGGAAACGGGGGGAGTTGGATTGGAGATTCCCAGGAAAGTTCCAGTAGAGCCGGTGACCACACTTGAGATCTCCAAATTGGAGTGACCATGACCACTTCCGCTCGCTGTTGTCGAATCTGGGCCAACGCTCGAGTAATCACGGCAAAGGGGGGAATGACCTATCCCTCTTTAAGAGCCCAATGTTGTAGAAAAGCGTCTTATTGAGCGCACCAACCGGACCTGCTGATGTCTGACACTATGACGAAGTCCGGGGCTGATCCGAAGATCGCCTTGTAATTCCAGGCCTCCATGTGAAAGAGCCACCACAAAATATTCTCTTGCATTTCATTTGTAAGACTGACTAAGAATAAGTAAGACCCTTGCGAAGGTGTGATGCCTTGAACCATGGTAAGGCCCTGTAATGCCAGGGACCGGGGAAGATGGCTTGGATCGAGGAGGACAGTGGCCCAACTTGTCAGGCAATCTGGCGCAAAGAAGCCTGTGGTCTGGCTACAGTATGCCGTAATTCATGTCTTATCTTTAAAACCTTCCGACCCGGTAGGCTGTGCGTAGCAGTAAAAGAAATTATTGTAAACCCCAGGAACGTAGCAACCTGAGAAGGAGCCAGGAGAGATTTTTCTTTGTTTACTATGAAACCCAACCATTCCATGAGGTCTGTTGCTGTTTGTACATACAATAACAGTTGTCGGGACATTGGTCCATGAGGAGCAGGTTGTCTAAATAAACAATGAGGCGGATGCCACATGTTCGAAGGTGCTCCACCACTGATCTGAGAACCTTGGTGAAGCACCAAGGAGCGGAGGGCAATCCTAAAGGCAGGCTTGAAAAAGTTTGAACGCTGGCTGGTGACAAAGAAACTGAAGGAAATGCCTATGTGGTGGAAAATTGGGAACCAATAGGTACGCGTCCCTGAGGTCGAGGCACGCCATCCAATATGACAGCTGAAGGACATCTGGCAGAAGTTGAATTCCCTCCATCTTCAAATGCCGGTATACCAGTCATTTGCTGAACTCCTGTAAATTTATAATGTGACGTTGACCCCTTATGGCCTTGCCCCCAAGCAAAATGTTGCTGACAATCCAGCGGGTTGGATAGCCGTCCACTGGATCGCTTGCTTGTTCAACGAAGCATGGACTTCTTTATCTATTAAGTCCACTTCCGGGGCAGAGAATTGGATCGGGCGCGGTCTGGACACCTGGAAGAGGGTCCCATAAAACACTATGTGAAAACACAGAATAGTTTGCAGAACCCACTTGTCTGCCGTTTTTATTATGTCCACCCTTTGTAATATGT
The DNA here is from genome assembly GCF_964263255.1 of Lissotriton vulgaris. NCBI lineage: Eukaryota > Metazoa > Chordata > Amphibia > Caudata > Salamandridae > Lissotriton > Lissotriton vulgaris. The sequence continues at coordinate 461,730 of NW_028252711.1, read as the reverse complement.
ATAGGTCACCCCTGGACGATACTGTGGAGTCTTTCAGAATTAGAGTTGTCTCATACGTGGATGATACACAGTTGTTCCTATCTTTTCATGATAATGACCCTTCCACATTGACCTCTCTCAAAGCATAACTTAACTTAGTTTTACTTTGGATGTATGCCAACTTTCTGAAATTGAATTCAGACAAGACCAACGTTTTATTCTGTGGTCCTGAAAGCATACCCTATTCCAACGTCTGGTGGCCACCTGAGATGGGCAATGCATCTTGTCCCAGCCCAGTGATCACAAACTAAGCAGTTAAATAGGAGACAGAGCTTACCTTTGAACATAAAAAAAAATCTCTATCTTGTTCCTGTTTTTTGACACTCAGATGTAGGATGCATTTTATTACCGTGGCTCAACAGAAGAATGAAGTGCCTGCCATGATCAATTCCAAGCTAGACTATTCCAATAGCCTCTATTTATTTATTTATTTATTTATGCGTTTTTATATAGCGCAGACTTTACCCGAAGGCATCAGAGCGCTTCACAAAAGGAACAGAAAAATTACAAATGAACAAATTACAAAAGCAAATAATAAGTTACATGAGGTAAAAGTGAGGTAGCAAACAGTGCATTACAGGAGGAAAGAGTGTCAAGTATGCAGGTTACAAGAGAAACAAAGTACATTTAGAGGTAATATACTGCAATATATGCTAGACACAGAGGCACAAGAACAAACTTTACGTAGGCAATGGTGGCACTTGTGCAAGTATCAAAAGCAAACAAAATGTGAGAGGTAGCAAACAGTGACGTGTGCATGTTACAACAGAGAACCAAACACAGATACAAGAATAATACTGCAATAAATGGCATATACTCCAACCACACGAACACACTGGGAAGGCACTTCCATAGTCATGGAGAATAGAGTTTTCAGTGATGGGAGGTCTTCCTTCAGATAATAGAGAGGCCGTGAATTACTTTAGGAGGTGTCTTTGGAGGAGGAGAAATTTGAGGTCCGTTTTGAAGACCTGGGAGGAGGTGGTGGTCCGGAGCTGAGGCGGAAGTGAGTTCCATATTCTCACCCCGTTGCCTGAAAAGGATTGGGCCATCGATCTTTCCTTCTTGAAAGTGGGAGGTTCAAGCAGTAGATTTTCTGCATTACGTGAAGGTCTAGCGTCTCCAGAGAGTTTCAGCTTGTTCACCAGGTAGCGAGGGGAAGAGGAGTGCAAGGCTTTGTGGGTGATACAGGCAGTCTTGTAGATAGCTCTAGCCTCGATGGGAAGCCAGCGGAGGGTGGATAACATCGGTGTGATATAGTCGCTTCTTTAGGCCCCATAAATTAAACGAGCTGCTGAATGGAGAACAGATCTAAGGGGGGACAAGTGGGATTTGGGGAGGCCAGTAAGAAGAGAACTGCAGTAGTCCAGTCTGGAGAGGACCAGCGATTGTACCAGGCTTTTAAGGTCCTGCTCCGGGAAAAAGCCACAAATTCCCCAAAGAAGGCACAATTGGTATCGAGCAGACTTTGCAATGGAATTGATGTGGGGGATTAGATTGAGTTTTTTGTCGAGTATGACACCAAGGGATTTTGCGCTGTCGACAATGGTGGGTTTATTGTTAAGTGGATTCATCTGATCCATCCATGATTCAACCGGGGGAGGAGAGAGTGAGGAGGAGAGGAGGTGGAATTCAGTTTTGGAGGGATTCAGAATCAGTTGATGAGTTGACATCCAGTTTTGAATGGAGTTGAGAGGGGAGCTTAGGATGGAGAGATCGTGAGTGGAGTCGACCTTGAGGTAGATTTGAGTGTCATCTGCATAGAGATGATAGTGGATCCCGGATTTACTTAGGAGATTTCCCAGTGGTTCTAAACAGAGATTGAACAAAGTGTATAGAGCCTTGAGGAACACCTTGACCTACCTTGACCTACCGCCAAAGGAGATGAAAGACTGTTCTCTATTTTTATCATTTTAGATCTATCTGCGAGGAAGGAGGCAAACCATTTAAGCACAGTGCCCTCCAAGCCCATTCTCTGTTGAAGAGTGTTGAGGAGGGTGTTGTGATTGACAGTGTCAAAGGCTGCAGAAAGGTCAAGGAGAATTAGAAGACAGGACCCCCCGTTATCGAGTATCCTCAGCGCGTCATCAACCACTTGCAGTAGGGCTGTTTCAGTGCTGCAGTTTTGGATGAAGCCGGACTGACAATTGTCAAGAAGATCATTGTCCTTGATATGACAAGAGAGTTGTTTCGCTACACATCTTTCTGTGATCTTCACAAGAAAGGGTAGATTAGTGATGGGGCGGAAGTTGTTGAGGTCTTTCGCATCAGCATTGGGTTTTTTAAGCAGAGGGGTCACCTGCCCTGTTTTAAAGGAGACAGGAAGGGAGCCTTGACAAAAGGAGAGGTTGATCAGAGTGGTCCAATAGGAAAGGGAATGGGTGTAGGAGTCAATGGCAATGGCACTGGGGATGGGGTCCAGAGAATGGTTGGAGGGCTTTGTTTCGCAGATTCACTTGAGGAGGTCATCTTTGGAGATGGGGGTCAAAGTTCTGTCCAAATGGCTGAGGATTTGCGCTCCTCTGAAGGGGTAGGATGAGCGACCTGATCCACAAGTGATTTCACTTTTTCATAGAATAATATAGCGAAATCCGCTGCTTGCTTTGTAGAATCCTCCAACTTGGAGGTTGGGGGGGGAGCAGTTAGGAATCTTGATGAGATCAAATAGTTTTTTGGGTCTATTTTTGGCTGAGTCAAGAAGGGTTTTAAAGTGCGATGCTTTCCCAAGGAAGATGTGCTTGTGGTACTTGGATCTTGCTGAGTGAAGAGTGGCCAAATTATCTGTGGAGGGCACTTGCCTCCATTGTTTCTCCAGGAGTCTTAGCTGCTTCCTTTCTTCATGGAGGGCTTTGTTGAACCAAGGAGCTGAGGGAGTGGGCCTTATCTTTTTCCTTTTGAGTGGAGCGACCTTATTGATTTCAGCTGCAAGGACTGTTAGGCATTGGGAGGTGAGTTCGTCAACATCTAGGTTCGGGTCTAGCCTTGGAAGTGATAACAAAGCTGATTCACAGAGGGGTCCGACATCAATATTTTTCGCATCATGGAACCAGGAGGTAGCCCTATTAGGTTGACCAAGGGTTATAGAGTGTGATAGGTGAAGAGAGAATGGGATGAGGAGGTGGTCGGACCAGTCTACATGAATAGGGGTAGTGATAGAGAGCATGCCTGCTTTAGAAATAACAAGGTCCAGGATTGAGCCCTTAGAGTGTGTTGATTCTGTGCAGTGTTGGATAAGATTGTTTGCAGAGAGGAAGGTGGCCAGCGAGTTCGCCGAAGAGTCATGCGGTACGCCCCAGTGGAGATTGAAGTCACCCACGAAGGTCTGATTGTATCTTCGTGAATATTGGTCGCTGATGAAGTCAGTGAGTTCCTCCATACATGAAGGGCCACTACCAGGCGGGCGGATGAGGAGGTGGTCGGACCACTCTACATGAATGGAGGGAGTGATTAGAGAGCAGGCCTGCTTTAGAAATAACAAGGTCCAGAATTGAGCCCTTAGAGTGTGTTGATTCTGTGCAGAGTTGGATAAGATCGTTTGCAGAGAGGAAGGTGGCCAGCGAGTTCGCCGAAGAGTCATGCGGTACGCCCCAGTGGAGATTGAAGTCAACCACAAAGGGCTGATTGTCACTTCGCGAATATTGGTTGCTGATGAAGTCAGTGAGTTCCTCCATAAATGAAGGGCCACTACCAGGCGAGCGGTAAATGACACGGAATCTGAGGGGTGAGCGGTGGTGCAATTGAAATTCAAGAGAAAGGCATTCAAAGGTGTGGAAGGAGCTGATAGGAGAAGTCTTAAGTTGAAGGGAGTTTCTAAAGATGACTGCAACGCCTCCCCCAATGTTGTCAGTTCTGGCATTCTTAAATATAGAATAGCCTGTGGGTAATAGGAGATAAAACATAGAGTGAGAGGTATCTTTGAACCAGGTCTCTGTGAGGAAAAACATGTCAATATTGTGAAAGGTGATGGTATCGGAGATTTCAAGTTTGTGTTTTACTGCAGATCTGCAGTTGTGGAGCAGAGATCGCAGCTCTGTCAAGACTGTTTTGGTGACGGGGGCACTTGGGCTCTGAAGGGTGATCAGGATATTGTACTTATGCGGGGGTGCTCGGGGGGGTTTAGGTGGATGCCTGGTTTTGACAGAGGAGATTGTCGGAATAGTGTAGATAGTAGGGTTACTAGGTGATGCAGGTTGAAGAAGGGTGGCGTTCAAGGGCTTGTGTGAGTTAACAAAGTTTGCGGACGACAGGTTGAGTTTGGCTGTATTGGGGTGAGTGTGTGGGGTGCATCTCGTGGGAAGTTGGGAAGGAGTAGAGGTGCATGGAAAGGTGGAAATTTTGGAGCTTAAAAGTGAAATGACAGCTACAAGCTGGGAGATGGAGGTGATAAGAGATCCTAGCTTATTTTTCAGAGAGAGTAAGGCAGAGCACAGAAGGTTGGGTGGCTCAATGGAAACAGGAGGGGGTGGAATTGGTGGTGAAAAGCAGGGAGAGGTGGGGGGACAGGAGGTGAGTTGGGGTATGGGGTTCAAGAGTGGGGAGAGGTGGAGGTTGAGAGCGGGAGTTGGTGAATCGGAGTCGAAGGGAGAGTTGTCTTTGTTGGCGTTGCAATAGGGAGAGGAATTCAGGATATATTTAGGAGGAGATGGGTGCAGAACAAGGCGGTAAGGTGGAAAGAGAGAGGAGGACAGTGTGGAGTCATGGGAAAGTAGGAGGTTTGGGAGGAAAAGAGGCGAGGTGGTTGTAGAGGTCCTGTCAGCTAGGAGAGGTGGCTGTGAGGGAACGGGCATCTGGTAGAGTGAGGGGGGTTGAGAGAAAGGGAAGTTGAGGAAAGGAAGTGGTTCTGCTGGGCCCGAGGGAGGGAAATGGAAAGGGTAACCAAGGGGGGAAAGGGAGTGGTACAGCATTGCTGGAGGAGTGGGAGGGAGGAGAGAAATGCAGTGGGTTTGTGGAGAAATCGGGGTAAATAACAACGGGAAGAGGGGGTAGAAAAGAGGGGGGAGGGAGGAATAAGGGGAGCGTAGGGAAAGTTAACTGGGGGAGAAGGTTGGAGGAGAGGTGGACTAAAAAGGGGAGTGACAGGAAGGAATATGGGGAGGAGAAGAGATTGGAGTACCGGTATGGTGCAGAATGGACGAGGAGCAGCGTATTAGCTAGAGATAAGGCTGAAGTGATGCAGGGGGGCATACTGTGAGGGGGGAGGAATAGGAGAGGAGGACATAGGGGAGGGGGAGGGAGGAGAGCTGACCTGTGCTTCTCGAGAGTGCAGCCAATTGGAGTGTAGGGGGGTCAGGGGAGGAGAGAGGGAGTAATGGGTGGAGCAAGAAGGAGAGTCAGGGGAAAACCCAGTCACAGAGGAGGGGAGTAGGGAGGGGAAGAGGTGGTCAAAGAGCGAGAGACAGGTGTCTTTGCCTTGGATCATGACAGTACCGTTGTTATAGAGTGAGATAGTGAGGTAGCCCTTGAAACACGCATAGGGGGAAATTTTTAGTTGTTTCCCATGAGGGATAGAGGAGGAGGAAGTGACGTTAAGGGAATTGTATAAGCTGGTGGACCAGGAGGGGGTGTCGTGAGTGAAGAAGATTAAATTGTTTTTGAGCCTCCTAAAGCGACCATTGTAAAATTGATCAACAAAGAGGGAATCCGGGAAACGTTCAATAGTATTGTGCTTCAAACATTTTATTGCAGCTTTCGTTTGGTTGGGTGGATAATTGATTTTGTAGCAATTGCTTCCAGCCTTAACTCGAGCGGTGGTCATGTTTGGAAAGTGAGGCGGAGGAGGGTAGGGGTATATGAGAAGGGTGTTACTGGGAAAGCGGTGGTAAGGACACATGTGGTACTATGTGGGGTGAGCAAATATGACCACAGTTTTTTATCAGGAATTCCTTGCAATCCCACCCCATGGTTAAAGCAGTTTCAATGCCTTCTTTGAGAAACCGATTCATACACTCTACCAACCCATTGACAGATGGAGAATAAAAAGCAGTGGTGATGTGTTTGATGTGCTGTTCTTCCAAAAATGTACACATTCTTTTTTAAACAAAATGTATTCTGTTGTCAGAAACCAACTCCTTTGTTACCCTCGCAATAGGAAACATACTTCTGAGAAAACAAATAACAGACTCAGTGTCAGGATGAGAAGTGAATTTAAAATACACCCATTTGCTAAAATAATCTATAACCACCATCAAAACTTGTTGTCTGGAAGGTACTAGTTCAAATTGACCAGCAAAGTCCAACACAGTCTTGCTCAAAGCCTCTTCGGTCAAAGGAACAGGAATGAGAGGAGTTTCATGCCTCTTCCAATGTTTATCAGAAACTAGCAAGTTGAACACCCTTCAACAAATTTCTCCACTTGTACTTCTTAAGATGGCCACTAAAAGAATTGCTTCAATGCCTTAAATGTACTGGAGAGCCCTAAATGCCCTTCATGTGCCTCGTAAATAAGAGACAATCTGAGAGAAGACGGGGGGAAACAGTGATTTCCCTCCACAAGCACTCCTTCAACAAATGCCAACTCAACAGACGCTTGAATGAATGGCAGTAAAGAAAATTCAACACACCTCTCCTTAGGCCAACCATTTCCCATTAAATTTGCAACTTTAACCAAAACAGGTTCCACAGCAGCAGCCTCTAATCATTTTTCACACGAAATGAGACCAGTATTAGAAACAACTTTGTCTACTAGAGAAACAACACATTATTCATTGTTCACAGTCACTGTGGAATCATCCTTAATGGTCAATTTAGAAAGACAATCTGCTCTAACATTTTTCCCGCCTGGAATGTATTTCAATGTGAAATTGTGTTCCTCCAACTTGGATAGCAACCTTTTCCAAGCGGGAAGTGGCTTTACCAGTACCATTGCAATTCAATAAATGTAGCAAGGGTCTGTGATCAGTAAACATAGTGAAATGTTCTCCCCACAAAAACATATTAAACTTCTCCACTGCCCAGGAACATGCCAATGCCTCACGCTCTATGGTGCTGTAGCGAGATTCAGCTACAGAGAGAGAGCATGAGGCAAAGACAACAGTGCACTCCTTGCCCAGAATAACTTGAGAAAGTACGGCACATAAATCAACTTGACTGACAATGGCATCCACAGTCACAATGCATTCTTTGCCAGAATGAAAGGGAGCAAGGGCAGGTGCAAATATGATTAACCTTTTCACAGTCTCAAAAGCAGATTAAACGTCATCACTCCATATGAATTTTATGCCTTTCTTCAACAGATCCCTCCAGGGTTGCACCGTAAAAGAGTAACCATCCACGAATGTGGAATAATATTCACTCAGTCCTAGAAATGAGCAAAGAGAATGTTTATCCTTGGGATGGGAGCAGTCTGAATAGCCTGGATAAGGAAGAGTTTGGGTGAAATACCCCCAGAACTTATAGAATGACACAAGTATTCAAACTTTTGAGCATTGAACTGACATTTGTCTGACCTTGAGATAATACCATACTCAGTAAACTTGTAAAGTACCTCACTGAGAATTGCATCATGCTCAGCCAGTGTCTTTGCAAAGATGAGGACATCATCCTGGAAGGCCTGCACTCTGATAATGCACTTCAAAATAGTGTCCATCAGCCTTTGAAAAACACTGGTGGCGGAAGCTAGAACAAACAGTAATCGGGTAAACTTGTATGCCCAAAAAGGGGTTAAAAAGGTAGTAAGAAGTTGGGAGTCAGTTTGCAAGGAATTTGGTGATAGACTGATTTCAAATCAAGCAGGAAAATGTGCAGTGCATCACCAATGTTGGCCAAAAAATTATGAATCCTAGATAATGGATGACTCTCAACTACAATACATTTGTTAGGACAGCGCAAGTCAGCATACATACAGCCTGATGCTTTTGTCCTTTTTGCACACGATGACTATGGGACTGACCCATTCAGATTCTTCAGCCTTTTCAATTACACCTGCAGAATTCATCTGATCAAGAAGGGATTTGAGTACATCTCTGATGTTCAGTGGAACAGGGCGGGCTTTGTGAGACACAGGTATGGAGTTTTTCTTTAACACAATGGTAGGAGTATAATTTTTTAAACAACCCAAGGAACTTCTAAACACTGCAGGAAATGTTTCTTTTCACAATACAATGCCGTCATGGGCAAAAGATTGAACAGATGTTACAGGTATGTCAGACACTCTAACTAGGGGATCCCCACCAGATACTAAATAAATTCCCAGCTTGGCTAGATCCTTCCATCCCACAACAGACCTTCCTTTTCTAATAATATATATTTTTGTAAAGAGAGATCTATCCAAACAAGTTAGGGAGTCATTGAAAATTCCCAACATGTCAATCTCTTGCTCTCTATAAGACTTGGGCCGCACATCAGAAATTTGTAACTGTGCACCACTTCCCCAGTTGGAATAAAACAAAATGTCAGATATAATCATGATAGGAGCACCTGAATCACACATCACAGTCGAATATAAGTTTCCTACCTATGGTCACATGATAAATAGGATCCTTACTCTCTGGTTCAGAGACTTGTAGCACATCAAAACTGAGCAATACATTGGATAAATCCAAGGTTTCAATATCCACAGGTGCTTCCAGACTACTAATTCTAGTCTGATTTTTTTCCATCCTGCACACACCATAAAATGACCCCGCTTTTTACACTTTATACAACGTTTACCAATTACTGGACACTGAGGGAAATTACCCATTTGGGACTTAAATCCACATCTGAAGCATTAGGCAACCGATTTGTTTCCAGATTTAGCAAATGTATCCTTGGATTCTGCAACATTCACCTGAGTGGAATCTTCTATAGTATGCCCAGCTACAGGAGCAGTAGGAGACACTGCTTCCTGACCCGTGACACGAGAAGATTTCATGGAGCGCTCAATTCTCTTTGCAACTGTTAATACCTCATTAAGAGATGGATCCCTATAACATAACAATTTTTCAGAATTTTCTTTGAACAACAACCATAAACAAACTAGTCACTTAAGTAAACATCTAGAGCAGGTCCAAAAATGCAGTTAGTAGCTAAGGGCCATATGTATCAAGCCTTTTGCGATTCGTTAAGGCCGAATTTCGCAGAAGTTCGGCCTTAGCGAATCGCAAATGGCCTTTTTACCGATTTTGAAATGTAAGAAACATTAGCAAAATAAGGAATCGCAAAAAATTGCGATTCCTTATTTTGCTTAAGCATTTAAGGAATCACAATTTTGCGATTCCTTAAATGCTATGTATGAAGCTTTTTAGACTTGTGATTTCAGGTTTAGAAATCGCAAATTACCACCAACTTGTAGTAGGTGGTAATTTGCGATTTCTTGTAAATATGCACAATTGTGCTTTTGTGAGGGTGGCATATGACGCAATACATGCCCATTCGGCATGTATGTGCGCCATATGCACACACATGTAATTTACAGGGGTGCAGCAGGGTGTCCTTGAGACACCCCTGCACCCTTGCAATAATTCTCAAATTGCGATTAGCAAATTGCGAATTCGCAATTTGAGAATTATTTCGCTATCATTTCTATGGGCCTCCTGGCCCATAGGAATGCATTGGAAATTATTCCTTAATTGCGAATTCGCAAATTGCGAATTCGCAATTGAGGAAGATTAAGGAATCGCTAAAAAAAGCGATTATCTTCATACATACCATTTTGCGATTCCGAAATAGCGATTCCTTAAAAATCGCTATTTAGGAATCGCAAAGCGGAACTATGATACATATGGACCTAAATATCTTAGCTACTAACTTAGCTATGTAATCTTCCATAGATTCGTCAGAAACTTGTCTTCTCTTCACAAAAATAAAGCGTTCCAGAAGAGTAATTGGTTTCATCGCTAAACTTCTTCTGTAGATGTGCTTTGGCTTCAAGAAAAACATCCCATTCATCCTCCTCATCAGTAGGTGCAAATTAGTTATCAAACACTTGTTGACCTTCATGTTCTAAATGACTGAAGAGAGCATACTCATCAGCACCCACAACAATTAAATAATTCTCAAAAGACCTGACCAAAGTGCCCACTTCAAAGGAGGATTCCCAGGACGGTCCAAGAATAAAGCTAAATGAGCCAAAGCATTTGGAGCAGCGGAGGAAAAGGCTATGGTACTGAAGCGCAGTTAGGCACAAAGTGGAAAAGAAAAGTGTTGTAACTTTACAGTGGTACTTTCCTCCCGGCTGTTTCCCCCTTCCCCTCCCGCAGTAGTGGTTCAGTCCAGCTGTCAGCCTAGAGGCAGCCTTAGAATGTTGGCGACTTGATATTCCGCCCAGCTGGGAGCACCTGATGAAAAACTTACACAATAAACCTTTCAGATTCATCACCTTGTAAAGTGTATTTATTACACTTTTTGGCGACGAGGGTCTAGGAGCTGAGCCAGGGTCAGCGTGGTGCCCCCCCGGATGAAATTATACTGGGACGGAAGAATTGGCAGGAAGATCCACTTACCCTGCGTGAGAAGCTTTGTCTGGCGTCACCCCAGCGTTTCCACTCTGCATCGCGAAACCACTCCAACGTCGTCAGGAAAATGTTCTGAGGGAGGCAAGCGGTAGTCCTGAAAGTGTCCTGACAGGGGCCGCTAGCTGTTGACTTTGGGGATCATCCGCGAGAGATTCTCGCTCGCAGAGAGGGAAGTCTGTTCCCCGCTTTCGATGGACTTGCGGAGGGGAGCTGCGGTGTGCTGTGTGCAGAGTGGCGTTTGAGGCGAACAACACGCCGGTTGTAAAAGAAAAAGGTGAGGAGCTGAGTTATAGAAAGATCAGCAACAGTACTTTCTTCAAATAAGGTGAGCCTGTCACTGCAGAAGAGCCAAGCACAAGCCTGATTCGCAACAGTAGACAGACAAGGATACTCCCAAGGTGGGCCTGTTACTGCTGGTTTATTCCAAAAGTTGTCATAAATGATCCTTGACTGCCAAAGTAGGCACATTGACCATAATACGGGAAAGCTGTGGACTCAGTAGTGTGTTTTCACTTCCAATCATGTCCAAAATCTAGTACAGAGTATCACAGGAAAAAGTACCACTTGTAGAATGAAGAATGAACTGACACAGCAGGTAAGCAATCTAAAAATGTAATTCAGCAAATCCAAATACAACTGAGCCCACAAAGTATGTCACCAGATCTCAAAAGAAAGACAAACTCACTCAAATGTAGTTGAGCTGCTGTATAAATAAATCTGTCAGCATTTGAAGAAAACAAGCATCTGCGCACAGATACATGTTTAAATAACAATAGAATACAGAATGTACCAGCCGTTTTAGCACCAGCAGTGAGCAGAGGCGCGAGGGCGGTGAAGAGGAAAAAGAACCAAGAACTGCGCTCTCGCGCGTACTGTCAACTGAGCGCTAGAACGGTACAAAAGTATACATAATTACGGTACAACAATTAAGCAACAGGAACTTCACAGAACAATGAGAGAGGCAACTATTTTACCGTCTATAAAACCAGGGAAAGATCCGACGGACTGCCGGGCAGTCGACGATCAACGTGAAACTCAGACAACAAGATACTGAGAAAGATGCCAGCTAAGTGGTTAAATAAGATGATAAAGGACCTGATAGACAAAGATTTAAATGTGTATATACTGGAAGCGTGCAGCGTTAAACATCAGGTGGCTGCCAAGTGTAATGAGGAGGCAGAGAACAGTGAAAATGAATTAACATTGGTATCACTGGATATGGAAAACACATTTAACACCATAAGTTGACAGTACCATTTAGTGGCCCTAAGAGCAATGAACTTTGGTCCACAATACTTACAAATTATTTATTGCTATACAAAAAAGCCACGGTCTAGTGTTAGAACCAACAACTTCACTTCAGAACAATGGGAACTAAAGAGAAGTGCCAGGTAAGTATGTCCACTGCCACCTGTGCTGTTTTCTGTGTCTATAGAGCCGCTGGCCCGCAGACTCTGCCAAGCACTATAGGACTGGACGATATCCACTTGGACTTGGAAGCATGTTGTGTTGTTGTATGCTGGCGACATGCTGGTTTATCTGTCCAACCCAACTTTCCTTAAAATATTTTTTGTTTCAATTTTGTTTTAATTAAAATATAGATATACATATCAGAAGATACAACGGATAATCTAGATCACTTCCGAGTGCAAAATGGTGTGAGTGTAAAGAAGCAAAATCTGTTCTATTCCCAATGGGAGCTGGACAGCAAGTTCCCCTTGTCGATTTGATAAGACATGACAAATCATCTGCCACAGACTCTTAGATATGTGGGCATACAGATGATATCCTCTGAAAAAAGTTGGCTCGGTCAGAATCCCAGCTGACTGCTAGTGACATGCAAAAGAATATAGAAAATGGCAGACCTGCCCTTATCAAAGGCGGGAAGAATGGGTATAGTAAATATCCTGGTGCTCCCGCACTGCCTGTATATGTTCCAGTGCAGCATGTATTCCATCCCGCACATGTTTTTTTAAAAATTGAAATTTGTCTTGGTAAGCATTATATGGGCTAAAATAGGAAGCAGAGTGTGTCTGAATACGGCGCAGTGTAAAGACAATCTGGGGTCTGCGGGTTTCAGAAAAGGAAGCATGTTATCAAACAGTGCCACTACAGTTTGTTGCGGACTTGTACAACATTGATCACAGTATAGATAGACGGTTACTAGAAGGGATACCATTAACAAGTCACCTTACAAATAGATGCTATGAAAAAAGGTCAAAGCAGGGATAACCAACCACAAACAGTGCAAATCACCATTGACGCATAACAGATATTAAATGTCCAGGCTGGGCAAAACACTTCCTTCCTCACATGATCAGCCACTGTGGTGAATACCAACATTTTGGAAAACTGACACAAACCTAGGTATGGCTAAATAGAAAGAAGATGGGTGCAATGTTGCTGTAGAGCTACATGAAATGGGGTCACTAATTGCACTGCAACAAGCTACAGAGGCCTTTCATCTTAGAATGGGGCAATATTTGAATTATTCTGTAGTACGCAAAAAAGTAAGAAGGATATGGGTAATGATTCAAGAAGTTCTGTGTAGGTTCTACACACCTAACCTACTATTACAGACCGAGCAAGGCATAGGGGCGATGACACAGATATATGCAGCATTAAGAGCAGATGTCCAAAAAGCCCCACTGAAAGCTAGGGCATAATCGGAAACAAACTGCGTCATGAACTTCACACACAAGCAATAGGAAGAAGCCCTTATACTAACACCAACCGTCACTAGCAATGCCAGATTTCAATTTATACAATTCAAAGTGATTCATAGAACCCCACAATGCTAAATGAATAAGACCCAATCAAGTGCCAAAGGTGCCCTAAATGTTAGCAAACAGAGGCTGCCTACCTCCACATGATATGTGATGGTCGAAACTGAAACAGTATTGGGAACATGCAATAAACCAATGCAAACTGGTATTCGAATAGAGCTACAAATGAATTTCCAGACCTGCCTGTTGGGTACAACTGCTGGTCTTATTGAGCACAAAATAGAAAAAAAGCTTGGAAACCACCATCAGCAAAAAGGAGGCTGGAAATACACTGGCTAAGCCATGAATTATCAACTGTAGATAGGTCGCTAAGGGATGTGGGAAAATGGTGTGTGGCTGAAGAGATTTGCATAACCTCTTGATTTAGAAACATGGCAGGTGCTACTTAGAAACTTGCAATTTCCACCAGATAGGCAACCACACATTGACCCGCCTCCTGATGCTTGCCGTGCATGCTTAGTCTGCCGCGCTGCCGTGCTTATGCCCGCTCATATGCGATCGGACATCATCAGAGAAATTTTACCAGCAATTTTGGATATAGTTGACCCCCAATCTAATGCCAGAGCATATCAGGAGTGCGTAGGTAAGTGACAAATGTGGCAAGTAAGTTTTAGAAGTGTCCAATGTTTCCCACTTCAGTGTGTGTTTTGGAATCATAGCTAAATGGGGAGGACCTCATCAGCTAGGGAATGGGTGAGTCGGCCTACAACTCTAAAAAGTGTGAGCTGTAGCATATCCAGAAAAATAATTTTAAGAATAAAACTAGGAAGAGTGGTGTCAGCTAGAGGTAGAATGCGCCTCGGATTGGGTAGCCACCTACAGAAGGGAGCAACTAACATGGCAGGAAATAGGATCCTATAAGAGAATCAGGTGTCGCAAAAGGAAGGAGTAAGAAAGTCTGCCAAAAAGCACAATTGCCACAGAAGCCCCTCACTGAGTAAGATTGGGGGTTGACAGTTACTAAACCAATTAGGGATTTTGTACATAAATATTTTAATAGAAGGCAAGCTCAACCCGAAGCTCAAGTCTCTAGAGAAAGTATACCAAGTGGCATGGAAAACGATACCTATCGGTTCTCTGACCTAAGTCTTCCCTCCATGAGCAATCCAGTTATACTGGACTGTAAAGAGTTCACATTAGAACCTAGGTTGTCCTCGTCACCCCGGCTCTTGTCTATTAGACCATAGTGTGCCGCAAGAAGAGGGGGCAGAAGGCGGTCTGGACCTAGGGCAAGATAAACGGGCTGCAAAAGAAAGTAGGGAGGAGCTTGACAACACACAAGAACAGATCATATCTGCAGTCAACAAAGACACAGGAGGATCCATGCGAAATTCAGTCCTAAATCTGGAGATAACAGCGTCACCATCGGCCTCAATACTGGACATAATGCTGATCCTACAAAAAACCTTGCAAGGATTACTGAAGGTGACTGTAATGAATAGTGATATTTTAAAATCACAGAAAGCATAATTACAAATCATAGCAAGGGAACTAAAATAAATAAAGGACCATATGCCAACATTAGTAAGACCTGTTGATGAAACTAAGCAACCCACAGGTAATGTACATCAGGAGGAGGCTAAAGGACTCCCTCCTAGGTGGTTGGTTCTCAGAGTGTTTGTGTTCAAATACTTAGGGGCATTTTACGATGGCGGGCGGACAATATCCGCCCCCCACCGTAACGGTCAACGGGACCTGCCGCAAGAGGCGCGGCGGTCCCGCTGTGCCTATCAGAATGCGACTGCTACCATGGCGGTCGCATCCTGTATATTTAACATTGTGGCAGGCGGTGCTGTAATCAGCACTCACCACAATGTTAAACAGGCATGTTGTGCATTTGCATGCACAACGTGACAGGCACCATTCAATGCCGCCATGGAAAAGACTGCTTCCTGCCTGCATTCTAATATGGATGGCGGTGTCTTGCAGACACCGCCACCATATCAGGCCCCTTTTCTGCCCCGTCACCTGTTTGACCGGTGGAAAACTGGTGGGGTGGCGGGCAGGTAATAATGTCAGGCGGATCGCCACCGCCATACGGGCGGTGGCGATCCGCCCAACATTATATTAAACCCCTAAATGTTGATAAAGAAGGAGGGAGAACCAACTATATGTAGGCGTTATATTCCTTGTATAAAGAAAGCAAGAAAAGCCCCAGGGAGGGGTGCGAGGGAAAGGCAAAAGTGGAAAGCTGCCTTAAGTAGATATAGAGGGCCAAATCAAAACGCTAAAGATCAAAAAGAGAAACCTCCCAGAACAAAACCTAAGGGATCCACTATCACGTACAGGGAAGAAGAGGGCCGAAGCGGAAACCCAGGTAGAGTAATATGGAGCATAATATGGAGCAATCCCCAACCTTCAAGCAAGAAGGATCCGGGAAATGATAAAAAGGGGGCAATAAGTGGATGAAAGGGGCGTTCTGGTGAACAAAGAAGAGGAAGTAATGCAACAAAAGAAAAAATGGATATTTAGCAGGGGAGACAAAATCAAGTAAAGCATAGTAACTGAGGGTGGAGATGGAAATAAGCTGTGGATTTATCTCGAACCCATTCAAAATCGGAAAAGGGGAAAGTGTAAGTCCGCTTGAATCACGCTCAGTTGTTATATTCTTTCTCAAAATTCCCTAGTTTGAACGCAATAGGGTCAAAGGACCTCAGACAAGTAGGTTTCACAAACAATTATAAAAGGAATTAAGTAATAAAGGTATTATTGAACTTGGGTCTGGTTAAGACAGCACTTGAAAGGGTGGAAACCGAGGTGATAAATGAAGGGTTAGATTTGTACCAGAAAAAAAAAAACCTGAAGCTTGCAACTCGACCAAACCCTTTCTGAGGTACCATGCATGGTTAGGACAAAGGCAAGTTATGCTGATTGAGGAAAGGTATATGAAGAAGGAAGACCTAACAATACTATGAGAAAAGATATGAGGTACTCTTTCCACCAGCCTAAAGTGAAAACAGGAGGCTGAGCTATATTGACTAGGATACAATGTGGTCGCACAGCCTGGGAATCCTATCATGGAATATTAGTGGGTTGGCAAGAATGTCATACTTAGAAAGGTTTAAAGAGGTAGTGGATCAATATGAGATAATACGTTGAAAGGAAACCTAGCTGTGTGATGAAACAGCAATTATTGATGGTTTTGTGCAGGTAAATAGAACTGCGGGGAATAGGCAGCAGGGGTGCCAATCCGGGAAGTTACTAATCGTGGCATCTACCAAGATTGTGAGATTGGTATCACCAATGGAAGTAAAATGCAACTGGAAAGTGGCCTGCAAAGTGCATCTCTATAAACCAGACAAGGGATAGGAATGCATGTAAATAATGAACATCTATGTACAGGCTGGGAGTGCGAAAGAGTATGCGCCCGAATTTAGGAGATTTAAGGAGGATGTGGACTCTATGTGTACAAGTTATTATAAAGATATGATTATTTTGCTGGGACACTTTATCATAAATTAGACCCATAGAATATCTGATCTCTTGGTCAAGGAGTTATTCACATCATTTAACATTAATACCGGAAGTCTCCCTGTTGCTACGTTAGCTCATGTGACATTGCATTTGGAAAATTCTTGGCCTCTAAGAGCTTATTCTGTGTTAATGGGTGGAAGGACGCCAGACATTTAAAAACGGGTTCCAACTTGCAGCTCTGCCCTATTGATTATATTTTAATGCAGGCCTGGTTCTTTAATCAAAAATGGAAGATTTACGGTATTGCAAGTAGAGGGTAGTGACCACTATCCCCTAAAACTGGAAATAAATATAGGGGCAAGTAGGACTAGAGAAACAGTTATACCCCTACAGCTAAATTACCCCAAGTGTCTTACCACCACAATCTCAGAGGAATCTCTGACAAAATTACCTAATTTCCAGCAGAGACAAGAGTTTAATCATGCCCCTGCAAATTTCATAAAATTGTATGAAAATACAATTAATCAGGTGGTTCATTGCCTAAGGGCATATTTAAATGTTAATAGGAATACGTAGAAAAGGGCCCGGGCCAACTCTAGGAATGGTAATGGCTGGTTTGGCTGGGATTATAGAAAGTTAAAGTCCCAGATCAAGAAAGGAGTAAGAAGCCTCAAGACGAAGTGTGATCATGAGCTCTATGACAGCCTTCAGATCACCAAGAAAGTATATAAAACTATTGATCATAGTTTAGAAAATAGCATAGAGAAAGAGCTGTTAGGAAAATTTGTTAGAAGCTATAGAAACAAAAAATATAAAAAAAGGTTTGGAAGCTCGAGCCGCAGGGCACAGGCAAGGAGATTGGGAGAAATGAGTTGCGTGGTGAAAGAAGACGTAGTGAATATCTGAAAGAAATTTATGGAGAAGTGTCAGAGCCCCCAAGAGCATGTGATCAATAGAATGTAATGGGGTGGATGACGATAATAGAACCCAGTTCTCTGTGGCCAATATTAAAACACCATATCGGCACTGGTACTGACTAGCACAGCGGGTCCAGCGAACCTTCCAGTCATTATAATTAAGACAATGTCCGACTGGTGGGCAGAATTTTAGCCGCATGCCAGTTCCCAGAGAACTGGAAAGTAAGCTATTGTAAGCTATCATAAGAGGGGAATTTCTAAGGTTCCAAAGAATTGCAGGTTGATTAACCTGCTGGATTTGGGTAAAAGATTGTTCACCAAAATAATTCTAGGGAGTCTCAAGGAATGGGCTAAATTACATCACATTGTACCCCAGGTACAGTTCAAACATGTGTACCGTAGTGCAGCGGTTATTTTTTGCTTGCTCGCAGTCCTCAACATCAAGTTGCCGATCGCGAGCGTGGAAAATAAACCTCTTGGTGAGATTCTCAACGCGGGGAGGTCAGGTTTCTCATTGCGAGTGGTCGCGTATGCTCGCGATGAGAAACTACCAGTCCGCATTGAGAAAGCTGCAGCTCGAGTAAAAAATCTACTTGAGCTGCAGAGAACTACAGCTCACACTGTGCAAGATGCTGTTTTCAATGATTGCGCAGTGCCGGCTTGTCCGCACCGTGCAATCATTGGAAACGGCATCTTGCATAGTGCGAACAACGTCCTACGCAGTTCGCGTAGTGCTACGCGTAGCTCACATAGTGCGAAGTGTACTTCGCGTAGCTACGTGTAGCGCTACTTCGCGAACTACGCCCAACTCTAGTTTATGGTCCCTCGCGCAGAAGTCTGTGGAGCAAAGGGGTAGTTTATTCTGATACTTTGTAGACTTCAGTGCTGCCTTTGATCTGGTGGACCGGAATTGTTTATGGGAGAAACTGGTAAAACAAGATATACCTAAGAGGCTTTTGGCAGTAATACAGGAGCTGCACTCACACAATTGGGCACAGGTACTTTCGGACACAAATGAGACATTGACCCAGAAAATTCCAATCAAAAATAGGCTGAAACAGGGATGTGCCTTGGCTCCCTTACCCTTCTCCCTGCTTATAGCGGACTTACCATCAGCTTTAGCAGTGGCAAAGGGTGTTAGCCCCAAAATGGATGGGAAACATATAGCATGTCTACTGTATGTGAACGGTCTTGTTATTATGGATCTGACGGAGATAGGCTTACAAAGGAAGTTGGATGTGTTCATGGAATTTTGTAACACCAAAAATCTAGTGGTAAAGGTGGAAAAGACTAAGGGTCTGATTACGACTTTAGTGCAGCGGCAGCAGTGCAATGCCACCTCCGCTGCACCAAAGCAGCGCAAGTACCCCCAACTGTAGTACAAATTCCGGCGGTTGTTTGGCCGTTTCCATGGTGGTACCTTGAAAACAGGCACTGCAATGGGAACGGCCAAAAAGTTCCAACATGGCATGGACAGTGAAGTTTATGCTGTGTTGGAACTGGAGGGAACACAGACAGACGGCCCATGTTGTGCCACTGTGAATTTATCCCCACACTGTGGGGGACGTGGGGGCAGTATGGGCCCCCTATGTTCTTGCACCACCAGCGTTTTCATGTCAGGGCTCTGCCAGGAAAAGGCTGGCAGTGCAAGAATGCAAAATATGCTGAGCGGGACTGCACCAGTCCCTACTCAGCATAATGCATTGTGGCGCAACAGGCGGTCCACCACTGACATGACTTTGTAAATTATAATTGGCAAAAAAGTGGACTGACATTCATGCGCCACCGTGAGTCTGGCGGTCGTAAACAACCCGACTGGTAATCAGGCTCTAAGATTTTGGGTTTTGCTATGAAATCTGGAATTTTTGCTTGGCACTTAATGTCCACGAAATGTATATCTGTTAATGAATACAAGTACTTTGGAGTATGGTTTATGAAGAGTTTAATTTGAAATGTTCATATTGAATCAGTCAAAGCAAGAGCCCTTGCATCAGTAGGTGGCCTTAAAGATGGAATAGAGACTATTGGGAGATGTCCCTTAGGCCAGTTTTAACAGCCTATGCACCAATATTCTGCCCTCAATTTCAATATGGAGCCGAACTGATAAGCTCAAGTGGCAAAAGTTGTTGGGAACCCGATGAGGGAAAACGTTTGAAAGGTTTATTATCTCTGCTAAGGTCCACATTGATTCAGGCAGTAAGAATGGAAATAGGCACGACATCATGGAGTTATTTATTTATTTATTTATTTTGGCGATTTTTAGAGCGCGCAAATACCCTTGGGTGTCTCGGCGCTGAAGTATCTGGCATCGGCGGAAGCAGTTAGATTCTGGCTATGTCTGAATGCAGGAAATGGGCAAAAGGTATCAATATGGAGTAAGAATGAGATTACGCACAGTGAATTGAAGTGGGTTTCAGGTGTCAGGAAAAACCTTGAGGGGAAAATGAATGTTAGGATAGGCTCCCAGAATCTGCACATAAACACTTTAAGGAGTGAACTGCGAATCCTTAAGAAGGAAATTGCCTGTAAACATAATATAAAGTACTTAAAGAGGAAGCCTTCAGCTCAGTTGTTATGCTCAACTCTTGGCAAAAGGAGGTGTGGTTCCAGTATGTGGATACATATATCAGATATGGCTCAGATATGAACTGTTAAAGCTGAGAATCAGTGCTAATCTGTGTTTAAGCAGTGGCAAGGTAAAAATGGTGATGATAGATGTAGCAGGTAAATGTACCTGTGGCTTGATTATAAAATGCGATAATCTGCATATCCTTGTGTATTGCCTAAAAGTTCAGACCCTTCAGAAACCCATTTTAAGATGGCTTTGGTTTTTAAATATGGCACTCATAACTGTGTGCGAACATGGGCACTCCTAACGGATATGCATTACCTGGATGTTGCTTGTGTCTTACTGCTGAACAGGAGCAATTGCCTTGTGGCTGACATCCCTTTACTGACTCTTGCACTCTGCACTTTCTGCACCTGGCCCCTGAGGTGGTGGGGTGGATTCAGGATTTCAGTAAATAGATTGGCTCCAAGTATTGCATTATAGTTTTATTGTATTATAGCTTTACAAATCTCTGTACTTGGCACTGTTTGCACTTGTAAGAAATGTGTACAATGCCAAAACTTTAATTCCAAGATTGGTCTTTTATTCTTCCTTATATTTTTCATTTGTGCATTATATTGATGGGGTTACTGATTGTTTTATTATTGCAATGGTTTTTAGTGACTATGCAAAGAAATACACTTGAACTTGAATGTTGCTTGTGCTACGGGGAAATTTATGGTTGCTGTAAGAAGACTGTTACAGGATTATTAGAAGATGTGCCATTTTAAAGTTGGTTTTAACTATTTTATGTGGATATGCCAGTGTTTGCTTTATAAGCCTATGATAAGATCTTATTCATATATACTTTATGATGAGTAGGTTTTTATGAATTTTAAGACTCATTCTTAATTCCTATATACTCTTTGATGATACCTAACTGTAAGTATATATTTTACAATTATTAATGTTTGTGAGCTCTTGTGCTGTTTAAAGACTAATTACGATGTTGGTTGTGTTGCGGGGAAGGAACAGCCTGCCCATAGGTCGGTGATTCTGACAACCCAATTAGGATGTGACTGCACATAGTGCGGTCGGAAACTTCAGTTGTCAATGGGAGCTTGTGCAGTGGGCTATAAACACCTGCAACACAAGTTCCCATTTTAAAATTGAAGTTTGAGAACACCCTTGAACCATGTGGCCACACGGTGCAGGGATGTGGCCCCAAGGCCCAAATGCGAAGGCCGCATAGGGATGGGTGCCCTGCTACGCCCCCCCCCCCCAGTGTTGCTTTCCGACAGCCTTTCCATGCCGGGAAGGCCACGATGTAATTGCTGTTGGAAACCAACATCATAATTCCGATGGTGGAAATACCGTCCTTAAGGAGTTATGGTGAGTTCCTGACAAGGAACCCATCGGAAAGTGTTAGTCAGTCCCTCCGACTGATGCTTCTGACCACACGCATCATAATGCATCTGTCAGGCCGCAGCAGTACTTGGCGGTCAGACCATAAATCATCAACTGTAGATAGATCGCTAAGGGATATGGGGAAATGGTTCGTAGTCGATGAGATTTGTATACCCTCTCCTTTAGGGTTTAGAGACATAGTGCACTTTGCACCAGATGGGTGACCTCTTGCATTACCATATGATATATAATCTCAAAGATCTCTTTTGAATGTATAGGCAATGCTGCTCTCTATGCACCATGTGACCCTTAATTTGATCTAATTGTAATTCATACTGTGCAAAGGTACATTGTTTTAATAAACTGTAAAAATAATGATAATGATTCCCAGCTTAAGCTTGCATTTGATGACCGTTAGCAGTGGACTGCCGTGTTTTTTTTAGCACCAATGAAATGGGGTGACCTACAGCGATCAAGGTCCAGCATACGTGGCGTGCCAGAAACAGAGCTAAATAATACAAGAGTGAAATGAACAGTGTCAGTCACCATAGATGTCATATCCAGACCTGAACAAGATGGTCAGAGAGGATACATCTGTCAATGCCAAAATGTTTAGTCAAATGCCAATTTGTTAATGTCATCAGCAGGTGCCATATCGACTGACTCACAATCGGAATCCCACATCATGGAAAAAATAAGAAACCAATAAATCACAGTTTATCTGCACAGGTCTTTTCCAATCCTGTGTAGCTGCATCTGGTGGAATGTCACACACAAATGGCAGTGGTGTACCACATGCACTGTGGCTCATAATGATGAGACACATTAACAGCTATATCCAGTTCATACACATTGAGGACTTGTCCAATGTGAAGGGATACTAACATGATTTGAACCAACAACAACATTGTGTTGGAGCACATGATGGCACATATATGACAATAGGACCAATTGATTCATTGCAACTTCCATCTTATCACAGTGAAAGCAGGTTTGGTACAGGAATTGTACATCCAAAGTTTGTGCTGTTTCAGTTTATTGACAGTTTGATATCATGCCTAAAAAGGCAATACAAACAATTCATGTGCACACAAATACATAAAAGTACAAATCTTATTTAAAGGCTTATTATTTTACAATAGCAAATTTGTATTACTAATATACTTTACCCGCCCTCATACTAGCATAATTACCTTTCTACGCAATACCCTTTCTTGTATTAGGGATAGAACTAAAACATAGCGACCTCCGTAGACCTATTCCATATGCCTAATGCAGCAAGCCTTTCTTCTTAATTAACTGATCATTAAAATGAACAAGAATTTCCCTACTGCATTACACACGGACATATTGTCACATCCTAAAATTAATTGCAAAAGACCCTTAGAATGTCGAGTCGGAGTTGATTTGAGGGTCGGTAGTAACATCGTTCTTCTACTAGCTGCAAAACTGGAGCAAATTATAAGTAAATGCAAAAAGGTCAGTAGTCATAAGGGACACTTAGCTTTATCCTACCCAACTTGCTGAGCCACCTTCCATTGTATAACAGCTGGTACTTGCCCTAATCTAACCTTCAGTGCCCACATCCTTATATGGGTACTCTTTATTTCCCATAGGTAAGATAGAATATGCTCCCATACCTTTCATCCTTTAGATGATGCAAATTATCTTTCTTACACACATCTTCTAAGTCACTCCTCCTAGAGCCCTCCTTTATGAAATGATTTACAGTTTGCTTTTGCTGTGTAACCGACAACCCTTGGAGTTCCTCCCCTACTGCAACATCTAGTGATACCTTAATACCCAGTAGGTTATCCACCCACCTGTTGGCATACTTCTCCTGCAGGCTGGATTTTATAATTTGCCTTAAGGAACCCTCATCTCTCCAAGAAGACAGAGCCAGTAATTAATAAGCCATTCCTTGGACTTAAATAAAACATTAGTTAGGCCCAATTCAAGCCTCAGAGCACTGTTTGCAGTCCCTCTAGGTAGGCCCAACCATTTTTTCCAAACATTCATTTCAATGGTTTGCATTCTTCTAATATATCTTCGAGGCAACACCTCACACCCAGACAACATCAAACTAACAATTTTAGCATTATATGTCTAACAAAGTACTTCAGTGGATTTGTGGGACCAGTGCAACATCTATCCTAAATAATGTGCCTGAAATGTCCTTAAACCCTCTCCTCCTGTGTATCCATATGCTGCATAAAATTAAGATTATATCTGAAAAGAAGGTTAAGATACCAATATTCTTTTACCTCTTCTACTTGGACGCCATTTAGTCACCACTTAGGCCTTCTCTTCTGTACCCACCTTTTTGTAAAAACCATTACCTTAGACTTAGTCGTATTTATTTTTAAAAAATTGGACCTGCTATACTCAGCGAAAGATTCCAATTGTCTCTTTAGGCCGACCGGCCTCAGATCGACCAAATCCGTATCGTCACCATAAAACATTACTGAATAGCCTCATTACCAAGTTTTGGTGAAAATGATCGGACCACAGCGTCGGCTATGTATTTGGAAAACAAAAGAGGGGCCAACATACCTGTCCCAGTCCGTTAGGTGTATAATTTTTTTTATGTTAGTGCGCCATTTCCCCCCATTTCCACTCTGGTCCATAAGACTTCTTATAGGCAGATAATACGTTTTAGCAAGCCTGATGAGCACTCTAATTTTCTCATCTTCTCCCAAAGTAGGGGCCTGTTTATCCTGTATAATGCTGTTGACAGATCAATTTATGACACGTACAAAGGTTGCTTTTTCTTAAGGGCCTATTTTTCAGCTGAAAGATTTAATATAAGGCAGCCATACATTGTTGAATAGTCTTTTTGAAACCCAGTTTGGACTCCAGGGAGAATATTATCCACTCTTACTCAATCCTCTAGCAACCTTAGGAGGTGTTTTGCATATATCTTAATCTGGATATTTAATTTAAGTTTAATTATATCTAAGGAGAGGCTGCCCCGACCCTGGGCCTTAGAACTTTTTTTACCTTAAATGATGGTTTGCATCTCCAGGACTAATGGAATCCAGTGGTTAACCTCTTCCCCCTGCCCTGACTCCTTAGCCTGCCCTCTCCCTACTCCATCCTTCTCTGCCTCTACAACTTTGTACACCCTTTATATTTCCCCCTCTCAACAAAGCTATTGCTTTAATCCATATATTCACCTCTTCCCAAGCACTTCTTCTAATCTCTTTCCTATAAGTTTTCTTTTAGCCTATAATTGAATGATCCCATATTGTCCTACCTTCTTTATAAGCCCCCCCTTATGTTCTCATTTAATACTTCCTCAGTCTATTTTTTTGGCCCAGTCTACCGGATTCTTCCAACCCCTTCCACATTTTATACCTTCCTTCTTCTGCCATTTTGCTTATTAAGATAATTAACATCTCATACCCCTGTACCATAAACTGTAGCATCAATAAAGGTTACACTTTCAGTACTTCATTTATTCTATTTTGTGTGTAACGTTTCAGCTTGCCAGTCCAAATTAGTCTGCACTTATTTGAATTATAGGGCCCGATTCACAGAACTAACTTAAGACAAAATCCTAAACTTACTACCATTTTGGTATTCACAGAAGTTAGGAGTCCTAACTTTAGGACTCCTAAGTGCCTCCTGTGAATACCGAAAGTCTTAAAGTTAGGATTTTTCTCAGTTTAGGAGTAGTAAAGTTAGGACTCCTAACTTTAGGACTCCTAAATGCCTTCTGTGAATACCGAAAGTCTTAAAGTTAGGATTTTTCTCAATTTAGGAGTAGTAAAGTTAAGACTCCTAACTTTAGGACTAAGTTTAGGGTGAGTTTTTTGAGTTTGTAAAGGGCGATTGATCTAGGGCAAGAATTTATTCATCAGAATCGCTTTTACTTCCTTTTTGAAAGTTACAGTAGGAGAGATCGTCCTGATTTCAGGAGGCAGGGAGTTCCAAATTCTCGGGGGGAATACCTGAGAAAGTTTGATCATAAATTTTCTTTTTACGGAATTTCTGCTGTTTCAGCAGGAGGGTGCTGGCACTTCAGGAGGATCTGGAGCCACCGGATAGTACAAGTTTTTCTGCGATGTATAGTGGGGTGTTGTAATATAAGGCTTTATGAGTCATGCAAGCAATTTTTAGTTTATCCTTCCTCATAAGGAAGCCAATTTAGGGATTTAAGCTCCGGGGTAACATAGTGGTATCTTTTTGAGCCAGTGATGAGCCTAGCAGCAGAATTCAGAGAGGCTCTGAGTGGAGCCATCTTCGATCTCGGGAGTCCACAGAGGGTTGCGCTTCCATAGTCAGACTTGGAGATCACCAGCGATTTCACCGCAAATTTAAAGTCATTGGGGGGAGGGAGGGTGGGAAGGTTTTATTTTCCTGAGAATGCTCATTTGGAAGTTGGCTCTATTGGTGAGGGCGGTAATATGCTTCTGCATGTTCAAGCTCTCGTCGAGCATTATGCCCAATGAATTTGCAGATTCAAAAATGTGTGGCATGCAGTTAAGAGCTGTTAGATGATTCATCTATTTACTGATGACTGGTGAATAATTAGGTGGGCGATTAAAAATAATTTTGTTTTGAGAGCATTGAGTTTAAGATGATTTAGAGACAGATAGTTTTGGGCTTTCAGTAGAGTGGTGTAGAGGAACTAATATCATCAGAGGAGGAGACTTCCAGGAACAGTTGGGTATCATCGGCGTAAATTTGATAATGGACATTGGATAGTTTCAGGATTTCAGTTAAAGGCGCCACGAACAGGTTGAAGAGAGTTGGAGAGAGTGTGGACCCTTGTGAAACCCCTAGATTAACTGAGGAGGGGTTAGAAAGAGATTTATTGACCTTGAATCTTTGAGTTCTATTGTGGAGAGAGAATGCAAACCAATTTAAGGCGGGCCCGGCTGAAACCCCCATCCTACATTCCAACAGGTTGAGTAAGCACTCATGTTTAACTGTATCGAAAGCTGACAATATGTTGAGGGGGATCAGAAGGCAAGAGTCCTTCTGATGCAGCATTTTGAGCGCATCATCAACAATGTGGGTGATAGCGGATTCAGTGCTATGACCATAACAGAAGCCAGATTGTAATTGGCTCAGTAGTTGGAAGTGTTCTATGTGATTACGAAGCTGAACGTGGACACATTTCTCCATGAGCTTAGCCAAGGTAGAAATGTTGGAGATTGAGGGGCAGTTGTTTAGGTCAGCTTGATCTGCTGTCGATTTTATGAGGATGGGGGTAACCTGTCCAGCCTTGAGACAGTCTGGGATAGAGCCTTGAATCAGTGAGATATTGACTATCTTGTCCCATAGGGGAAGTAGGGATAGTTTGATCTCCTTGAAGAAATGTAATGGTAGAGGGTCACTGAAGTGATTGGATGGTTTCAGTGCTGAGAGCGTTTTTAAAATGGCGATATCGTCCAAGATTTTGAATGCGCTCCAAGATACATTGTTATTGGGGGTAAAGCCTGGAGTGAGCGATGGTGCCAAAGATTGCACGGAGAGATGTGAGCTGATAGGAGGTAAGGTTGGAATGAGCTCCAAAGCAGTATTCAGATCAAGTTCCATCTTACTTGTCTTTCCGATGAAGAAATTGGAGAAATCTTCGCAATTCGGCAATGGGCATGGTCCGATCGGGGGGAGATTGAGTTTGCTATTCAATTGAAATTTAATAATTCAAAACAGTTTTTTTGGTCAATTTTTAGCTAGGTTCAGTTGATTTGTGAAAACGTTAGCTTTGCAGATTCTTATGTATTTGTTATAGATGTTCCTTAGTGATCTCAGATGCTTAAGATGATCAAGGGATGGCGAGGATCTTCACAAACTTTCCACATGTCTCAGTGTTTAGACTGCCGTTGTACCAGGGTTTGGAGACTTTGGAAGGTATTCTTTTTAACTGTAAAGGAGCAACAGTGTCTGGAATGCTTGTCATGACAGATTGTAGTGTTCAGTGAGATCGTGGACGTCAGTCATTGCCTCAGCAGGGGGTAAAATGTTATTACTGCAGGTTGTCAATGCATCAAGGTTAATATTTCGCAGTGCTCCTTGCCAATGTTTGTTTTTTTGGGTTGAGTTTTGCTAGTACTAACAGATTCTGAGATTAGGAAATGATGCAGTGGTGGTCTGTCCAGTCGCAAAGGATCCTAAAACAGATTTTGGATTGCCAATGATTACGTCTAAGGTAGCTCCTTTGACGTGCGTATGGTTGTCACATATCTGGGTTAGATCGAATTCTCTCTGGAAAGGCCATTCCAGTGGAGGTTAAAATCTCCAAGTAAGATCTGAGTGCTGTGACGATCTGCGTTAGTTAAGATAATTTCCATAATCTGTTCAATGAAGGAAAGGTTGTCTCTTGAGAGATGGTAGAACACGTGGAGTTTGCAGACTTTCCTGGTATTACAAGCGACCTCGATGTATAGGTATTCACATGCAGAGAGAGCAGCATATTTAAGCTGCTTGACCACAAGATTGCTACGGTAAATGCAGGCAATATCTTCCCCTTGCCAACTAGATCTGTCTAACCTAATAATGCCATAGCTAGGAGGGACAAGTAGGTCAAGAATAGAAGCAGAGGAGACATTTAACCAGGTTTCTGTCAGCATTAAGAGATCCGGCTCAGGGTCGAAAATATTTTACAGCAGATCCGCAGTTGAGAAGGATGCATTTAAGCTTCGAGTTGGCGTTGGCATGAGACTTGTGTGAGGTGGAGACTAGTGTGAGGTTGTTTTTATTTAAGGCTCTGGGATTAGTCCTGGGATCTCTGTGTGGGTCGGCTTGAATTTTCTCAATTTGACAGTGATAGAGTGCATTTTCAACGTATGTTGGGTCATAGGAGAGTAGGAGCCAGAAAATATCCTTGTCAGTCAGAAGATGATTTAGTCTAATGGGTCAGGTAGGGGCATTGGGGAGGGGTAAGGTTTTCCATTTGAAGTGAGGGGGAGTTAAGATTTGTTGAGAGCATTGAGAATGGATGGTGTGATGGAGGCCTAGAGCAGTGCTATTTGGTTATGAATGTTGTATTAAAAGAATTGCTTAGTCACCCCTTTTTCGCCCATTCAGAGATGAGGAGTAAAATGCTTTTAACATCAGACTTGAGTTGTTGGATGGCAAGGGTGATCTCATCCAGCTCGAATCCAATTGAGGTCTTGGTGTGGGGATCAGAGACTTGAGGCCCGGAGTTGTGTGGGCGGGGTGTTCAAGGGGATAGTCCTGGAAAGAGGTTGGTCCGTGAGAACCATCTGGGGCGAGGAATGCTGATGAGTGGAGCAAGCTTTGATCGCAATAGAGGAGGGCACCGTAAGTGGCTACATGATGACTCTGGAGTATGAAGGGTCTTGTTTGTTAGCCGGGGTTGGAAGTTCGTACCAGGCTGTGAGGACAGCAAGTCTATGAGGAAGTTTTGGACAAGTTGGTAAATTAACAATAGTGTTATAGTAGGTCAGGGTTAAGGAAAGAGTGATTATGTGGCTATTGGAGGTGTGTACCTCAGGGCTGGCTACTCTGGAAGAGCGGTGGGCATGAGGACTCATTTGGTGCATGAAGGGGAGCTGCTTGGACCCAGTAGGTGGCGATGGTGGGTTATTATTGAGTAAGCAGATATCATTGGAGGGGGCGAGAGATGGAGAGGGAAGGGTAAATAGAACAACTTGGTTGGGAATCGACGGGGTGAGGGGCAATGGCATTGGCAGAGGGGGGTCGTATGGTTTAGGGAGGGGGAAGATTTTGTTTTCTTCACAGAGTTTTTGATGGTGGGGAAAAAATATTCCAACAATTCAAGGTTGTGAAAAGAGTATTGGATAAGGATAGTTCCATTATTGTAAAGGGAGATGGTGGCTTCAAACTTATAAATAGGTGAGTGGGCAACCTTGAGTCTCAAACAATAGGGTGATTTTTTGGGATGTGGTGATAATGAGTAAGGAGTATAGACTGTGCCTCCATTGGGTACATCTTTTTGTAAAGAAGATAACATCACAAATTTAAACTTCTCTTTTTATGCAAAAGAAAGGGATGAATTTTAATGTTTCTGGGTTGGATTTAAGGAGTCTATTTTTAATGTTTTTAGATCCGTTCTTAGGCAAGTTGGGAGCATATATGATTTTATAAGCATTGAGAGCTGAAGGCTCCAAGTGAGTAAGTATGGCTCTAGATAAACTGGTATCCATAGTGAACTAGATAAGCTGGAGGAAGGTGAAAAAAGTGTCACTGCTAATTTATTCGCAAGTGAAGTTTCCTCGAAACGTGTTACATAAAGGAAGAGCGCAAGATGATGGTCCTAGGTGGAGCCAAAAGGTAACAGGAGAATGGTCAAGGGGTGACCCTAGAAGTTCTAGGAGGATAGGATGAGGAGGAACCAGGCTAACCAGGCGCCTGACTGAGCATGGAGATAAGGGTGGGTAATGATTAGGGTGGAGAGGGAAGGGAAAGATATCGAAGGGAAATCAAATATATGATAGAAAGACTCAGGGCCACAGTTTGAAATGATATAGTGACAGAAGAGGAAATATGTCCTGTCAAATGCAAAAGGGTAAAGACTGCTCTGAAAGAGCAAAAGTAAATGTGTGGGAAAGACAGTGTCATCAGAATTCTTCCAAGACGGCCACTTTTGTGACAGCGACGTTCTAGACTTGAGTTGTTGGAAGTCCTTCTTTTCTTTCCATTAGAGCATTAGGAGGTCAAAGATTCCTACTTCTCTTACAGAGAGACTGCAGAAAAAATTGTCCTTTTTCATTTTCTATTTCAAAGGGACTGCAACATTTTAGCGAAGGGCTTTACAAGCTAGGAGAGATCCTGAAATGGCGACCACAGGCCTTCAAAATGGAGAGCTAAGGCAGCTCCAGTGAAGCGCTGTGTGACCAACCCACCGTCAGCTACTCCTGTGCGAAAATGAAGATGTACAGTGTACTCCCCCTGCAGATCCTCAGATGTGACCTGTATCAGTTTAACAAGACCAAGAGTTAGCCTAAATTCACCTTGTGATTCTAGGTTTTGTATGGTGCAAGATGAGAGCCCCAGACCCAAGACTACTGCCCACGGGCCCATGATGTCACTGTGTCATTGCCTAAGCAAAGGCCCTTTACTTCCACATGCCTTGGATTTTACTGTCATATGTGTGATGCTACTATTTTTAATTAGAAAAATTGTCACCTCAGATAGTTGGTTGCATCTGAAGTGCAGTTCCATAGTGCATAACCTGCTGTGAAATGATGTGCAATTATGCAGTGTGTACAATTGTATGTTGATGTTTTCCCATGCACAGTGCCACATATGGCATTCAGTGAGTTTGCAGATGTCAGGAATTACCACGCAGACACATGCAGACGCAGTCTAAAATCCAAATCTGTAATCAACATGTCCACAGAGCCACAGAATACGAATTATCATTTACATGCATGGCAGTTCTTTTCTTTGTGACCCAAAACTTAGCATGTACTCCCTCTGTGCAATGGTAGTAGCAATATCTTAAACCAGTTTGATTCAAGACATTTGCCCAGGCTGTTCAGATGTCTGTCTATGGCTGCAATACTACTGTTGCCTTCAGGAGGACACATTGGTGTGCTGTGTTACATGGTAACAACTTTCAGCAATTTCCTTTAAAAAAAAATACAAATCACCCAAAATAGGGAAAATCCTACACTCTGACTGTTAAACCTGTAAATAAAATTCAGAGTAAAACACTGTTCCCCCTCTGCACAGTAAATAATTTTTAACTGCGGTCACAATTGCTGTTTTAACATTGAGATAGATTAAGGGGCTAACCTTTGGGCTCACGTCCATCTTTTCTCAATACACAAGGTCTTGCGACTGTGAGTGCTAGCAAGAGATTATTCAAATCTCGGGTGCCCACTTGGATGGGGGGGGGCCTATATTAGGCGGCAGATCCTAGATTATAGTGCCAATGGTGCAGTCCCTGTGAAGCAGCAACGGTCTTGCCAGCTGTCCCAATCGGAGGTGGGCTTCACGCTTTGGGTTGGAGAAGATTCTATCGATTCATCAATACTGACTTTGGAATGGATCATTTCCCTCTGGCTGGATGGACAGTGAATCCTATAATAATTGTTCAATACTGAAGCAAGTGAAACACCACCAGCTAGTGAAAGCCTCTGATAACATGGAATCAATTCTTCTTTAGTAACAAGGTACTATGTGGTGAAAGCAGTTGTTAGGACAAATTAGATTTGGGAAATCATATGTTTAAAGCTAAATTCTTCTTGTAAAAATACAGTCAAAATGCTTGCCACTATAATCATTGCAATAAGCTAGGTGCAAGCTATCATTTACCATCTAGGTCTCCATTCCCGTGTTACCCTCACCCAAACCCTTCCCCGATCTGGCCACTTTGAACCTCTGTATCAGATAAATTCAGGGGCGGTGCTGCCTGACGGTGGGTTTTGAGAGGGTACAGATCCTGAGGAAGCATGGTTGTGACATTTTCTTTAAGGTCCAACCTAGGAAAAACAATACTAAATCAGGATAAGTTTTAACTGCCATAGGTTTGACCTCAATTATATATCATATGTTCACAAATTTAAAAAAAAGTATATGACATTTGTATCACGAATAAACTAACAAAACATACACTGAAACGTACACTGAATAAAAGCAAAAAATAAAATCTGTTCAATCATTAAACTGGCTCCTTTATTTCTATTTTAACCCCTACATTATAAACCATCATAAACTATAAACACAAAAACATAACGCTTTATTTTTTTTATTCATATACAGTATTATATTTAAGTGGCCCTTAATAATCAACTTGACATAATAAAATATACCATGCCAAGTATTTTATGATATATATTGTAGAACATATTAAACACAAGAAACAATACATTTACTATTCTAGTACTAATATAAATATTTAGGGGAAGGACTACATGACTGACATTTACCATTCATATTTCTAATATAAGCTAGTTTGCATAAGGTCTTAGACATTAAAGAAGTCACATTTACAATTCCTGCTCCGATATGAATCCTTTTATGGAAGATATTTGATACTAAAGATTTCACATGCACTATTCCCACTCTAAAGTATGTCATTTTGGAGAAAGTGTGGGACCTTAAAGGGGCCACATTTACCATTCCCACTCCAATCCTAGACACTTTGGGATAGGTATTGGACGCTAAAAGGGTCAGATACACTATTCCCACTAGGGGACCAAATATGATCTCGTTAGGAAACTCTTCAGACTGAAAGGGTTTCGGAATAGTTTCCGACTGACTCGGGTTCTGTGAGTCCGACAGACTTATTACAATGCTTCCGTACATCGTTCAGTCAGACGCGCATTGACTTCAATCAAAGCCTATGTTCCGAACGAGAACACAGGCTCCCATTGCAAAAAGGGGGGGGTTCGTGAAAACCATGCACCCTGTGACTGGCAACCCATGGTGCCTGCCACACAGTGCATGGTTGCTATGAGGAGTCCCTTGGGTACCCCCATGGGCCCCAACTGGAGGGTGAACGAGGGCCTGCTTTGGTACCCCAAAGTCAGTTTCTGACAGCCATTTCCTGTCGGGCAGACCGGTTCGAAACGGCTGTCTGAATCGGTCATCGTAATCTCTTGTTCGGAAAACGTGTCAATAGAGCCTTACAATTCGGCTCCAAACGACTCACGCTGTCCAAATGTCATTCGGGACCAATTCGGACAGCCTGACATTGTAATCGATCGTCAGGAAAGGTGTTGGATTCGGTCAGAAACATAGGCTCCATATCGGATTCACTGAATCTGAGTCTCATTCGGACCCTTTCCCGATGGCCTCATAATCGGCCCCTTAAATGTAAAGCATTTCAGGGAAGGTGTGAAATCCTGAAACAGGCACATTTACAATTCCAACTCCAATGTAAGCCATTTAGAAGAAGGGTTTTGACAACAAAGGGTTCACATTTACTATTCTATCTCCAATCAAATCCATTTTGAGGTAGGTGTTGGGCACTCAAATGGTCAGATTTACTATTCCCACTCCAATCTAAACTGTTTTGTGAAGGTATTGGACAATAAAGGGGCCATATTTATTGTTCCCACCCAAATCTAAGACACTTTGTGGAATGTGTTGTACATTAAAGGCGTGACATTTGCTATTGCCACTCTATTCTGATGGAGAATTCTAGGTACGGATTCCTAATTTGTTTTGATATTTCCCAGGCGTTAGACTGGATAAGGAATTTTTTAAGTTGTACCTGTGCACGCCAGAAGGTGGCGGCTTGCAGCTCCGAAATGACGGTCTGGTCTGGAATTGACTTGTGGGGTCTATCTACGCACCACTCCCAAGCACTGTTGTCTGTTCCTTTCTTTCCACACCACTAGACACGAACACAGAGCTCCCTCTCATCTCTCTGAGATGCTTACCTTGATATTTTTCATGACATTTTCTACAGTGCGTGTTGGACTTGGTTCTTTTTGCAAGCTCCCTCCCATACATTTTACCTTCACCCCTCCTATTTTGGACAAATTAGATTTTGATGGCCTTAGGTCTCTGTGCACTTTTATTACTGATAACCAGTGCTAAAATGCATATGCCCTCTCCTTTGATTATGGTAAGTATAAGTGTGGAGAAGTGTGGCTCGGGGGTTAGAGGCGGCAGACCCGGAAGCTGAGATCGGCCCTGGACCAGGGTTCAATTCCCCGCCCCGACGGGGGTTGGGCTCAATAATTCCACGGACTCGATAATTCTCGCTCCGGTGCCTACTCGACTCACGGGTTCACACTCTGCGACTCTGGGCAATAGCTTGCTTAATCTCCACAACGGCCCCTCGCGGCGGGATGCCTGGCTTTCACCTTGTGGATACCCGGCCGGGGTATCTCACAGGGGAATACCAGGACGGGTTCCCTATGCAAGCGCATAGATGCCTGCGATGTGGGCGATTTGCGCTATATAAATACATGTACATTTACAATATTGACTTATACCTTATTGTTGGCGTATTTAATTTAATTATAAGTCCCTTTTAAAGCAGCATACCATATACCCAGGGCCTGTAAATTGAATGCTACTTGTGGGCCTGCAAGAAACAAATATACTGCCAATACTGTTACCTTACTTACTTTTTAATTTGACATCAGCATATTGGATTACAACACAACATGGGTCATAGACTTATCATTCAGTCTGAATAAATCTTTCTGTTTTTATTTTGTGCTGAAAATTAGATGAAAAAAAGCAGCTTTTTCGGAGGCGTATCCCGATTGTGTGTGCTCACAGAATAGTGTTAAGAGAACCCCGAACATTATCAAGTTTCTACATCATTCTAATAGAACTGAAGAGCGTTCATGGGTGTTTTTTGAATGTACGTTGTGAGGTATCACCTCAGGCTCTGAATATAAGAGCTTTTGGGTCCTGATGAGAACTCCATAGCAAGGAGGAGTTCGAAACGCGTAGACCATTTTGTAGATAACCATAAGGGTGTGAAATTCAAAAAAACATTGTTTGATATGAGTTAAAACAAAAAGTTGAAACCATTAACATTGTTTTCTATGGTTTTTTGTATAAAGAGTGAACAAATCAAAAAATCTGTGTAAATAGTGTGTTAGTTTTGTGAATAGGATTGTTTGACCAGAGTGATTGAGAAGAATGTATGTATTGATTAGGCTAATCTTTTTAGTAAATGTAAAAAGTTTTTTTGTATCTTTTGAAATGTGATGTAGATGTAATGAATGTCAAAACGATAAAAATTTAAATGAATGAAATTAAATTTGAAAAAATGAAATAACGTGCTAAAAATCTAAAATAAAAACAGAAAGATTTATTCAGACTGAATGATAATTCTATGACCCATGTTGTGTTGTAATCCAATATGCTGATGTCAAATTGAACAGTATTGGCAGTATATTTATTTCTTGTTGGTCAGTGGCTTGGCCTTACTGTTGGGAGCACAAACCCAGTGGTGTTTTTTCACTTGTGGGCCTGCAGCACCTATTGTGCCACCTACTTGAGCTTCCCTTAAAACATGTCCTAAGTCTGCCATTGCAGTCTGAATGCAGTTTTTAACTGCCAGTTTGACATAGCAAAACAAACCCCTTGCCAAGCCTTAGACTGCCATTTTATTACATATGAATCACCTCGAAAGTAGGCCCTAGGTAGCTGATATGGCAGAATGCATTGTAATTAAATGGTTGGACATGTACTTTAGTTGTACATGTCCTGGAGGTGGAAAATTCCTAAATCTGTTTTTCATTTCTGTGAGGCCTACCTCTCTCATAGGATAACATTGAGGCGCCTCATTACATTTGATAAGTACTGATGTTTGATTGGGACCAGGTATACATTTCATGTTTGGTGTCTGAAAATTTGTAATTTAAATATTTAAAACTCTCTTTAATAGTAAAGTTGAATTTTAAGTTACAATTTTGAAAATGTGGCTTTTATAAAGGCAGCATTTTCCTGCCCTAGCTGTTCCTGGGTAACGTGACTGGGTATAGTTGCCAACTGGACTTTGTTTATCCCTCCCAGACGATCGCACAATAGAAGGATTAGGTGTACTTAGATGGGCCGTCAACTGGCAGTATGGTGGGAAGATCTGGGCACAACCCCACTTACAGCTGAATAGGCTGTGCTCTGTCTTCACACAAAGGACACCACTGTACTGTTCATGCAGACATCCAAGGGTCAGGATAGGGGATCCAGAAAACTTCAAGAACTTCAATTGGTATTCTCTAGAACCTTCAGCTACTTCAACGAAGGCACCAGGTATAACAAGCATTTGCAATGCAATAGGTCTCGCATTAGGAAAGTTTGAGCTATTGGTATTGTAAATGACAAATTTTGTATTTGTGTTGGTTTTGAAAATAGCTAAATTAATAGCTTTGTCTACTTGGGTGTGTCTATAGATTCAAAGAATTCATGGAAAACCCAAATAGAAAAGGGCAAAACGATTTTGACTCAGAACACCTTACCTATTATAAAGAAACATGAGGAGAGCCTTAGTAAATCAGTATCTCCAGCACTAGAAGTGTTTAAATTTAAGGCCCAGTCAGCAGCACTATATGGCGCAGAAATCTGTTACAGGGAAAGTAAGTGTGTACATGTCTTCTCCCTCTCGAAGGGTGAAATGCTACCCCCGCCACCAGAACTGGCGGATAAGTAGTATTCTAAAGTGTTTGACATCAAACATGACATGTTTTGATAAAGCCAAACCAAAGTTAGCATTAACCGCGAGGATTATAATGCACTTTAGAGTGTATGCTGTGGTCATGTCACAGAACAGCTATAAGGAAGGGATTCCAAAAGCTGCAGAGGGACTCAGCTCCTGCTAGGGCACCCTCTCACACAAAACCAAGCACTTTGCCTTCAGAATTGTTAAGGCCTGCCATAGGAGTGACTTATAGGTTAATTTGTGTGTGTTTTAAATGTTGGATAAAGGTATACTATATTCCAGT
Source organism: Lissotriton vulgaris (assembly GCF_964263255.1). Lineage (NCBI taxonomy): Eukaryota > Metazoa > Chordata > Amphibia > Caudata > Salamandridae > Lissotriton > Lissotriton vulgaris. Next base: position 424,830 of record NW_028252711.1, on the reverse strand, counting down.
AAGGGGTGCTTACACCACCTTACCCAGGCTGCAAGTGCAGATCTGTGGTGCCATTTTGGAAGGCTTCCCACAGGTGTCATAATACATGCTTCAGCCCCTGGTAGGCCTCTGGGGTACCTATGCCCTTGGTACCTACGGTACCATATACTAGGGACTAACAAGGGTAACCCAGTAACCAATCTGGTGTGTACCTAATGTACATGTAATCAATTTAGAGAGAGAACAGCTAGGCTGGGGTCCTGATTAGCAGGGCCACAGCCAGACTAAAGTCGATGAACAGGTGAAACACAGCAAAACGTGGTGGTAACCATAGTAAGCAGATCCTACAACCAAGTCTTTGACTTCAAATATGGAAGGTTGTAGAAGTCTGTGAGGTCATTGACGTCCTCCATGTTGCTCTGAGGGGTCAAGGTGTTGTTGCAGAGGGTAGTTAGTTCATTGTGGTTTATATTACGAAGATTGCTTTTCCATTGTTGTGTTTTCTTCTGTTGCACCTCTTCGGGATCACCATTAAATTGATGAGGAAGGTGATGCGATAATGGTCTGTCTGCTGTTTGCCTTAGCTCCCAAGGTTACATCTAACCCAATAATCCACTTTCTGACACATTCCTACAAAGCACTCCATGGCCTAGGACCAACATACATTAACCACCACCTGAGCTTCCACCAACCCTCAAGACACCTGCCATCTGCCTCCTGTGCCCTTGCTCACACTCCTTGCATCTGCCAAAGCCACAGTGGAGGTCGCTCTTTCTCCTTCCTCACAGCCAAGTCCTGGAATGGCCTTCCACTCCACCTCCGAACAGCACCTTCTCTAATGGAATGCAGATAGGGACTCAATACCTGGTTCTTCAACTAACTGACTCAGGAACCTAGCATCTGGATACCCTCATGGTTGATTACCAGTGGTCTACAAATCCAGATTGATTGATGGATTGATGGATGGATTGATTGATTGACTTTCTTACATGTGTTATCATGTAAGTGTATTCTGGTGCTGAGCAGGTGTGTGTACCTAGCCCTGCCTGGGGCAGATTGGTTAACTGAAAAGTGAGGTCTTTAGGAATTCAAAAATAGAGGAGGAGGATCTGATGTAAGGTAGGATAATCTAGACCTCTGTTCCAAATTAAAAAGGACTACCTGGGAATTGAGGAAGCTATTTTGGGAAGAAAAACCTCAAGTAAAACAAGTACTCTGGGCAAAAGCACTATAAAATGAAGAAAAAAAACATCTGGAAAATGATTAACAGTTTGAATAGAACTAATAAAATGACAACAACATCTACTCGAAGGTAAGCCGTTTGGGTAGGGTTTTTAACAACTCACTTGAACAGTAACCCATAACTTAAACAAAGTGATAGTACAGTTAACTACATAGGAAAAGAGAAAATGAATACTGAAATGGAATTGAATATAACTGAAGACCATGTATGAAAACTAATCTGAAAACAAAGAAAAGATGGAGCCCTAAGCCCAAACAGAATTCCATTTGCTTTATATCAAGGTAACCCTACTGTTTGGGCAGAATACCTAACAAGAGTTTTCAATCAGGCAGTTCGATTACCATCAATACCGGAATCATGGAAAAGCTCCATTATATCACCTATCTACAAAAGTGGCAGATGGGCAAATACCACCAATTATTAATTAATTACATTACAAGATACAGACTTTAAACTCTTCTCAGGAGTTTTCCTGACAGAGCTATCAAAATGGGCAACTGAGAAGAAGATAATTCTGCCAGGTCAATCAGGTTTTGTGCAAGGGCAGGGAACAACTACTAATATCCTAATACTTTCAATACTAATAGACAAATAAAAAAACCAGGAAGCAACCATTAAACCTTTGCCTCATGAATTTCAAATCTTCCTTTGATTGTTTGCATTGGCAAACCCTTTGGGAAAAGTTGAAGAAACAAGGAATACCGGTCAGCTTTCTAAAAGCAAATCAATCAATATACTCTATCAAGAAAAATTAATGTAATTGGGATCCACAACAAAGGTGTGTTCTCGCGCCATATTTAACTTGATTTTATCAGACCTAACACATACCTGGACAATGAAAACGTTCATTCCCCCAAATTAGCAGGAAAACAAATATCAATTTTTTTATACGCAGATGAAGTTATTTTATTAAGCCAAACAAAGATAGTGCTCCAATGCCTTATAAATAGAATATCAAAGTACCCATTGTCAAATGGCATGGTAACAAATGAGGCCAAGACTAAAGTAATGGAAGTTAATACTAAGACTTAGACAAAATACAAACATAAGTGGTATCTCCAAAACCATCAACTGGAGCAAGTAAAGACCTACAAGTGTCTGGGGGTACTATTCTGTGATAAACCTGCAAAGGAGAGTTAACACCATATTGACTGCATTTAGATCTCTGCAGAGGTTCCTGGGGGGACCTAGCTATCTTCCGCTCTTTAAAGTAAAAAATGCAAAATTATAATGTAACATACGGTAGTGAGGCACTGTGCGGAAAGGTTCTATAACCGTAAACAATGTGAGGTGTTGGGCACCTCTAAAAAGAAACACAGGAGGCAGATTCTTTGAAGTATGTTGTTTTAATATAGCTCCAATTGTAGAGACCTCATCCTACAGACAACTAGAGCAACTGACTGCTAATTCAAGAAACAACATTCCTAACCGTGGAACATTCTGTCATGGAACAGCAGCCTTGGCAACAAGGTAGAACAGAGATTAGATTAGAAAAGAGTATAACACCACATCTCCTCCCCCTTTATCAACCCTTACAAAAAACCCACACAAAAAAATGAAACAAAAGATAAAAACATTCTTGTAAATGAATTGGAATCCTTCTCAGTCTATTAGGCCTTCTTTCCACAACTTGTGGGGTGGGAGAGCCTTTCACACCGGCACCCTCACCAGCATCTTTGGAAAGACACTTCACAATCCTGTTGAGATTCCAAATCCTGTGATCTTGGGGTTTAATTGCATTACCCAAGTGTTTGACCACCTTATTAGGCTGACCAAACTTTGACTTACCAAATCTTCTTTCTGGACTTTTTACTATAACCCAATCGCCAACCTGAATCATAGTTTTCTTCACAGCTTTTCTCTCATCAAAACCAATGTTTCTCCTCACCATCTCTTCTAACTTTCTGTTTTTCCAACCCTCGATACAGTCCTCCACTCCACCAGCCTCCTTTCTTCTAGAAGTGACCGAAAGAGGCGTGACTTGGGTATTGGCTACCCTCCTTTTAAACAATCTAAAGGGTGAAACTCCAGTTGAAGAATTCGAAGTGAATCTGTATTCACACACCTTTTTCTTTACTGCTTCCTCCCAGTCTCAACCAGAGAAAACATCTAACTGCATTGCCTCTTTAAGTACCTTCACAAACCTTTCAACAATGCCATTGCACTCAGGATGATGTAGCAAAGCCTGCCTATGAACAATGCCTCTCTCTCAAAAAACTTTCGACCATACAGAGGTGAATTGAACTCCATTGTCAGACAACACAGATGCTGGAAACCCTTCACTCGCAAAAACAGTTTTTACTTCCGGCCACCTGGAAAACATGTCAATACAGACTAAAACATAGAGATCCTGTGTTCTTATCTTCACCGGACCCAAAACGTCCAAAGCAACATCCGCCCAGGGACCATTGGCTTGATCATCAGTTGGGTCCTGCACTTGAGTATCTTGTCACTATTCACACACTGAGGACAAGTATGTACACTTCTTTCTATTTGCACATCCATGGCAGGCCATCAATATGCCTCCCTAATTCTTTCTTTAGGTTTTGCGATGCCCATATGACTCGCATGAGTGTTTGCCACCAATTTTTCACGTAGAGTTTCTGGCACTACTAGCCTCCTACACCTCAAGAGTAAACCACTCCAAAAAGACAATTCCTCTTTAACACACCAATACCCCTTCAGTTGTTCAGTACAATCACGCTTTTCACACCAACCACTATGTACATAGGGAAATGACCTATTGTAAAAAGGAATCATCATTAAAACCATCCAGCCATTCCACTTCAGTTAAAATGCCTTCACTCACCACACAAACTTTCAAATCCTCTTCAACATCCTCACCTGCAAAACAATCATCAGTATCACAGGAATCCATAATATCCGATCCACCCAATCTAGACAAACAATCAGCTAGAATGTTACTCGAACCTGGTAAATAGGAGACATCAAACTCAAAGTCCTGCAGCGCAACTTTCCATTTCTTTATCCTGTGAGAAACACAATCAATACCTTTCTTTCCAAACACCTCCTTTAAAGGTTTGTGATCAGAAACAACCGAAAAATGTTTGCTCCAAAGAAACTTTTTCAATTTGCGAATAGCACAGTAGCCCCCCAAGGCTTTCTTTTCAGCAACCGAGTAATTGTATTCTGCTCCGCTAAGTGGCCTAGAAATAAACAAATGGTGTTGTCAAAATCTTTACCAGTCTGTAACAAAACGGCACCCAATCCTTCACAGCTGGCATCGGTCATAATATATGACACTTTGGAAGCGTCAAGTCTTGCTAAATTGGGAGCCTCATTCAAACCCTCTTAATTAGATCAAATTCTTCACAAGAAGCTTGACTCCAAACAAGCTTATGTACTTACTTCATAAACTCTCTCATACGTTCAGTCTTCTGAGTAAAACATGGCACAAATTTGTTGTCGTAATCCGCCATGCCTAACAATTATACAAGTTCATATTTGTTCTCTTAATCATTTATACGAGAAATAGCATCTACTAAAGAGAGTCTGGGCCTAATACCTGAGCTCAACACCAACTGACCCAAATGCTCTATCTCACTCACATCAAATTTACATTTATCAAGTCTTAGAGTAAGACCTGAGTCTTAGAGCTTGGACAACACTTCCATCAACCTTTTGTTATGTTCATCCAAATTTACTCCGTGGATAAAAGCATTGGGGCATATTATCAAGCAGGGCGTTAAAAATTATCGCCGTTTTAGTGGCAGAAAACTGCTGGTAAATGTAAACTTACAGGAATTTATATAGCGCAAATCACCGAGCGGTTTCTAAGCGCTTCCTTAGGGAACCCGTCCTGGTATTCCCCTGTGAGATAACCCCGGCAGGGTATCTGCAAGGTGAAAGCCAGGCATCCCGCCGCGAGGGGCCATTGTGGAGATTGAGCAAGCTATTGCCCAGAGTCGCAGAATGTGAACCCGTGAATCGAGTAGGCACCGGAGCGAGAATTTTCGAGTCCATGGACATTTTAGGACTCAAGACCCCGCCGAGCCGGTAATTGAACCCTGGTCCCGGGCTGACCTCTGCTTCCAGGTCTGCCTCCTCTAACCAGTGAGCCACACTTCTCCTGGTAAAGCGGCGATAATGGGCTTGATAATATGGCCTTCCAATAGAATCCCATGTTCTTGTGTGAACATGAGCTTCTATTGCATCGCTGCATCGCTTAAAACATGTGAGCCCCTTGTGCCTCTTTTACGCCGCCGTTGCGTCACTTTTGTGACGCAGCGGAGGCGCAAAGATGCAACAGGGTGCGGGGTATTTACAACTTGACGCATCTCCCAGAGCCTACCAATCTGTGAGCCTACCCCAGGACAGATCTTTTAAACAATCTGGATTATGCCAACCTTGGTACAGGGTCTGTTCGCTGCAAAACAGGAGATGGCTCAGAAAAAGAAAAGGTCTCATTTAATGATCTTCCCTCATATTCCCTCATATTCTGTATTAAAGTTTTTTGTTGTTGTTTTTTTACTCACTCAGTAGAATGAGTTGTTTGACATTGGCTGACAACGTCTAATCAATGAGCAAACCGATATTACACTGGTTTGTTACCTAGTCCCGTTCTTGGTTGTTTCCATGGCTCTGCAGAGTAACTGCTGGTGTGACAGGTACTTACAGCTAACATACCAAGTGTATGCTAAGCATGTGGTGCCAGTACAGTATAGAATATGGGGCCAGTATAGTATATGCATTGTAAGAAGGAAGAGCAAGCGAGGGAGAGGGATGGAGGGAGAGAAAGCGAGGGAGGGAGGCAGAGCGAGGGAGGGAGGAAGAGAGAGTGAGGGAGGGAGAGTGAGGAGAGCGAGGGAGGGAGAGCAAGTGAGGGAGCGAGGGAGGGAGAGCGAGGGAGAGCACCCGAGGGAGGAAGAGCAAGGGGGGGAACGAGGGAGGGAGAGCGATGGAGGGAGGGAGGGAGAGCAAGGGAGGTAGTGCAAGGTAGGGAGAGCAAGGGAGGGAGAGCAAGCGAGGGAGCAAGGGAGAGCAAGGGAGGGAGAGAGTGCGACGGAGGGAGGGAGAGCAAGCGAGGGAAAGCAAGGGAGGGGGAGCGAGGGAGGGAGCGTGAGGGAGGGAGAACGAGGAAAGGAGAGCAAGGGAGCGAGGGAGGGAGGGAGAGCGAGGGAGAGCAAGGAAGGGAGGGATAGCAAGTGAGGGAGCGAGGGAGGGAGAGTGAGGGAGGGAGGGAGAGCATGCAAGTGAGGGAGAGCAAGCGAGGGAGAGCGAGGGGAGGGAGAGCTAGGGAGGGAGGGAGAGCAAGCGAGTGAGGGAGAGCAGGAGAGAGGGAGAGCGAGGGAGGGAGAGGGGAGGGAGGGAGAGAGCGAGTGGGAGGGAGGGAGAGCGAGGGAGGGAGAGCGAGGGGGGGAGGGAGAGCAACGGAGGAAGAGCAAGGGAGGGTGAGCGAGGGAGAGAGGGAGAGTGAGGAAGGGAGAGCAAGGGAGGGAGAGCATGCAAGGGAGTGAGGGAGGGATGGAGAGCGAGGGAGAGCAAGCGAGGGAGGGAGAGCAAGCGAGGGAGCGAGGGTGGGAGGGAGAGCAAGCAAGGGAGGGAGAGCAAGCGAGGGAGAGCGAGGGAGAGAGGGAGAGGGAGGGAGGGAAAGCGAGGGAGGGAGAGTGAGGGAGGGAGAGCGAGGGAGGGAGGTAGATCGAGGGAGAGAGGGAGAGCAATGGAGGGAGAGCGAGGGAGGGAGAGAGAGCAAGCAAGAGAGCGAGGGAGAGTGAGAGAGAGGGAGCGAGGGAGAGTGGGAGAGGGAGGAAGGGAAAGCCAGGGAGGGAGAGCGAGGGAGGGAGAGCAAGGGAGGGAGAGTGAGGGAGGGAGAGTGAGGAAGGGAGGGAGGGAGAGCAAGGGAGGGGGAGGGAGAGCGAGGGAAGGAGGGAGAGCAAGTGAGGGAGGTGGGAGAGCGAGGGAGAGCGGGGGAGTGAGGGAGAGCAAGCGAGGGAGAGCGAGGGAGGGAGAGCAAGCAAGGGAGACAGAGCGAATGAGAGCAAGCGAGGGAGACAGAGCGAATGAGAGCAAGAGAGGGAGACAGAGAGAGGGAGAGCAAGCAAGGGAGAGCAAGCAAGGGAGACAGAGTGAGGGAGACAGAGTGAGGGAGACAGAGCGAGGAAGAGCAAGCGAGGGAGAGCGAGGGAGGGAGAGCAAGGGAGGGAGAGTGAGGGAGGGAAAGCGAGGGAGGGAGGGAGAGGGAGAGGGAGGGAGAGCAAGCGAGGGAACAAGGGAGAGCATGGGAAGGAGAGAAAGCGAGGGAGGGAGGGAGAGCAAGCGAGGAAGAGGGAGGGAGGGAGAGCAAGTGAGGGAGAAAGGGAGAGCGAGGCAGGGAGAGCGAGGGAGGGAGGGAGGGAGAGTGTGGGAGGGAGAGTGAGGGAGGGAGAGCAAGCGAGGGAGTAAGGGAGGGAGCGAGGGAGAGCAAGCGAGGAAGGGAGAGCAAGCAAGGGAGCAAGAAAGGGAGAGCAAGTGAGGGAGAGCAAGTAAAGGAAAGGAGAGCAGGAGAGGGAGAGCGAGGTAGGGAGAGTGAGGGAGGGCCAGCAAGGGAGGGAGAGCAAGCGAGGGAGGGAGAACGAGGGAGGGAGAGCGAGGGAGAGCGAGGGAGGGAGGGAGAGCAAGCGAGGGAGCGAGGGAGAGGGAGGTAGGGAGAGCAAGGGAGGGAGAGTGAGAGAGGGAGAGTGAGAGAGGGAGGGAGCGCAAGGGAGGGAGAGCGAGGGAGGGAGGGAGCGCAAGGGAGGGAGAGCGAGGGAGGGAGAGGGAGGGAGAGGGAGGAAGGGAGAGTGAGGAAGGGAGGGAGGGAGAGCAAGGGAGGGGGTAGGGAGAGCGAGGGAGGGAGGGAGAGCAAGGGAGGTAGAGCGAGGGAGGGAGGGTGGGAGAGTGAGGGAGAGCAGGGGAGTGAGGGAGAGCAAGCGAGGGAGAGCGAGGGAGGGAGAGCAAGCAAGGGAGAGCGAATGAGAGCAAGCGAGGGAGACAGAGCGAATGAGTGCAAGAGAGGGAGACAGAGTGAGGAAGACAGCGAGGGAAACAGTGAGGGAGTCAGAGCGAGGGAGAGCAAGCGAGGGAGAGCGAGGGAGAGCAAGGGAGGGAAGTGAGGGAGGGAACGCGAGGGAGGGAGGGAGAGGGAGAGGGAGGGAGAGCAAGCGAGGGAACAAGGGAGAGCATGGGAAGGAGAGAAAGCGAGGGAGGGAGGGAGAGCAAGCGAGGAAGAGGGAGGGAGGGAGAGCAAGTGAGGGAGAAAGGGAGAGCAAGGGAGGGAGAGCGAGGGAGGGAGAGCAAGCGAGGGAGTAAGGGGAGCGAGGGAGAGCAAGCGAGGAAGGGAGAGCAAGCGAGGGAGCAAGGGAGGGAGAGCAAGTGAGGGAAGCAAGTAAAGGAAAGGAGAGCAAGAGAGGAGAGCGAGGTAGGGAGAGTGAGGGAGGGAGAGCAAGGGAGGGAGAGCAAGCGAGGGAGGGAGAGCGAGGGAGGGAGGGAGAGAAAGCGAGGGAGCGAGGGAGAGGGAGGGAGGGAGAGCAAGGGAGGGAGAGCGAGGGAGGGAGCGCAAGGGAGGGAGAGCGAGGGAGGGAGGGAGCGCAAGGGAGGGAGAGTGAGGGAGGGAGAGGGAGGGAGGGAGAGGGAGGGAGAGCAAGTGAGGGAACGAGGGAGAGCAAGGGAAGGAGAGAAAGCAAGGGAGGGAAGGAGAGCAAGCGAGGGAGAGGGAGGGAGGGAGAGCAAGTGAGGGAGCAAGGGAGAGCGAGAGAGGGAGAGTGTGGGAGGGAGAGTGAGGGAGAGCAAGGGAGGGAGAGCAAGCGAGGGAGTGAGGGAGGCCGCAAGGGAGAGCAAGCGAGGAAGGGAGAGCAAGCGAGGGAGGGAGGGAGATAAAGCGAGGAAGAGCAAGCAAGGAAGGGAGAGCAAGAGAGGGAGAGCAAGGTAGGGAGAGTGAGGGAGGTAGAGCAAAGGAGGGAGAGCAAGCGAGGGAGGGAGAACAAGCGAGGGAGGGAGAGCAAGTGAGGGAGGAGAGCGCGGGAGTGAGGGAGAGCGAGGGGGGAGGGAGAGCAAGCGAGGGAGCGAGGGAGAGGGAGGGAGGGAGGGAGAACGAGGGAGGGAGAACGAGGGAGGGAGAGCAAGCAAGGGAGCGAGGGAGGGAGGGAGAGCAAGCAAGGGAGGGATAGTAAGTGAGGGAGCGAGGGAGGGAGAGGGAGGGAGGGAGAGCAAGCGAGGGAGTGAGAGCAAGCGAGGGAGGGAGAGCAAGTGAGGGAGAGCGAGGGAGGGAGATCGAGGGAGGGAGGGAGAGCAAGCGAGTGAGGGAGAGCAAGAGAGAGGGAGGGAGGGAGAGGGAGGGAGTGAGAGGGAGGGAGTGAGAGGGAGGGAGAGCGAGGGAGGGAGAGCGAGGGGGGAGGGAGAGCAACAGAGGAAGAGCAAGGGAGGGTGAGCAAGGGAGAGAGGGAGAGTGAGAAAGGGAGAGCAAGGGAAGGAGAGCATGCAAGGGAGTGAGGGAGGGATGGAGAGCAAGTGAGGGAGGGAGAGCAAGCAAGGGAGGGAGGGAGAGCAAGCGAGGGAGAGCAAGCAAGGGAGGGAGAGCAAGTGAGGGAGAGCGAGTGAGAGAGGGAGAGGGAGGGAGGGAAAGCGAGGGAGGGAGAGTGAGGGAGGGAGAGCGAGGGAGGGAGGTAGAGCGAAGGAGAGAGGGAGAGCAATGGATGGAGAGCGAGGGAGGGAGAGAGAGCAAGCAAGAGAGCGAGGGAGAGCGAGAGAGAGGGAGCGAGGGAGAATGGGATAGGGAGGGAGGGAAAGCCAGGGAGGGAGAGCGAGGGAGGGAGAGCAAGGGAGGGAGACTGAGGGAGGGAGAGTGAGGAAGGGAGGCAGGGAGAGCAAGGGAGGGGGAGGGAGAGCGAGGGAGGGAGGGAGAACGAGGGAGGGAGGGTGGGAGAGCGAGGGAGAGCAGGGGAGTGAGGGAGAGCAAGCGAGGGAGAGCAAGGGAAAGAGAGCAAGCAAGGGAGAGCGAATGAGAGCAAGCGAGGGAGACAGAGCGAATGAGAGCAAGAGAGGGAGACAGAGAGAGGGAGAGCAAGCAAGGAAGAGCAAGCGTGGGAGACAGAGCGAGGGAGACAGAGTGAGGGAGACAGAGCGAGGGAGAGCAAGCTAGGGAGAGAGAGGGAGGGAGAGCAAGGGAGGGAGAGTGAGGGAGGGAAAGCAAGGGAGGGAGGGAGAGGGAGAGGGAGGGAGAGCAAGCGAGGGAACAAGGGAGAGCATGGGAAGGAGAGAAAGCAAGGGAGGGAGGGAGAGCAAGCGAGGAAGAGGGAGGGAGGGAGAGCAAGTGAGGGAGAAAGGGAGAGCGAGGGAGGGAGCGCGAGGGTGGGAGGGAGTGTGTGGGAGGGAGAGCGAGGGAGGGAGAGCAAGCGAGGGAGTAAGGGAAAGAGCGAGGGAGAGCAATCGAGGAAGGGAGAGCAAGCGAGGGAGCAAGGGAGGGAGAGCAAGTGAGGGAGAGCGAGGTAGGGAGAGTGAGGGAGGGAGAGCAAGGGAGGGAGAGCAAGCGAGGGAGGGAGAGCGAGGAAGGGAGAGCGAGGGAGAGGGAGGGAGGGAGAGGGAGCGAGGGAGAGCAAGGGAGGGAGAGCGAGAGAGGGAGGGAGCACAAGGGAGGGAGAGCGAGGGAGGGAGGGAGCGCAAGGGAGGAAGAGCGAGGGAGGGAGGGAAAGGGAGGGAGGTAGAGTGAGGAAGGGAGGGAGGGAGAGCAAGGGAGGAGGGAGGGAGAGCGGGAGAGCGGGGGAGTGAGGGAGAGCAAGCGAGGGAGAGCGAGGGAGGGAGAGCAAGCAAGGGAGAGCGAATGAGAGCAAGCGAGGGAGACAGAGCGAATGAGAGCAAGAGAGGGAGACAGAGTGAGGGAGAGCAAGCAAGGGAGAGCAAGCGAGGGAGACAGAGCGAGGGAGACAGAGTGAGGGAGTCAGAGCGAGGGAGAGCAAGCGAGGGAGAGCGAGAGAGGGAGATCAAAGGAGGGAGAGTGAGGAAGGGAAAGCGAGGGAGGGAGGGAGGGAGGGAGAGGGAGGGAGAGCAAGCGAGGGAACAAGGGAGAGCATGGGAAGGAGAGAAAGCGAGGGAGGGAGGGAGAGCAAGTTAGGGAGAAAGGGAGAGCGAGGGAGGGAGAGGGAGGGAGGGAGGGAGAGTGTGGGAGGGAGAGCGAGGGAGGGAGGGAGAGCAAGCGAGGGAGTAAGGGAGGGAGCGAGGGAGAGCAAGCGAGGAAGGGAGAGCAAGCGAGGGAGCAAGGGAGGGAGAGCAAGTGAGGGAAGCAAGTAAAGGAAAGGAGAGCAAGAGAGGGAGAGCGAGGTAGGGAGAGTGAGGGAGGGAGAGCAAGGGAGGGAGAACAAGCGAGGGAGGGAGAGCGAGGGAGGGAATGCGAGGGAGAGCGAGGGAGGGAGAGCAAGCGAGGGAGCGAGGGAGAGGGAGGGAGGGAGAGCAAGGGAGGGATAGCGAGGGAGGGAGCGCAAGGGAGGGAGAGCGAGGGAGGGAGGGAGCGCAAGGGAGGGAGAGGGAGGGAGGGAGAGGGAGGGAGAGCAATGAGGGAACGAGGGAGAGCCAGGGAAGGTGAGAAAGCAAGGGAGGGAAGGAGAGCAAGTGAGGGAGAGAGAGGGAGGGAGGGAGAGCAAGTGAGGGAGCAAGGGAGAGTGAGGGAGGGAGGGAGAGTGTGGGAGGGAGAGCAAGCGAGGGAGTGAGGGAGGCCGCGAGGGAGAGCAAGCGTGGAAGGGAGAGCAAGCGAGGGAGGGAGGGAGAGCAAGCGAGGGAGAGCAAGCAAGGAAGGGAGAGCAAGAGAGGGAGAGCAAGGTAGGGAGAGTGAGGGAGGTAGAACAAAGGAGGGAGAGCAAGCAAGGGAGGGAGAACAAGCGAGGGAGGGAGAGCAAGTGAGGGAGGAGAGCGCTGGAGCGAGGGAGAGCGAGGGGGAGGGGGAGCAAGGGAGCGAGGGAGCGAGGGAGGGAGGGAGGGAGGGAGAGCAAGGAAGGGAGAGCAAGCGAGGGAGAGTGAGGGAGGGAGGGAGGGAGGAAGGGAGGGAGGGAGAGGGAACACGAGGGAGGGAGAGCAAGGGAGGGAGAGCGAGGGAGGGAGGGAGAGCAGGCAAGGGAGACCGAGAGAGAGGGAGCGAGGGAGAGAGGGAGAGGGAGGGAGGGAAAGCGAGGGATGGAGTGTGAGGGAGGGAGAGTGAGGAAGGGAGGGAGGGACAGCGACGGAGACTGAGGGAGCGAGGGAGAGCAAGCGAGGGAGAGCGAGGAAGGGAGAGCAAGCAAGGGAGAGCAAGGAAGAGCAAGCGAGGGAGACAGAGCGAATGAGAGCAAGAGAGGGTGACAGAGCGAGGGAGACAGAGAGAGGGAGAGCAAGCAAGGGAGAACAAGCGAGGGAGACAGAGCGAGGGAGACAGAGCGAGGGAGAAGGAGCGAGGGAAACAGAGAGAGGGAGACGGAGCGAGGGAGACAGAGCGAAGGAGAGCAAGTGAGGGAGAGCGAGGGAGGGAGAGCGAGGAAGGGAGAGCGAGGGAGGGAGAGCGAGGGAGGGAGGGAGAGTGAGGGAGGAAGAGCAAGCGAGGGAGACAGAGCGAATGAGAGCAAGAGAGGGTGACAGAGCGAGGGAGACAGAGAGAGGGAGAGCAAGCAAGGGAGAACAAGCGAGGGAGACAGAGCGAGGGAGACAGAGAGAGGGAGACGGAGCGAAGGAGACAGAGCGAAGGAGAGCAAGTGAGGGAGAGCGAGGGAGGGAGAGCGAGGAAGGGAGAGCAAGGGAGACAGAGGGAGGGAAGGAGGGAGATGGAAGGAGGGAGAGGGAAATAGAGTGAGGGAGAGGAAATAGAGTGAGGGAGAAGGAAACAGAGAGAGGGGGAGACAGAGGGAATGAGGGAGAGGGAGAGGGAAGGAAGGAGGGAGAGGGAAGGAGAGAGAGGGAAGGAGAGAGAGGGAAATAGATTGAGGGAGAGGGAAATAGAGTGAGGGAGAGGGAAATAGAGTGAGGGAGAGGGAAAAAGAGTGAGGGAGAAGGAAACTGAGAGAGAGGGAGACCGAGAGAGAGAGAGAGAGTTAGACAGTCAGAGTGAGTGAGACAGAGAAAGAGGGGGAGTGAGACAGTCAGAGTGAATGAGACAGAGGGAGAGATGGAGAGAGGGAGTGAGAGAGTCAGAGTGAGTGAGACAGAGGGAGACAGAGAGACAGAGGGAGAGAGGGAGAGAGAGGGAGGGAGTGAGAGGGAGAAAGAGGGAGGGAGAGGGAGAAAGAGAGGGAGGGAGAGAGAGAGAGAGAGAGATAGAGAGAGAGAGAGAGAGAGAGAGATGTGTGTATGCCGGGTCTGGTGGCTCAGTGGACAAAGGTGTCTGCTGCAGGGACCTGTGATCAACCTCATGGTCACAGGATTTTTTGCTCTAGCCCTGCCCCCTTCCCCACTGACCCCGCCCCCACCGGTGTGGCCCTCAGACACAAACCGCACTGTAAATTTGGCCCTGAGAGAAAGTTTGTGAGTACCCAGGTATTACCTGCTCATAGCTAGGAGCAGATAGTTCACACCTCATGTTCACCTGCTGTGGGTGCGCCAGGTTGGAGACTACTTAACTGTGAGGTGCATCTCTCTGCATGTAGGTGCTGTCTGCAGAACACCCTAGAGAGGCACTTGAAAAGTACAGCTATCGCAATCCACCTCTGCATACTCAGGGAGTGCCATGAAGCAGCCCAGTGGTTGAAACCCTGCTATTTAAATCCAGTTACACATATGTGTTTGGCACGCTGTACTAAAAAGTTAACCGATAAAGAAAAGAGCAGCCTTATTTGATACCGGCATCTATCTATTGGTGTGATCAGGAATAGTTATCAGATAGAAGAGCACCATCCAGCCTTTGTCTAGGAAGAGGCTGGATCACCCCTGCATTCGTGGAGCCCCGCAAAGGGTAAGAAAATGCATCAAGTCACAATCACGAATACCTGCACCTAAGGACTCCTGAGTTGGCGCTAGACAAACCCTAGTAATGTAACATGAGAAATTGCTCTGCTGTCTAAAACTTAAATCCATGGACATCATTTAGGGGTTGAAGCTGCAAACCCTGGCTTGCCCCTTACGAACCCTGGCTCTCTGCGTGTGCGACTCCTTGCCTCAGCAGTGGCAAAGTAAGTGCCAGGAACACATTATGGGGGCTCTTCATTCCTTATTGTCTGCTTGTCTTCCATTATACTAATAATGAATAATATTCTGTTATTCACTAGTAGTGTAATAAAAATGAAGCACACTTAGGACCAATAGTGGCAACTGTGGTAAGTAAAATTGGTTTTAAATGTATGTTATATTCATGCTTGTGCGTGAGAGAGTGTTTAACTGAGAGAGAGCATGGGTATGAGCGAGAAAATGATTCTGTATGAGTAAGCATGTGTGTGTGTCAGTGAAAGTGAGTTAGAGTCAAGCGACAGTAGTGAGTGAGATTCTCTGAGACTGAGGCCCAGATTTGCGAATCTTTGATGCAAGGCTATGCTGCACCAAAGTTGCTACAATGCCTTGCGTCAAAAGGTAAGAGGAAATGTGCCCCACATCTAATAAGATATGGTGCATTTATTCTCTCCCCATGCACTGGTGCACTTTTGGCAGCCATGCGCCAACGCACATAGCATTGTGCCAGAGAGCAAAGTGGGTGCATTTTCTGAAGCATAAGTTTTGTATTGGGTGAGAAAGTTGCAATGATGTTACCACAGTCTGCGCACTCCTGCAAAGTCGATGCCTCTACTACTGAAGCATAAAGAAGCCATTTACATATGATTGTGCGCACTTTATAAATAAACAAACTATGCCTGAAAATGTCCAGAAGACACGGTCTGTGCTGCATGAATGGTTCACTTAAAATGTTCCTGAAGCAGGTGATTATTATAACCCACATTCTTCTGATATGAATCATATTAAATTCGGCTCCTAGATATCTAGCAATGCATTCGTATTTCGTTTTATGTAGCGTGATATTCTAGTCTGTCTCGTATGTCTGTTGATTTTTAACACTAACCCACTCATGAGGATGTTTTTACAATAACTGTGCGGACCAGCCCAAAGTCTGGTAATATGTTTTTTTCAGTTGCTCTCGAAAGCACTGTCCCATTAGTAATCACTTGATCCTGTTTTGTTGCAGGTCACAGTGAGATCGTCCCCACTATTGAATGTTCAGCTTCAGAAATGACCGTGTCTTTCAAGAAGTGTCTGCTGCAGAGGCTCAAGTACAGCATCACAGGCATGCGTTTAAATACCTCGGACCCGAACTGCAGCGACCCTACTTATATGGACGTGGTGGGAGGTGTATATTTGATCAAAGCCCAATCCATTCCAGTGGTAGGATTCTGCGGAACTGAGATGACGGTAAGGAGAGGTGCACCATGCAGTGAAAGTGGCTGCTGCGTTATCAAGGGCAGGATATTTATCTGGTATTTTAGCACCTGGAGAGCTCGGTGGAGGAATGTTAACTCACCTCTGAGGATTTAATAATGCCTCATAGCAGCCGAGGGTAAAATCAGGATTTTCTCAGCCTGCTTCTGTTCAACCAATTCATGTTAGAATTGTAGACACTTCCAAAGACAGAGAGTAAGCAGCGAAGGAGAAGTAAAAACTGATGGCAGCTTTTCAGACTTTTCCGATTAACGCAGACTTGTTTTGTTTTATGGGGAGCATGCTCCATCAAAGGCAGAAATCTCTGTGACTTATTCACAATCTGCATTTTGTAGCATGTAAAGTAGCAGTACTACTCGAGTACTACAAAATGCACTTCACAAACTGCGGCAAAAGTAAGAAGCTGTTTTGTCAGTAAAGGTGAGAGGGACAAGGGGAAGAGGCTGGAAAATGGGGAATACTTCTTACACAATGGGAGGCGTTTACGGAAATTTAAGAAGGGATTAAGTGGGAAGTTTTAATGCAAACACACATTCACAAAAGAGTAAGACCATTGCTCCGTGTGTGAAGTGTCCATGATTAACTTTACACTCATAAAATTTGTAGTAGGCTTCACTTCTCGATTTGAGGGGGTGAGGGCATGTAAGTCTACACCTGCATGTACATCTACACTTAGAAATGGTGAACAGCAAACTAGTGCAGAGTTACACATAGCTGCTGCAGTAAATATATGTCAGTTAATATACATGCATATATTTACCTTTATTAATAGGTTTCTCTGAGTCGAAAGAGGGATTCATATCAGACATCAGCGTTCCTAAACTAATTCCAACAGATATTTATATCTTTATATTATTGTGCCATACCTCATAGTAATTGCCTCTGTTCACCCTCTGACTCTAAGGGGCAGATTTATGTTAACTGGCGCATCCCGAGGGATGTGCCAGTTAACGTGCGCCACAGTGCGCCACAGCTACGCCACACCATGGTGCAAAAACTGTGCCGGAAATGTGTTGCATTGTTGGAGTTGCGTCGCAAGCGCGACGCAGCTCCAGCAAGGCTCGGGGTGCCCCATTCTACTAATGCTGCATCAAGCCTTACACCTGCTTCAAGCAGGCGCAGGGTTTTGACGCAGCATTGCCCTGAAAGTGACTGAGTGAAATCTCATAGATTTCACTCAGCCACTTTCAGGAGGCGTTCCCGCGCAGGAACGCCCCCCCCCCCCTGCGCAGGAACGCCTCCTTATGGCGCAGTGCTTTACAACGTGACGCATCTCCTAGATGTGTCACGTTGTAAATAGGGCACATTGTTTGGGCCGCAGTTGCGTCAAATAAAGTGACGCAATTGCGGCGCAAAGAGGCGCAACGGCCTCATAAATCTGCCCCTTAGAGTCTGTAATGCCTTCCCCATCTCCCTCTGTGAGACCTACGTGTCACAGCCATCTCTTTTCCCAGTTAAACATCGCTATGAACTCTCTCTGGAGCCCTGACATCCCTCTCACCACACTCATCATGTACAAAGGAGTAGTTATATTAATGCCGTTCCATAAACAAAGAAGCCATAATCTGCACGTACAGTTTTTGCTACAGATCTGTGCAAGACTGATGTAAACTGTCCCTAGTCTATCCACTACAGCCAAGAAGAGAGAACTGGATTGTTTATACAACAGGGAATACATTTAGTTGAGCGGAATCCCTGAGTAAATGTGAACTGCGGTCATTTTGGTGGTTTTTGTTTATTTATATTTTTGTAAAAAACAGTAAATATTCAATTTGAGATGCCAATAAACTACTTTGATAAGTAACTTTGGGCCAGATGGAGGTAATTCCGAAATACCGAGTCACAGAATCGCTATTAAGGACTTGATATTTCCGATGTAGGTAAAAAACTTGGTAAAAAGTACAGATTCGGTAATAATCGCTAAAAAATAGCGATTTCATACAAGTCGGTAAAAAAATTACCGAATCCCCATTACTGAATCGGTATTACCGATTCTCTAATACCGATTCTGTAATGCTGATTCTGTAATTAGCGATTCGGTAATTCAAAATTCTATAATTGTCGAATCAGCCAATTCTGTGCATCCACATGACCTCACACCCAGGAAGTGGCCACAACCATGCAGGTGAACTGTATCTGTAGCTGTTGGAGAGGCAGGGAGCAGGAGCAAGTGCAGAGGAACTGCACAGCCACCACCCAGATAACACAGAGGAACTGCACCATGGCCTCACATGAGAAGGGGAAGAATGCTGCTGCAAGGGAAAGGAAGCACAAAATCAGTGAGAGGGAGTTGGAGGTCCTCTTAGAGGATGTTGTCAAAGACCATGACCAGCTCTTTGGCAAAAGATCACTGAACGTCCCTGAGTCTCAGAAAAGGAGCATTTGGCTGGCGATCCAGCAGAAGATCAATGTGATTGGCGTCACACATCGCACAACTGAGGACTTAAAAAAGCCATGGTATGACCTGAGGGCACGTACGAAGGAGAGGGTGGCTGACCGACAGAAACAAGCGGGGAAGACAGGTGGGGGAAGCTCCATAGCGCCTGCTCCTACTGCCCTAGGTCAACTGGTAGAATCCACCCTCCAGCAAGAGAGCGTCAGTGGCATCGGGGACATGGATAGCTCAGCAACAGCATCCAGGAGACCAGGTAAGATGCATGCACAGCATGCTGTCTCCCCTCCCTAACCCCAATCCCCCTGCAAGAATCCCACTCCAGAACATGTTTTGTGTAAGATCAGCAATGCATCATGAGAAATGTAGTCCCTATCAACTGGTAGCAAATCAGCCAGTCCCCAATAAGCATAGGCATGTCACACACATCAATAGATGAGATAGCGGAGGACAGATAGCTACAATGTCAGTTGTGAAATTTATTTGCAGACAGATGCTGGCAGAAAAGTGAGTAATAGTACATTCTGTATCCACAGGCTGAACAGCGCTCCAGGCTGCAGAAGGGTAGGCTGGCAAGGCCTCCAGGGAGGGAAACACAATTGAGGAGGAAGTCATGTCACCTGCAGACACTACACCAACATCCCCACCACCACCACCACCACGATCAAAGAGGTACACAGTCGCTACACTCCAGGAGATAGATGCCACAGAGGAGAACAGGCAGGAAGCCCAACAGATCACACCGGGTGATGACACACAGGCATCTGGGGCACAGTCCCCCAGGGAGGAAACCACCACAGATGCCCGTAGATGGCGACAGAGGGCACAGAGTCCTGACGCTGATTGATCCAGTGTCTTCTCTGGACTGGAGGGGCAGATGCTCAAAGTGCAGCGCATGCAGGGGAGGACACTGAGGGCCATTCAACAACAGATGGTGGCAAACTACAGGAAGGTTGATAACATGAGGAGGCCATCTACTGCCTCAACAATACTGTGGCAGAGGGAATAAAGGAGGTGTCGTAGGCAGTGAGGCAGTTATGTGGCAGAATGGATGGTGAGCACGCTTCAAGGCAGAGAGGCAGGTAGGTACTTGCAGGCTTCACCAAGTCTGTGAACAGGCTGTGCAATGCAACCGATGTGCTCAGTCGGAGATCTGTTGCCATGCAACTTGAAATGGCAAAGTGCAGCCGTGAGGTTCCTCAAGGCCTGGTCACAGTCACCAGTGCCGTAGAGGTGATGCAGACTAACCAAATTGCTGCCACTGGTACAAGGGATGTGGACAAGAGTGAGGAGGCAAGCAGTCACAGCACTTAAACCCCCCTTACCAGAGAGCAGGAGGCGCAGTGTTAGGCATGGTTCTGCTGCAGGACACAGCGCTGGTGAGGACAGTGTGCATTCTGAATGCAGCACTGGTGTGCGGGGGTGCAGGAGATAGGCACAACCCTCTAATCCCATTCTGTTGTGGGTGACGTAGCCCATTGGACACATAGCTGGTGTTACGGTGTGCTGGATAATTGCCTGTTGTAAGGTCTATTAAACACCCTGACACAAATGCATTAACTGGCTTTGTCTTATTACTAACTCAGGAATAATTTTGTGTGATCTCTGACCATCTCTGTCTCCCATCTGCTGCAGCTGCACCACCTGCTGCACTGTGCTGTGGCTATGTACCTTCCTCACCCTCATCCTCCTCTTCAGAATCACACATTTCCACAGGTGTCCCCCTCTTAGTGGTAAGGTTATGCAGCATGGCACATGCAGCTATGATTTTGCAGCAGACCAGGGGCTGGTACTGCCGTGCACCTCCACTTTGTGCAGGCAGCGGAACCGGCTTTTGAGGAGTCCAAATGTTCGCTCAACCACATTGCGTGTTGATCTATGTACAACATTGTATCGCCTTTTCACTTGGGGCGGATGGGTGCAGGTACGGAGTCAGAATGAAAGAGCACACCACATAGGCACTGTCACCTGTGTGTGTGAAGTAAGTAAGTAATTCACAGTCTACAATCGCAGAAACAGGTGTATCCTTCGGGGGTGTCACATGTACATACCTAGCAGGTAGCCTTCTCCAAATTCAACTGCAACGAGACAGGTATAGATCCCAATGTTCCTGAATATTTATGAATCATGGGTGCTCCCTGGGAATTTTGCAACTATGTCGGTGATGATGGAAGACGCATCACATATGACCTGGACATTAATCGAATGTGTGGATTTGCGATGGCGGTAGATGTACTCAGTCGCAGCAGGGGGGGGCAGATTGGTATATGTGTCCCGTCAATGCAACCATTGACGTGTGGAAACTGGGCCTTCTGATAAAAGTCCAACTTGGTCTTCAGCAGTTCTGCCTGTGTGCTGGGGAATTTGATGTAGTGTGGCACCTTTTGCAACATGGCATCCAGGAATTTCTTGAAAAAACGCGACAGGCAACTCTGTGAGACTCCACCAGCCACAGCTATTACCCCTTGGTAACTGACTGAAGCCAGGAGGTGCAGACAACAGAGTACCTGTGCATGAGTGGGTATTGCGTGCGCCCTTGGTGTCTGCTGCTCCAAGAGTGGGTGCAGGTCCCGTATCAGGTCCAGGATGGTAATAGTATTGCCTAGACTGTTGTACTTTTATGTCAACTTGCCGGTCTATGTTCCAACCAGAATTTTCCGGGAACTGGAAACACTGACCAGGCGACTAATCTGGAGCACGGGATGACCTAGAGTTGCCCTGAAAACACTGTACGCCGCGACGGCACATGGGGGGTTATCTGTCCCTAACCATGAACTCTACTACCTAGCAGCGCAGCTACAATGGGTTGCCTACTGGTTAAGTGGTAAGAATTTGATTGACACGACCTCGGCTGACACGGTCATGACAGTGACTCAGATACACAAACTGTTTCATCCTCTAGCCAAAAAGGGCTGCCCAGACCAGTTGCACCTCGCTGTGGCTAGAAAGTGTTACGTGAGAAGCCTGAAGCTCACAAGTTCTGTTGCGCCGTATGCCCCTAATCTACCTCTGTTGGGGACACCCTGGGAAGGAGGCGCTCTCACAGAAGCAGCGCTGAGTGGTTGGACGAACGCTGATTTGGAAAGTTTGGGAGACTTCTATGCAGAGAGTACTCTGCTCTCGTTTGAGTCCCTGGTAGCTAGCATGGGGATGCCACCTGGACAATTCCTGACACATGCGACACTTATCCGACTACTAACACAAGCTGGGAGTGACCTGCCAGAGGAACTACCGACTCATTTACTGATTCAATACCTGCATATGATGGGCAACGGTTCTCACGTGATAAATTGGCTTGTCCAAGCACTGCATACGCATACACAATTTTCGTCACAACGCCTACCAGACAAATGGACTAGTGACAGAGGCCGCACCTGGACAGACAAGGAATGGGCGTTAGTGCTAGCTGTAGCCACTTGTGTCCCACGCAACTCCCGATTCAAGATTATACAATATTATATTGTGCACCGTGCATACTTATCCCCAGACAAAATCAATAGATACTTTGGTCTCGACTCAACGGCATACCCCGGATGTGGACTTGTAGATGCGCAACTGCTACACATACTTTGGGCCTGCCCTCTTCTGAATGAATATTGGAAATTAGTTTCGACCACAATGGCAATGCAACGGGGAGCGATTTATCACACACCTGGGAAACTTGCCTGTTGGGTCTTTTCAAGAGGATGGTGCAGACAAAAGTGCGGGCTAGATTCTGGGATCTAGGGCTGATTACTGCGAAACGCCTTATAACCAAACGATGGAAAAACAGACTACCCCCACAAGCCACACACTGGCATGCCTCATTTGATAATTGGGCGAGGGCAGAGAGTGTAGCTCTACACAGAGAGGAGACGGCGGGACTGCGCATGTTCCCTATAACGCAGGACTGGGATAATACCCTGACCGCTTACCACCGAGTGTGTCTACAGAACGGTATCATTTAGACCTGAGTACATTGAGACTGCTGTTCTATCTGCACCCGCTTGTCCTCCACCCCCTCCCCCACTCTTCCAAACCATTCATTCCCCTCTTCCCTCCCCTTCCCCGCCCCCACTATCCCCCCACTCGCCGCGCAGATATTGCTCCCCTGCGGGCACCGGATTGGACCTCTAAATCAACACTCCTGTCCTCTCTTCTCCCCCTCCCCCCCCCGCCGCATCCCGCCTACAGTGCTTTACAACCCGTAGCCACAGGAGTAAATATGACCCCACACACGCCCGAGCTTGACTGTCCCGACTGAACCACACATTCATACATTTGGCCTTGCCTAGTCTTTAGTCTATATATTCCCAGGTTGCTGTTCACAGTTTTTAGTTCTGGACAAAATTTGAGTAAACACTGCATAGCTGTCACATCTGGTTTTCCACAGTACCGGAGATGTAGAATGTCTGTTGCTTCAACCTGTTCATTCCTTTGCAGGAGACTTGAGAAACGTATAGCTTATTCAGCGAATCGCTGTTGTTAATATGCGACGGATTATCTCGGTTTGTTGTGCAACTATAACCAATGACCTTGTCATAACTGTGTATACTACCCTTGCCTTAATCTTGGTGTCTCTTGTTTGTATTTACAAATGTGACTTGACAACTGAGACATGTACTGACTACACTATGCATGGGTTATGACATTACTCCGTGTCTGTATATTTGCCAAATGCATATCTAAAACAAAAAATGCAATTAAAGATATTCAAACAAAAAAATTCAGGTCCAGGATGGTGGTAGCCTGTACCTCTCATGGATTTCAGCCTCAGTCAGTTGCAACAGTGTAGCACGCAGTCTGTACACGCTCTCCTCCCGTCTCCAGATCCTCAGTCCTGCTGCTTGCAAACGTAGACGCCTTGCTGTCATGTAGAGGGCCGCCACTGTGGTCACACTGTTGCATTTTGGGGATATTTATATGCAGTGCACCTGGTTACCACCTTCTGTGAGTCAGTGCTAATTACCGATTCTTAAATACCGATTTCTAGCAAATCCGGTATTACCGATTTTTTGGTACATCGCATTTGCTATTTTTTACCGATTCTTTATTTACCGATTCGGTATTTTTGTCTGCCAATCGGTAAATAAGGAATCAGTAACTGGTTTCCCTTATTTTTACTGATTCCTGATTACCGCTGGAGTTTGGTAATACCTACATCGCACATGGCTAAATACTGGTCGGTAACGCTGAAATTTACAGAATTTCGGCGTTACCGACCGGTTTTAGCCACCTACATCTGGGCCTTTGTGCTTTATTTTTCGGCTTCAATGTTTCTGCACTGTGGCAGGTGCTTGGTTTTCTATAAATTATATAAATAGAATGCTGCAGAGAAGAAGTTGTTTATAGCAAATAATAATAAGTCCAGCAATAAAACACTTAATTGCAAGAATCACAACTTCCCACTAATAAACTGTCAATTTGCAAAGAGCCACAAACAAGTGCATTGAATGGTGAAGGCTGTAGGCTGGCACCTCACCTTCGAAAGGTGATGTGGGAGGAAACAGGGTCCAACAGCTAAACTGTGGAATTTGGATCCTGGAGAACTGGGTTTTAACCCAGGTTTCAGCACTTTATTCAAATTGTGTGATCCTGGGCAAATCTCTGTGGATAAGATGAAGCCACCACTGGAAATCTCCTCAGAAGGCAATTAGGTTATCACACAATTCAGCTGTCTTCTATTTGACTATCAGTTACCAGTATTTACAGTAGTGAACAAGAGTAGGGCTTGGGTCAGTGATTAACAGCACTTTGAAGTGTATATTAGTGCAGGGTGAGTGTTTGCCATTTCCTACGGAGTCTTTTTTTACAGCCTCTACGACACTGGAATACATATATGGTAGAGGTGGATCAGAATGATAATATCAACTGTCAATACCAGCACATGCTCATGGGAGGAGCAAAGAAGTGCCAAAGTGGTAGAAATGGGGTTTCTGGTTGGCAGACGTATGCACCCTGTCCAAGCAGGAATCATCACTCTAGTCAGGGTATGTTAGATACACACTTACAAATAAACTGTGCTCACCCTCTGGTAGCTTGACACAGAGCAGTCAGGCTTATCTAAAGAGGCAAAGTGTGTAGTATTTCTGCAACACCCACACACAGTAACACAATGAGAACACAACAAAAATACTCCACACACGGTTAGAAAAATAATAGAGTAAAACAATACCATAACGACAAAAATCCAATAAGTAGAGTCAGAGTTATGAATTTTAAAAAAAGAAATCAAACAAAGGGCTTAGAAGCAAATAGTGCTTTTGGGTTACTTGAGGTTGCGCTGGACTGGGCATATCCAAAGTTCAGGCTGACCACAATGGAGGGCAGGCCAGATGCAGGACTCAAGCAGGTCCTGCTGAAAAAGTACCTTGGATGGAGCAAGTGTTCATTGATGACTCAATGCGTTGGTTCTGATCCACGCAGACAATGAAAGCTTTGTTGTCGAACCCCTTTAGGAAGCAGGCACAGCGTAATCGTCAACCCGCACTGTCCGTCGTCGTTAAGCTGCGAAGTCCATCGAAGCGGTGTCGAATGGCTCCTGTGTCAGCATTGAAGGGCAATGTGTTGGGTCAGATCGGTGCAAATTAGCCACTGTGCCGGTTTTGATGGTTCTGGACAGCAGAACCTCACTTTCACGGTCCAGGACTAGATTGGCACCACTTGGCAGGGCAGTACTCACAGATTGTAAAGTTGCCGTGCTGTTACAGATTTGTAGGAAGTCATGGATGACAATGATACTTCTGAACAGGGCGCAAGCCAGCAAGCCTTTGGAGTCACTCGGGGTTCAAGTGAGATAAGTCCAGTCCATGTCTTCAGTAGAGCAGAGATCAGCAGGCAGCAGGGAGTCACAGCAAAGAGGAAAATCAGTTCTTCAATTAATCAATCAATCAGGAGTTTGTTAAAGCGCGACTACTCACCCGTGAGGGTCTCAAGGCGCTAGGGGTAGGGGGGGAAGGGAGGGTGCAGGTTCCATTCCATCAAGGAGGGGGTCTGTCGAAGAGCCAGGTTTTGAGGTTTCTTGCGAAGATGGGGAGCGATGTTGTCTGTCTGAGGTGGAGCGGAAGGGCGTTCCATGCTTTGGCCGCGAGGAAGGAGAAGGAGCGGCCTCCCGATATGGTCTTTCTGGTGCGAGGGACCACGGCGTAGGAAAGCTGGGCTGATCGTAGGGTCCTTTGGGGTGCGTGGAATTTGAGTCGGCTGCTCAGTTATGCTGGTCCGGTGCCGTGGAGGGCCTTGTGTGCGTGGGTGAGCATCTTAAAGGTGATTCTCGCCTCGACGGGGAGCCAGTGGAGTGTGCGCAGGTGCTGGGAGATGTGGCAGGGTTTTGGCAGGTTGAGGACCAGTCTTGCGGCGGCGTTCTGGATGTTCTGTAGCTTGCGGATGAGGTTTTTGTTTATTCCAGCGTAGAGTGCGTTGCAGTAGTCGAGTCTGCTGGTGACCAGGGCGTGAGTGATTGTCTTTCGGTGTTCGAGGGGGATCCATTTGAAGGTCTTACGAAGGAGGCGGAGGGTGTGGAAGCAGGAAGATGAGACAGAGTTGATCTGGCGGTCCATTTTGAGCTCAGAGTCCAGGATGATTCCCAGGTTGCGTGCGTGGTCTGTGGGGGTTGGCGGGTTTCCGAGGGCGGTGGGCCACCAGGTGTCGCTCCAGGCGTCGGGGTTTGGACCCATGATGAGTACTTCTGTTTTGTTGGTGTTTAGTTGTAGGCAGCTGTTTTTCATCCATTTGGCGATGGCTTCCATGCCTTCTCGAAAGTTGCGCCTGGCGGTGTTGGGCTCTTTGGATAGGGAGAGGATGAGCTGGGTGTCGTCTGCGTATGACACGATGTTGAGTCCGTAGGTTCTGACGATGGGGGCAAGTGGAGCCATGTAGACGTTGAAGAGCGTCGGGCTGAGGGACGAGCCCTGGGGGACTCCGCAGGTGGTAGGTGTGGGGTCCGAGAGGAAAGGGGGGAGTCTGACCCGCTGCGTCCTGCCGGAGAGGAAGGAGCAGATCCAGTCGACTCCCTTGTCCTGGATTCCTGCATCGTAGAGTCTGCGTATTAGGGTGGGGTGGGAGACTGTGTCGAACGCCGCTAATAGGTCGAGGAGGATGAGGGCTACTGTTTCTCCTTTGTCCAGTAAGGTGCGGATGTCGTCTGTTGCGGCGAGGAGGGCGGTTTCCGTACTGTGTTTTTTTTCTGAAGCCGGATTGGGAGGAGTCGAGGATGTTGTGTTCTTCAATGAATGTGGCGAGTTGGCTGTTGATGGCTTTCTCGATGACTTTCGCTGGGAACGGGAGCAGGGAGATGGGTCTGTAGTTTTTGAGGTCGGTGGGGTCCGCTGAGGGTTTCTTCAGGAGGGGGTTGACCTCGGCGTGTTTCCAGTCGTCGGGGAACGAGGCGGTCGCCAGGGAGCGGTTGATGGTGTGGCAGAGCATGGGTGCGATGGTGTTGGCGGCTCTGTTGAAGATGTGGTGGGGGCAACGGGGTCCGTGGGGGCCCCTGAGTGGATTGACTTCATTGTCTTCAGTGTGTCTTCGGTGGTGAGGGCTGTCTAGTCATCAATCACGAGTTTCCGGGTGTCGGGGGTGGTTGGTGAGGGTTCAGTGTGTTGGTTGTCTTCGTCGAAGTTGTCGTAGATGCTCTTGATTTTGTGGTGAAAAAAGATGCTGAGTTTGTCGCAGAGGTCTTGTGAGGGAGGGATGTCAGTAGACTCGCTGGTGGGTTGGGCGGACTCCTTGATGATGCTGAAGAGTTCCTTGCTGTTGTGTGCGTGGGTGGAGATTCTGTCTTCAATCGCTTTTTTCCTCGTTTCTCTGATAGGTTGATGGCGGGCGTTGGTGGCGGCTCTGAAGTTGTTGTGGGCTTCTGTGGATTTGGTGTTTCTCCAGGTCTTTTCGAGGCGGCGGCATGTGCGCCTGGACTCTCGAAGTTCGGTGGTAAACCATCTGGCTTTCTTGGCACGGGTATTGTTGTTTTTCTTGAGGGGGGCTATGGTGTTGGTGCTGTCCGAGATCCATCTATGCAGGGTTCGGGCTGCGGTGTTGGGGTCGTCGTTTTCCGTGATGGTTGGGGTGCAGTTGTTGAGTGAGGAGGTGAGCTGGTCATCTGTGATTTTGGTCCAGTTTCTTTGTGGAAGCAGGTGCTGGTGTCTGTGGATGGTGGGTGTTCTGAAGGTGAAGTGGACGCAACAATGGTCGGTCCATGGGAGTTCGGTGGTGTGGCTGAAGGTGATGGAGTTTCCTGTAGTGAAGAGGGGGTCGAGGGTGTGTCCTGCTGAGTGCGTGGGCTCGGTCCAGAGCAGCAGTCAAGCAGAGTGGCAATCTGTGCAGCACAGCACTCCTTACTCATGGCAGAGTTCTTCACATGTCCAGTAGTGTACTGTTTTGGTAGGATGAGAGCCCCAGTTATGCCTTCTAAGTGGGGTTGACTTCAAAGCAGGACCTTGTAGTGCACGGGTCCTCCTTTCTTCCCAACCCTTGCTCCAAACTATCAGTAGAGGGTAATCAGCCCTTTGTGTGGGAAACAATACAAATAAGACACTGCCTATTCAGGTGTAAGTGTCAGCTCCCCCTCCCTCTTGCGGCCCAGGAATAGCTATCAGAATGCAGATCAATGCAGATGAGGTCGAAGTGGCAGTAAACTACACACACAGGCCTTGCAATGGCAGGCATTAGACAGGTTTAAAACGCTACTTCTGTGGGTAGCACAACAAGTGCTGCTGGTCCACTCGTTGCATTTACAATACAGGCCATGGGTATATGGTATCCTACTTTACAAGATACTTATAA
This sequence comes from Lissotriton vulgaris, assembly GCF_964263255.1. Taxonomy (NCBI): domain Eukaryota; kingdom Metazoa; phylum Chordata; class Amphibia; order Caudata; family Salamandridae; genus Lissotriton; species Lissotriton vulgaris. Next base: position 397,114 of record NW_028252711.1, on the reverse strand, counting down.
GTAAACAAAATGTGCCAATTGGGTATACACTCAAGGTCACCATGTTTAGGGGAGTAGCACGTTCACTTTAGCAATGGTCAGCAGTGATAAAGTGCCTTTGCCTATAAATTTACCTCAGCAACCTCAACCATTGAAACACTAGGATTTGAACACATAACTTTTAGTGTAAGAGTCAGAGACCTTAACCACTAGGCCACAGTGACCCATGTGTAGCCTGCACAAAAACCTATATATGACATTCGAATCAAAAATCCAGCGTATGCAGTGCCGTTGGTTAGAGTTCAACTATGTTGACATCATTGTCAGTGTTAAATGGGAGGAAAGAGCGACAGAGAGAGAAAAGGAAAGTGAGTCAAAGGGAGAGAGAAGATTTCTATTCTTTGGGGTAAGACAAACTAATAGTCCAGTGGCAAAGTTTGCAAGGGACCCACGTCTGGGCATACCCTGCCTACTTAGGGCGAACAAAGCAAACACAAGGAGAAGAACGACAGTGTGCTGAAACTTTTCAGACACTCACCCCCAGTCAGAGATCTGGGTTCAATCCATCATCGTTCTTTAGCTCACTTCAACTGCCAAGTCAGGTCTTCCCTAAATTGGTAGGGTATGCCCAGACGTGGGTCCCTTGCTCACTTTGCCACTGGATTCAAGCTAGCCTGGCTGATGATGGCTGCTAGGCCGAAACTGGTCCGAGGATGCTTGTTTCCAGTCCAATGAAGACATGGCTTGGCAGTTCCGGCTGGACCGTTCCCATGAGGGACAAGGTCAAGACTGATTTGCATATACCTGTGTCTCAACTGGGGTGGTGGAGTGAGCTTAAGAATGATGATGGATTACTGGGGCTGAGTGTCTGAAAGGTTTCGGCACTCCGTACATCATCTCCTTGTGTTTGCTTTGTTCGTCCTAAGTTGGCAGGGTACTCCCAGACGTGGGTCCCTTCCTCACTGTGCCAGTGGATTCAAGCTAGCCTGGCCGATGAGGGCTGTTAGCCGAAACCGGTCCCAGGATGCTTGTTTCTGGTCCACGGAAGAAATGGCTTGGCAGTTCAGGCTGGACTGTTCTCATGAGGCACAGGGTCAATACTGATTTGCATATAGCTGTGTCTGAACTGGGGTGGCAAAATGAGCTAAAGAACAATGCTGGAATATACCCAAATCTGTGGCTCGGGGAGAGTGTCAGAAAAGTTTCAGCACTCCGTCCATCACCTCCTTGTGTTTGATTTGTTCGCCCTAAGTTGGCAGGTTATGCCCAGACGTGGGTCCCGTGCTAACTTTGCCACTGGATTTAAGCTAGCCTGGCTGATGATTGATGTTACCCAGAATACGGTCCCAGGATACTTGTTTCTGGTTCAGGGAAGACCTGGCTTGGTGGTTCAGGCTGGACTGTTCCCATGAGGCGCTGGGTCAAGACTGAATTGCATATAGCTGGGTCTGAACTGAGGTGGCGAAGTGAGCTAAAGAATGATGATGGATTGAACCCAGATCTGTGACTGAGGGTGACTGTCTGAAAAGTTTCAATGCTCCGTCCATCATCTCCTTGTGTTTGCTTTCTTGGCCCTAAGTTGGCAGTGTATGCCCAGACGTGGGTCCCTTGCTCACTTTGCCACTGGATTCAAGCTAGCATGGCCGATGAAGAGTGTTACCCACAAACCGATCCCAGGATGCTTGTTTCCGGTTCAGGGAAGACCTGGCTTGGCAGTTCGGGCTCGACTGTTCCCATGAGGTACAGGGTCAAGACTGATTTGTCTATAGCTGGGTCTGAACTTAGGTGAGAAAGTGAGCTAAAGAATGATGATGTGAACACCCAGACCTGTGGCTGGGGGTGAGTGTCTGAAAAAGTTCAGTGCTACGTCCATCATCACATTGTGTTTGCTTTTTTTTTGCCCTAAGTTGGCAGGGTATGCTCAGACATGGGTCCCTTGCTCACTTTGCCACTGAATTCAAGATAGCCTGGCTGATGAAGGGTGTTAGCCAGAAACCAGTTCCGGGATGCTTGTTTCCGGAATAGGGAAGACCTGGTTTGGCAGTTCGGGCTGGACTGTTCCCATGAGGCACAGGGTCAGGACTGATTTGCATATAGATGGGTCAGTACTGAGGTTGCGAAGTGAGCTAAAGAATGATGATGGATTCAACCCAGTTCTATGACTGGGGGTGAATGTCTGAAAAGTTTCAGCACTCCGTCCATCATCTCCTCGAATGAATGAATGAATGAATGATGGCATTTATAAAGCGCTGGCTTTCACTCTAATGAAGCATCTTGGCGCTAGGAACGGGTAGACTGAGTGTCAGGGAGTGTGGTCTCTAAAGTCGCCTTGGTGAGATCAAAGATAGGGCCAAACTATCTTGAACTGTAAAGATCCAAGTTTTCATTTTTTTCCTAAACATGTACTCCATCTGTATAAGTCTCAGTTGGGTGGGTAAATGGTTCCATACTTTTGTCGCCAGAACTGCGATAGATTTTCCTCCTCTGGACTTCAGACGAATATAGGGGGGTACTAATAGATTTTTCTTGGAAGATCTCAAATTATGTGTAGGTACACAGGCTTTCAATCTAGCCTGAGGTATTTGGGGCCACTTTCTTTTACAGCTCTGAAGGTTATCACAAGGCTTTTGAAGAGAATTCTATGTCAGGACCGGAGGCTTCAGATTATGCTTTTCTCTCTCCGCTGTTTATTCAAAAGTCACCGTATAGCAGCCAGAAAAGCAATAAACATGAAAAATATATCACATAATACCCAACATCGGGTTAATAAGATCAACAGAAAAAATCAGAACACATTCAGGGAACTCCAAATCCCATCAGTCCATGTACATAGTCCTTCTACAGTGTCCATAATCCTTAAGGTAGTCCGTCCATCTTGTGGTCTCTCCTCTTTCTTCGCTGCTTCGCAGCCAGTTAAGTGCTTTTTCCTATGCTCTCCCTCGTTATTGCAATGTGGGGGTGTTTTGGGTTTTAGGCACGGTATATTTTTGTAGTTGGGCTTAGGGGCTCTTAATTGATATACTTGTGCACGTTTATCTTTCAGAGCCCTGGTATTTCGTCGCGGGGACGCTTCGCCCCTGACGCGACTGTCCCCGAGAGTTGCGATGTTACCTCCTCGCCTTTTCGGTGTGGTTTCCCCGTCAGACGGGAGCCGCGCCGAGGAGGAGAGCCACGCCGGAGCCTTCCTCTGCCGCCTCACCTTGACGCCCTGTTGGGTTGTATTGCCCCAATTTGATCTACGCCCTTAACGGGTCTGTACTTAGTGGATTACCGCGTTTGACGCCTTCGGGCTGTAATTTTTTCAGCACGTCGGGCGGTTGGCCCGCTTGCCAGCATTTACTCTTAGTTAGCGCGCAGGGAGGTGGCCTTGACCCGGTCTCTGCTAAAAGGGTTAGCGCGCTGGGTGGAGTGCTGCCACTAGACTCCCTGGTTTACCAGTGACAAAAGCCTTTGCTAACCTCCGGTTGGCCAATATCCCTGGTCCCTAGTGCCAGTTAGAACTTTCCGCCTTTTCCGTGACATAGCAAGTAGGCAGCATGGCGGAAGGGTATTACGTGGAGGAGGAGGAAACCCACCAGTATTTGGGGGATGATGAATTTTATGACGCAGTGGATCAGTCTATCTACAGGTGCGTGCAGGAGATAGTGGGGCCCATGGAGGATCGCCTCTCGGCCCGTATTGCAGAGGAGTGTGCAAAACTGGCTCCCACACCAGGGGGTGCCCCTGCGGGTTCCCAGTCCCCTGGGGAGGGTCACCCGCCAGCACCCAAGAAGGCCTGTAGTGACGGTGGCTCGGGGGGTGAGCCGGGTGTGGATAAGGACGCCTTCGAACGCCTTAGGGATGCTTTTCTGGCTAAGGCAACCGACCCTGCCCCAGTGTCACTCCCGACCCCGGACCCTTTGTTGCATACGGGGACAGCCCCTTCCTCTCCGGGAGGGCTCTCCACTGTGGACACCAACGACGAGAAGGGCTCAGTGCGGTCTTGGCGCCCGTCCGGTACTCCGGCTGAATTGCCTCAGGACGCCTCAGGTATGCTGGAACCGGACGATATCATCCATCCGAGGTCGGCGGCCTGGACGCCGGGCGACAAGGTCGCAAAGTTTGTGGCGGGGCGCCTCCGCAAGCCTCTAGAGAAGGAGGCACGTAGTTGCCTGCGGGGAGAATGTCCGCGTCCGACACTCGAAGGGAAGGTGGCCATGACTCCTGAACTAGACGGAAAGATGGCCACCTTTATGGCTAAGTTTCTGAAGGACCCCCGCAAGGGCATCGACCGCTCCTGGCGGTCATGTCAGGATAAGCTTTTGGATACCATGGGCCCCTTGACAAAGATCTTGGATATGGCAGAGGAGGCCAAGGCGTCGGGCTCTACAATAGCCCCTGACGTGTTGTCTAATTGGGCGCAGAGGGAAATCATTTTCTTAGGCAACGCCAACTGTGCGCTCTCCACTGAACGCCGGTGCTCGCTACTCATCAAACTTGATCCCAAGTTAGGGGATCTGGCCTCTTCAGAGGCGGGAGCGGTGGCGCAAGGCGGCCTGTTTGGTGACCCGTTTATAAAAGAACTGGGGAAGTTTGTTTCCACCTTTTCCTCCCTAGACAAAGCCCAGTCCACCATCAAGAGGGTGTTCCAACAGCGTTTTTCTAGGGGGGCTGGTCGTGGTAGGGGTCTTCTCACGACCGGCCGTGGCGGACAGAACCAACCCAATAGGGGACAAGGCTCCGGCAGAGGCCAGTACAACTCCTCGGCCAACTATAACAACTTCTACCCCACCAAGAATCAACGTTTTCGTGGCAGAGGTGGCTTCAGGAACGACGCTGGAAACAATAGTTCCCACGGTGAATGTAATCCATCCGGATCAGGTACTCATAAGGGGGCGGTTAGCTTGTTTCCCAGAGGCCTGGCGGGCCATCACGGGGGACCCATGGGTTCTTCAGACCGTGCGAGGTTTCCATATAGAATTTTACGATCAGCCTTTCCAGACGAAAGCACCTCATCCAATTGTTTTCTCGCAAGAAGATGGGCGGTTGATCGACGAAGATGTCTCAGAGCTGTTACGCAAAGTGGCCATTTGCCGATCAACGAGACACCCCTCAGGTTTCCTCAGCAATGTGTTCCTAGTGGAAAAGACGGACGGGGGCAAGAGACCCATTATAAACCTTCGGGAGTTCAACGGCTGGTTGGTATACAACCACTTCAAGATGGAGGGTATCCACCTCCTGAGAGATGAGCTCTTGCCCAATGACTGGATGGTCCGGCTGGACCTCAAGGACGCTTATCTGGTGGTTCCCATACACCCGCCTCACCGTCGATTCTTACAGTTTCTCTGGCGGGACCGGATTTTCGAATTCACGGCCCTTCCGTTCGGACTTTCCTCTGCCCCTTGGTGTTTCACCAAGTTGCTACGCCCGGCAGTGGAAGTCCTTCAGAGTCAGGGAATTCGGATGATCGTCTATCTGGACGACATTCTGTTTATGGCCCAATGTCCCAACATGCTAGTGCTTCAACTCATCCAGACGATTTCTCTCTTGCAGGGTCTGGGTTTCATTGTCAACCAGGACAAGTCTGTCTTCACACCCTCCCAGACGATGGTGTCCTAGGGTTCGTGGTGGACTCGGTGCAGGCGTCTTTAAGCCTTCCATCTCGGAAGATGGCCAAGATCCGGCACGTGCTTCGGCAGACGATCGCCAAGTCTCACACGTCCCTACGTCAGATTGCCAGGGTAGTAGGGCTTCTCTCGTCATCGATTCAGGCAATCTTTCCAGGGCCGCTTCATTATCGAGCCCGGCAACGCCTCAAGGCTTACCACCTCAGAAGGGGCCTTACTTACGAGCAGTCGGTTCCTCTGTCGGAGGAAGTGAAAGGGGAAATGTCCTGGTGGCTCTCCCATATGGAGTCGTGGAACGGCGGAGCAATTTTCGGGTCGATTCCCGATCTGATCATAGAATCGGACGCAAGCAGAACAGGCTGGGGCGCCCGCTGCGGGGATTTTTCCACAGGCGGCGGTTGGTCGTTAGAGGAGCAGCAGCTCCATATCAATTGCCTAGAGCTTCTGGCGGGCTCTTTTGCGGTCCGTTGTTGGACCAAGGACTCGGCGAAGTCATGTGTTCTTTTACGGATGGACAACATATCGGCGGTCCGCTATGTCAACCACCTCGGTCGCGGGCGTTAGCAGACCTGGCGAAGGATTTTTGGGATTACTGCCTAGCTCATCAGGTCTCGGTGACGGCGGAGTACCTCCCGGGCCAAGCCAATCAGGTGGCGGATTGGCACTCGAGGTACCTGCGAGATTGGAGTCTCTGGAAGCTGGACGCACAGGTGTGTCACTGGTTAGAAACCATGTGGGGCCCGTTCTCAGTGGACCTGTTCGCGTCCCGTCTAGACTTCCAGTTGCTGAGGTTTTTCAGTTGGAGACCGGATCCTCTGGTGGAGGTGACCGATGCGATCCTCCAAGATTGGACCGGGAACAGCCTTACGCTTTTCGCCCGTTCTCGATGGTGGGGAGGTCGGCGGCCCATCTGCGCCGCCAGAAGGCGGACGTGGTGATGGTGACGCCCTGGTGGAGGTCGGAAGTTTGGTTTCCGGTTCTTCTGGAACTTTCTTGGGATTCTCCAATCCTACTCCCCCGGTTTCCTCGTCTCCTTCTCAATCCAGACGGGGAGCCTCATCACCTCATCATGCAGGGTTCTCTCCACCTCATGGCGTGGCGGCTTTCAGGAGACGCTGGTCGCTCCCGGGACTTTCGGGCTCGGCTGAGTCCTTCCTGTCTAAGGCGTGGGCCGACAGTACAACAAAGAGGTACCGCTCTGCTTGGTCCAGGTGGGTTTGTTGGTGTCTTCGAAGGGACCTGGATCCCCTGGTCGCAGGTGTCGTTCCCAGCTTAAACTTCCTAGCGGAGCTGGCGGCAGATGGGCTGGCCTACAGGACCATTAACGCAATGCGTTCGCGATCTAGGCGGCGCACGAACCACTAAATGGGGCCCCTGTCGGGGAGCATCCTTTGATTTGCAGGCTTCTTCGGGGTGTACGTCTTTCTTTACCCCCGGGGCCGAGATATTCCGTCTTGTGGGACGTGAATGTGGTTTTAAACCTTTTCCTTTCCTGGCAGCACAATCGCTATCTTTCACTGAAAGAGTTATCGGCAAACTTGGCTATGCTTTTGTGTATAGTGTCTTGTGGCCGGGTTTCTGATGTGCGTGCCTTGGATATCTCTGCATGGATGTTTTCCCCTGAGGGGGTTACGTTTACTGTGGGACGCCGTACAAAGTCTGCTATGAGATCCATCTCGCATCCGGCCTTCGTGGACGTTCCCAAACTCTGTGTGGTGCAGTGTTTAAAGACGTACGAAGACGTCACGCTGGAACTTCGCCTCCCGGGCGAGAGGCAACTTTTAATTGCTCTTCGAAAACCGCATAAGGCGGTGTCTTCCCCCACTATCGCCCGTTGGGTGCGGTGGGTGCTCCAAGAAGCTGGCATTGATACTAATTAATTTGGAGCTCATTCAGCTAGAGGTGCCATGGCCTCAAAGGCTTTTTCCTTAGGAGCACGTCTGGAGGACCTGAAGCGTGCGGCAGAATGGTCCTCGGACTTTACTTTCAAGCGGTTTTATTTTAAGCCTGTGGTGGATATTGCAAGTTTGGTGGTTAATCAGCTTTGAACAAGCATAATCTGAAGCCTCCGGTCCTGACATAGAATCGAAATTTGCCTAGCATAGTAACGGTAAGTTTCAATTCTATTAAGGACACGGAGGCGAGGATTATCCCACCCATGCTTCCTGCGGAGATCCCTCCCCGTATGGCTGTAAGTAATCTGTTTTCCATTAAATGAGATCTTTTAGACTTGTGGTAATGACAAGTGGTATTTCTTAAAGATTGGTCTTTTTCCTCTGGCGGAATTGGCAATGCTCACGCTGTTGTGTTTTTCCTGCTAGGCAATGATGGCGCAAAGCAAGACCGTGGATGAGGTGGCGTGTCTCGCGCGAAGAAAGAGGAAGAGACCACAAGGTGGACGGACTACCTTAAGGGTTATGGACACTGTAGAAGGACTATGTACATGGACCGATGGGATATGGAGTTCCCTGAATGTGTTCTGATTTTTTCTGTTGATCTTATTAACTTAATGTTGGGTATTATGTGATATATTTTTCATGTTTATGGCTTTTCTGGCTGCTATGCGGTGACTTTTGAATAAACAGCGGAGAGAGAAAAGCATAAACCTCGCCTCCGTGTCCTTAATAGAATTGAAACTTACCGTTACTATGCTAGGCAAATTTCGATTCTCTTATGTATTGATAGCCAGTGAAGGATTTGGAGGGCAACAGAGGCAGATGATCCCTTTGGTAAATTAAGTACCATTCGGGCTTCTGCATTTTGTACAGTCTGTAACTTTTTCAGAGTATGTTTCTTACTCTGCATAGAGACTGTTACAATAATCTAGTCAAGATAGGATCAGGGCAACCGCCATGGATTTGCGAGCTGTGGCTGGAAGGAGGTCAAAGAATTTCTTCAGAGTTTTTATCCAATGAAAGAAAGTTCCTGCTACCGACAGAGCCAGACGACTAAAGGAGAGAGAGGTGTCAAATCGGACTCCTTGATTTTTGGCAGTGTCCACTGTATTAGGAGGTGGGGCTGCGTCTGTAGGCCACCAAATTTTGGGTGAGAAGGTATTACTTTTTCCCAGCAGCAGAATCTCTGTCTTTTGGCTGTTTGCTTTATTTGCCCTAATTTGGCAGGGTATGCCCCTTGCTCACTTTGCCACTGGATTCCAGATAGCTTGGCTGATGAAGGGTGTTACCCAGAAACCGGCCCCAGGATGCTTGTTTCCGGTTCAGGGAAGACCTGGCTTGTCAGTTCGGGCTGCACTGTTCCCATGAGGCACAGGTTCAAGACTGATGTGCATATAGCTGAGTCTGAACTGAGGTGGCAAAGTGAGCTAAATAATGATGATGGATTCAACCCAGATCTGTGACTGGGGGTGAGAGTCGGAAAAGTTTCAGTGCTCCGTCTATAATCTCCTTGTGTGTGCTTTGTTTGCCCTAAGTTGGCAGGGTAGGCCCAGACATGGTCATATAAAGCCCAGGAGATAACACATCCACACTGCCCAGCCAGGATATATGTTCAACACCTCTTGGGTCGTAGTACTCGATCAGAAAGGAAACTCAGGGAACAATGAATACCACTGTAACAACGTCACCCCCCCCCTTTTAACGTGACCAATCTCGATGCACAATCAGAAAAGATATAAAAGAAAAATACCCTTTATTTACAGTATATAATATCGACTATAGAGACTGTGACTCGTTGAGACGGAACCCTGATGAAGGCTATGCCGAAACACACTTAGTTCAAGAACACACCGTCAGTTCCTGCTCACTGTGTCTATCTGTAAATAATGTGTCTTACAACTGAGAATGCATATATTTTCCATGTATTACTATGAATTGTCTTATATGTCAATACACTGAATGAGCCCTTTTTTATATATTTTTTTTCACAATTATCAAGTCTTATAACAAATTAATATTCAAGAGAACGAATAGCTTGACTGTAAAAAGTGAAATAACAAAAAAATATATACATGTATGGTGAAAAAAAGTTTTTTATATGTCTACTTACTAAATAAATATCTATTTTTGAATATACTATGTGGTGAGTGATTGCCAATGGTTTAGTCACATTGAAATTGTGTTGCCCGTATTTGTTGTAATCAACCTTGACCAGGTTTTTCCTTTCTCATAGTTTTCTAACTATATCAAAAGCAAAACAAAATGTTAACTTACCTCACTAACAAGAGGCCAGACATCGCACTTCTGCAAGAGGGTCAACTATCCGAGACCGAATCAGAAAAAAGAGAGCCTAGTTAGGGAATGTGATCTACGCAGCACAAAGGCCATGCCCAAATGATAAACAAAATACTGAATGCTACCCCATGAAAGTGGTGTGGCAATTCTTATCCATAAGCATTTCCTTGTTAGGGTTTTGAAAACATGGTCAGATCCCAATGGGAATTATGTTTTGACTATACAAAGCGCTTCCGAAATCGAGGTCCTCAATTTATTCCCGGCACCTCGCAAGCTTCGCACAAAGAACTTATCACCAAATCTACAACTAAAATAAAGTCTACTCAGAAGCCATTTGTCCACGTCCGTTTTTTTCATTCAATAGGGCACACTCCAATCCAAGCTATGTGGTCCTGATGAGAACCCCCCACCAGTTAGGGGTTCGAAACGCGTAGACTGCCCTTCTACACCATAAGATTACCTTTTATTAAGACAATCATTGATGTGTTTAAAAATCACTAAACCGATCAAAAAGTATCTCTGGTGTAAACTAACAGTTTTTTTGTGATATTCAACTGTAAATATTGGCATGTGTATGTGTGGTATGTTTGAGAGTGTGAGATTGGAATGTTAATGTTGATCAACGATGTATGAAAGCTATTATGGTAGTGTGTATTTTATGAATTTGTCATTTTTATTAAATTGTCTCTTTGTATGGTTTGTTCTATATTATTTGTGCAATTTGGTGAATTATAACCAACAAAAAATTATGAGAAAAGATATGAAAAATAAAAGTGATTTATTCTGACTGATCTTTCAGTCTACAACTCACACCATGTTTAAATCTTTCTGTGTAGAAACCGAAGGTCTGTTAATTAGAAGTCACGGTATTGGCTTATGTTTAGTTGTTTTTGTATTGAGAGGCCTAGCCTTACTGTGGGAAGCCCACACCCAGTGTTGTTTTTCCATTGACTAAACTAACAGCACAAAACTGTACATTTGTTGTAGGTTCCATATATGCCACCAATATTCAGAGGCAGGAATTTTTCTCAAAACATAATAGACTTCTTACTGAATTTATATATGCTACACTAATATTAGGAGGCATTTGAAATCTGACAGTTGACCCCATTTAGACCCGCCTGGCCACCCAGATATTCCAAACTCGACTGACTGTGGCTTCCTAAAAGATCTGGTGGCAGATTACATTCTCCTAGACACCTGGTGCCTGTTTCATACATCGGGTAGAGAATACACTTTCTTGTCTTGTGTTGACAGAACTGTAAAAAGTATTGACTACTTCCTGGGCAACAACGCAATGATACTTAAGGTCTGCCACTGCGATTTTGAAAAAGGAGTGATGCCATGCCACACAACCATATCCTTACGGATAGATATTAACAACATCTTTTTGAAAGTAAAAACACGAGGAATGAATTACCTCTCAATACAAGATAAAGATAGTTGAAGAGAAAAGAATACTGCCCGAATACTTCCATGAATACCTACAGCTCAATGAGCATTCAGGAATGTCCCCACAGTTGCTCTGGGCTGCTGGGAAATCCTAGCAGTGTGGCATTCTAGTCAGAAGCTTCATTCAGAGTTGCAAAAATGTCAAGGACAAGTCTGGAATCAGAGATTGAATTGCTGTATCAAAGTTATTGAAGCTATCCCTCAGAATCTCATGAACTTAACATACCTCCTAAGCATGAAAGGCATGTGGGTGCATACAGAGTTGACTGTATGAACATGGTGAAAAGGCAGGGAGACGGCTTGCTTTGCAACTTAGAGAGAGAATTCAAATCAGCCATAACAGCAATACATACTTCTGAGGGGTCATTGCTCATCAGTCCCTAAGAGATAATTTATTACAGCAATTAATCCACAGGTGAGTATGCAGAAGAGGCCTCAAGATTCCCTGGGTTTTTTAACATTTGAGGGACGACCTAGAACATGAAATGACAGAGATCAAGAGAGCTGAGGCCATTGCGCTATTACAATCAGGAAAGGCACCAAGAGAGGATAGAGTCCCCTTAATATTCTTCAGGATTGTGTACCTATACACAGGAAGGTCTATAGATAAGTTTCCGGCACGTAAAGGATACATCCAGAATTTAATAAAGCTTTACTGTTGTTGATCCTGAAGCCAGGTAGAGATCCGCTTTCATGTTCTAATTTCAGTACAAAATGATGATGTGAAGATCCCTGCAAAGATTTTGATGTGAAGGCTTCAGAGAGCAATCCAGAGCCTGAGCCATACAAACGAGGTGGGCTTTGTCCCTGAAAGGACATCAGAGAATTACTTTAGAACTCTTGCATCTCCTCTGAATGTCCAAGGCTAAAACCAGAGGAAAGGGTGGACCACTCATTAAATGCTTAGATAGCTTTTGCTAGAGTACAGTGGGGCTACTTTACCTTTTCTGTCTGTTGGAGAGAAAGGGAATTGGACCTATGAATGGTGAAATGGCTGGACGACAGTCCAACTGCAGTGGTGAGTTGCACTTGCTATCTATCAAGTACGATTGTCATTACAAGTAAGCATGGGCCACATTTAAATCATGTTGGGTAATACGTGCAATTTCTGAAATTTCGCGTTATGGTTGTCATGCAAAATTTCCAAAATTACACCATTATGCCACTTTGCGCATTTAAGCGCTATCTCGGATAATAATTTACTGCAAAACGCACCATTTGCAGCATAAATGTACAACAAACACATTGGAAAAACATAACATGAGCGCCTGTTGTTCCCGGTATTTTTGCTAGGGCAAAACAGGTCATGAGTTGCTTGTGTTCCAGTTCAGGGAGAACCTGGCCTGGCAGTTTGGGCTGGACTGCTGCCTTTGGAGTAGGATCAAGAATGATGTGCATATGCCTAAGTCCTAACTAAGGTGGCATGGTGTGCAAAATAACAATGGACTGTAATGCTGCCTGAGTAATTACTAGAGGATGAGATTAATTCAAGAATTCCATCCATCACTTTTTTATACTTTTGTTAAATTTATCCTTGTGGCAAAATTTGTTGCCAGGGAACATTTTGCGCTAAAATATAGTGAAACATAATGGATTCGCATTTTGCGTAACTGCACGTAATTTTTGCAAAGTATTGGTTAATTATGCAAAAGCAAATTGTACACATTTTGCACACCCCTAAATAAAAAGGATAATAGCAGGAATGCCCAAAATCCCCTCAGTTATCCTACTGTCACTTTAGCCCTTGGCCATTGCAATCAGGCAACCTCATATTTCAAGAATCCTCAGTGCAGGCTGGTGAACAAAAGATCACTCTATGCTGACAATGTACTTTTGACTCTCTGTACCCACCCAATACATATCATTGCCCCTCCTAATGAATACTATAACATATTCTTTGGCTTCTCTGGTAACAGAATAATTCAGAGAAAAATTGAGGCCATGCCTATGACAGTTCACAACAGAAAGCTCATTCAATGACTTGCTTGTGAGTGGATGCCTTATAAACTTAAACAACTAGGAAGCCTTGTGCCAGGGACATCCCTGGCATAATCCAAGACAATCTAGCGATTCCAATAGATCAAGTAAACTCAGATTTCAAGCGATGGAACCAGTTACAGTTATCCTCATGGGGCATGGTTGTGACACGTAGATTCAATTATGCTTTTGCCATGATTCCTTTAAATATCCTCTTTAAACTACTTAGAAACTTTGATCAGCAATCATATTATGCTTGGGGAAACATGCATCCAAGGGACAGAGAAGCTTTATGCAAAAATGATATCAGAGGGCCAACGTTCACTGAATTTAGAACTCCACTATGAATCCCATCATTTGTCACAGTTAGCTTATTATTTCATTTAGGAACTCGAAATGACTAACTGGATCCCTGCCAACTACAATTGCTGGTCAACAGATACTGCCAATTCATGGAAAGCTTAGATCTAAAGGTCAATAACAAGAAAACCTTCATCATGCATGTTGGGAAAGCCACTAGTCACACAAAGGGTATATATATAAACACCAAGTTAGACTGCACAAAAACATACCCCTATCTGGGAATTCTGATTGATAATAAGCAGAACTGGCGACCAGCTATCCAAAGCAGAAAACTGTTATTCCTTAGAACAACAACTGCCCTGTCAACTTTTGCCCGGAATCTAGGCCAGTGTCCGGCACGCGAACTGCTCCAGATTTATCACGGTAAATGCTCTTCAGTAGCTCTATATGGAGCAGGGATATGGGGCTTTACCGCCACCGCATGTGTTCAAAAGGTGGAAAACTGCTTTCTAAGGTATCTATTAGCGGTCCCCAAAAGCTCCCCGATCTATGGCTGCCACGTGGAATAAGGTATGGACTATATATCTGACATCATCGCTATCCAACCGATCCTACTGTGGCAGCGTATATGGAAAAACAGATGAATGCAAGCTTACTCGCTCTTTGATTATCGACTGCCTTGCCCTAGAAAGATGGAAGATCATAACATGGCTGGATTATGTTTCAAAATTCTTCATTGATCTAAATTTAGAGTCCCATTTTACCCATCCTGAAACCATCGTGGGCATATCACGAGCCACTCTGAAAAACGTATGTTTATCCCACCTGCCTGAGCTCCGAATGGCAAGAGAGATCTCTAAGCCGACTAATGTTCATCTCTTAGCAGTACAAAGCTCTTGGGGGGTTGTCTTGACGGGTTTTTTGGCTCTATTTTGGAGTGAAAAAGACTTTAAACTTGCTCACATCCATTATATGTATTCTTAGCTTGTGTTGGCTCTTTTAAGCCCTTTCTTCCCGACCTAGAAGAGGATAGCTGCTTTATATGATGATAGATCCCTTACTCTAATCCATCTATTGCCTATTGGCTTTGCCTTTCATTATTTTGCCTATAGTAGAGGGTGGATCCTGTGGTCCTGACTTTATATTACACATTGGTATGGTTTATGTAGGTACTCTGACAGAGCTAAGGGTCATTTCCTCCTTCTCAGGCCTACAAGGCCCAGAACTAGAGAGACTCCATTTTGCTTTCTATCCCTGCAGAGCTGAGATGCTTGAAGGGGAAAGGTAATGTTTATAGTTAAGGCTGTTGTGTGCTAGGGGAAAACCAGCCAGGACTGGTTCTTATCCGAGGAATGTGTTTGTCTCTTGGGCCGAGACGTAACATGCAGATGGTCACTGCGGCTGCGCAAGGGGCCCTGGAGCTGGCACAGGAATTCGGTGGGAGGCAGCCCTCTGTTGGAAATTTCCATGAGGGAAGAGCATTCTATAATAGTGAAGTGCAGAGGTGGAGTTAGCTAGTTGAGTTGAGTTGGAGGAGCGGAGAGTGTTGGTTGAGTTGGAGGAGTGGAGTTGCAGGAGGAGAAGAGACAGAAGATGCTTGGAACAGAGAGAAGACAGACAGACAGTCAGTGAGCTGGAACTGAAGGAAGCAGTCAGAAGCAGTTACTTATCAGGAGGAGTCATGAATAGCTGGAGTCTGAAGTAATGCCTTTTAGAAGAGACTGAAGTTATATCGTGGATTAATCTGTGGGAGCAGCTGGAGTTAATTGGACATTGGCACAGAGACATTTAAACAGAGTGAAAAAGCTAGTGGAACGAACGATTATCAGAGCGGCAGAAACCATTAGACTGAAGTTGGAAGGTGGAGAGAGTCCATGGGGGAGGGGAGTCCAGTGCAAAGTGATCAGCGCAGATGTGTGTCCAAGAGTGCAGGAGAGAATCTAAGACGAGCTAAGGCACAGACGAGAGAGGAGCCCAGATGACAGCTAGAGCAAGACTTCATGCTAATCAGGTGATATCTGTCCTGTTATATTAGTGCCTTTATTCCCTAGGATATAGTATGTCTAATCCTTTTCTTTCAGCGGTGTGTTAAAAGTTCCTGTTAGTCACAGAGACCCCGCAGATAACATTGTCCCTGTTATATTGTATGCCTAATCCTTTTCTTTCAGCGGTGTGTTAAAGTCCCTGTTAGTTATAGAGACCCCGCAGATTTGTGTATGTGTATTTTATGGTTATTGTAATAAAGATACCCCAGTTTTTAGTGAACTAGTGTGCATGTGTTGTTCTTATGATAGAGAGCGTTTTAATGTCTATTGTTCTTAAAGCACAGGTAACCTTTTCTTCTAGTCAGGTGTTACAGCCAGAACAGATGCTGCCCCTGATCCGGTAAGTAGCCACTGAATAATTAGGGAGAGAGAGGAGCCCTTGAGCTAGGGAATTATTGACACTAATGATTCGGCCATCCCATAATATTATTGTAGTAGCGAACCCTTAGTGAATAGTGAGAGAGACTTCCCAACATAGAGAGAGAGCTGAAGGTATTCATAGGAAAGTGGTCGTCATTGGTAAGTGGCGATAGTGAGAGCACTGATTGTGGTCAGTGTGTAGATCCGCCGGATTGTGGATCGGATTGTAAGTGAGTGAGCACTGGGAAGGAGACCAGTGTCTAGATCTGCCGGATTGCAGATCGGATTGTAAGTGAGTGAGCACTGGGAAGGAGACCAGTGTCTAGATCTGCCAGATTGCAGATCGGATAAAAAGAGAGCACTGGGACTGCAGCCCAGTGTGTGTATGGCATGCCGGATTGCGTGTCGAGTGAGCACTGAGGGTGAGCAGTGTGTATGGCACGCCAGATTGCGTGTCGAGTGAGCACTGATGGTAATCAGTGTGTAATGGTAAATAATTAGAACTGCCCCAGGGTAGATTAGTCTGGACCCATGTGGTCGCGAGACTATGAGGTATGAGTGTGGTGTAGGGCATGGATGTCCTTAGTAATCAGTGAGTATTCCTAGTAATCCCTATAGATTTAGTGGTGTTTCTAATGATATGAGCTTGTATATTGCGAGTTCCCCATCCTCAGGTAGGTACCCAGGTGCCTGGATAGATGGGTCCTGAGGAGGGAGGTGGTTACGTTCCGGCTGGGTTGGAGGGGCTCCAAGGAGCTGATCCCATCTGGTCTGAGAACCCGGTCGTTACAGGGGTTTAGCCTTATTTATTGTTAACATCCATCACATATTATGACAAATTCTTGCTGACCCGGTTTCATTTCAGTATTTTCCACCGCTTAGTGACTTTCCCCAAGACCAACGATTGGTCCGCAAATCTCTCCACCTGTCCATGTGATGGGCAGTCAGAGCAAACGCTTCTTCATGTAATATTCTTCTGCAGTCTCTATGACTACCCACAGAGAAATTGGATTGTACCATTAGTAAAATACATGGGATTGCGCCAATGCCGTCCGACGCTCCAATCCTTACAATGTTTGGACACAGAATTTTCAATTGTCCCTATACTCTGTTTTTTAAAATCATGCATTAAATTCTGAAAAGATTATGATTAATTCCACATTTAAAGTACTGTTTACACTACTGTGTATTACGTTTTAGAAACCTTATTGTGTTTAGTACCCTTTCTCTCTTGTGTTCCAAGGATAGATTTCTTTTTAATGTATAAATTTAGTCCCTATCATACTTTGTTTTATTTGTACTAATCTTAGGAATTCGTTGTCTTTTTAAAAAAAAATGTTTTTTTATTCTGTACAATTGCTTTGTTTCTTTTGTACTTTTATGGATAAGTTCCCTTATCCGAATAAAGTTTTATTTGATTTGATTTTTTGACACGTAGATTTAATTATGCTTTTGCCATGATTCCTTTAAATATCCTCCTTAAACTACTTAGAAACTTTGATCAGCAATCATATTATGCTTGGGGAAACATGCATCCAAGGGACAGAGAAGCTTTATGCAAAAATGATATCAGAGGGCCAACGCTCACTGAATTTAGAACTCCACTATGAATCCCATCATTTGTCACAGTTAGCTTATTATTTCATTTAGGAACTCGAAATGACTAACTGGATACCAATAGTGAAGTAGATACACAATTACTGTTCTGGTCTACAAATGTTCTACAGCAGACAAAAGGTTACAAGGGATCCAAACAATTCTGTTCTCTATGGAATGGTCTCTATCTGGAGACACATGCACAAACAACTTTGGGCCATATTTATGGCAAAGTCACAACCTTACAGCGCAGCAAGTCACCTTACTGTTCTGCACTACGTGACACGGAAAGGGTGGAAATGCACCGTATTTACGTATTTAGGTCAATACAGCACATTCCTGCCTTTTCCCATGTGATTGCACCCTTTTGGCTGCCTAGCACTAACAAAGGCACTCTTGCACCATGGTGAAAGGATGCCTGTGTTAAAAGGAGGATTGTTTTCGTGCATGAAGGGGACCATTCCTGCACAAAAACAATCCCCTGAGATATCTGGGGACATATGAGGCCTTTTTTCCATTCTTATTGGGGATAACAGTTCTCATATGTTTACCTGACCACTGTACCCTGAGTGCTGAGGTCCTCTGCTATAATTGTGACTTCTTTTCCCTAGCTGTGGTGGGGAGGGGCTGACTATAGGTCCAAAAGGCAGAATACAGAATCTAACTTGCAGCTTATATTTGAAGTCTAACATTGTTAACTTAAATCAGGTTCTTTAACCATAAGATGTATATGTGAATATATAGATGCATGTAGACCGCTCTGCTCTGCTCTGTGGTATTCACAGAAGGCATTTAGTAGTAGTAAAGTTAGGATTTTGTCTTAAGTTTGACTTAAGACAGACTTAAGACAGACTTAAGACAGACTGTCTTAAGTCTCTCTTAAGTTTGTCTTAAGTCAAACTTGAGACAAAATCCTAACTTTACTACTACTAAATGCATTCGGTGAATACCAAAAGTAGTAACTTTAGGATTTTGTCTTAAGTTTGACTTAAGACAAAATTAAGACAAACTTAAGACAGACTTAAGACAAACTTAAGGCAGACTTAAGACAGACTTACAACAGACCTAAGACAGACTTAAGTTAGGATTTTATCTTAAGTCTGTCTTAAGTCTGTCCTTAAGTCTGTCTTAAGTCTGTCTTAAGTTTGTCTTAAGTTTGTCTTATGTCAAATTTAAGACAAAATCCTAACTTTACTACTACTAAATGCCTTCTGTGAATACCAAAAGTAGTAAGTTTAGGATTTTGTCTTAAGTTTGACTTAAGACAAACTTAAGACAGACTTAAGACAAACTTAAGACAGACTTAAGACAGACTTACAACAGACCTAAGACAGACTTAAGTTAGGATTTTGTCTTAAGTCTGTCCTTAAGTCTGTCTTAAGTCTGTCTTAAGTTTGTCTTAAGTTTGTCCTAAGTCAAACTTAAGACAAAATCCTAACTTTACTACTACTAAATGCCTTCTGTGAATACCAAAAGTAGTAAGTTCAGGATTTTATCTTAAGTTAGTTCTGTGAATCAGCCCCATTGTATTTGCCCATTGGACAATCTTTTAGAGACTCACTCAGTTTTTAAGGTATAAACTCTTTGGGTGTGTGCACAAGTACCCCGTTCCACTTCTAACTGACTTTTTCTAGTACGGCTATTCAGAGATCTGTGAAACTGTCCAGTCCTATTTCCACTTTTTGAAATTGCCTGTACTCTCCCTACAGCACTAAACTATATAAAACATTAAACACGTTTTCCATAATTTTCTCTTACTGACTTAAAACTATTACCATGAATATTTGGAAATCTCCAAGAAGACCCCAGGAATTATGTGCCCCTTAGGTACTCATAGCCCAAACTAAGATTAAGTAAATATAGAGTAGCACATTGTTCAGGGAGGGTAAAATCAATGTCAAATATAGTATTATTTTGGCAAGGAATCAATGTGTAAAGTGATCATGGGCAGTCCGCAGGCAGTCACTCCCACACACACACACTTAGCACTGATACGCGGTGCAACAGATATCAGGCAGGTCTATATTGAATGCACTCGCACACATACGCACAGAGCACTGTAATGCATGCGGTGCAACTGATATCCAGCAGGTAAATTGATAGCACACTGCAGAACCTGTTGCCCAAGCCTCCCTCCACCCATCAACTCACCCCAACTACACTACACCCACGGGTTGGACATAAACAGCCCTTCCTCCTGATACTAGATCAATCGTGGCCGAAGTCACACTTAGGGTCCCAGGGAAGCAGGTGGGGGTAGGTAGTAGGACTAGCAGGACTAATTAGGAGGCAGTCTTCAAATTGGGGTTTGCCCCCCACTTTGGAAGTTCACCCACAGGATGTGAAGCAGAAGCGGGATGAGCTTGATAGTCGGTCACTCAAAAGGGTTCCATAATGTGCCTTCCAGCACCAGCCAAGTTCTGCAAAGCACAAGGGAGGGCCATGCAATCTCTTGACCTG
Source organism: Lissotriton vulgaris (assembly GCF_964263255.1). Lineage (NCBI taxonomy): Eukaryota > Metazoa > Chordata > Amphibia > Caudata > Salamandridae > Lissotriton > Lissotriton vulgaris. The sequence continues at coordinate 377,146 of NW_028252711.1, read as the reverse complement.
CTTCTGATTGCTCTAGGAGGTGTTCCTTCAGCCCAGACAATCACTCTCACTACCCAGGCCTGAACCTGGCAAAACAAGGTCGTCGGGGGCAAAGTGAGGAGAGGGCAGTTGGTTTGCCGCACTGAGTGTCCAAAACAGACAGTTGATGAATGGGGAATGAAGCAGGGGAGTCTCTAAGAAGAAGGAGGGACCCCGTCAGGTATACGTAGATCAGAGTAGCACTCAGGCAATCCAGGCATGGTGATAGGAGTCGCACCAGACAATTCTGGTCCAACACAATGAAGAGTAGCAAACTCAATTGCTCCGTGTCACACCAGACAGTTCCTGGCACACACAACGAAGAGTTGCAAATTCCATTACTCCCTGGAAATGAGGCACAACCCCTGGTGCATGTTGATGCTGGTCGCACAAGGCAATTCAGGTCACACACACAGGCGTAAGTCTAGCAGCGCACATGAGTTAGAATGAGGCTCTACCATGGGTACACCCTCACCTCGGCAATCAGCATACAGGCGGCGTGTTGCACGAGAGAGATGTGACTCGATCGATGAAGTGTGCCAAGCTGAATCTCACAACTGGTAAATCCGCTCATCACCAACAAGACTCTTCTGCATGTTGAGGCCCCCGTATGCAAGAGCCCCACTCCTTAGATGCAAAAAGCCCTTGGAAATCACACTTCAGGTGCCACACAGCAGCAGGTAGTCAGCCCGGGCCAGCCACTATTCAGGAAAGGTGGACAAACCCTTCCAAAGGCACTGCTCCTCCTTGTGAACAACCGAGTTCTCTGGCTGTGTGCACCTCACAGTTCCAGAGTCTCCGGTCACACCTCCCCACAAGTGTATCTCTACCCTGCTGATGTATGCCACTAGTAGTTATACTGTATTGTGCCTTTGAAGTTGGGGGTGGTTCAGAGGGTTTCCCCTTCAACCATATATGTAGCCCCTAAATGCCAGTCCTCTCTGCCATGAGGCTGTGAAATGCAGATCCTAATCTTTGTTGGAGCCATGATCTAGCTCCCAATGGAAAAGTGCCAAAACCTTTCCCTCCAAACTATTTAGCCAGGCATTCAACTGGCAGAGGTCTTTCATTCCAGTTGGATGTCCAATTTTATAGTTGTCTCTGGGGAATGCCCTGACGTGCACCCCAGTTTCCAGTATGGGATGAGGCCAAACTAAAAGGCAAACAAGAGATTTAGTGTTGAGAAATGCCCACTTTCTAGAAGTCAAAATGCATTGTTTCGCGCAGGAATAACGTCTCCAATAGGCACTCAAGAAACATATTCAAGGAAAAAATTCAAATTTTCAAAATAAATTTGATTGACTCTTCATTTGATTCTTCAACAATTAGGTTGCTTTATTCTTTAGAATTTTTTTTTTTCATACTATTATTTTCATAGTATGGAGCACTTATTTATATGTTCAGCCCAATGCATTCTCAACACCTTTTAAGAAGAGAAAAATATTGGATCAACCATTTTTCATTCCTGCAGACGAAAGGATTGAATGAACGTTTAGAACTTAGCTGTTTCCTATAAACCTTCTGAGTACACTCATTTGATCTATGGCATTATATGCACTTAGGTTAATGCAAAAGTGCTGTGCTGTTCCTGGTAAGAGAAGGAAGGAAGAAACCAATACAATGTATGATGCGGAAGATGTTGTTAGGGTAAAGAGGAATTAACCCTGGGAATCCATTTTGTTGGATTTAGTGCCCTCAAACACCCTTTCAGGTGTCATGCTTCATCATTTGGGCCTGCTCCTCGTTGGGGCGGCGTTGCAATACTCAACGGGCAACACCTCAAAGAGGGGCTCTTTGGCGGAGATCTTTTTCCAACAGCCGTACGGATGAAATGCGGGTGTGGGGCCAGAATAGATTAGTAGACGTTGACAGGTGATTTAAAATAAAGCTAGAGGTACAGGGAATGATTTATTCAGGTGGTCCGCTGCTTTAATTAAAAACGGGTTTCTAGAGGAGAGGGCGGGAATATTATGCTTCCAGAGATCCTCCAGATTGTGTTACTGTCCGGTCAACATGTTTCTCGCTGGCGGATTTTAAACATGCGATTCTTCAGGACCATTAGGACTATTAGCTAGTATCTAAAAAGGAGAAACTGTCTACTCTAATTCCCTAATGTATAGTGTGTGTACAATAGTGTGGGTACAAAACACCATCAACTTGGGATGAAGGGAATTAGGAGGGAATTTATCCCTATATTACCCTTCTTCTATTGAATACCTGTGTTAAGCTGTCATTACCTGTTAAGGAAAGAGGAAAAGCAAATCACAACGGGGTATGTTAAAAACGCATCAATGACTGTATATCTTGTTTAGGTTGCATGCCAGTGTCATATTCCACTAGCGTGTATCGACACCATAACAGTTGTGTACATGCACTCTCATATGTGAGACATTCAGTGAGAGTGATGTGGAAGGAATATTAAAACATTTATACAAAGAACATTAAAATACCTAATTGGTATGGGTTGCAGCAACATATGCAAACTCACCTAAAAAGTATAATGGTCAGAAAACAACAGTATCCAGCGGGTAAAGCTTCAGGTTAGATCTTCCACCGCAAGGCTATGTATAGGGAGGAATCTAGGTTAACTAGTAATCAGCAGTCACTTGTGTGTCAGTATTCCGATGTGTGTGTAGATCACACTGTCTGTGCAGTTGTTCTAAAGAACCTGAACACCTCGTGGCAAAACAGGATATGGCATACATTCATAGGGCCCTCGTGATGAGTAGTGGCTGTGGCATAAATTAGAGTGAATTTCTGCCAGGGTTCTGATATAAATGTACGTGTGGCATCAACAGTTAACATCCCTCGGAGGAACTGTTACCAATAGATACTGACAATGGGGTTCCTAGGCGGACCGGAGCTGGCGTAGGGCCAGGGTAAAGGTATACATCTACACATGTTATCGACAGATTGCAGCCCTCAGGAATTCACCCGTTGCCGTGTTTACTGACATAAGGGTTCCGGGGAGAAGCGAAGCATGGTTTTGAACTATTAAACAACCCCGCGCCGATGAGAACGTAATATAATGCGGAGGGGCAGAATTGTTAGGGCTTAAAGGAACTCAAAATAAGAGTTGTTACGCTGCCCCAAAATTTAAGGTTTAACAAAACATATTTAATATCAGGTCCCCTGCTTTGTCGGAGTTGGCGGGTCTGCTAATTTGAACATTAGCCGATAGTATAGGCTGTTACATAGCTTACGTTTAGGGACTTACTTGGGAGTGCCTGAGCTGCGTTGCTAGCGCCTACCCCTCGCCGCTGGATCCGGGTGGAGGCGGAAGGCGGGGGTGGGGCCGATTATAAAGGTTAGGGCATGATTCGCGCTTGTTGTCTAAACTGTGCTTTCACGTGATTGTGGTGTTATTATGGCGACCATATTATAGTGTCTAGCCTCAAGTGTGGTATCACGGTAAATGGGGGTTATTAAAAGGGGTTTTATGGGAGGTAACACCAAATGTTGGGTCGATAAGCTATGTTGGTATAAAGAGACCTCGACATAGGTGCTGATCCTGCTGGACCTATCAGCGGCCTTCGATACGGTCCACCATAAATTATTGGTGGACCGTTTGCGGGCCAGCGGGATCCAAGGAAAGGCACTCGACATCTTGAAAGCCTTTCTATCTGGGAGGACTCAGTCGGTGGCCTTCGGGGACTTCGAATCTGAGCCATTTGTGCTCCCCTGCGGAATCCCACAGGGGTCTTCCCTGAGTCCGACTCTTTTTAATGTCTACGTCTCCACCCTAGCGCCAGTAAATAGATCCTTTGGATTTAATCTTACATCCTACGCCAACGACACGCAGATCGTGGTGTCGCTGCACCAGGGAGAACTGGACAGCACAGCAGATTGGTTTAGATGTTGCATGCGGGAGGTGAGCAACTGGATGGCAGGAAACTGCCTTAAGCTCAACTCTGCAAAAACAGAGGTGCTACTGTTTGGGGCAAAAGACAATTTTTGGTCACCTCGCTGGTGGCCAGAGGAAATGGGGTCCCCCCCTTCTCCAGTGGCAAAGGTAAAAAATGTGGGTGTCCTGATGGACGATTCTCTGTCCTTCAGGCCACAAATTATTTGACTGTCCTCTGCCACCCATTACATGCTTAAAACTATCCTGAAAGTCCTGCCATTTCTTCAGGCAGAACATAAGAAGACAGTAGTGACCGGACTGGTGATGTCCCGATTAGACTACTGCAACGCTCTATCTCTGAATGCCCAGCAGGGACTTCTAGATAAACTTCAAATCCTGCAGAATGCAGCAGCACGCTTGATCACAGGCACTCCCAAGTTTGCCTCAGTCTCCCAGGACCATGTAAAGCTACACTGGCTGCCAGTGCAGAAAATAATTTTGTTTAAGTCACTTTGTGTGATTTTCAAGGCGCTGCATGGCCTGGGCCCCCAATGCCTGACCCCTTTCTTCTAGTGGTATAAGCCAGCGCGAGCTCCATGATCAGCCGAGTAGGGGCTGGCTGTCGTCCCCAGAATAAGAAAAGTTTGCTGGGGAGGCAAAAGTCTATCCCTAGGTGCGGTCAAGGCATGGAATGCGCTGCCGTCAAGTCTCAGACTGACCCCCGACTTGCTCAAGTTCAGAAAAGCCCTTAAAACATGGCTCTTCAAATGCTAACTTCCCTGCCCACGCCTACTAGGAGAAGTGTGGCTCACTGGTTAGAGCAGGCAGACCCTGAAGCAGAGGTCAGACCCGGGACCAGGGTTCAATTCCCAACGCGGCAGGGTCTTGAGCTCAAATGTCCACGGACTCGATAATTCTCGCTTCAGTGCCTGACCTAATCATGGGTTCACACTCTGCAACTCTGGGCATTAAGCTTGGTTAATCTCCACAACGGCCCCCCGCGGCGGGATGCCTGGCTTTCACCTTGGGGATGCCCTGTAGGGGCTATCTCACAGGGAAAAGCCAGGACGGGTTCCCAAGGCAAGCGCTTAGAGACCCCTGGGTGATAAGCGCTATATAAATCCAATATACAATACAATACAATACACTAGCGATTAGCCAGCGCCAGGGCACCTTCGGGTAACAGTGCGCTTTAAAAATTTCAAAAATAAATAAATAAAGTAGAGGTTGGAGCGGGAATTGCGCTCTGTGTGGAATCTAGGTAGTCACGTGGTTGCTGTGTGACTATGGCGGCCATATTGCAGTGTCTAGCCTGAAGTTTAGGAAACACATGTTTTGGTAGAGAACATGGTAATAGGGGGTGTTATAAGACCGCCAGCTGAATATTGGGTCGTACAACCTATATTGGTTCAAAGAGACCTAGACAAAAGTGACCCCACCTCTAATTTCAGGATGTTAAAAGTGGTAATACAATATGTGTCTATGGCATACTCTGAGTTACAATTCTGTTTCACTCAGTGATACCAGGTAAAAAATGGGTCCCGGAGTAGAGTGGTGAAGACATTCATAGAGGGGACCTGATAGGCCAATGTGTCGGTCACCTCATGGCCAATTAGGTAAGTGCAAAGTAGGCTGTAGGGAAAGAAACCCGAGTGGCTTAGGGGTTTCTAGACATGTGCCTATGTAAAGTTTTTTCTTAAATGTTGTTGTCTTACTGGTCAGAATTGCTCAGAGGCTGCTCCAGGGGATGTCTTCATTCAGGCCACGGCTGTCCAATGACAATCTATGTATCCATCGTTGTTCTTTGTAAAACAGGCTCTGTTTGGATATCTTGTGGTTTGCTTCAAGTATCAGTCACTGGAGGGAGTCTGGGGTATGGATCGTTTCTAGAAAATGCCTACACATTTTGGTGTCATTTTTCTTGCACCTGAAGTTACTTCGGTGCCCTGAAATTCTTGTTTTCATGTTTCGGGTCGTCATGCCGATGTAATAAAGATTACATGGGCATAATATCAGGTAAATACAGTTTGAACTGTTACAATTAGTGTGACTTCTCATCTCCCACTCAAATGAGTCTGTCAGGGTAATGCTTTTGTATTTTTTAGTGAAGGGGCCATTATCCACAGGGATAATGGCCTCTCACAGCTGGTAGATTCCACAGCGTGGTTTGTCGGGTTGTTTGGATTGCCTCCTTGGGTCTAGTGTGTACCAAGATATTTTTGATATTTTTACACCTTTTTAAAGCAAATCTCGGTTGGTCCAAAGTGAGTGTCCCTGTGTTAAGTATAGACCAATGGCGTCTCACAATTTTTCTCACTTCGTTCGATGCCGGTGTGAAGGTTGTCACACAGGTCATAGGCTGATTAGCCAGGGTTCTCTTTCTTTTGGTTCTAAAAGGCCCTCCCTGTTGTTGTTCTGTGCCCTTTTCCTACACTTCTTGATTTCTCTAGTAGGGTAACCTCTCTCTTTTAGGTTCCTTGAGAGGATGGATGACTCAGTCTTATAGTTAGCCATTGTGCTGCAATTACGTCGTATCCTGAGGAATTGCCCAAAAGGTAGATTGGTGCGTAAGGCAATTGGATGGTGGCTAGTGTAGTGTAACAGACTATTACGGTCTGTACTCTTTTTGAACGAAGTGGTACCGAGGGTTCCCCCTTCGATACTTATTTTGAGATCCAAGAATGCTATGTCTCTGTTGGAAGCCGTAATAGTGAACTTCAAGTATGGGTTTAAGTTATTAATCCACACGAAGAACTCCGTGTATGATTCTTCATTGCCTGCCCAAGAAATCGAGATGTCGTCTATGTATCGTTTCCATAGTTTTATATTGTCATGATAGGGATTTGTCATTGGTGATATATGGTTCTCTTCAAATTCCGCCATGTACAGACAGGCTACACTAGGGGCTACCGTGCTCCCCATACATGTACCTTGTGTTTGATGATAGTACTTGCCTTTAAACTCAAAGTAGTTTTCGGTAAGGACCTTTTCTGCACACTCCATAATGAATGTGATCGGTGTTTGAGACACCCACGGGGTCTTGTTAAGTACTGCCTCAATAACTCCAAGGGAGGCCCTCTGGGGGATGTTTGTGTAGAGGGCCTCTACGTCAAGGGTTATGAGGAAGTCAATTGATGGGGCCTCTTCATAGTCCTGCAACAGGCATACCAAACCTCTACAACACCTATGTCGATGTCTCTTTATACCAATATAGTTTATCGACCCAACATTTGGTATTCCATCCCATAAACCCCTTTTAATAACCCCCATTTACCGTGATACCACACTTGAGGCTAGACACTATAATATGGCCGCCATAATAACACCACAATCACGTGAATGCACAGTTTAGACAACAAGCGCGAATCACGCTGTAACCTTTATAATCGGCCCCACCCCCGCCTTCCGCCTCTACCCGGATCCAGCGGAGAGGGGTAGGCGCTAGCAACGCAGCTCAGGCACTCCCAAGTAAGTCCCTAAACGTAAGCTATGTAACAGCCTATACTATCGGCTAATGTCCAAATTAGCAGACTCCCCAACTCCGACAAAGCAGGGTACCCGATATTAAATATGTTTTGTTAAACCTTAAATTTTATGGCGGCTTCACTCTTTTGTAAGCATGGGCGGAAAATCCGTTTCGCTCGCGGATTTTCGGGAAATTCGCAATCCGCGAGATTCGCGAATCTCCCGCAAAATCCGCAAATCCGCGAGCAGCGGATTTTGCTCGCACTGCTCGCACTGTTCGCGGCTTCCCAGTACAACTTCGCGCCCCGCGAATAAGTGCTAAATTGCAGAAATACGATCTTAGCAAAACTGAAACTACTTACCAGGTTCAAAAGTTCAGGCTCATCATTAGTAGCCATTTCCTGTAGTGCTTCCTGAGGGGCCCCTCCAGAGTTCAGTTGCCAGTTGCAACTATTATGTGACCCTGCTCTGAACCTCAGAATAGTTACACATATGCCACAAAGGTCCTGAATTACAGCTAAGGGAGACAAGCAGGAGCCAGGCTGGAAGTTAAAATCCATTAATCAGCCCCTAATTCATTATTGTCAGTTGGGGCAGGGCAGGTGTTGTAACTAATTTTGCAACAATGAAAGCACTTAGCAAGTGCAAAAGATCACTAATCAGGGCGCACTAAGGAAGCAGGTGCCAGCTAAAAAAATATTCTGTGACACATTAATCAGCCCCAAATTAATTCAGGTCACTTGAGGCCGGGAAGGTGTGCTTTGCTTTGCCGAAAATAATGTACACTGGACAACCAGAGGGTGTGGTGATGAAACAGAGGGTGGCATGGGTGGGCCAGAGGGTGGCATGAGTAGTCAGAGAGTGGCAGTGGTGACAGAGAGTGGCAGTGATGAAGAAGAGTGTCCCAAACAGGCTGGACACGTAGAAACAACAAGTTCGCAAAACTTGCGACCCGACAGGTAAGTTCGCAAATTGCGAAATTGTAAAAACCCTCGCGAACTGGCAGAAACACGGGCGAACACAAAAAAAAAAAAATACGCAAATTCGCGGGAATTCGCGGATTTTGCGGATTGCGAATTCGCAAATCCGCAAAATTCGCAAACGCGAGATTCGCAAAATTCGCCCATGCTTACTCTTTTGGGGCAGCGTAACAACTCCTATATTGAGTTCCTTTAAGCCCTAACAATTCTGCCACTCCGCATTATATTATGTTCTCATCGGCACTGGGTTGTTTAATAGCTCAAAACCATGCTTCGGTTCTCCCCTGAACCCTTCTGTCAGCAAACACTGCAACAGGTGAATTCCCGAGGGCTGCAACCTGTCGATAACATGTTTAGATGTATACCTTTACCCTGGCCCTATGCCAGCTCCGGTCCGCCTAGGAACCCCATTGTCAGTATCTATTGGTAACAGGTCCTCCGAGGGATGTTAACTGTTGATGCCACACATACATTTATATCAGAACCCTGGCAGAAATTCACTCTAATTTATGCCACAGCCACTACTCATCACGAGGGCCCTATGAATGTATGCCATATCCTGTTTTGACACGAGGCGTTCAGGCTCTTTAGAACAACTGCACAGACAGTGTGATCTACACACACATCGGAATACTGACACACAAGTGACTGTTGATTACTAGTTAACCTAGGTTCCTCCCTATACATAGCCTTGCGGTGGAAGATCTAACCTGAAGCTTTTCCCGCTGGATACTGTTGTTATCTGACCATTATACTTTTTAGGTGAGTTTGGATATTTTGCTGCAACCCATACCAATTAGGTATTTTAATGATCTTTGTATGAATGTTTTAATATTCCTTCCACATCACTCTCACTGAATGTCTCACATATGAGAGTGCATGTACACAACTGTTATGGTGTCGATACACGCTAGTAGAATATGACACTGGCATGCAACCTACACAAGATATACAGTCATTGATGCGTTTTTAACATACCCTGTTGTGATTTGCTTTTCCTCTTTCCTTAACAGGTAATGACAGCTTAACACAGGTATTCAATAGAAGAAGGGTAATATAGGGATAAATTCCCTCCCAATTCCCTTCATCCCAAGTTGATGGTGTTTTGTACCCACACTATTGTACACACACTATACATTAGGGAATTAGAGTAGACAGTTTCCCCTTTTTAGATACTAGCTAATAGTCCCATTGATCCTGAAGAATCGCTTGTTTAAAATACGCCAGCGAGAAACATGTTGACAGGACAGTAACACAATCTGAAGGATCTCTGGAAGCATAATATTCCAGCCCCCTCCTCTAGAAACCCGTTTTAAATTAAAGCAGCGGACCACCTGAATAAATCATTCCCGGTACTCCTAGGTTTATTTTAAATCATCTGTCAACGTCTACTAATCTATATTGACCCCACACCCGCACTTCATCCATACAGCTGTTGGAAAAAGATCTCCGCCAAAGAGCCCCTCTTTGAGGTGTTGCCCGTTGGTATTGCACCGCCGACCCAACGAGGGGCAGGCCCAAATGATTAAGCATGACACCTGAAAGGGTGTGTGAGGGCACTAAATCCAACAAAATGGATTCCCAGGGTTAATTCCTCTTTACCCTAACAACATCTTCCGCATCATACATTGTATTGGTTTCTTCCTTCCCTCTCTTACCCAGAACAGCACGGCACTTTTGCACTAACCTATCCTTTCAGGGCACGCTGTAGCTGGACCTTCTACTTATGTTTAAGTAGTAAAAGCCCTTTGCTCCTCTCTTTGAATCCATACCATTATATGCACTTAGTCATGTACACATTGCATTTGCCAGTGTTTTAAAACTTTAGTGATATATTATTTCATCCAGTCAATGTACCTTTACACTTTTATTTGTTTTTAATTTTTTTATATGCCTGTGGGTAGATAGAGTGTTCACCAGAAATATTGTTACTGAAAATAAATAGCTTTTTTCTGATGGATACTTCTACCCATGCATTCTGCACTGTGTGAATCCTTTCCAAATCAGTACCTCCAAGGAGGTGTTTCTGAGGTGATGACTATAAAAAAGTATTTCAGTACGATCATTGTAAAATGACTATGTTATGTTAAATGTTATGTTAAAATTGTTTATAAAGCGCGCTTACGCCAGGCGGCTTCATGGCGCTGGGAGCACAAGGGAATAGAAAGACATTCAGCAGCAAGAGGAAAGAAGATGTTAGTCATAGGCTGAGGGAAACAGTAAGGTTTTCAGACAGGACCTAAAGTGGGCATAGGAAGTAGTGAACCTCAGCTCAGAAGGGAGAGAGTTCCAACGGGTGGGGGCAAGAAACGAAAATCTGAGGCCCCCATGTTTTTTGCGCTTAAAGGTGGGGGTCATAAGCTGGGAAAGATGGGAGGAACGCAAATTACGAGATGGGCAATAACGGTGGAGGAGAGAAGAAATAAAGACTGGGCCGAGGCCGGCCAAGGCCTTGAAGGTGATACAGCCTAATTTAAATTCGCAACGTATGGCTACTGGGAGCCAGTGGAGGGTTTTGAGCAGAGGGCGAACGTGATGGTGTCTGGGTTGATGGAAGATCAGTTTTGCAGCCTGATTCTGGACCAGTTGTACCCGGTTCAGCTGGTATGAAGGGATACCGACATAAAGGGAATTAGCGTCGTCGATCCTGGAGATTACAAGGGCCAGAATGGCTAAGGTAAGGGCCTCTGTAGTGAGGAAGCGGGAGATCTTGCAAATTTTTTGGAGGTGAAAGAAACTCGAGGAAACCACTGCATTAATGTGAGACTTCATCGAGAGGTCCTTACTGATAATGACGCCAAGACTTTTAGCAGAGTCAACAGGGCAGGGAGGGGGACCAAGACATGGCGGCCAAAAATTGGAGCTCCAAGGATTGGAGGCGCCCCCGATCAAGACCAACTCGGTCTTGTCGGGGTTAAGTTTTAGATGATTTTCCCCCATCCAGTCGCTGATGAGACACAGAGTCGACTGAAAGTTTTTGATGGATTGATCCGAGGAGTCGATATCAAAGATCAACTGAATGTCGTCCGCATAATTAAATGCAGTGACATTACTTCCTCGTAGGGAACGGATCAGGGGGGTGAGATACAAATTAAAAAGGAGGGGGGAAAGGGAGGAACCTTGAGGGACGCCACAAGTCAGTTTCACTTTGTCAGCAGAGAAGTGGGAGAGACGGACTGCCTGGTAATAATTACTTAAAAAAGAGCGAACCCACTCAAGGGCCGCCCCCTGGATGCCGGCATCTCTGACACGGCCGACCAAAATATCATGGTCGACCGTGTCAAAAGCGGCCGACAAATCCAGGAGCACCAAGGCCTGGCCAGTCTTGAGATTGGCCCCTCTCCGCAATTCCTCCATCACTGAGAGTATAACTGACTCAGTCGAATGGGCGGGTCTAAATCCAGCCTCCTGAGGTTCCAAAAACTTAGTACTTTCAATAAAGGAACTCAGGAAGCTGGTAACGTGGGCTTCCAATACTTTGCTCAAGTAAGGGAGCAGAGAGATGAGGCGGAAATTGCTCATCAAGACTGGGTCGGCATTGGGCTTCTTCAAGATAGGTACAACCTCAGCAATCTTAAAAGAGGTAGGGACCAGCCCGAGCCGAAGAGAATCGTTAAGGAGTGTGAGAGGGGGCTGTGGACAAGCAGCAAAAGCCTCGCGCAAAATGTGAGGAGGACAGCAGTCTGTGGGGGACCCTGAAGTCTCCCTTTTTAACAGGGCGAGGAAATCTTCTTCGGAGATCGGGGGTATCTGTGTGACTAAATGAGGGTTCAAGATGACAGGCACGGTGGCAAAGGTGGACATAGATGAAGGTGTACTGCAGGTTGTTAGACGGACCGGGAGGGTCGGCCGAGACTACGGGGAGAGGTCTCCGGGGAGAGCCGTCTCCAACGACTGTACAGACAAGTAACTTCCCCCCCACAGACGGACACCACACAAGATTGAAGGTTAACGAGACTTTATAGGCAATTCTTAGGTTACGATGATATGATACAAGGAGGTCTGGACTCAGGGGTCCCCTCGGTTCTAGTCTCTGGCTTAGGAAAGGGGTAGCGGGACAGTCTTTGTTACCAATGAGTGAAAAATAGCTCTCAATCCTCGAGCTCGGCGTTCTAGATGATCGGGCCGCGGCGGAGCCAGGCAGGTCCCGAGATGGACGAAGGAAGACGACGGTCCGCGGCGGAGCCTGCAGGTCCCGGTGAAGATGACGGTTACAACGGTCCGCGGCCACGCCAGCAGGTCCCGACGACGATGAAGGATAAGAAGGTTGCGAAGGCTGTGGCAGCGCCAACAGGCAGGACGATGGTGCACAAGACAGAGCTACGGCAGCGCCAGTAGTCCGTCAAGGATGAGTTCCTCTTTACGTCTCTCGACTCCAAGATACAACTGCCTTCCTGCTCTGGAGCTGCCCCAGTTATAGGGCTGGCGGGCTTTGATGTCCGGACCTTCGCACTTGGAGGTCGGGAGGTCCGGGATGAGGGAGTCCAGACACCCAGCAGGGGGGTGGAGCCAGCGCCCGGGGAGGCGATGGGCGAGCGGCACTTGGCGGGGGAGAGCCATCGGCACCTCTTTCTCCCATTGACTTGCCAAGTAGCCTGCTCACCTCCTGGGTGGAGGGTGGTGCCGGAATGTCTGAGGCCGGCCAGGCCCAGGGTTGAGGTCGATCGGGGGCCAGGCGGCCTCGTGGTGGGGTGTCCAAGATGGCGCTCCAAGCTGGGTGCGTGGGCCGGCAGTGGATCGAACCCACGAGGTCAATATGCTCGAGGGCAGGGGTCCCTGAGGGGACGGAGAACGTGCAATGGTGGTGTGTGGTACTTGCGTGACTGAACTCAGGCCTGGTTGGGCCGGGGGAGAGCGGCCCTTCATGTGGCCTGTCCAACATGCGTCCCCCCCAGCTGAAGGCGGGGAGAGTTACCCATCCTCTTGGGGACTCTCCTCGTCGAGGCGGAAAAACCGGGACAGGCCATCCGCGTTGGCGTGATCTGGCCCAGGCCGGTGTTCGACTGTGAAGTCCATACCTTGCAAGGAGATGGACCAGCGTAGCAACTTTGGGTTTTCCCCCCGCATATGCATCAGCCACTGCAGGGGTCGGTGATCGGTCTGCACCCGAAAGTGGGTGCCAAAAAGGTAGGGCCGGAGCTTCTTGAGGGCCCATACCACAGCGAAGGCTTCCCTCTCTATGGTGCTCCAGCGTTGCTCCCGTGGCAGGAGTCTCCGGCTGATGAAGGCCACCGGTTGATCAAGGCCTTCGGTGTTCACTTGAGACAGGACTGCCCCAATGCCCTGGTCGGAGGCGTCTGTCTGGACGACGAACTCCCGGCTGTAGTCTGGGGCCTGGAGCACAGGGGCGGAACACATGGCGGCCTTCAATTGTTCAAATGCAGTTTGACACTCTGGGGTCCAGTTGACTTTCTTGGGCTGATTCTTTGACGTGAGTTCTGTGAGGGGCCCCACTATGGTACCATAGTCTTTCACGAACCTTCGGTAATAGCCCGTGAGGCCCAGGAAGGCTCGTACCTCGGTTTGGGTGATGGGGGGCTGCCAGGCCTGGATGGCGGCAATTTTCAGCTGCAGAGGGGCCACTAGGCCGCTTCCCACCTGGTGTCCGAGGTAGGTTACAGACCCTTGCCCAATTTGGCACTTGCTGGCCTTGATCGTGAGGCCAGCTCGCTGAAGGGCTTGCAGCACTGCTCGGAGGTGGTGGAGGTGCTCAGTCCAATGGTGGCTGTATACAGCGATGTCGTCAAGGTAGGCGGCGCTGAATCCTTCGAGCCCCGCCAGGACCTGATTGACGAGTCGTTGGAATGTTGCTGGGGCATTCTTCATGCCAAAGGGCATGACCGTGAAATGGTAATGGCCATCGGGGGTGGAGAAGGCAGAACGTTCTTGCGCTCGGGGTGTGAGGCCGATCTGCCAATAGCCTGCTGTCAGGTCGAAGATGCTGAGGTAGCGGGCAGCTCCCATTCGGTCGACTAGTTCATCTGCCCGGGGGATGGGATGTGCGTCTGTTCTGGTGACCGCATTCAAGCCCCGGTAGTCGACGCAGAACCGGAGTTCTGGTGTGGTGCCGGGGGCAGCTGCTTTGGGGACCAGTACGACAGGGCTGGCCCAGGGACTGTCTGAGGGCTCGATGACCCCGAGCGTGAGCATCTTGGCTACTTCCTCCTGGATGCAGGCCCGTACCCGACCTGGCACGCGGTAGGCCCGGTGGCGGATAGGGGGGCTGTCCCCGGTGTCCACATCGTGCACACACCAGGAAGTGACCCCTGGGGTGAGGGAGAACAGGCTGGCGAACTGTGACAGGAGGGCTTGACACTCTTGGCGTTGTTCTCTGGTGAGGGCCTCCGAGAGCCGGACCCCATCCACGGAGCCGTCTTGCTCCTGAGTCCGTAGGAGGTCAGGGAGAGGCTCGGAGTCTTCTTCAACCTCATTGTCTGTGGCCATCAGGAGGCTAAGCTCCGTTCGCACAAAGTGGGGCTTTAGTCTGTTAGCGTGGAGGACCCGGAGAGGGTTCCGGGAGGATTCCATGTCGATGAGATAGGTGGCAGGACCCTTGCGCTCGATTACTTTGAAGGGCCCCGTCCATTTGTCTTGTAGGGCGCATGGCTCAGTGGGGGACATCACCCATACCTGTTGGCCAGGTTCGAATTCAATGGATGAGGCATTCTGGTCATACCATTTTTTCATGTCCTCTTGACTGGCCTCTAGGTTGGCTTTCGCTAGTTCTCTGAACCGCCGGGTCTGGTTGCGGAGGGTGAGGAGGTACCGGAAGACATCTGGAGGGTTCTTTAACGGAGCCATCTCCCAGCCCTCTTTGACTAGGCTGAGCGGCCCCCGCACTGGGTGTCCATATAGCAGTTCAAATGGGCTGAAGCCTAGGGATTTCTGAGGGACCTCTCGGTAGGCGAAGAGGAGGCACGGCAGCAGCACGTCCCACTAGCGACGGAGGGGCTCTTCCAACCCCCCGATCATCCCCTTTAGCGTGCGGTTGAACCGCTCAACAAGTCCGTTCCCTTGAGGGTGATAGGGGGTCGTGAATCGGTAGGTGACCCCGCATTGTTGCCAGAGGGATTTCATGTATTTAGAGATAAAGTTCGTGCCTCTGTCGCTGACGACTTCTCGGGGGAAGCCCACACGGGAGAAGATCCCCATCAGAGCCCGGCCGACTACCGGGGCTGTCACAGTTCGCAGAGGAACAGCCTCAGGGTAGCGGGTGGCGTGGTCCACTAGTACCAAGATGAATCGATGGCCTTGTTTTGTGCGCGGGTCCAGGGGCCCCACAATGTCTATACCGACCCTCTCAAATGGGGTAGTGACCACAGGGAAAGGTTGCAGGGGGGCCTTTAGTTTGCGGCCGCTCTTTCCACTGGCTTGGCACGTGGGGCAAGACCGGCAATGCTGGTGCACATCGTTCCTTATTTTGGGCCAGAAGAAGTGGGTCACTAGGCGACTGTAGGTTTTATCCTGTCCCAGGTGCCCTGCCAGGGGGACATCGTGGGCCAGGTTTAGTAGAAAGTCTCTAAAACGGAGGGGCACCACTAATACTCGGTTGGCCCCCAGCTCGGCGATTCTTTGCTCGCTGTACAGCAGATCATTGTCCCAGTAGACCCAATGAGTTCCGGGGGTATCCCCTGCGCTTTGGGCGAGCGCTTGCTGGCGGAGTCCCTCGAGGGAGGGACAGGTCTTCTGTTCTTGGCGAAATTGTTCTTGCGTGGGCCCTCCTTCTTGAGGCCACTGTTCGAGGTTAGCGAGGTCGGAGGGTTGAGCTGGTTCGAGGGGGATGTCATGGTCGGTGGTTTCGGCTGGGGCGACCGGAGGCGGTGGCGCCGGCCATTCGGGTTCTTCTGGGCGGTGGTTGGCACGGGCGGCCCTGGACCGGGTGGTGACGCACGCCCAGTCTGGAACGCCTAACATCCCCAGGTGTTCTCTTCGCTCCACGGCTGCCCACGGAGAGCTTTCAAGGTCATTTCCAAGGAGGCAGTCTACGGGGGCGTCGTCTCGGACTGTTACTTTCAACATGCCGGAGACCCCTCCCCATTCGAAAGGGACGCAGGCCATCCGACACAAACTTTCCGAGTTATCGGCTGATCGTACAGGGCAGAGAATGTTCGGTAGATACTGTTCTGGGGTCACCAGGTGACAGCGGACGGCTGTTACACTGGCCCCGGTGTCACGAAGGGCTTCGGCCCGGCGTCCATTGATGCTCACCCATTGGCTGTACTTCTGGGTGTTAGCGGGTAGGGGGACCCGCGGGACCATGTCTTTTTCCCCTAAGCATGCTAGAGCCATGGCGGCTGGCTCCCACTCCTGATGCTCTTGTTCGTATTCTTCCTGCTCCTCGGAGATCTGTTCTTCCCCTAGGGCCGCGGCGGCCACTTGGCGGGGTCTTGGGCTCTGGTACTGCGGGCAGTTTGGGTCGTTTGCGTAGTGGCCGACTCGTTGGCATCGGTGACACGTGACATTGGCTCTGTACCCCGGTCGCGCCGGGGTGCTGCCCCGGTTGGCCGGGGGGGTGGTGCTGGTTGTGGGGGCGGTCGGAGCGTTGTCTTTTCCTCGCCCTTGGCCCCCTCCTCCTCCTCTGGGTCGGTGCTGACCATTGTTGTTCCGGTTCTGTTCGTAGAACCCATTCCGGCCTACTCTGGTGATCTCCCACCGGTCAGCTTCTGCTGCGAGCTGCCGGGGATCTGTTAACTTGCTGTCGAGGAGGTGCTGGCGGAGTTCAATGAAGCAATTGTTCGACAAATGCTCCCACACCATCAGATTGAACAGTTGTTCGTAGGTCGTGACGTTGCTTCCTCTGATCCAGCCCTCGAAGGCTCGGCTGAAGTATGTTACATAGTCCACCCAAGTTGTACCCGGGATGCGGGTGCAGTCTCGGAACCTCTGACGGTACATCTCGGGTGTGAGGCCATAGCGGGTGAGGAGTGCCGCTTTCATATGGTCATAGGAGGTCATCTGGTGGTCCGGGAGCTGTAGCAGGGTATCGCGGCCCTCATTGAGGAATCTCCCCCATAGACCGGCTCCCCAATCGCTTCTATCGATCCGGTGAGCAGTCATCGCGATTTCATAGGCCTTAAACCATTGCTGGATGTCGTCCTCTCGGAAATATTCTCGGACAACATCCTTGGGGATGTGTACCTTTTTCTCTGTGGCCCCTGAGGTGTGGGGTCGCTCGGGCACCCCTGCTTCTTTATTCTGCTTGCGCAGGTTGATCTCGGCTAGGTTCCGTTCGTGTTCGTACGCCAGTTTCTTTTCCTCGAGCTCCCTTTGTCTCTGTTTCTCCTCTCTTTCTTCTCGGAGACGCAGGTGCTCTAAGTTGATTTTTTGTTCGGCCAGCTTGAGTTCAATGTCCATCTTGAGTCGGGCCATTTCCAGCTCGTGTAGTCGGGTTCTTTCTCTTTCCTGGATCTCGTCTTGCGAGAGACCCGTTCTTTGCCCTTCAGGGGCCGTGGTGGTTTTTTCTGCGGTGCTTTGATCGGGGGTTCCGGCAGCCCCGGTCTCTGCCCAAGATTCTAGGGCATGCTTGAAATCGTCTTTGGTGCTTAGTCCGGTGGTAGCGATACCCAGTTCGATGCACAATTGTTTTAGTTCACGATGGCTGTACTCTTCCAGTTTCTCCATTTGGAATTTCTCGGTTGATCCGCTTTCTTTAGTTGTCATTGTGATTTCGTCGTGGGGTGAGCTACTCTCTGTACGTTATGCGGTGATTCGAATCGCGCCGCTGGCCACCAATGTTAGACGGACCGGGAGGGTCGGCCGAGACTACGGGGAGAGGTCTCCGGGGAGAGCCGTCTCCAACGACTGTACAGACAAGTAACTTCCCCCCCACAGACGGACACCACACAAGATTGAAGGTTAACGAGACTTTATAGGCAATTCTTAGGTTACGATGATATGATACAAGGTGGTCTGGACTCAGGGGTCCCCTCGGTTCTAGTCTCTGGCTTAGGAAAGGGGTAGCGGGACAGTCTTTGTTACCAATGAGTGAAAAATAGCTCTCAATCCTCGAGCTCGGCGTTCTAGATGATCGGGCCGCGGCGGAGCCAGGCAGGTCCCGAGATGGACGAAGGAAGACGACGGTCCGCGGCGGAGCCTGCAGGTCCCGGTGAAGATGACGGTTACAACGGTCCGCGGCCACGCCAGCAGGTCCCGACGACGATGAAGGATAAGAAGGTTGCGAAGGCTGTGGCAGCGCCAACAGGCAGGACGATGGTGCACAAGACAGAGCTACGGCAGCGCCAGTAGTCCGTCAAGGATGAGTTCCTCTTTACGTCTCTCGACTCCAAGATACAACTGCCTTCCTGCTCTGGAGCTGCCCCAGTTATAGGGCTGGCGGGCTTTGATGTCCGGACCTTCGCACTTGGAGGTCGGGAGGTCCGGGATGAGGGAGTCCAGACACCCAGCAGGGGGGTGGAGCCAGCGCCCGGGGAGGCGATGGGCGAGCGGCACTTGGCGGGGGAGAGCCATCGGCACCTCTTTCTCCCATTGACTTGCCAAGTAGCCCGCTCACCTCCTGGGTGGAGGGTGGTGCCGGAATGTCTGAGGCCGGCCAGGCCCAGGGTTGAGGTCGATCGGGGGCCAGGCGGCCTCGTGGTGGGGTGTCCAAGATGGCGCTCCAAGCTGGGTGCGTGGGCCGGCAGTGGATCGAACCCACGAGGTCAATATGCTCGAGGGCAGGGGTCCCTGAGGGGACGGAGAACGTGCAATGGTGGTGTGTGGTACTTGCGTGACTGAACTCAGGCCTGGTTGGGCCGGGGGAGAGCGGCCCTTCATGTGGCCTGTCCAACACAGGTGATACTATTTTTAATTTTAGCTATCTTGTCCGTAAAGAAGAGTTGAGAGAGTCACAAAGTGCCTGGGAGGGGAGAGGTTTGAGGGTTACCCTGTCCGGGTGCGACAATTCTTCCACAATGGAGAAGATGTTTTTCGCCTTAGATGCAGAGTCTATGTTTTTTTTTAGAAAAGTATAAGGATTTGGCCTGAAGAATACTGTGTTTATAGTCTTTAAGCAAGGCCGTAAAAGCCAATTTTTCCTTGGGGGTGTAATCTCGCCTCCAACGACGCTCAGCGTGCCTAAGTGTTAATTTTTTTGCTTTAAGTTCATCGGAGAACCATCTCTGTGCACCGTGGGGGCGTTTTAATTTAACACGTTTTAGTGGTGCCACAATGTCGCTAGCTTTTTCAAGCCAGTGTCTAAGGCTCCTGGCCTGGGTGTCCAGGGAGTTGCATTTAGCAGGGGGGGAGGCCCTGAGTAAGGTACAAAATTCAGTGAGGTCCGTCCTATTCCAATTCCTAGCTAGCAAATTTCCCTCAAGAGTCTTACTAGAAGCACAATGGCAAGGGAAAACGTAATAGTGGAGTGGTCGGACCAAGGGCTGGGACAAACAAGTGGTGGGGAGATGTCCAAGTTGGCAGTCCACACCTGATCTAAAATATGGCCTTTATCATGCGTGGCTGAGTGGATATGTTGGGAGAAGTTCATGCCAGTCAGCAGTTCCGTGAAAGCGGACGAACACGTACTCTCCCTAATATCGGATGGCAAATAGTTAAAATCCCCTATAATCAAAAGTTTGGAGTTATTGATCACCAACTGGGATAGCATATCGCCAAACAATAACGGGAAACTGGGCATGGATTGAGGGGGGCGATAAACAAGCACACAGATGAGGGGGGACACAGGGGATTGGAGTCTTAAAACTAAGCAATCCACTGAGGGGATACTGGCAATATCTATGGACGAAAACCTGATAGAATGTTTGATAATGGCTGCGACCCCTCCACCCTGTTTACCGGAGGGTCTATTAGCCTGGAGGATGTAGTAACCCGGCGGATTAGCCGCTAAGATTTCGGGGGATGAATCTTCATTCAGCCAGGTCTCCGTTATTAGCAACATGTCAGGTTTCTCCACGTCCAAAAATTGAAAAATTTCTAACTGGTGTTTAGCCAGCGAATGAGTGTTCAGATAGGAGACCATAAGGTTAAAGGTGGCAGCTTTTTTTACTGGGGGGTGTGTTGGGGGGGTGGCGATATCGCGTCTAGAGGGGAAGCAAATTCCGGAAAGTCAATCCGGGGGCAGAAGATACCCAGTGAATGCAGTCGGGATAGCGTGGGGGGCTAAGGGGCCATCGATTATGCAAACAAATCAGAGCTGGGCCTGGGTAAGAAAAAATGGCAGGGGTTTCAGCCCCTAGCCCCGGCCGGCCGCGGACGGGTGCAGACGGGCTACCCTTTGGCTTCCCTTCGGCGCCTGCGGCACGCCCGCTGCGCTCCCGGCCGGACATTGCAATTTAAAGCTTAGCCCCACCTCCAGCTAGACCGCGGTGAGCAGCCCCACCGGGATCCGGTTCCTCACCCAAGTTGGCGCCTGCCCTCCACAACAATCGGCACGTCAGCCCCGGTGGAACGGGGCAGGGAGGCACACCCGGGAGCGTTTCTCAGGTATTAACTTACCCGCAATGCTGCCCCAGGATTAATCAGGCTAATGGTGCAAATAGGATCCAACATTTTTAAAAGTTCACAAACAATAATAATATCGATTTAAAAACACTGTGGAAGTAGCGAGGTAAAATGAGTAACAGAAGAGCTCCACACCTCTGACCGGCTCGCAGTCTGTCACCCAAATGCTCAAGCGGATCCTCGTAAGCGCTGCCACCAGCCTACGAGTACCGCATGGCCCCCCACTATCTCTGCAGACTTAAAGTCAAAGCAGTCATGCCTAGTGAAAGTGTGTGGATCCAAGCCAACATCACAGCTGACAGATGGCCACAACAGGAACAACACTGCACAACACTAAAAAAAGCGACCATCGCCCTTGTGGAATGCATTGTGAGGCCTAGAGGGAGTCCTTGTTGGCGAGGGTATAGCACAAGCTAATGCATAGGACAGCTCAGCAGGAGTGAGTCTGCTTATGGACTGATTTTACTTTCTTGGTACAAGCAGAACCAAGACATGACCTATTGTCAACACAGTAATGTGACAACTTGGAGCTCAATGAAGGTCCAAGTGGTGTAGTGGTCTGGCCTACCAAAATACATCATCATTCCACCTATAACTTCTGCAGTCTCAATGACAGCCGAGTCTCCTATAGAGACAGTGTTTCCATTTTTGGTTCAATGAAGAGCACTTCACTGTTAAAAAGTTATTTCTAGGAGTTCAAAACATCCTTGCTCCCTTTCAAGTTGCCCTCTACCACATGCAAAGGCAATATCCCAAGATCACTTTTTACTGGGAAATGGCATTAACAATTGAGTCGGAACCATGCGTGCCATTACAACACAAGCATTACCATGCTTGCCTTTACCACGCAACAGTGGTAAAGAAATATGCATATTACAGGCAGTTAGTGCTCTAGACTTGGAGCAAATGGGCGGGGGTGAGAGGTGTTGGAATTTCCTGCCTGGACTGCTTCCTTCCTTCCTATCTGCAGCTTGATGAACAGTTTTTTTGCCAGGATTGGGGTCAGGAAAGTTTTTAGGGCCGGGGTCGGATTGTAGGGCTCAGGGTAGGATTTGCGGTAGTTCTTTGGCCGGGGGTCTGGTTTTAGGGCTCAGTCAGGGAGCTTAGGTGTTTTTAGGGCTGGGGTCGGAGTCATTTGTAGGACCGGGGGCTGTATTTAGGGCCGAAGGTAGGGGGGCTGAAGTGTTTTAAGGGCTCGGGTTGGAGTCTTTTTCAGGGATGGGGCCGGGTTTCAGGGCTTAGGACAGGGGTTGGGGTGTAACTTTTACCATGCATATTTCTTTACCAAGAATGCCTTTCCAAAAAAATTCGTGTAAAGGCATGCTTCGTAAAGACGTGGTCGTGGTAAAGATCTTGTTGTTAAGGCATGCAAACTAATCACATCTGTTGTTTCATCATACAACCTTTTTTTACCTGTTGCCAAATGCTATATTATTGCAGACTAGTAAGAATGGTGTACATCATTTTGTAAACGATGTTATGTTGGATTTACTGTTCACAAGAGGTGTAGCAACTAATTGGAGGCTGAAACGAGTTGAAACATTCAGAGTAAACTGATAAATATATGTAGGAATATAGGGCCAGATGCATGAAGATTAGGAAATTGCAAATAGGAAATCTCTAATGTATGAAACTCTTTTGAGTTTCATTAGCTATTCCTAATAGGATGAAAATAGTTCTACCTCATACATATTAATTTAAATAAAACAATATATTTTTTTAAAATGCATCCCATCCTCATTTTAAGGACTATGAGATGCGTTTCACTAGAAGAAAAAAAATTACAAAATTAAATTTCGTTTTTTTTAAAGTAGGCATTGTTTTTTTCCACATTCTTAAAGCGGAGGGGATCCCTAAGGGCCCCCTCCCTATTTGTGAATGGATTACCGCCACTTTTAAAATGGTGGTAAAATATTACTGTTTTGCAACCGGAATTCCGTTGCAAAACAGTAATAAATACTATGCTGGTTCGGTATTTGGAAGCGACGCCCAAAACATCCCCTTTCCAAATATCGAATTGCAAATGCAAATTGCAATTCGGTAGCAAGTGACCGAATTGTATTTTTTATTTTGTACATTAGAGAAAGCATTTTTCCCGTCACAAATGATCTGAATCTGCGAAACGGACCGTTTGCAACCAGAAAAAAACTTTGTACATCTGGCCCTTAGTTCCCTAGATGTAAAATATCCTCTATGTGCAACTAATCCACACCAAAAATGTGTGTCTTTTTCATCCAAAGATAAAAGGGGAATTTTGTCAGTAAGTTGCTTTTATTAACAGTGTAATGACGAAAAACTTGTAATGAAGTAATGAGAAAAAGCTTGAATGGCTTTCATAAACCAGCACAGTTGACTTTCAATTTTTAATTGCGTCAACTGAGATGCAAATGATGGTTAAAGTAAAGAAAGAGCGATTGTCAAACTCTATTCTAGAGAGCACCCAGATCGACCTAGTGCATAATTCTGGACTAATCCCTTGAAGGAAATCATTATGTTTAGGTTTTGATACAATGATATCAAGCACCACAGGCATGGGAGCATGCCGTGTGCCAAAGATCCTGCACCCAAACTCCCTGCAACAGGTGCGACTGAGCCTCACAGATGCTTCATGTCATGGTCTTTACCATCCTCACTTATTCATTTACAAATGATTGCTATTAGGTCTGTTGCTTCGATTGGTTTCCATACAACTACATAAGAAAACAAATAACAGAATGCTGTAATTTGAGTTCAGGATGGCATATATTCGGGAAACCTAGTCTTTAATGCACACCTTTCTCGAAACAGGTGAGAAGCAAATAAAATGGCATTCTGGACTGTTTCCAAAGTTCTCTTATACTTTTTAGGTCTCGCTTAAGACCGCGCAGGTGCTGTCTATTGCTGAAACTTTTGTTTTGTAATAGATGGATTGGAGGCCGCCCATTTCTTACCTATGTTTGGCTTCATTGTCACTCTCATTTGCTTGCTTCACATTGGTCAGCTGCTGTAGGCGACCTTCCTCTTTGTGTGTTTATCCCTCTCCTGCATCATTGACGCATTACTTGTGCCCTTCCACTAGTCCTTTTTTAGGTGCTACTTGTTTCTTTGTGTTGAAGCAGTCTACGAGAGTGCATGTTTTTCAGCTGTGTCCTTAGTGTAATTATCCCCTATCCATGCTCCTCACGCTCAAGAACCTCCACTGTCAATCAGCTTGCCCCCATCCTCCATTGCTGTCTGTCCCCCTGCAGCACATCCCTCTCACACCCCGTTGTCCATGGGCTTGCTTCCAGGCCCTCCCTTACAACCGCTGTTGTCCATATGCATGACCCCAGCAACTCTCTTCAGCCTCCTGTACCATCTTCTTGCCCCCAACACTTCCAACCTACCCTCTATTATGCATCTGCTTTCTACCAGTGTAGTGTAGTTCCTATTTTCCCAATAGGCTCTATGCATTGGAATAACATAAACAGCAGTGTAGACGTAGGACTGAGGTCATCTAGGTCTCTACTGACTATGTTAGACTTAAGTTAGGTTTGCGCCAGCTAGCTCAGAGGTCACTAGAAACTTTCTTGAATGAATAGGGAGGGATGAACTTCTCTGATTCAGACAAGAAGAGATTCAGTTTCTGACAACCGCATAAACATGACAACTTTGCTCCCTCAGAATAAGAGTGTATCTCTAGAGTCGTGTGAAAACAATAGGCAGCTATTTCACTCAGTCAACCGTGCATACTTAGTTTCACCAGAGTGCAGAGAAATAGAGAGACGGGCGTTTTCAATAAAAGGTGTTATTTATTGAGCAGTCTTCTTTCTCGTGTAAGAGAAATGAATTGCCACAATTACAATACTTATCATGAAATAAAGTGCGTACAGTAAAAGTAGTATTATGAAATAATACTGTAAAAGCATTGATATGGTTTCTTAGGCATATGGTACTTTAAAATGGATAAAATATATACATACATAAAAACATTGACTAACGTACTCAACTGGTGCTTCTAACTACGCCTACCCCAGTGTACCTGACCTAAGCCTAATACTTGGGAAGGAGTAAGTAAGTAGCAGTTTAAGTTAAGTTGGTTAAGATTGTTTTGCCAAGAATCTGCATCAAGAATTCTCTTAAGGGTTTAGTCAGCTCCGTACCTTGGTAATAGAATGGGGGAGGTCTGGTATCTCTTTCTTCAGGACTCGATCCCCTAGCAACCCGCAAGGGTAGGCTGGAAACACCGGAGCTGGATTTTCTCGGCTGGAGAAAAAGACAGCGTCTCTCTCAGTGCGGCAACCTGGAGGGGCGGCTTCCGTGGGCTCATGCATCAGCTTTGCTCTCGGGCAAGTAGATAGCCGCTCTGCTCCAAACCACTGTGTCCTTGCTTAAGGTAACTGTTGGTATATTTATACCTGAAAGGTGCAGAGTTTGACGTAAGGTTGGACATAAGACGTCACTAAGAACTAACAGTTCTTTCTAGACTCCAGGCGTTCTTGTTCAAATCAAAACAAAAGCAGGGGGGATTTCCCGGGCTGCTGGAGGCTTGGTTTGTTTAAAGAACGCGTTGTGCTTTCTAGGAGTCGATGGGAGTAGCTGTGCTGTGCTTTGGACTGCATGGGCTATTACTGAATATGGATATGATTCTTATGCCTTTATTAGGATATTAATGATTATAACCACCTAAGGGCATGAATCAGGAATATCGAATTAGGGTCCTAGATAGAAACACAACACCCACTCCACGGATTAATGTCCATCATTACTAAAAACTAAGCAATAGTAAACATATAACGATGCATGTGTGTTTTCCAACCCACCCCAAAATACATATTTCGCATTTGAAATGGTATATGGTAAATACACGAAAATGAGTGTTGGTACTGTATGCTTTTCAAGCAGTGTCATCATTCAGATAAATGTATGTATATATCAGCTGAATGAATTACGAAAATTACACATGAAATGGCTCTGAATACAGAAAAGAAGGTTGAGACCATTCCATCACATATTTATACAAAATGCTGTATAGGTGCTAGAGGCTGAGGTAAAATATTGTCTCTAGTATCCCAAAAATAGAAGCTCTGCTCTCTAAGAATAGTTCTACTTTAAGCAAATTACTTGTGCCAAAAAAAAGGTAAATATTTTGGAATATGGACATAAATAATTTCGCTTTCAGGTGAAAAAATAGTTCCAAATATTTTCGGTACCTTTGTTTATCAAAACTGAAGGCAAAATTCAGAGTTCAGGGAACGCTGTGTGCTTGTTAAAAATTGTCATTCTCGTTGCTCAGGGGAGAACATCATTTCAGACAGACTCGCAAAAAATTGGTCTACAACATCAGGTGAAAGTTCGACCAAGTTCGAAAATACTGCAACTGTGCAGTTCTCTGTGTGATTGCTATAATTGATGTTAGGATCAGCAATGCTCACAGAAGGTTGAACCTGTTTGGTGCTGCTTTCCTCTCGTACTTCACCGCCACCTACTCGTAGTGGTGAAGTCTCAACGTATGCCGTCTTCAGAATGGGTAGCCGCTGGGGACAACACGATGCATGAGTCGTTACAGGACCTAGCAAAGTATCGATATCCATAGGTACTGCTGATGGTAGTGTAAGACAGACGTCCAACACGCATTCTTCTCCGCATAGCAGACATCGAAGCACAGGTAAGATGCAATTCTGCCATATTGGGCTGAATGAAAGAAACCAGGTTGTACTCAGATTTTTTAGCCGGGCCAATCCAAGGACCTTAGAGATACGGTCTCGGTATCGTATTGCTAGGATCGTCTCTTCCATCGTTGCTGGAGTCTTGTCTGTGGATTGGCTTGCAGAAGGAACACAAATAAAATTCCTGCCACGAGTCCCAAGATTAAGGGTAGGCCACCAAAGACAGAATGGACAAAATTCGGGAAGATGCCCAGAACTGTTTTAAAGGGTGCTAACAGTCCCGAAAAAACTGTCTTAAATACATGTGCAGTTTCAAAATGTAATCAAACTTTTTTCCATAGATATCTTTCATATTATCTTCATATGAGTGGATTGACAATCAATTTTATCATCGTCAGAGACTGAAAGTAGCTCCAATGCATTTCGGACATGGAGTCCTTTCTCAAGGAGCATAAGTCAGGCGGTTAAGCGTAGACGTTAAACTCCGGTTCCTGTATGAAAGATATCTATGGAAAAAAGTTTGATTAAATTTTGAAACTTTCAAGCATTGGAACTTTATTTGAACTTCTTTGGAATTCACTGTGTTGTGTTGCAGCACACAGTACCACATAAGTGTGCCCATCACAGGGATGCGCCTACACCCCAGTAGCGCACTCAACCCCTCAAGTACTGGAATTTCTCATAAAATGTTTTCGAGCTGCCTTTTGGCGGAATTGGACAGTGTTCCCATTGGTTATACGATAAAACATTTCTAGGCAGAGCAATTTTATGCAAATAGTGATCCCCAAAATGATTATCATAACTCTTCATAATTCGATGAACCCTGTAAGTAATCATGGTCTGTAAATTTGGCTGACATTACTAAATCTGACATCATATTATTAATGTTTTCAAAGTCCCAATCATCAGAAAAGGTACTGGGTGTCACAAAGTCACTTAATGAAAACTTGAACTGGTGTGGATATTTCAAGAGCTCAACCGGGCAGAAAATCTCATAATCAGTTCTGTCCCATCCTACCCCACCGACTATTGGATTGGCTGAGATGTTTACTGATGACAGTTCTCTTTTCTCGATGTGGAAGGATGTGTGAGGCTTTAGGACCAAGTTGATGTTCTGACTTGCTGTGTCCATTGTACTATATTTCCCATCAATGAATTTTCCCAAAGCAGGAGAGTAAGTACACCTAACACAATCCAAAATTCAATCCATGGTGAAATCAGATATGTTTTTTTAGTTGGTGACAATGTTCAATTACTTTGTCTTTGAAAGTTTTTGTTGGAGGCTTTTCTTCATGCTCGCTTGGATCTTCAGAGAAGTCGTCGAAGTTGATGAAGTAGCCAGATGCAGTTCTGTCAATTGTTGGAATTATTTCCGGATTTTCATTTGCTTTTGCATTTTTCTTTGTTTCATTAGCATAGTCAGAGGCTACATCATTGTAGACTGGTGTTTCTTGACGAACTGTTGCAATTTGAGTTTCAAGAGGCACAAGTTCCATGGCTTTATTGCATAGTCCTCTTTCATTCACTGCAGGTTTATCAAATGTGATTAGTCTCTCAGTATGAGCCTCTTGGATTGTAGCAAATTTCGGTATTCTGCTATTTCTTAGGAGTCCACTGGGCCTACTACTTATTATTGGCTACGTGATTGTGGTTTTACCAGGTCGATGGATACAACTCTGTTCTCCTTTTTACCAGCAAGGGGCTGTAGTACAACTGATCTTGTTCCGCTGACAGCTAAGACTCTCTGACCAGATCCCCAATCTTTGGAATCCAGACAGGTCTTGCTGGGACAGGTGGTTTTTCTTCTGTGGCTGACGGCTGTTGTTTCAACTTTATGTTACTCAGGTTTTTTCTTGTTTCATTTAAATCCTGTAAAACAGCCAAACGGTCTTTGATATCAAAGGATTTTTATTCTTCCACTAAAGTGTGACAATCAAGATCCTGAATGTGCATTCTAGTGCCGAACAATAGTTTGTATGGAGTGAGACCTTTTAGAGAATTTCTTGGCAGATTATTAAGACTACGATGGACACTTGTTAAAAGCTTGACCCACCCAACACCCGAACCTAATACCCTCGCCGTTTTAGATTGCTTTATGTCTCGTTTTTTTCTTTCCACTACCGCATTTCCCTCAGGATGGAAGGGAGAAGAGTACCGCAATGCAATGCCCATGCTGTTCATGGCCTCTTTGTAAGCTCGAGAGCTAAACGCAGGACCCTGATCAGAATTTAGCATGCCAATTGCGTATGTGCCGATACAAACTCGCAAATCTTTTATTACAGTTCTGGAGTAAGCCAAGTGCTGGGGTCTACATTTTTAAGTGAATTCAGTCTTAATATTTATGGGGACGCATTTCTGCGGCTAGATCTCTGCGCTATAGATAGCCTGATGCTCTCTAATAGTGGTATCTGGGCTGTTGGCTGATCCGGTTCACAACTGCGATCTCTGTTGCAGTCCTCACAATAGTAGATATCTACGCTCATTCCCAGCCACCAGTAATTTGATTGTAATTCCATCAGAGATTTCAGGATTTCTTGGTGCTTCAGACCCAATCCCATGTGTGCTTCTTGTATCAAGAATATTCTCTGGTTCGTGTTTGGAATTACTCTATCCTCAACTCCAGGGATTCGAGCAAACGGAACGGAGTTTGCATCAATTATGTATGTATTACTGAGTGGATAGTTGAGAGGTAATGCTGCATAATCGCCTTTTAGTGAGGCTTTTATCGCCAGCATGGTTTCCCCATCTATTTGTTTTTCTGAACGCTTTTCAGTGGCTACGGAAGCCGGTTGAACCGCTTCCGCTGTGGCTGTGTTAGCCAATGAATTCCCTGCAACGTGAACGCCATCACGTCGATGACTCAGTGCGTGTATCACGTGAGTCTTTCGTAGTTCTTTCCTTAAAAGAACTACTTGTTCCCAAAGCGTTTTATGCTTTATTGTGGCACCTATGTCATCTTTATAACCGTTTTTACTCCATGTCTGCATGTCACTGTTGTATGACTTGACGCAGAAATACGAATCACACACTATTAGTGTGGGGAATTGACGATCAGCATTTTCAAGTGCCATCTTTAAATATCTTATTTCAGCTCGCTGAGCTGAACAGTTTCTGAGTGATTCAGTTTTGGTAATCATTGGTTTGAACTTACCAGAGCGCCAGTGACCTTTAACAATCGCGCACGCTGCATTGTTTTGTAGGATTTTTTATCTACATCGTAGTGTTGTGCGAATCTGTCCATTTAGATTACGCAGGTGTATTGTTCCAGAGGCAGAGGATATTCTAGATCATCTAGTTTTTTTCAGTTTCGGCTCAAAATAGTATTTCACGTCTTCTGTAGCAAAAGAATTTTCCCATTCTATCCATTTTGGATCTAGCGCCACTGTATTCAGATTAAGTGGACTTGTTAATGCCTCAAGGGCTGATTCTGCTATATAAATAGATATTCTTTTCCCTTGGGCTAGGGCTCTTTCTTTTGCTACAGCAGTTTGAACCGCTGTCAGATTTTTTTCTGTAGAGCTGAATTTCATTTCAGCTTGAGTGTACAAATGTGATTTGTAAGGGGGGCGTGGCCAAGATGGCGGCGGAGTGAGACGTACCTGGGAGTCCCTCCGGTGCCACGAACCTTCTCAGCCTTGTATAGCCTTCCGGGGTGCTTCTCTTCCCCTGCAACCGTGCTGCCTGGGTTTCTGAGGCTGCCTGGCACACTCGGAGCTTTTCCCCGACCTCCGGAGGAGCCCGGAGACGGAGCTGGCGGACCCGACCGGCCGGAGGGCGTGATCGCTCAGGGCCTGCCAGCGGCCTGCACAAGAAGCGAGGTGCCCAGAGGAGGAGCTGCGGAGCGGTGACCCCCCCCCCCACGATCAGATGGGCAGAGAGTGGGGCCCCACGATTGGGTGGCAGATACCCATTGCAACGGGCAGCCCCTCTGGTTTAACGACGAGCGGAGGCAGGGGGAGGGCGCCCGGCCCTGGTTGGGCCTCCCGATCGCTTTGGCAGAGTGACGAGAGGCCTCCTGACCCGGACTGACCTCGGCTGGTCCGCATCGCACAGAGGTGAGGTCTGCCTTTAAAGCTCCACCGGAGACCAGCGCAGGAGCGTGGCACGGGCCTGCAACCCCCCTGTGATCCCCGTGGGGACTCCGGCGGTGTCCGGGGTTCCGAGCCCTGTGGCGCATCTCCGGCCATACGCGATAGACGCACCGAGGACTCCTGGCCTGTGGGGGCCCATCTGCACAGTGTGGAATAGAAGAGGACCTGCATGTGGGGGCTCCGGAAACTGCACTGGACATCACGAGAGCCCGGTCCCCCTGCCTCATAACCACCACCTGTCGTCTTCTGGGGCCAGCTTGCCTTGCAGTGCCATTGTGGGGGTGCAGCCACTGCCTGTCCGTGGGGACGGACAGAAGGGACCCCTAGTGAGGCGCCGGGGCCTTGCTTAAGGGCACAACTGCTTGGGCCCAGACATTTCGCCTGTGGAGCTGTATTGGGCGCTAGAAACTGCGCAACCGGCAGGCCCGTAATGACAGAAGCGTGGGGAGTGGCGGCCTGGAGCCCTCCCAACATACGGCGGAACGCGGCAATCCCTACCGCAGGCGGAAGAAGACAACTCTTTCTAGGTTCGGGAGCTCTAGAGGGCATGGGAGCAGACACTGCTCTGCCGGCTCCACGCGGCCATCTTGCGGCCCCTTTGCGCCTTCCTCCTACTCCTGGTAACTCTTTGGGTCCTGCTGCACTGCCTGGCCGGGGGGAACGCGTTGTGGCTAGCGGCTGCTTTACGCCCTGGTGCGGTGAGCATTATCCGGGTGGTCTGATTCAGTCCCTTGGGATCCTGTGACGGCCTCATCAGACTCTTTTGCGCTCCCCATAGGCACATCATCAGGTGCCGAGTCCACCGAGCAGACGTACCGCTGGCCTGGCATTTGTCTTGGAGGGACCTGCTGGCGAGTGCCGTGGATTAGCGAGGGGCCCAGTGGGTGACGACTGATTCGAAGCGGGGTCTGCGAGCGAGGGGTGCTGCTTCCCTCCGCCCCCTGCTCGCCTGGAGTGTTTCTCCTGCCCTGTGGTGGATCCGGTCCTCGTGGCCTGCGACTGAGACTATCTGGTGACCTGCACCCTGGCATGGGCCTGAGAAGGTGAACCACCACGTGACATAACCCGACCAGCCTCCACTTTTGAAATACACTGGACTACGACGGCCGGAGAAGGTGCGGTCTGGCATAGCAGGGGGCAGTCTTGCGAACTGGGTGGAGATATGGGCCAGAGTATTTGGACACATGTGACTCAGCCTTAGGGCCTAGAGGAGCTCGCCGGAATTTGCTGGTACCGGAGGAGGCCTGGTCCCGCCTGCGGCGTCCGGTCGCCACGAGAGCCCCCCTGGTGGAGGGGTCCTGCCGTGGGCATAGCTGAGGGTTGAATGGCTGCTGGTTGTCTGGGAGTCCTGTGATATCCTCCTACATCTGTGTGGACATTTTCCGACTTGGCCTGCGGCTGCTTTCGACGCCTTTGAAAGCCTGGCGGCTGGCATGCTTGAGGGCAAGGAGGCCTAACCTGACGTCGGCGCTGACCAGTCGCTCTGTATAGCAGAAGTTGGTACAGCGAGAGCGGAGCAATGTCCAACAAGGCCCGTAAAGACAAACCTGGCAAAGATGCCCCTCCGAGGGGAAGTCAGCAAGCGACGCCACCGGGACCCAGCACCTCACCCAGGCGGAAAGATGATGAGGCTCCTGCTACTAAAGCCTTCATGCTGGAGCTGTTTTCTGCCATAAAGGAGGACATCTCCTAGTTCCGCAATCAGCTGGCTTCGGATCTACGCGAGGTGAGGAGAGAGGTAGATGGCATTGGAGAATGGGTGGCCACTTTGTAAGAACATGACTTAGGTCTGGCTGGTGATGTACACCAGCTCCAGCAGGACGTACTCCGCCTCACGGAGCAGAACCTGGATCTCCAGTCCCACGCAGAAGACCTGGAGAACAGGTCCCGCCGGAACAACATCCGCATTCGAGCTGTTCCTTGGGATGGAGAAGCTGGAGACTTGCGGGAGTATGTAGAGGCTCTCTTCCTGCAGATCCTGGGAGAGGAGGATCTCCATGAAATCCGCATGGACAGAGTCCACAGGGTTGTCTTACCAAGGGGCGCAGGGGCCCCACCGCCTGACATCCTGGTCTGCATCCACGACTTCCAGATGAAGGAACGTATTCTCCGGAAGGCTCATGGGATCTCCTCATTGCAATTTTGGGATCACCGTCCACAGCTGTTTCAAGACCTGGCGGCCTCGACACTTCAAAAACGTCGTGAATTTTGGCCGGGGACGACCTTCTTGCATGACCAAAATCTGGCTTACTCCTGGGGCCATCCCTTCCGCCTAGTCTTTAGATGGCAGAATAGGCTAGTCCAGGTCAGATCTCTGAAGGATGCCAGGGACCTCCTAGGCCTGAATGATGCCGCTCCTTCCCCGTCTAGGGGCGTTCTCCAGCAAGACGGAGACGTCGCTCACCTTCCTGGCAGAGAGTGGGTCGGGCTACAGCTTCGGGGAGACTGGATCCATCGGTCAGCCAGCAGGAAAGAGGTGCAGCTGTTGCCTCTGTAGCATCCGTGACGGTGTCACCTACACGTGATAGCTCTGGAGCAGCCTAACCCAGAGGTAAAGAATAGCTGGCGCCGGAGGGATGCCCTCCTCCCTTCTTCAGGTACTGTAGTATTTATGTACTTTTGGGAAGACACACCGGTCCGGAGTTCTGGGAGATCACTAACTGTTGCCATGATACCCAGTTCTCGGAGGATACCTCTCGACGTCCACAATTCGGGACTGTCAGTTCCTCTGATTTGTTTTGTTAGTTTTTTATTGAGACTTTTCAATGCTTGGTTTGGACATGCTGGTTTGCTGTTCAGTCTCTTGGGGTGTGGGAGGGGGTGGGGGTTTGGGTGGGCGGTTGGGGGTGTGGGGAGGACAGGGAGTTGAGGGACCGGTGGTGGTGGCTTGGTTGAATGGATGGTTATGGCGTCTACATTAGGGTGTGCAAAGCGCCTCCGTTCTGCCACACTAGACTTGAATTCAACTATACTGACGGCCTGCTGTGTTGGAGTTGGAGCCTTGATGAATGCGCGTTGTTGGTGCCCTGATGCTGATGGGAGTGGGGAGGTGGGGTGGGCCTGACGAGGGCTGGAGGCTGGATTGGGGAGAGGCGGAGAGCCGGGAAGGGGAGTGGTGAGGGAGTCGGGCTACTGGGCGAGTTGCCTTATTCTTGTGCATGCACTGTGTGTTGCTTCTTGCTGTTGCTTACCACTGCACTTGTGGCGGGGGCAGGGCTGGTTGATGACGACCGGACTGACTGTGGAACGCCTGTTGACAGAGAGGGTTGGAGTCATTAAGCTGTAATGCTGATCACTATAGGTACTTGGAATGTGAAAGGACTGAATTCCCCACAGAAACGCCAGAAAGTCTGGAAATATATCAATGACCATCAGTTGGACGTTGTGGGCCTCCAGGAGACCCATCGAGCGAGAAAGGACGAGATCCGCCTCAAGCATAAACAGTTTCCACTTATTTATAGATCAACTGCCCCCACTAAGCACAGGGGGGTAGCCCTTCTCTTCCGCTCTATCCTCCACTTTCAACCCATGGGCGTGCGTAGCGACAAGGAGGGCCACTGGCTCATGGTTAAGGGGCTGCTCCATGGCAGGCTGTGCACGTTTGTGGTTCTATATGCCCTGAATGTGGGCCAAAACATTTATATTCAAGATCTCTTGGAGAGAGTGGAGGACTTCATGGAGGGGGACCTGTTTTTGATGGGAGACTTTAATTTGGTTTGGGATAAGGAACTAGATAGCTCTCACCAACAGAGATCCGATGCGGGCCTGTTCTCCCATGAGACGAAGCAACTATTCGATGACATGGGACTAATGGACTGTTGGTGTTTCTTTTATCCGCGTTCTCGGGACTTCACCTTTTTTCACATGTCCATCTCTCTTACTCCCGCCTAGATTACGTTTTTATGAGTCAATCCCTTAGAGGAGACTTCCGCATAGCCAGAATATTCCCGCTCTCGATCTGTGACCACAGCTTGCTTGCTCTATGCCTTCACTGGCCGATGGGGGGAGACGGCCAACGCAAGTGGTACTTCCCGACCTCCCTTGTCCGGGATGAGTCCTCATGTAAGGAGCTGCGCGAGGCCATCCGTGAGTTCTTTGACCTCAACCCAGTGCAAGACACGTCGGTGTTCACCATGTGGGACACCTTTAAGGCATCCTTGAGAGGCACCTGCCTGGCCCTTAATGCAAATCTCAACAAGCTGCGGCGTAAGGAACGCGAGGAATTAGAGAGGGAGCTCTCCGCTCTGGAGCAGGCGCACAAAATGAATCCCTCCAGGCTGACACTGCGCCCATATACTGCGGTCAGGGGGAAACTTACGGCCCATTATAATAATAGAGCGGAATTTGCTCTACTGAAATTGCGTTGCCTCTCCTATTCCCAAGGGAACAAAGTGGGGAGACACTTAGCTCTGCAACTCAGGGACCAAAGAGTGAAAGAATACATAGGGGGTATTCGTGACTCAACCGGGACTGTGCAGTACCGCGACAAGATCAAAGCTGACATCTTCGGTGACCTCTACGCCTCGCTTTACACGGGTGATGCCCTAGACCCCGGGAAACAACGAGACTTCCTGAACAGCCTCCCATTGCCCCAGGTCTCCGCCGAATGGAATGAGCTGCTGGCGGCCCCCTTCACCAGGGAGGAAGTTCTAGGAGCCATTAAGGCATTGAAGCCCCATAAGGCACCTGGGCCGGATGGCTATATGGCCCTTTTTTACCAGACCTTTGCCACCGAGGTGGGTGACTTTCTGGTGCACCTCTTTAATGGTATGGCTGACACTGTGGGAACGTCAGGGACTATGGCAGAGGCTGTAATTTCGGTTATCCCCAAACCGGGGAAAGGCCCATCCAAATGCTCCTCATATCGACCGATAGCGCTTCTTAATCTTGATGCCAAGTTATACTCCTCTATCATTGCAAACAGGCTCCAAGACCTGATGCCGGCTCTTATTCACCCGGACCAATCCGGATTCATTAAAGGTCGCCAGACTCACGATAATACCAGAAGGGTGATACACCTAATAGAGAAAGCTAGTAGATTCAAGATCCCGGCGATTCTGGTGGGCCTTGATGGGGAGAAGGCCTTCGACCGGGTTGATTGGGGCTTTCTGTTACACACCCTGTCGGCCTTTGGCTTTTCGACTAAACTTGTCTCGATGATCAAGGCGAACTACAGCAGCCCCCGCTCTAGAGTAGCGGTCAATGGACACCTGTCGGCCTTTTTCCCGCATTCTCAAGGCACCAGGCAGGGCTGCCCCCTTTCCCCCCTTCTCTTCGCCCTGAGTATTGCGCCATTAGCACTAGCCATACGGGAGCACCAAGGGATCCAGGGCATTCCCTTTACTAGAGAGCAACACAAAATTACCCTATTTGCAGATGACGTTCTCCTTTCCCTCGTGGACCCAGCTCAGTCCCTTACGCACGTCAAGACCGCTCTTTCGCGCTTCGAGGAGGTGGCAGGCTTTAGGGTCAACTACGATAAGTCCTATATTCTTAACCTCACGCTGCCCCCGACAGAGATGGACCGCCCGCGGCCGCTCACGAAACTGGTGTGGGCCACCAACTCCATCTTGTACTTGGGGGTCCATTTGACCCCTACAATTGGGAAGCTGTACTCTGCGAATTTCCCCCCATTATTGGCAGTGATTCAGGGCGACCTCGGCCGCTGGAAGCCAATGTACATCTCGTGGTTGGGAAGGATACATGCGATTAAGATGACACTTCTCCCCAAGTTACTCTATCTCTTCCAGGCACTACTTATTCCGTTAGAGATGGACTTCTTCTGACGCCGTAAAACGCTAATGCTTCGTTTTGTCTGGCAGGGGGGCCAGGCACGCTTTTCCTTCACCACTCTCCACCGGCCGTGGAAGGAGTGGGGGGTTGGGCCTCCCTGACATGCACCTATACTACAAAGCAGCTCAGCTACGAGTTATTGTGGAATGGTCCCAACAGACCTCGGAGATACACTGGCTCCACATGGACAGGAGTGTGGCGGGGAGAACGATATGGGATCTGGTATGGAAATCGAAAGAGGGTAGACCTAAAAACGCATATATTAGTACTCCCACTGGCACCACCCTGAAGGTGTGGGACACGGTGGCTAGAGATGAGCGGTGGACGTCGTTCCCGTCTCCCTTCACGCCTTTGCATTTCAACCCAACATTCCCACCTGCCCTACGGGAGGGCTCCTTTGATTCTTGGAGGTATGGAGGCTGCCATGCGCTCACGCATTTGTTCCATGGCTCTACCCCACTCACCTTTGAGAACTGCTTGCGGGATTATGAGGTCCCTGCTTCGGAACGTTTCCACTACATCCAGCTACTTCATTGGGCTACGTCTCTTGCGGTCGGGGATGTGGCCACGAGACCCCCATCCCCATTTGAGGCTTTCCTATCCCGGACGTCCGCCATGAAAGGTGTCATTGCCTTTCTCTATAACCTCCTTTTTAACTACCACTATTTCACCACGGCCTAGATATATGGGACTCTGGGAGGAACTCCTTGGGCGTGATATTTCAGACGTGGAATGGACGCGCTTATGGCGCGACATCGCTACGCTTAATCACTCGGTGGAACTCCGGGAGGCGCATCTTAAGACGCTCATGGATTGGTACCTATACCCAGCCAAAATTCATCGGATTTTCCCGAACTCTTCGGATAGATGTTGGAGGGGTTGCGGCCTCCTGGGAGACTTCCGCCATATTTGGTGGGACTGCCCGATCATCCGCCCGTACTGGGAGGAGATCCTGTCCCATATTAAAGAGCTGCTAGGATACCCGATTGCGGACTCGATGGCTCACGTTCTGCTGGGCATCACGACCCGGATCTCGAACATCAGACCTGTAGCAGACAAAAAATACTGTGGCTGTGTGTTGGTGCTGCAAAGATTACGCTAGCCGCAGCCTGGAAGAAGCCGGGGGCCCCGGCGATCTCCCAGTAGCATGCAAGACTATGGCGGCTGTTGAGTTTGGAGCGCATTGCAGATATCTTTTTGGGAGATTTCAAGAACTTCATGTTCCGCTGGCGCCCCATGGTCCGTTTTCACTCTAAAGGGCTGCCATCAGCAGTTTTCCCGTCCACAATACGGGCGCTCCACTTATTCCAGGTGTGAACATAGCGAATGATTGAGTGAATGAGTATGAATGTTGCCGCCACCACTGGGGGGGAGGGAACGGGAGGGGGGAATGGTTAAGGGGGTTTCTTGTTTGCGGCGCCTGGTCAATAGCTGAAGCAACAAGATGCCTAACACATTAAATATTGCTCATGTTTTTGCTGCCTTCTGCACTCGTAGCCACCCACCTTGATTCGATTATAGACCCTATGAGGCCGCTATTGATGCACTGAGGGGACCTTTATGCTCCTATTATGGCAGGGGCCTACGGGCTACACGTGGGTAGTTCTATCTGCAGCATGCCTCTGGTCGCTCGCCTCTTTGATTGCCCCCTGCGAGGGAAGTTGTGCGGGAATGTCGCATGTTTTTTCTTTTTCTTTGTCTTCTAATAAAATAAAAAATATATATATATATTTTTTAAATGTGATTTGTAAGCTATAGGTAACAATTGATTTGTTTGAAATTTGGTCTTATCAAAGTCATAGAGAGTTTTAACCCTCTCTGCATAATTTAGAATGTATGTTCTTCCGAAATTCAGGAAACCTAGTATTGATGGTAAATTCTTCAGCGTTTTTGGTGCTTGAAGGATAGCACATTTCTCTAAGAAATTGTCTGCCAGGCTTTTGCCTTCACTTGATAATTCATATCCGAAAAATAGGACAGTTAGATGGGAAATTTGTGTCTTTTTAAAGTTGAATTTGTAACCCTCTGATGCGAACCCAAGTATTATGGTGTTCACTCTTTTTAAGTGAGTCTCCAGGTCATCATCTGTGAGATAGATGTCATCGACATAGGAAAAATGCCTCATCATCATATATTTGTAGTAACTCTGTTACCCTTGCTGAGAATAATCCTAGGCTATTCTTGAATCCCTGTGGGAGTCGGCAAAATTGTTTTTGCGATCCCATTATTGAGAAAGCGGTCAAATACCTGCTTTCAGGTGCAATGTTTTGACAGAAGAACCCATTAGAGATATCTAATGTTGTTTTATATTTTTGCGCACAATGTTATTCATTAGTGCTGCACTGTGTGAGTTTTGAACTGCAAATGTTTTACAACAGGAGTTAAGGTGTCTGTAGTCCAAAACTAGACGATATGAATTGTCTGGCTTGGAGACAGGAAACAAAGGATTGTTCATTTGTGAGGTGCATGTTTCAATTACCCCTTGATATTCAAGTTGATCTAAGATCTCCCTGACTTACTTTTTAGCTTCTTGTTTAACTGGGTACTGCCTTTGTGTAGTGGACTGATTTTTTAACTGGATTTTGTGTTGAGGAGAGTCCTCATCCCATCCTACATGATTTTTGTAAAAAGCAGGAGCTTGAGCCACTGCCCATTTTCTTGCCAATGTGTATTTTTTATGAATCGGAATATGATTTGAGAAGGCAGGCATAATCATTTCTTCGCCATGAGGGCACTCTCTGACAAACTCTGGTGGCCAGTCTTTTTCAGCTAACAGGATGTCATAGCCTTTAGAAAGTTTTTCCCAAAAGAGACCTTTTATTTTCCTAGTTTTATCTCCCTCTATACGCAATGTTATTTCATATAGTTTATGGGGCACACTAACTAGTGTGTCTGCAGTTTCCACCTGAATGCATTCATTCGTGCCCACTGTCTCCAGAAGATTCATCAGGATCTTGAGAGCTATTGTCACTTCTGCTGCGCTCTCTAGCATTGTCTGTGCCCACTCTCTGTTTTTCAGTTGTGTCCTAAGAATTCTCGGCATGTTTAATCTTCATACTTGCTACCTTCTTTCTGGGATATTGTAATTTTTTACTTTGATGAGCAGGTTCCTTTGTCTTCAGTGCTCTGCCCTGTGTTCTGACCGTCCTCTTCTTTCCGATTTCTGTGAGGAAGTCTGAAAAGATCTAGAGGGATGTGTATCAACAACTTGATATCTATCAGGTTTTTTCAAATTATCCCTATTTCTAAGGTTGTATCTTTTCTCCTCAGGCCTGGAGATTTTTCTCTCCGTTGAGGAGACCTTCCTCGGGACTGGAATCGTTTTTCCCTGGGAGTGGACTGTTTATTACCATCTCAACTCCTTTTTGGAGTATTTAAATTATTTTTAATAAATGTTTTTTCAGGATTTTCAGTTAGTTGGGGTTTTACCGGTTTCCCACCCAAACTATCTCTTCCTAGTTCTTCATAGGATTTTTCTATGATTCTGGCGAATTCAAATGGTTGGTCTGCTATATCTGTTTCCTTCAATTTCTGGAGGTACTTTATATCGTCCCTTGCCAATTGAACTAATTCTCTATATGCCTTTGTTAATTCTTTTAGTTTAACTAGGAGTTCTTCGCTTGACATTGTTTTAATGTCTGGGTGTGTTGCGTAGCTGGCTAGAACCGGCCCCGTGGCTTCTGGTCTACCTAGTGGACCATGCCTGGTGATGTGATTTTGATGTTTTAGGGTGCCATTAAACCAGAGCAGGTGCTCTTGTTAATTTAGTGGGATTTCAACCTCCTCGAAAGGAGTGTATTCACCCGGAGGTTCCTCTATTTTGTAATAGTGGAAATCTTTTGTCACAGCGTGTGCTGCTGGAAAATGTATCCATGAATAGAATACCTCTGTCTGCCGATATTCATGTGCCTCTACCATGAATATGACTGTACCACCTCGTGATGTCAGTCCATTTTCTATAAGTTTAAGAGTTATAGTTCTCCTTACGTTGACCGGAATGAGTATAGCACTCGGGTCATTTTCTTGGAGAGTTGTGTCTTCCTCTATTAGTTGAGCTGCCATTCTAGCTCTTTCGTCATCGCTTTCGGACATTTTTATTGACTGAAAGTTTTTTGTTGCAGATCGAGTTTCAAGGAAACAAAGATTAGGTCACAACATTTTGGAACACTGTATCCTTCAACGTTGACTAAACCAAAACTAATACATAGGATTCTCATCCTACTAAGTTGCGGCGGATATTTAACCTTTCACCCACTCCAGGCGTCTTTTGGAGTTTTTACGGGAAAAGTGGTTCTGTGTGAAAAAGCACGACTGAGTTACTCTAGTGTCTTCCGTTAGATTATCGCCTTACCAAACGTTGGGCGCCATGTAGTGTAGTTCCTATTTTCCCAATAGGCTCTGCGCATTGGAATAACATAAACAGCAGTGTAGACATAGGACTGAGGTCATCTAGGTCTCTACTGACTATGTTAGGCTTAATTTAGGTTTGCGCCAGCTAGCTCAGAGGTCACTAGAAAATTTCTTGAATGAATAGGGAGGGATGAACTTCCCTGATTCAGACAAGAAGGGATTCAGTTTCTGACAACCGCATACACATGACTACGTTGCTCCCTCAGAAAAAGAGTGTATCTCTAGAGTCGTGTGAAAACAATAGGCAGCTATTTCACTCAGTCAACCGTGCATACTTAGTTACACCAGAGTGCTGAGAAATAGAGAGACGGGCGTTTTCAATAAAAGGTGTTATTTATTGAGCAGTGTTCTTTCTCATGCAAGAGAAATGAATTGCCACAATTGCAATACTTATCATAAAGTAAAGTGCGTACAGTAAAAGTAGTATTATGAAATAATTCTGTATGATTTCTTAGCCATATGGTACTTTAAAATGGATGAAATATATACATACATAAAAACATTGACTAACGTACTCAACTGGTGCTTCTAACTACGCCTACCCCAGTGTACCTGACCTAAGCCTAATACTTGGGAAGGAGTAAGTAAGTAGCAGTTTAAGTTAAGTTGGTTAAGATTGTTTTGCCAAGAATCTGCATCAAGAATTCTCTTAAGGGTTTAGTCAGCTCCGTACCTTGGTAATAGAGTGTGGGAGGTCTGGTATCTCTTTCTTCAGAACTCGATCCCTCAGCAACCCGCAAGGGTAGGCTGGAAACACTGGAGCTGGATTTTCTCGTCTGGAGAAAAAGACAGCGTCTCTCTCAGTGCATCAAACGGGAGGGGTGGCTTCCGTGGGCTGTCGCATCAGCTGGGCTCTCGGGCAAGTAGATAGCCGCTCTGCTCCAAACCACCGTGTCCTTGCTTAAGGCAACTGTTGATATATTTATACCTGAAAGGTGCCGAGTTTGACGTAAGGTTGGACATAAGACGTCACTAAGAACTAACAGTTCTTTCTGGACTCCAGGAGTTCTTGTTCAAATCAAAACAAGAGCAGGGGGGATTTCCCGGCTGCTGGAGGCTTGGTTTGTTTAAAGAACGTGTTGTGCTTTCTTGGAGTCGATGGGAGTAGCCGTGCTGTGCTTTGGACTGCATGGGCTATTACTGAATATGGATATGATTCTTATGCCTTTATTAGGATATTATTGATTATAACCACCTAAGGGCATGAATCGGGAATATCGAATTAGGGTCCTAGATAGAAACACAACACCAGCCCCTTCCTTCAACCCTCTATTGGCTGTCAGCTTGCTCCTATCAGCTCCTGCACGCCCTGCACTCTCCTTGTTTCCTCTCTTCCCCTCTCTGTTTACTTCAGCCCCCTTCCCTCTGTGTTGCCGATAACCCCCCCGTGCTGAACCCTCTGAACGGTCTCCACCACTCATCGGTGTTGCCTACCGCTTTGTCACTCTGTATTGCCTTCCAACCCCTTCCTCCGTGTTGGTTTCCTCTTCTTTTA
This sequence comes from Lissotriton vulgaris, assembly GCF_964263255.1. NCBI lineage: Eukaryota > Metazoa > Chordata > Amphibia > Caudata > Salamandridae > Lissotriton > Lissotriton vulgaris. The sequence goes on along the minus strand of NW_028252711.1, from coordinate 334,967 downwards.
CCACTTACCTCCCGCCCCATCTCACCTCAATCTCTCAGTGTTACTTTCCACCCCACAATGAAAAAAGCTCAATTACTCAGCCAGTGAAGGCCGTATCGAAGCTCCTTTATGCCAAACCCTCCAATGTGCGTGTTGCCACCCGCATGCACTCCTTTTGTCTGTGTTGCCTCCTGCCCTCCATCCTGCCGCATCACAAATACATTTAAAAAAGCATTATGATGTGGCTGCGTCATAGCGTATTTTTTCACATGAGATATGATTTTAATATTTTTAGCTATGCTGTAGGCCTGAGCAATATTTTAACTACGTATAGTACTCAAAGTAGTTTCGGTATATTCACCTTAATCTTGTGATGCAAAATTAATAAAAATTATGTGATTACCCCTATTAGCACTAGTGCAACTTGGAGTAATTTGGGGCAAACATGCCTACCCAAGAAACAGAAACATAGCGCAAGCAGCTGCTGGCTGTCGCTGTTCATGTTCTGTTGCATATAGAACTATTTTCTTAGCACAAAACATATTCTCCAGTTCATCATGGACGCAAGGGTGAATTTTGCAGTAAGAAAATTGCACTGAATCCAGCGCCTCTACCCCCAATTTCCCACACGGATTGCTGTTTGATGAGGCGAGGTGTTAAAAGAAGCTAATGTTACCTACCTGATGCTGGTGACACTAGAGGAGGCTGTTTTAAACGCTGTGGCCCCCTTCTGGGCTGCTGGGTCTCCGAAGGCTGCTGCAGCCGACGTGCTCCATCCTGGTGCTCCGGGACAGCGGATCCGCGCAGCGTCTGTGAGGAATCACTGCGGCCTTGCGGAGGCGGGAGCATTGTGACGCAGAACAGCTGTGAAGGATGTTCCGCCCAGACAGCTGGTGGGTTCCCTGCGCTGCTGGACTAAGTTTCTGGCTGCTGTCAGGGGAGAAATTGTTTGGAAGGTGCAGAGAGCTTTCACCAGCTGGATCTCTACTTTAGTTAAAATGCCACCTAAATCCACGCTACAACAAAGAGATCCGAAAGAGTTGGTTGGGACTAATGTTGTTTTATTGTCCCCCGCAAACATTGAGGCATCCGCAGTTAAGCCTCAGGAGATTCGTACTCTCAAAAAACAAGAAGATACAGGAGTGGTGAAGCAGAGGATTCTCCATGATAAAAACCAAACTGCAGGCAAAAAAGGTGGTACAGTAAAGGCTGTGGATGAAGCAGGGGGAGCACTTGACGGTAGCAATTTTAATTTAAATGCTACATCTATACTACCCCAGCCGGCTGTAACTGCATTTTTCAAAACCCGGGATGGATTGGGGAACACAGATATGGATCTGGATAATCCATAACTTAAGGAGGGGAATAAGGATCCGGATGCCACTTCTAACATTTTGGAAGTCATCTACCAGGCTAACAGGGAGGTCTCTGCTCTACAGGGGACACAAGAGAAGATGGTGGATAAGCATGTTAATAAAGATACACCTGGTGATCAGACAACGGGGATACGGGAGATCCAGGACGCAGGGCATAAGATAATAGCCCCAATGCAACTATCATTACCTTCTGAGGTACAGGATGCACATTCCTAAGATGAAAGGCCAGTGGATGGCCTACTTGAGGGTCCAGGCTGCAATATGGATGCTGACAAGCTAATACTAACTGATGCTATATCTGAGGCTATTTCGGATGGGCCGGATAAATTCTACTCCCTGACAGAGGACTCTCCTTCGGGAACCTCGGATTCCAAGTTAGCATATAGCGATTCTGATCATATTGGCACTACTCCAGGGTCTAGCACATTGGAAGCCCCCGAAACTGCCAGTAAACATCATAACAATTCTCAGAGGGCCTCAAAAGACTCTAAGGGGCTCAAGGAGACTCAGAAACAGAAAAATTATTGGCCCTCTTGATCAAGCCTCCGCCTTGGGTGGTACCTCCTTCTCAGAACATCTTGGGAAGTCTGCAACAAATGGGAAATTGGTGGAGAGCCTTATTTTGGAGACTATTAAAGATCATCGAGCAGAGACTAGAGCTGATGGAAAAAAGACAACACAGGGCACAAAGAAACTGGAAGGAGCTATCCGGGAAGTAGTGCGCACGTGCAGCGAAAATGGCGAAAGGCTGGATGCAATGGAAGTAATGACTGTTGCTGTTGAGAAGGACTTGGTTGCTGTGAAAGAGCAAACAAAGACTCATGAAGCCCAACTAACCGATGTGATGTGAAAACTGGAGGACCTAGAGAACTGCCAGCGAAGAAATAATCTTCGAGTCTATGGGATTAATGAAGGCATGGGAGGGGAGGACATTCGGGGCTTTATGTTAGGTCTTTTTACGGAGTCCTTTCTGGAGCTTATTGGATGTGACTGGGATTGAGAGATCCAGAGGGTATATAGGTGCTCCTTTGCCCGTCACAAGTTGCCTAATAGAGATACTAATCAGCCAAGGGCAATTTTGGTATTTTTTGGCAATTTCTCACTTAGACAAGCCAGTTTTGAGAAAACCCGCCTGGAGGTTAGACGAGAACAGACGACAGTTTAAGGGGGCCTCTTTTTTCATACGCACCGATTTCTGCCCCATAACTGTGGAGCGTATATGGCATCTAAAGCAGTTAATCAAGCCATTTCAAGATTCCAGATTTGAGGCTTTTTTATACTGGCTCCTGTGAGGTTAAAAACGGTTTTTAAAGGGGTTGTTGGATTCTTTACATCAGAGATCCAAGCCAGAGAGCATCTTGAACAAACTCAAGGGGAGAAGAGAAAAGTATAGGAATTGCTTGAATGTAGTTGGTTCCAGGTAGTGCAGAGTTTTCTTTTTCATTGACATTACTAGGGCCTCTTTTCAGGATGGTTTCATTGTGTGGGGGGGTGGAGGTGCCGCTGTGCTTTGCGCTTTCTCTATCATACAGACTGGGAGATCTGGCTGCTTTCACAGGGTGGGGGTGGGGGGAGGCATGGAGGGGTCGAGGGAGGTGGGGCAGGGGCGGATGGGGTTTAGTTTTTCTGGTGCTGGAGCTGAAAGCAAACTACAGATAAAAAATGTGATGTGTTTTTTTTTTATGTCTATGTTATTATGGAATAATGCGGAAAATATTGTAAAAAACGGCCAAACGAGATTTCAAGGTTACTTTATTATGTTGACAGAGAGCCTACACAGCTTAATTTTGTATGACGTGAATAATATACATATGAATTGTTTGATTATTTTGGAGAGAAGGGAATTAATAAATAATGACTAAGCTACGTATTGCAACAATAAATATCTGTGGTCTCAATGATGGGGTTAAAAGAAGAAGGATTCAAGAAGATCTTACAGTTTTACACGCAGATCTCGTCTTCCTTCAAGAATCTTTACTTGGTGGATCAAACATTGAAAAAAATAAATCATCCATCTGCATTTTGAAATATTCGACGCAAGCCAAGAAAATTAGAGACACCATGACAAAACATTGGAGTTTAAGCAGAAATATACCAGATCTACAACATTTATTTGATGAGAAAAGCACATTTGCCTTCAAACGGGGAAAAAACATCACAGAGTTGTTATCTGAAGAAAAAAATCAGGATAAACCACAGAAATTCAAAGGCATGCAAAGATGCAATAATTGCACACACTGTAATAACGCTATGGTGGGCAACGAATTTTCGCATCCTGTTTAAAGGTTCTAAAATTGCAATAAAACACGTGTGACACAAAGAACGTTATCAACGTGATTAAATGCCTGTGCGGCAAGACATACGTCGGTCTCACTGAAAGGAAAATATACATTCATATTACAGAACACAAAAGTAACATCCGCCAAAGAAATCTTAAATCTACTGTGGCATCACATTGGATTGAAGCAAACCATCAAATTTCTCAACTACGATTCATTATCCTCGAAGCAGTGTAACAATGTGCAGACATTGATCCACAAAAACAACTATTACGAGCTGAATAAATTTTGGATCAAAAAATTACATTCCATGCAACCTACTGGAATGAATGATCAAATTGAACTGTCATGTTTTTTATTATTTTCAAACTTAAAAATATTGTATTGTATATGCTTCTTTGATGTCTGAAGGTAGCATATGAAGAAAGAGTGGCGCATACCAACATTATGATTTGGTTGCAGAAGAATGGTCACACTCTAGCTAAGATCGTCATGTTTTATTGTTTATTATACAGATTTGGTATTGATTATTATTTGGTTGTATGGCACACTGACAACAGCGTAGGACTGGCGCATTTATTTCACCATATTCTCTTCTCTTTTAAACATGTTTATTCTGAAAGTCCTAGAGACTGGGTTCCTGTACTTATACTACGTTTAGGGGTTGGACTAACTCTAAGGTCCCACCTATGGGAGGACCTGGGGAGGGTGTGGTTACACCCCTTCCCCTTTGTCCAGTTTCACGGCAGAGCAGGGGCAAGTGCCCCTGCAACCGGTTTGAACTGGGGTATGCACAGGGACACCAGGTGTGCTCCCAGCACTGTCTGAAAAGCATTCACTGAATGCACCTGCCCAGCCCCAATACACTAAAGCCTGTCTGTGGAGGTGGTTACACCTCCCTGTGACAGGAAACCTATTGTCCATGCCTCCCTTGCCAGGGTTTCATCCAGCAGCAGGAAGTCAGACTCGTGTCTGTGGCAGCAGCATCCATTTTGTGGTGCTGGGGCTGTTTTAAACTATTACCAGTCATGTAAGTGCGTACATGTCTTATCCCTCTAGAAGGGTGGAATTCTACCCCCGCCGCCAGGACTGGCGGGGGGGGGATAGGATTCCAAAGTGTTTGACACCAAACACAACATGTTTTGATGCAGCCATTCCAAAGTTAGCATTAACCGAGAGGTTATAATGCACTTAAGAGTATATGGTCTGGCTGTCTCACAGAACAGCTACAGAGAAGTGATTCCGAAAGCTGTAGAGGAGCTCAGCTCATGCCTGGGTACCCTCTCACACAAAACCAAGCACTCTGCCTTCAGAATTGTCAAGGCCTGCCATAGGAGTGGCTTACAGGTTTATATGTGTCTGTATTTAAACGTAGATATAGCCCTTGGTACCTAAGGTACCATATACGAGGTACTCACAATGGTAACCCAGTAACCAATCTGGATTGTACCTAAAGTACATGCAATCAATTTAGAGAGGAAGTAGCTATGCTGGGATCCTGGTTAGCAGGGCTCCAGCCAGACTAATGCCGACAAATCAGTGAAACTCCAGCAAAAAGTGGGGGTATCCATAGTGTAGTGTAGTTCCTATATTCCCAATAGGCTCCGTGCATTGGAATAATATATCCTATAGATATATTACATAGGACTTATGTCCGTAGGTCTCTATCGAATATACTAAACTTAATTGTGAGTGACAGCTAGCTCAGATGTCACTAGAAACTTTCTCGAATTCACAAGAAGGGATTAGTTTCTGACAACCACAAAAACATGACAACTTTGTTTCCCTAGGACTGGAATAACTATCTTCAGAGTCGTAGAAACACTAGATAAGTATTTCACTCAGTCAATCATGCATGCTTCTTTTCGACAGAGTTTGCAGAGAAATAGTGAGACAGGCGTTTTCAATAAAAGGTTTATTGAACAGTCTTCTTTCTCATGCAAGAGAGGTGACCTACTACAATCGTTAGACAGAATGCAAAGTTTAATGCGTACAGTGAGGATAGTATTATAAAATAATACTGTAATTGCATTGTATGTTTTCTAAGCCATATAGGAATACATACATAAATAACCAGGCTAAAATACTCAACTGGTGCTTCTAAAATACGCCTACCCTAATGTACCTAACCTAGGTCTAGTACGTGGGAAGAAGTAAGTATGGTCTTTAGAATAGGTTTAGTTTTTGCCAATAATCTACGACAGGTTTCTCTAGGTTCTAATCAGCTCCATACCTTTGAATGAAGGAGGTCTGGTATCTATGTCTCGGGACTCGATTTCCCAACACCCCTCAAGGGGACTCAGAAACACTGGAGCTGGATTACCCAGCAGAGGAGGGCACCTTCCTGATCAGTGCATCAGCTGGAGAGTCGGCTTCCTTTGGCACTTGCTGTAGCAAGCTGTGTCGGGCAAGTAGGTCGTTGAACTGCTCCGAACGACTGTGCTTTGCTACAGCAAGTGAAGGCATATTTATACCGTGAAGGTGTTTAGGAATGCCGTGTTTGACGTAAAGTTGGGCATATGAATGTCATGAATGAACCCCTAAGAAATAGATGTTCATTGTAAACTAACTGAGTGTTTGTAGAAATCAATATTCAAGCATGGGAAAGTCCCTAACGGCTTAAGCTGGTTTTCCAAGAAATTGTTGTGACTTTTGGTGATCGGATGGAAGTATTTGGGTTGCATGGGCTATGCCTAAATAAGGGCTTGATTTCCATGTCTATATATGGGCAACTTGAATTGTACCTATTCAAGGACATGATTCGGGAAAATCCATTCGGAATCTAAAATGCCATATAACACCCAGTCCACTTTGTTATGTAAGACATTACTAAGGTCTAAACACGTTAAACACATCTAAACATGATGTGTTAAAACCCACCCAAACACAGAAAAATGCAATGGTACTGGTTGTACACAAAAGCGCTTTGGTGCTGTACGCATTTAAAGCAATGTTTCATTCTAAGCATAAAGTTGACATTTGTAAATGCTGTTTGAATGAATCACGAAAATACATTTATGAAATGGCTCGTAAATACAGAAAAAAAGTGCAGAATCCATTTCATGTCATATTACATATAACTGTTGGTATGAGGACAAGGTCAAATATTGTCTATGGAAGTTTTTCAAATAATTCTAGTTCTCTATGAATAGTTCTTCTTTAAGCAGATTACTTTGTGCCAAAAAATGGAAAATACTAATTTGACAAAATGAATAATCATAGAAAAAAAGAGTCCCAAAGTTAGAACTTTGTTTTGAAAAAATGAAGGTCGAATTCAGAGTCTCTCAGAACACTGTGTGCCAAATCAAATGTCAGTGTTATTGCTTGGAGAATACATCAAATCTTCTAAGTCTGTAAAGAATGTGTCTACTATTGTAGATGAGAGTTGGATTACCTCGTTAAGAAGATCAACAGCACATAGATGTGAAGCATCGCCGTCGGCAGTGGTCGCATTAGCAATGTTCGAATCAGATGGTACCTGTGTGCCTGTCATTTCGCGTACCTCAGCAGTAGCATTTTGCGTCTGTGAGATCTCAATGAATGCCATCTGTGAGAAGTTGGCCTGATATATGATGTTCACTAGTTCTAGTGATCACCTTGTATCAGTCCAAACAACCCTTATGGTGATTGGTTGTAAGTCAACCTTATAGACCAGCTATCCTAGTAGCGTGGACAAAAGCAGTCTTTAGGCTAAACTCTTTATGGCATGTGAAGCCAGCTGTTTTACCACATATAACCTTTGAATACCAAATGAAAAGGACACCACACAGGTAGTTATGAAAATAAACAGTTATTTATTATCTAACATACACCTCTGAACTCTTTATGAGGTCAGAGGGCTAAGCACATGACAAACTCTTAGGAAAAATACGTTTAAGTTGCACGATTTACAATGGTGCCCTAGGGGCACGACGACAAACCATATACTAAATAAATGGAATGTGAAAGTCAATTAAAGGAATGGAGCAGTTCAGAGGTTGTAGGATCGCTGGGACCACGCTATACTAACTTGAGGTAAGTAATAGGAGGCCCACGGAGCGCGTGTGCAGAGTGTGAACTCACACGCAAGATGCGTACAAACGTCTATGGACAGTACAATTTAAAGAAAAGGTGAGTACGGACGTTCCTGACTAGATAGGACTGAAACGACAATGGAACTGGACACTAGGATAGTCAAGCTACCCTTGAGTACCAAAATGCTCGTGTTACCTCACCTACAGGCTGCGGGTGCATAGGTGCGAAGTTGTGTCGGGTTTCCACGTCGAAGTCTATGGAGCCTTGAAGAAAGATGCTGCAGGCGACCAGGAGGAAGATGTCCGGTGCAATCCAAGGGTGGATTGGTGAAGAGAGGAACCTGAAAGCAGAGGGGACAATGTTCAAAGTCACTAGCCAGTGACTGGAGTGGAACCAGGAGTGGAACCAGATGTCGTCGTCGCGATCAGGTGAAGGTGGGCGCTTGTCTCTGCAGCCACGTGGACCAGGTGGTGTCTTCAACGACCAGGATGGAGGCACGAGCTGTCCCATGCAGGCTCTCGCTGTCGACGGTGTCGTCTCTGGATTCGGGTTCAACAGGCCTTGGCAAAGGCAACCCACGGGGTGAGGGGAAATGGCGTCTGGAGGGGACCAGGAGGGTCCGGGGTGCTCCTCTTTTGGAAGGGAGCAAGGGCCTGTCTGGAGCAACCAGACCAGCAGCAAAGTTGTCGGTGTTCGTCGTCTAGGAGGTCACTAGCCAGCCGGCAAGTGACCAGACAACGCGTCGAGCAGCAAACAGGCAGAAGGGCCCCACGCAGATCTTGTGGATGCTGGAGGGCTGATCTTTGATGCAGTCGGGGTCGGGGCTTCTAAGTCCCCAAAGCACTTGGACGAGGAGGCCTCGGAAGTCATGCTGGAGCGAAGTGCTGCTTCTTTCAAGATGGCCGGTCCCACGTGTCTCGTCGCACCCACGGGTCTCAGCTCGGCTGCAGATGTGGGTTGAGGTCGGAGAGGTCTGGGAATCCGGGTCTCGTTGGGCTCTGAAGTCTGGATCCTTTGCAGGAAGACGACAAAGGGAAGTCGCGGTACGCTGATGGTGCTTGCAGATGCAGGGTGGACACTCCTTGCCCACAAGGGAGATTCCTTCTGTCTTCTGTGGAGCAGAACATCGAGGTCCAGAGTTTCTTCTTGTGAAGTTGATCAGGATAATCTAAATTGGAATGGGACCAGCTCCTACCTTTATTCAGCTAAAGGGGGCTGCACTACGACTAGGTCCCTCCTCTGGATGGGACCAATAAGGGGGGTGGTTACACCCCCTTTCCTTTGTCCGGTCCTGCGCCAGCTCTGGGGCTGTGGTGCCCCAGGAACTGGTTTGGACCGGCATATGCACAGGGACACCTTGTGTGCCCCAGGCATGTCTCATTCCTTTCAGCCCTGTCCTAACTAATACACAAAATCCTGTCTGGGGTGGTGCTAGCACCTCCCAAGGAAGGAAACCCTTTGTCCAAGCCTCCCTCGCTGGAAGGACTCCCAGCAGCAGGAGGTCAGACTTGTGTCTGTGGTGGCAGCATCCATTTTGTGATGCTGAGGCTCGAGTTAACTTTAACATTGGTTCACAGTTACATAGATGTCGTGTCCCTCTAAAAGGGTGGAATGCTAACCTTGTCACCAGAATTGGCGAGGGGTTAGTATTCCAATTCGTATGACACCTCACTCGACATGTTTTGATAATGCGATACCAAAGTTAGCAAATAACCGCGAGGATTATAATGCACTTAAGAGTATATGGTATGCGTTATCATGGAACAGCTATTAGGACTTGGTTCTGCAAGCTGCAAACGGGCTCAGCTCATACCAGAGCACCATCTCACATAATTCCAAGCACTCTAACTTCAGGATTGTTAAGGCCTGCCATTGGAGTGACTGATAGGAAGATATGTGTCCATTTTAGGGTTAGATATAGAGATACTATATCTAAAGCAAAGGGTGACTACACCACCTTGCCCCAGCTGTCGTGCAGCCAGTTGTGTCAGATTTGGATGGCCAGCCAGGGGTGGCATAATACATGCTGCAGCCCCTGGTAGGCCCTGGGTACACCTATGCCCTGGATATCTAGGGTATGCTATACAGGGACTGATAAGGTGTCCCAGTACCAATTGGTAAATGCACCTAAGGTACATGCTTGTCAATTTAGAGAGAGAACAGCTAGGCTGTGGGTCTGATTAGCAGGCCCACAGCCAGGGAAAGTCGTAAACCAGTGAAGCAAAAAGCAAAAATCGGGGGTGACCATAGGATTGCAGACCCCACTCTCCTACACCATCATCAGAATTGGTAGCCGCAGTGCGGAAGCCGTTACTGGGTCATGCAAAGTATCCACATCCGTTGGCATGACTGATGAGAGTGTCAGACATGTGTCTAGCACGCATTCTTCTCTGCATAGCAGGCAGCGTAGAACAGGTAAGATGCAATCTTGCCAACTTGGTCTGAATGACTTTTAGACGAGGTAGTCCCAAATTTTGAACGATGCGCTCATGACACTTCTTCTCCAGTAAAGTGTCGCCACAGTGAACTGGGTGTCACTTGTGGATTAACTTGCCATATCGCAGTAGGAGCAAAAGTAGTATTGCTGCAACGAGTCCCAAAATGAGAGGCAATCTGCCAAACACAGAGAGCAGGGAGTTTGGAAATATTCCTAGGACTGCTTCAAGGGTGCTAACAGTCCCAAAAATACTGTCTTAAATACATGTACAATACCACTAGTATCAGACATGTTTAAGATACGACTTAACATTTCCGAGAAATGTATAGGGCAATTTGTAGTTAAGAGGGCATGTATCTCTGCAGAAGTCCTTGCGACTTGCAGATCATAGGTTTCTTTGGCCAAGGTCAGTGGCGCAGTTTTCTGTGAAAGAATGGCTTTCATTCTGTTTAAAGTATCAATTCATATAGAAGAGATGTTCAGTGAAGGCCATAATGGCGACTCTTGGTCTGTCTTGGATTTTGGAGAGAATTAAGGGTGGGCGTAAAATCCGTTTCGTGGGCGAATTTGCGGATTTTCCGCGATTTCGCGAATCTCGCGAAATCGCTGTAAAATCCGCAAATCAGCGGGGACGAATGTTCAGCCAAGCAAGGGTTACAGCAGCAGGTGCATAAGTTGAACCTAATTTCTTTGTAACATTTTACAAAAGGGTTACAAACAAATTAACTTCAACTTGGACACCTGCTGCTAATTGCTTCCTGGCGCCTCGTTGCCTACTTGCAACTATTCTCTGACCCTGCTCTGACCCTTGAAGCAGGGTCAGAGAATAGTTACAAGTAGGCAACGAGGCACTTGTCCAAGGAATTAAACCTCATCAGGAAGCACTTACAGATATAAAAAACAGGAAGAAGGGAGAGGATGGCAAATACACCCATTTTGAGTTGTCAGGAGGGGTTAAACTAAAAGAGACCTTTACAGCACAATTTTCATATGCATTTTGCTCAAAATAAAAAGCTGTATGTTCTGTAGGGGCAACTCAGGAATCTGGCCCTTCAGAGATCCGGCCTCTCTTTCTTTCTCTCGTTCTCTCTCTCCCTCTCTCTTTCCCTCTCTTTCTCTATCTTTCTATCTATCTATCTATCTATCTATCTATCTATCTATCTATCTATCTATCTATCTATCTCTCTCTCCATCTCCCATAAACGACTGCATGGGTAACTTCGCTATGCAAGTGGCTCGCGAAGACGCAAAAATCCCCGCGAACATGCAAAAAACCCCGCGAACACGCAAAAAACCCAGCGAACACGCAAAAGAACTAAAATTCACACAAATTCGCGATCGCGAATTCGCAAATCCGCAAATTCGCGGATCGCAAATTTGCTAAATTCGCCCATGCTTAGAGACAATATTTGCATACAGCAAGTGACCCTGTCTGACACAGTTACTAGATAGGGTAAACCTGGCAGCATGCCACAGCAGCTGTGATTGTTCAACATGAGGTAACTTCCATTGGAATTGTGTCCAAAAATTGGATCAATCACCGCAGCTGGTGAACCTTGCAGGTGGGAGGATAAGTTGTTAGAGGAACCATCACAGGCCCCGTGTAAATTAATACCCTGACATAGGAGACAACCGCTTAGTACGTTTTCACAATTTTTACCTCTAATAAACACTTCTTTTCCCCCACTCCAACATCTGTGTGTGTATGGTATTTCCTAGGATGTCTTGGTGTATTCTTTACCCAACCTTTCATGTGTGCCTGCTGGTATGTGTTTTAGGCAATATTGAAAATGGAAAACTGTAACAGTCAGAGAGATTGTTCCATGTATAATCCATTCTGTGGCTGGCTTTTCAATGAGTTAATGGCAATCTTTCCAGTTTTTCAATGCTCAGCACCATGCACCGTATAGTCTGTTCCCCTCTGTGCCAGTTTGATCTGTTTATCAGTGAGATTGAATTCTAAAAACAGTGACGTAGTATTGATTGAATGCCAAGGCATGTAGCCTGAATGTAGGTTTTGTAACGTCCATCCTAATAGCATGATAGAACGTAATTGCGACGGACCATGTTGCAACATGACCAAGTCCTGTTCCATTATGTCTATGGCTACTATGCTGTCCAAAGAATATATCCTGGACGACAGAGTCGTTAACCCATTGTCAAATACAGAGAGAGTTTTCTCTAAATTAATACGATCAATTTCTCGTATTCTTTCTGCAGTCTCTGCTTGCGTAATCTTCCATGCTTCATTATAAGCAGCATAGATACAGGCATATATAAAACGTTTATGGCGCGGTTTTCTTGGTCCTAGCAAGAATTCCCTAAGATCAGCGCCATCTTTAAGTAAAGATAAGTGTTGTTTTAAATCCTTGAGTGTAGATCTATGTAACCATTCAAGGCACAGTTTCCCCACACTGTATCTTTTTACTATTCCTGGATGCTGTCTCCGAACATATCTTGGATCTGGCCTAGTGAATGTGAACCCCCGTATTTTATTGAGGAATCTATCTTGACAGTTATTTGTTTCTCTGAGACAGATTAACCATTTTTTTCAATCTGGATCTGTTCTGTTGTGATGCAAAATAGTATGTACGTCAACCTCCCCCTCTGAAGTGTTATTGCTATCAGGTGTAGGTGTAGGTATGGACAGATTGTTTAGGTCTTTTATCTTGGCTAACCCAAGACAAGATGTCTGTTGGACAGTGCCATTCAAAAACATAATTTGCTCTGGGATGATGCAGGCTCTAAATAAAGCTTCTATTCCCTGCACTTGCCAATCTTTTGTGCCCCAGACAGTTTTTGTGTCAATGTAGTCTTTCTAAAAGTCAAAACCTAGTTTAGACAATTGAGCATAAAAGGCTGCAGAATAAATTTGTTTGGTATTTGTCAACATACTTTTCATGCCTGTTTTGTTTACATTTCTAAAGTACAATGATTCAGCCTTGGATACATTGAACCCTGAAAAATATGGAAATTTTCCCAAAAATGTTTTTGAGCTACCCTTTGGTGGCATAGGTCAATGTTCCCATTGGTTATACATCAATACAGTTCTACGATTTGCAGATTTGTTCAAGAAATCCCAATCATCAGAAAAGGTACTAGATGAAACAAAATGAGCTCTGTCCCAAGTTATACCAACAGGTATAGGAACGGCTGTGATGGTCACTGATGACAAGTCTCTTTGTTCACGATTAGATTATTTGTGTGGCTTGAGTAGTAAGTGATGTTCTTACTTGCTGTGTCCTTTTTAACATATCTTCCATTTATCAGCATTCCCAAAGTTATTACCAGAGTCAACCAAAGTAGAAGAAAAAGTACACCAAACACAATCCAAAGTTCAATCCAATGGTGAAACCAGATAAGTCTTTTCCAAGTGATGAAAAAGGTCTGTTGCTTGTTCTTTCAAAGTTCTTTTTACTGGCGTGGTTTTAGGTTTGCTTGAATCCTCAGAAAACGTATCAAAGTTAATGAAATAGCCAGAGGCATTTCGGTCAATTGTAGGGATTGCATCAGGAGTCGCTGAAATCGCTGGAACCACTTGATCACTTGATATATTTGTGTAGTCTGATGCTACTTCGTTGTAGACAGGTGTTTCTTGACTAACTGTTATTTGGGTCTCAAGATGTACAAGTTCCATAGCTTTGTTGCATAGACTTTCATTTCTCACTGCAGATTCTTCAACAGTGATTAGTCTCTCAGTTTGAACCTCTTGGATAGTAGCCAGATTAGGGCATCTGCTACATTGGCGGAGTCCACTTGGCCTACTGCTGATGATTGGCCACATGATGTGGTTTGACCAGGTCGATGGACACGAACCTGTTCTCCTTTTTACCAGCAAGGGGCGCCAGTAATACTGTTCTCGATCCGAAGATTGCTAGGACAGGTACTGGTTGTCTGTAGGAAGACCCGAATTCCTTCATGTCCGCAATCTTTTCTCTGACTAGATGCCCAGGCTTAGGAATCCAGACAGGCCTTGCTGGGACGGTCGTTTTCTCTTCAGTGGTGGTTGGCTTCAGGAACACGGTACTTTGTTTTGTTCGTATTTAAATCCTGTAAAACAGCCAAACCGTCTTTGATATCAAAGGGTTTTGGTCTACCACTGAAGTCTGACAATTGAGATCCGATGCTAACATTCTAGACCCAAAAAGGACTTCAAATGGAGTGATACCCCCTAGAGAAATTCTTGTCAGATTGTTAAGACTACATTGGACACTTATTAGATGTTTGACCCACCCATCACCCGAGCCTAATACCCTGCTGTTATAGATTGCTTTATGTCATGTTTTTTTCTCTCCACTGCCGAATTTCCCTCAGGATGGAATGGACTAGAATACTGCAATGCAATGTCCAATTTGGCCATGGCCTCTTTATAAGCTCGAGAGCTAAACGCAGGACCCTGGTCAGAATGTAGCGTGCCGACTGCCTATGTGTCCCGATAAAGACTCGCAAATCTTTTATAAAAGTTCGAGCGTTAGTCAAGCGATGAGGCCACATCCAAATGAACCTTGAACATGAATCCGCTGCGACCATGATATATTTATAGTTACCATCCCTCTGTAAGGGACTGCAGTGGTCCAGGTAAACACAAGCTAATGGTTTATCTGAAATTAACAGGGGCATCTGCGCAGGACATTTCACTGTAGAGACTTTCATCTTGAGGCAGATTTCACATTCCAAAACATAGTTTCTGGTCTGTTTCCTCATGCACGACCACCAGTATCTTTGTTTTAATAATGACACTGTGGCGGAAACACCTGCATGAGCAGAGGCGAGACCTTCATGTGCTGCTAAGATTGGTCCTAATCTATGTTCCATGTTTGTAATTACTCTATCCCCCACTCCAGGGATTCAAGCAAACAGAACATCATTTGCATCAGTTATGTATGAGTATTTGAATGGAAACACTCTTGGTAATGTTTTTCCACTGTCTTTGCTTGAAGTATTGACAGCTAGCATTTTTTCGCTGTCTATTTTCGTTTTTGAACGAGTGATTGCAGCTACCGAAGCCGTTTGCACAGCTGCCTTTGGGGCTTCATCAGCCAATGAATTCCCTGAAACGTGAATGCCATCACGTTGATGACTCAGTGTATGTATCACGTGAGTGTTTTGTAGTCCTTGTCGTAACTGAACTACTTGTTCCCAAAGCAATTTATGCTTGATTGGGCCACCTTTTGCATCTTTGTTTTTGTTTTGAATCCAGTTTTGCAAGTATTCCTTGTAAGATTGAACACAATAATACAAATCGCACACTATGAGTGTGGGGAATTCACGATCTGTATTTTCAAGTGCCATCTTGAATGCATGTAGTTCAGCTCGCTGAGCTGTACAATCTCCTAGAGATTGTGTTTTAGTGACCATTGGTTGGAATTTGCCATTGCACCAACAACCTTTAAAGATCGCGCACGCCGCACTATATGCTTGTTTACCCCCGTAGCGGGTTGAACTGATTCATCAGTATAAATTACACATTCATACTGATTTAGAGGCAGAATTTCAGTAGGCAGAGGACTTTCTTGTTCGTATTGTAGAAATGTTTGCATTTTCAAATAAGGATCAAAAACGTATTCAACGTCTCTTGCAGCAAGAGAATTAACCCATTGTATCGATCTCGGATGTAAAGCTTTAGCATTTGGAATGCTCGCTTATGTCACTGCCTCTAAGGCAGGTACAGGTGTAACAACCATAATTTGTTTACCCTGTGCGAGGGCTCTCCCTTTTGCTACTGCAGTTTGAACCGATGTCTGAATTTTTTCTGTTGAAGTGAATTTCATTTCTGCTTGTGTGTACAAGTGTGATTTGTAAGCTATTGGTACTTTTTCACCTTCTTTAAAAGTTAAGTCCCTGAATCCGCATTGTCCTGGAATGATTCGGATCACTAAGTTGCGTACGTTTACCTGTGTTTGCAACTGTTTTGTTGCCAACATGTCTGTTTGCAATTAACTCAAAATTTCTGTGTGTTTTTGTGTCCAATTTAATGTTTTGAAATCAGGTTTGATTAATTGGTAGAGAAGTTTAACCCCTTCTGCGTTGTTTAGAATGTATTCACCCTATTCAAGTGCCTATCCAAGTCATCATCTGTCAGATAGATGTCATCGACATATGATAATGCTTCGTCATCATATGTTTGTAGTAACTCTGTTACTCTTGCTGAAAATAACCCAGGACTATTCTTGAATCCCTAAGGGAGACGACAGAAGTGATGCTTTGTCCCCATAATTGAGAAAGTGGTCAAATACCTACTTTCTGGTGCAATGTTTTGACAGAAAAAAAACATTAGCAATATCTAATGTGGTTTTATACTTTTTACGCACAATGTTATTCAATAATGCTGCACTGTGTGCATTTTGTACTGCAAAAGTTTTGCAATAAGGGTTTAGATGTCTGTAATCCAAAACTAGATGATATCTATTGTCTGGTTTGGAAACAGGAAACAAAGGATTGTTCATTGATGAAGTGCATGTTTCAATCATCCCTTGGTATTCAAGTTGATCTAATATCTCCCTGACCTGTTTTTTAGCGTCTTGCTTAACTGGGTACTGCCTTTGTGCAGTTGGTTGATTTTCAACTGGATTTTATGGTGAGGAGAATCCTCATCCCATCTTGCATGATTTTTATATAATGCAGGAGCTTGGGCCACTGCCCATTTCCTGGCAAAAGTATACTTGAAATGAATTGGAATGTACTTAGAGAAGGCTGGCATAATGATTTCGTTGCCATGTGGGCAGTGCGTGAAAAATTGTGGTGGCCAGTCTTGCTCAGCTAGAAGAATGTCATAACCCTTAGAAAGTCGCTTCCAAAAGCATGCTCTCACTTTCTTGGTATGTCCCCCTCCATCTGGACTGTTATTTCATATAACGTATGTGAACAACTAACCCTGGTATGTACAGTTTCAACTTGAATGAATTCATTCACTTCCACTGTCTCCAGATGATCCTTCAAGTTCTTGCAAGCTATGGTGACTTCTGCTGCGCTGTCCAACATTGTCTGATCCCATTGCCCGTTCTTGAGTTGAGTCCTCAAGATCCTTGGCATGTCTGATTTTTAGACCTGCTACTTTCTTTTTGGCAAAATGAGGTTTCTTGTTTTTCTGAAGGTGCTGATCGTCTTTGGACTTCACACGTTCTTCCTTGTGTTCTGTTCGTCCTCTTCTTTTGGATTTCTGTGACGAAGACTGAAAGGTACGAGAAGAACGTGTATCAGTATCTCAATATCTATCCGGTTTTCTCAAATTATCCCTGTTCCTGAGGTTATACCTCCTTTAAGAGGACTACTTTTGAGGAGATCTACCTCTGGAATGAGAATGCTTCTCTTTAGAAGTTTGTTTAGTGTTCTCCCACTTCTTTTTAAGAGGAGTAGGAGTGTTTTTAATAAAGACCTTTTCAGGACTTTCTAGGAGTTGGGGTTTAACTGGTTTCCCACCCAAGCTGTCTCTGCCAAGCTGTTTCTGCCTAATTCTTCATAGGATTTTTCAATTATTCTGGCCAGTTCTTGTGGTTGCTCAGTTATATCAAATTCCCTTAACTTTTGGCGGAGCGCCACAGATGCTTCTTCACCTTTAATATTAACTAATATTATTGTTGAGACCTCTTTGAAATCTTTCAGTAAACTAACACCTAGATTTAAAGCAGTCTCTGCCCCGTATTGGTTTTGAATTTGTTTCAGGACATCTGGTATTACCGCCATAGATGGAACACCATGTGTTTTAGTGTAAATAGCAGCAAAGACTGTACCCCAAGTGCGGCAGTCCTCCAGATGTGGTGCTATCCCCATTGGTAAAAAGATTGTTAAAATTCTGTGTTTTTCATGAGGGGTAGTATTAGGAAATACTGACTCGATTTGAGTAATTTTTAAAACTATGCAGAATGGAATTTGTTCCAGTTTTGCGGGTTAATTACCAACGACCGAATGTAGATTCTGTTGTGTAATTTTATTTGTGTTCCCCTGGTGGGGGGGATGCTGTGGAATCATTATTGCAGGTTGGACTGTAAGAGTCCGCATGACATATTGTGAACCAATTGTCTATAGATTTTGATTAGCTCTTTGAGTTGAGCTCGTAGTTCCACATCTGTCATTTCATTAATTTCAGGATGTGGAGTATAGCTGGCTAACACCGGCCATGTTGCTCCTGGTCTACCTAGTGGACCAAGCCTTGTAATGTGATTTATATGTTTTAGGGCGCCTTTAAACCAGAGCGGATGCTCTTGGTAAGTTAGTGGTATTTCAATATCCTCTAAAGGAATGTATTCCACTGGTGGTTCATCTTCTTTGTAAAAGTGAGACACCTGTGTTCTTGGATATGCTTCAGGGAAGACTATCCATGGGTAGAATACCTCCGTCTGGTGATATTCATGTGCCTCTATCACAAAAACTGCCCTACCACCTCTTGCTGATAGGCCAGGTTTTATAAGTTTTATAGTGATGACTTTCCTTAAATTTAAGGGTATGCTTATGGAATCCTCGTCGGTTTCGTTAAAACCTGAAATTTTAAGAGCTGCATCAGCTGAAACAGCAGCAGCTCCTTCGGTGGTGTTATCCATTTTTGTTGACAGAAAGTTTGCAAAGCAAGTTTCAAGGAAACAAAGATAAGGTGCACAATATTTTGGAACACTGTATTATTCAACATTGAACAAACTAAAAACTAATACATAGGATTTTCGTCCTACTCAGCTGTGGGGGATATTATTCTTTTACCCACTCCAGACGTCTATTGGAGTATTACGGAAAAAGGGGTCTCTGAGAAAAGCACGACTGAGTTACTCATGTATCTAGCATTAAATTAGTGCCTTACTAAACGTTGGGCACCATGTAGTGTAGTTCCTATAGTCCCAATAGGCTCTGGGCATTGGAATAATATATCCTATAGATATGACGTAGGACTTAGGTCAATAGGTCTCTATGGAATATACTAAACTTAACTGTGAGTGCCAGCTAGCTCAGAGCTAGAAACTTTCTTGAATTCACAAGAAGGGATTAGTTTTCGACAACCGCATAAACATGACAACTTTGTTTCCATAGGACTGGAATAACTATCTTCAGAGTCGTAGAAACAATAGATAAGTATTTCACTCAGTCAACCGTGCATGCTTTGTTTCTACAGAGTTTGAAGAGAAATAGCGAGAGGGGCGTTTTCAATAAAAGGTTTATTGAACAGTCTTCTTTCTCATGCAAGAGAGGTGAACTGCTGAAATTGTTAGACAGAATGCAAAGTATAATGCGTACAGTGAGAATAGTATAATAAAATAATACTGTAATAGCATTGTATGGTTTCTAGCCATATAAGAATACATACATAAATAACACAGGCTAAAATACTCAACTGCTGCTTCTAAAATACGCCTACCCCAATGTACCTAACATAGGTCTAGTACTCGGGAAGAAGTAAGTATGGTCTTTAGCATAGATTTAGTTTTTGCCAAGAATCTACCAAAGGTTTCTCTAGGTTCTAATGAGCTCCATACCTTAGAATGAAGAAGGTCTGGTATCTCTGTCGCGGGACTCGATTTCCCAACACCCCGCAAGAGGAGTCAAAACACTGGAGCTGGATTTCTCAGCAGAGGAGGGTAGCTTCCTGATCAGTGCATCAGCTGTAGAGTCGGCTTCCTTCGGCACTTGCTGTAGCGAGCTGCGTCAGGCAAGTAGGTTGTCGAACTGCTCCGAACCACCATGCTTTGCTATAGCAAGTGTAGGTATATTTATACCTTGTAGGTGTTTAGGAATGCCATGTTTGACGTAAAGTTGGGCATAGGAACGTCATCAATGAACCCCCTAAGGAATAGATGTTCATTGTAAAACTAACTGAGTTCTTGGAGAAATCAATATTCAAGCAAGAGAAAGTCCCTAACGGCTTAAGCTGGTTTTCCAAGAAATCGTTGTGATGTTTGGTGAACGGAAGGAAGTAGCCATGCCTGTATTTGGGTTGAATGGGCTATGCCTAAAAAAAAAGGGCTTCATTTCTATGCTTATATAAGGGCAACATGAATTGTACCTATCTAAGGGCATGAATTGGGAAAATCCATTCGGAATCCAAAACGCCATACAACAATAGTAAGCAGATCCTACTCTCCTACAGATTTAGATATAATTACATCTGAGCCGGATAGAGAGATGGCCGAAGTCGAAATACTGTCTGACCAATTTGGATCACTCTCAGGTTATCGGCTAAACAGAGCTAAAACCCATATATTAGCAAATAGATATACCACCGTCGCTGATAGTAGCCTGGTTGATGAGGCCACATTCTTAGGCATACGTGTGAGAGCTAGGGTTGAAGATATTATAGATATAAATCTCACCCCCATAATCTGTAAAATCAAGTATGATATGTGTCGCTGGGATAATTTAATTTAATTTAAAAGTATCGATAATTGGCAGATGCAACCTGATTAAAATGATGATTCTGCATAAACTATTATATATTTTTCGTACGATCCCATTTGAAATACATAACAGTTGGTTTAGGCAGATCAAGAGGGAAAGCGCCCACGTAGATCGAATGCATTCTTAACCCTTCTCAGGGAAAGGGAGTCTTGGATTACCTAATTTTAAACTCTATTATTTAGCAGCTTCTCTACAATATTATTGGGTTATTTTTGGCATAAAGAAGAAGGAAGCAATTGATTCTAACTATGTCCCATCAATTTTTGAGTACTTAATTGGCTCACGGGCTAATGGCTGTCTACTAAAAATATACAAACCCAATTATTACAAAAGGGCCAGTTTTAGGACTTTAATAGCAGCATTCTGAAACTGGACGGGGATCAGGAAAAAAACTAGGGCTTGGCAGATATAGAAGATAAACACCATTGATCGAAAATGATCAGATACCTGAGGCACTGTTAGATCGGCACTTGCAAAAATGGGAGAAAGCAGGGGTCTATATGATAGGTGATTTTTTTTGACAGGGGAACATATTGCATCTTTTGAAAAATTTAAGGCCAAATTTAATATTGATCTTCGAGATTTTTTTAAGTTCTTACAAATAAGAGACTTTCTTTTTAAAAAAGCTGGTGGGGCAGCGAGTTTTCAGTTTCACCATTGATCAAAGCTCTAATCCGTACATTCGGGTCCTCAATCTCTTCTTTGTATAGTGTATTATTGGAGGGTATAATGGACGATCTCGAAAAGCATGCATTGAAATGGCAGGTTAGGGTGGATGTCGCTGATTCATGCTTTTTTGAAGTCAATAGAAATGGGCAATCTGGTTCTATGTACTGCTAATCTGTGGGCACAGCATTTTATGACTCTTTTTGACCTACACATTACGCCTGCAAAAATTGTTAAGTGGGGGTTACAGAGGGAGCCCATTGTTTTAGGTGTAAGATATATGAGGCGGATGCGACCCACATTTTTTCGACATGCCCCAGTCAGGATTTACTAAGAATAGAAATTTCAGTTTTTTTGCAAATTGTTCTAAAAAAAGAAATTCTGCTTTCTCCCCAGCTTATGCTAATTGGGGTATTGGCACAAGATAGCCATAACAGTGAGTTTCTATTTATAGGCATGTCAGTGCTCAGACTATGTATTGCATTAGCATGGTTACACTCTCCCCCCCCCCCCCCCCCCCCAACCTTTTTGCAATGGAAAGCCCGGTTGCTTCATATATTTAATCTGGAAAGAGCACTTTATGTACAAAAAGGCAGAAACGGCAGAGCAAAAGGACTGAAGATCTGGAATCCATTAAAAGATTGGGTTAATGGAGTAACTCAGGAGAGGCAATAGGCTTATTATGGTGCACCCTATGGGCCTCATTTATGAGGCTGTGCGTCACTTTTACGCCGCCGGTGCGTCACTTTTTGTGACGCACCAGTGGTGTAAACAATGCGCCTTGTTGCGCCATATTTACAAAGTGACGCATCTAGGTAGATGCGTCACTTTGTACACCCCTGCGCCACATTATACCTGCGCCATGTATAATGTATGCAAGGGGGGCGTATTGACGCAAGAAAGGGTCGTAGAAGTGACGCAGTGAAATCTATGAGATTTCACTGCGCCACTTCTAGGACGCAAATGCGTCAATATCTTACGCCTGCCTGCAGGCATAAGACTGACGCAGGCCCTTTCACATAAAAAAAAATTGCCCCATGTGAAAGGACACATTGCTGGAGTTGCGTCACTTTTATAACACTCTCCAGCAATGCGTCACTTTTGCGCCTACAGATACGTCAGAAATACTAACGTATCTGTAACTCCTTGCGACATGATGCGTCATACAGTAATTATGACGCATCAATCATGTTGCAAGGAAGGCGCCCTGAAAAGTGACGCATCGCTGCTTTCACGCACCGATGCATCACTTCTCATAAATGAGGCCCTATGTATTTAACAATATGTGTTTTTTCCCTTTTTTGTTTCTCTTTCCTGCTCTCTGTCATCTGTCTTATGTTTGCTGCTAGCCTTTTTCTTTTTTTTCCTTCTTGCTCTTTTTGCTGTTTTTGTTTGTGTGAACTATATTTTTTATATGATGATAACTTTGTTAATATTAGGAAACTGATGTCATGTGGAATTAAGCTGTTCTTTGCTTTTATTGCTTCTGCTCTTTTTTTTATCTTTTATGGTTGAATGTAAAATAAAAAAATGGTTTAAAACAAATCTGCACTTTGACTCTGTATATTGCACGCCATACTGTTAATAATGTTACAATTGAGAACTTAAGATGTAGAACCCTGTAAGAAATCTTTCACAACAATCACTTTTCATATCTTTCCTTTTGCTAAACGTCTATCATTCCTGCCCTAGATAAATACTGTTGATAAGAAGTTAACCTACTCAAACGTCCTGTATGTTCCTCCGGACACTTCCAGTGGTGTTATAATAAGCAGTCCTCTGGCGTTCCCCTTATCCTGTACCTACAACTTGACAATGCAGACCAGCCTGCAGACGGCCGTGCATCCCATTCTCCGGTAGGTGCATTTCAAAGGTTCTGAATGCTGAAGTGAAAAACTTTCAACCATGAGCCATTGATTATTTGGTGATTTGTCCTTTTCTATGCTGTTTATCCTGTACTCCCTTTTACTGCAAAACTGCTAAGATTCCTTTATCCATCCTATTTTCATGTTACTGGCATGTGTGCAGCGCAGCCTCCAGTAGGTTTCGCTTTGAAGCCTCTGGGCCTCATCGGGGTTCCTCGACACCTCATTCTGATTGTTTCCACCCCAGAGCGCGAGACATTTTGTGATGATATCTTGTTGTTCTTGTTTTGTCCTTTAACATCTAAGACTGGCTGGTGGGGTTATCACGTCACGTTCAATGAGATATGGATGTGTCATTTGTTGTGCCAGATACGTCTGTCCGAGGTCCTACCAGTTTCTTCAGGTGTCATAATCGTTTTGCGTGGCCTGGCCTGTGAGAGGGTCTTTGCATGCTGTTGCTGGCATCTTTGAGGGGTATTGAATGAGGTGTTCTTCTGTATGTGCTCTGTTGGATTTCTGTGTGGGCTCTATCTTTATGGCAAGTGCTGTTAGGAGCAGCGACATTGCCTCCTACATACTATATCTGAGCTCATTTGGATGTGTGAAAGACAGTCGACCTATTACATGTAGAATTATTGTGTGGTTCCGAGGGCCAGCCTGGCCTACTTGTGGCCACCTGGTGAACAGCAGCACTGAGATGCTGTTTACTTGATTGAGCATCAACAATGAGGAAGAGGCTGAACAAATGGACAGGCATACACGTTAACTTAAGTAAAAGTAGCAAAGACGGTGTCCACTACCGCTTAGATTTAGGGACACAGGGGCATATTATCAAGGGGGTTTATCTCCGCTTTTTTGGCTTTAAAAGCCAAGAAAGCAGAGATAAAATTATCTCCCTATTACCTAGCTGTCGCTAACACCAGTTAGCGACAGCTAGTAGGAGATAGCGACCATCTTGGGCCCCACTTTGCATGTCAGTGATATTTATCACTAATGACATGCAAAGTGGGCGTGCCAAGATGTTAGCGACTGAAAACTGTCGCTAACATCGCTATCTCCTATTACTAACTTTTGGAGATATCTCCAAAAGCTAACACCTGCCCTGAGCAGTTCTTAGCCATTTTATCCAATGGGAGGTGGATAACATGGCTAAGAGCATTAGCTCGGTAATGCATGAATATCGCGGACTTTTTAGCGATATTCATTCATTTGCGGCGATTTTTATCGCATTTGCGATAAACCTTGGTAATACCAGGGTATATTTGCAGTAAAAATCGCCGCAGCTCAGCGGTAAATTTTTGTCTCTAACCAAGCAATAGCGATAATTATCGCTATTGCTTGGTAATATGCCTCACAATCTTTAAAAAGATTGGGCTTGATTCACAAAGGTTAACTCACACATTTGTGTAAGTTTACTCTTTCCGGTATTCACCAAACTGCAATTTAGGAATAAATGTGATTGTCGAGGTGGAGAACTCTACATATAAAAAGATAGGCCTGGCTCATCTTTTTATGTGCAGAGTTCATCATTGTAAGTTATTCTGAAATCACAGTTTTATGTATCCCAAGAAAGAGTATTCTTACACAAACATGTAAGCTTATCTTTGTGAACCAAGCCCACTGTGTAAGGAACACGTAAAAATGTAATAAAGTCGCCCTAAAATTCAAAATTATGTATTTCTCTAACATGTGGCGTGTTTCATTCACGATAGTACATCAGAATATATCACTTTATTGAGTGGCATTTTTAGAAGTGACAGTTTTCGAAAATGAACTTGGAAACTTTCATGCCCTCACTCCATTGTGAAGGGCCATGCCATTAGTGATCCCAGAAGCAAGTCAGCTTTCAGGGGCACCCTCTATGTAGAATGTGCACCTGAAAGCTGAAGCAACACACCACACACGACTGTAATGGTAATCAAACCTCAGGTAAGATACTGGGGTTAACATCGTCTTAGTTCTTCTGGAAATTTCAAAAATTACCCCATCCGAGTTGTAGAAATGGTTACTCACCTCCAAAGCATGTACTTCTGAAACCTTTCTAAAAGAAATCTAACACAGTAGAGCTGCTAACTCACAATACAATTGCTGTATTGTCAAAAACGTATTTGTATGTCAACGCTCCAAACTCTTGAAAAACTATTTCAAATTCCATAATGACTATATCTAGGCCTAGGAGGTCTCTGCAACTTTAAACCTTTCATTACCTTGCAGCTAACGCTGACCTAAAACAATATATAGTACTTTAACTCAAACCCTTCTCAAATAAGGGTGAATACACATGAGAAGATTCAATGGAAGGTGCCTCCACGGGATCCACGTCTCTCTCCATGCAGCAACAAACCCATTTCCTCCATGCTCCAATATAATTCCTCCTAGTCCCAGGAGCCCGGAAACCTTGAGCAACTCCTGAGCCTATTCTGAAAGTCCTTCAAAATGTTTTCCTCCCTGATATCTTATAAGCAACAAGGTTCAAAGGCCTTTACAAAACTACAGGATGAACCTCTCCCCCTGGATCTGTCAAAATATTTTCTAAAACTAGTATTAAAAAGGCTCTTCTACCCCTAATTCCAACAGCCCTGGGAACCAAGGTGGAACGGTCTAGAAATTAGTAATCAGAATTATCTGAGCTTTCTGTCTCCTCACCATCAACAACCCACTCTGAATCTTCGAGAAAAGAGGAAATGTATACCCCTGCAGTCCTTTCCAATCCTGCTGGAAAGCATCCACTGCTTCTGCTTCAGGGATATTACCTTTAGCTGAAGTACTGGGTAACTAGTATGTCAACCTCGATGCAAACAGATCTACTCCCAAAGAACCTCAAACATTCTGAACTCTCCTGAATAGATGGACACTCAGCTTTGAATAACTGTGATCCCAGAGATACCTTGAGTTTCAATCTGCTGTCATAATGAACATACCCAGCAAATTCTCTGCCTGTAAACCTATTTTTTGATCTAAACAAAAACTCAAAATTTCCTTTGCAACCTGAGTCAAATTCTTGGATTTTGCTGCCACTGATGAATACATTTATATAATAGACATTGTCTATTGCAGTAATGCAGTTCTTCAAAGTTTTCCCAAAAAGACCTGCTTCATCTCCAATCCATTCATTTGGCCTTGACTCTCCTCCCAAGAGCATCTGTCACTTATCTCCTGTTGATTCAAACAAGTTACCCAGCCAAAAAGGCTTGCATCTGTCACCAAAATGAAATTTGGACATATCCCGTCAACCGCTAATTTATTTCATGCTTCTAAATTGTCTAGCCACCAATTCAACTCCTGAGCTTCCAAAGTGAGCTGTATTTGGTCTCCATACCATAAACCCTTCCATAGGCCCTCTGCCTTCAGCCTCTGTAAACCTCTTTAATGAAGAGGACCCGGAAATACTGCCTGGATTGAAGAAGAAAACAAACCTAAAACCCTTGCTAATGACCACAAAGTAATGGGAGGTTTTTATAGAACCTGCCTCACCTCTGTTTTTATTTTCACCACCTTCTTATCTGGTAAACTCTAGGTTGCATGAACAGTGTTCACCTGAAAACTAAGAAAATCTATCTCCTAACAAGGGATCAGCACTGATTTTTCCAAATTGATTAAGAATCCCTAGCAGGGGGTAAAAGAAAAAAAAAATTAATCCTCATATATGTTTGAAATTAAATCACGCACAGGTAGGGAACCGGCTCAGAATGCTTAGAGTGATCTTAGAGAATTATGGCCAATATGACATATAGTATAAAACTAATAAGCTGGAATGTCAATGGGTTAAGGGATAGGAATAAAGCAAGAAGGATTATTGATTTTTTGTTTAGATCAGGGGCACATATCTGTCTACTCGAGGAGACACATGTGGAGAGGGAAGAATGCAATCAAATCTTTGGGAGATGTAGATGGGTCCAGGATGTTGTCTCCTCGGGACAAAGCGGTAGTACACAGGGGGTGGCCATAATTATTAGAGCAGGCATGGGGATCAGGCTGATAAAACATGAAACAGACAACTCAGGCAGATGGTTGATAGCTTCTTTGACTGCAGGAAGTACCCCTTTTGTTTGTGCAGTCTACTATGGCCCGAATTTAGATGCTCCGGGGGCTCTGATGAAACTTAAATCCAACTTAATAGAGACAGCAGGCCCGATAATTTTAGGGGGAGATTTTAACCTTATTTTCGATAGAGATCTAGATAGAACATCAAGAGTGAGATTTCCCCCCCCCCCCCAAAAAAAAACAAGTCAAGAACTCAAGAACATTATGAGGGATTTTAACCTGATAGATATTTGGAGATTTAAAAACCCCGGGGGAAGAGATTATTCTTTCTATAGCAGAAGATATGGGCATCATTCTAGGATAGATTTTTTCCTGTTAATAACCTCTCATCGGCAGTTGACTCCATATCATATGTTCCGGCAATTCTGTCAGACCATTCAATGGTGGAAATGGTGGTCAATTTGAAACAGGAAAAACATCAAAGGAGATTGACATTGGACTGGACGTTGCTACTAGAAGAAGGGGTCAGACAGGACTTAGTGACCCAGTCTGAAGAGTTTTTTAGGGTCAATACAGGGTCAGCAAGCAAACAAATTGTCTGGGAAACATATAAAGCCTTTTCCAGAGGTTTGTTAACTACCCTAATGATCAGGAGGAATAGACTGAGGAAAGAGAAAAGGGGAGCATGGATTTCAAGAATCAAGCTTAAGGAGCTGGAGTTGCAGAAGGCATCGGCAGAGGAGTTGGATAACAGGCAAATTCTTCAGAGAGAACTGGATGGTCTGCGAGCAGAATTTCAAGCGGGGTTGGACAAGGCTTTGAAGGAAAAGTGGGACATTAGTAATCTACAACAGTTTGCTTATGGTGAGAAGTGTGGGCGTCTCTTAGCCTGGAAGGCCCGAGCGGACAGAACAAGAAATCAGATAGACAGTTTGGTTTTATCAAGTACAGGGGAAAAAACCAACGAGGATGACCGCATCAGGGAAGAAGCAAAGAGATACATGCAGTCTTTATACGGATCTAACTCCTCTCTGGGTAGGCAACAAGCAGAATCATGGTTTGCAAATGTACAGCTCCCTGAGTTGTCTGAGTCAGACAGGTCTTATCTTAGTTCAGAAATCAAAGAAGGGGAAGTCAGGGCTCAGTTGGTGAAAATGGCTAAGGGCAAAGCCGCAGGCCCAGATGGGCTTCCAGTGGAACTGTTTAAGATCGTTTTAGAGCAGATTATAGGGGTCCTGACTCTATTGTTCAACGAAGTCTTACTCAGGGGGGGGGGGCAGGTCCCTAGGTCATGGGCTGAGGCAACGGTCACATTATTGTTGAAGCCAAATAAGGACCCGAGTAGGATAGAGTCCTATAGGTCCATTTCATTATTAAACGTGGACTATAAAATATTCTCGGGGGTATTGGCAACGAGATTAGCAAAGGTAGTAAAATTGGTAGTACATTGTGACCAAAGGGGCTTCATTCCGGACAGGCAGCTCAATGAGTTGACCTTTCAAGTGGTGGCAGCGATAGATGTTGCTCAAGAAAAGAAGCAGCCCCTGACCATAGTAGCAGTAGATGCCGCGAAGGCATTTGACCAGGTAGACTGGGACTACCTTTGGATGGCGATGGAAAAATTTGGCTTTCCGTTGAGCTACACAACAGCCATTAAGCTCCTATACTCAGCCCCGACAGCGAAGGTTCTAGTAAATGGTTCACTGACTGAGCAGTTTTTTTTATTTCCCGAGGTACGCGACAAGGATGTCCCTTATCCCCCCTTTTGTTTGATTTGTATATAGAGCCTTTTGTTTGTTTATTAAGAGCGGATCCAATAATTAAATCCTTTAAGATCGCGGATATGGAGATGAAGCTGGCATTGTATGCTGATGATTTGTCAATGTATACAATAAATCCGGATGTAGCGATTCCCAGACTATTAGATCTTGCAAAGGGGTTTGGTAATATTTCAGGATATTCAATTAATGCTGAAAAGACTGAAATAATGGAATGGAATCAGCAGACCAGCTCGATGGGGAAAAGAACAAAATGAGGTATCTGGGAATCCATCTGGTCAACAAGATAGAAGAAATCCCCAAAATCAATTTAGAAAGGGTCATGAAAGATACAATCGCTCTATTACAACGCTGGTCTTCTCTACCTTTAAATATTTATGGGAGAGTGAACCTCCTGAAGATGATAGTGCTCCCCAAGATAACTTTTTTATTTAATGCCATCCCATTATCTTTTCCAGTACCTTTAATCAAAAAACTCCAAGGAAAATTGGGTTCATTTATTTGGAATGCCAAAGGCCCTCGAATAGCGTGGAAAAAATTAAGAAGAGGTCTCAAGACAGGAGGGCTAGCCTTCCCTGACTTATTGTTGTATTGCCACGCTTTTCATTTTAAGCATTTTAGAACCATGGCGGGTCGTATGGATCAATCATCAATGGGTTTGCTATTTTATGCTTTGTTAAAGGAGGTTCCTCAGGGATTAAGTTTCTTTCTTTATAAGTTCGGGGACCCAAAATTCTTTAAAAAAGTGAGGTTGGAGATTTTGAGGTCAGCTTTGAAAAATTGGGTATTTGTAAGGAACAAACTAAACATTTCTTATTATGCGCCGCAGGCACCCATATGGGGCTCACCAGGCCTTCCAGCCTGTCTAAATGATCAATTATCATTACCTTTGAAGCAGGCAGGGCTGGAGAGGTGGGGAGACCTGCAGGGAGATGGCCAACTTTTAAGCTGGGATATTTTGTCGAATCTAACTAGGGGATCTCTGACGCGGTTTAAATATTACCAATTGTCAGGTTGGTGGACAACGAGACCTGTGACACCCGAAGATAATAACCCCCCTAACCCCAAATTTGATGCGGTAGCTAGAAGGGGTAAGTGGAAGAATCAAATATCTTTTTGGTATTCGGCAATGTTAGAGGGGGAAGATGTTACGGAGGCTGAAATCAGCAAATTGTGGGGCAACGCTTTTACCCCGGCCAACGGGTCCTTTATGGATTTCTGGCATGACTCTTTCAGGGTGTTAAACGCTTTAATCAAGCCGGCTGCGCTGAAAAGAAATCACATATACACCATGTACAGGGTTTATATAACTCCGAAAAAACTGGCCAAATTTTCAAATGTAGACTACAACTGCCCAAGGTGCGGCCTCTTGAGGGCAGATGATGTACATATATTCATGGATTGCCCTGAATTGGTGGACTATTGGAGCAAGATAAGGGAATTTCTGGAAGAAGTCCTTTTAATGTCTATATCAGTCCCAAGGTTTACAGTAATGTCTGGGCTTGTCACGAACTATCAGGTGAATGATCTTCCCACGAAATTTGTATTTTACATTATCCTGTTAGCAAGGCGCGAGATTTGCAGGGCGTGGAAAGATCCAACTCCCCCCACCTTTGCTAACTGCCTGAGGCAGATTATGTTAACTAGCAAATCAGATGTGGCATGTGATCCCAGAAGTGAGACGAATGCTTGGGCGGCCTTGGTGGCATGGCAATCTCGATGATTGGTATTCCAATGATTTGTCTGGAGCCTTGCTGGTTCCCCGTTCTCCTAAGTAGCATGGGGCGCTCAAAGATCGGCGAAAAAAAGGAGTTTGGAGGGGAAGGTAGTGGCTACTTGAGGGTACGGGTAAACCAACTTGCATCAGGCCGAAACCAACGAGGGTCAGTACAGAATGACCATTGGTGCATGGAGGAGCCAGTGTCCCATCAAGAGTTCCATCTGTGATATATGAGGATTACCAAAAAAAATAAAAATAAAAAAAAAGAATCCCAGCGACACCAACAAATGACGAGCTGCAGACAACTGTGCTCTCAATTTCTCCTGATCCTGGGACATAAGAAGAAAATCATCCAAATACATAATCATATAAATCCCTCTCTCTCAGAAAAGACACCACCATCCTCTCTATTGCTCCTTTCTTGAACTTCCAAATCCACTAACAATTATTGACCCACCTGAAATACCATTTCCCTTGGCTCCACCTGTTGAACAGGTGCCTCTCTGTGCTCTATCATGTATCCTTTTACTTTTTGAATGGTGAATGGCCCATTGATTCCTGGTTAAGCAATTCCAATTGCTCACAAACTCTTTTGAACAACCCCCTACCATTCTTTGGAAAGAACCAAAATCGATCTTGTACTTACCTTGACCTCCTTGAGAGAAAAAGGCTCTTCCTCTGGACTGACGCCCCCTGGCACCTCTACCTCTCTGAGGACAGAAACCAGTGGTCGACTTGAATCCTCTATAGGATGTACGTCTTTAGAACTGTAATGTGAAGCAATAGACGTATTTTGCCACACCTTTCACTAACCCTTCACCAAACAAGAAACCTTTAGGACCCCACTAGGTTACTTTCTAGCAAAATCTCCTAGTGTAGGGCTAATGCGCATGTGGATCACCCTACGCCTTTCCTCCCATGTAGCTGCCTTTTAGTTTCCCAAGAAACAAACAGCTTTTTTGGACCAACTTCTTAACAATTCAGTATCTGCAGAAACTGACTTAGACCTTGATTCTTCGCGCATATCTAAGAACCTTGCAAGAGGTTCAAAGACATCCAGCAGTCTGTTTAAGTGCCCTCTCGAGATCCTTTGTGGGATCACAACCCATCTCAAATTATATCAGGATCTAAATCTGAAGTCATTAAAGCCTTATTCTCAATCCTTTGATGAGAACACTCAGCCCTCATTATTGCCCGTGCTTCATTCTCCAAAGGCCTCTTTATCCATAACTCGATAAACTCGATAAATGTGTTAAAAGCCACTAGTCTGCGTTTCTGTGGTGCCTTAACATGTCTGGGTTAAACATTTTAACACCCCATGGGTCTTTTACAATTCATTTCTCCTTCCGCACTTCTTATTACTTATCCATATCCACATCTCAACCTTCCTTTTCATAGTTGTCAAGGACAAACTCATCATCGCTATTGCCATCATGATTATGGGAATCCTTCTCATCAGTTATTGCCTGAATCTCACGTGTGCCGCCAAGGACACCCTCTTTTCTGCAGCTTAGGACACCTTCCTTTTGCGTGGTGCCTAGACCACCTCTCTGCCATGCTAATAAACTAGCTTTTGCCTCATTCTCAATGTTCTACCTTTTCATCTTTTTCTTTTCTGAACCTAAGGTATTATTGTGCTCTTACTACTCCAAGGACCAATATTCCTCATTAGAGAGATCCAAAGCTCTCCTTTTTCTTTTTATTACTGAACTTAATAAATCCTTCAGAGAAGACCTTACCTCCTCCAATACCATTTCCTTAATAAGTCATCATTACCCTTATTCCCAGATGGATCTCCTTCTTGACTCGGTTTGTGTTATTTATTTTATTTAATTTTTAAAAATGCCCTTTTTTCTTTTTACATATGCATATACATAATTTTTTTAAACATAGGAAAACAAACTCTCTACTTTAAAAAACTAAAGTGCTGTCAAAGTATGACTATCAAAAACAGATTTGGCAAAAATGCAACCTCCAACAGTCCTCTCTGAGGAAAACGTTGCCCTTAAAACTACAAAACCCACGACAACCGATATTCATTCAAAATGGTCACCTGACGTCATGATGCATTCACCACACACAATGTCATCGTACTCCGTAACCACTGACTACTGCAAGCCACAGGGATCACTCATCCCTGCTCACGCTTAGAGGGCCTAATGCCTTACAATTAGCGTCAGTGTGAGGCCCGGAAAGAAAAAAAACTTGCACTTGGACCATACGACAGCACCACCGGGAGCGAACGACGTGTGAGGAACCCAGGTAAGACTGCATCTATTTTCATTAAAAAAAAGGCTACACCATGAAGCAATCTCCTGGTTATTAACAAATCTAAGCTAATAGACACAAACAAATTTCACAATATTAAAGTTGTAAACATCCAAAAATATATTACCTACACCTATTAAAATAAAAAAAGGCCATATACCTATAAATATACCTGAATAACGTAAAGTAGTGCTAACAGATACTTAACTGACATGGAGCAGCAAATAAAAGAGGAAGATGGCTGCTGGGTTTGGGTATAAATGGACTATAAGGGGTTCTTTTTCTAGAATTCTAAGTGTGGTTAAGGTTTGCTTCAAAATGCTGCAGTTGAGAGTAGCAATAAAAGTTTATGCATAATGCTAGCCTCCGGTCTTGACTTAAAATTCAGGCATTGCTACAGGAGTACCTGCAAGGTTCAAGTCTGGATATGTTCAGATCAGAAATAACAGCTATCCATAATATCCTCCGGTGTTCAAGCTAGATCTATAAGGGTCAGAACAAATTAAGATGTGGAATGTGCATTTACAACCAATTACTCTAAATGGAATGTAAGTGATGAATCCAGATTAACCTCAAAAGTGGGTATGGAATTGCACCTCTATGAACACCTGTGACAAATCTTCTGCTTGATTCTGGAGAAAGTTTAATACAGTATTGCTTGAAAAATATAGGGTAACCTTGGTGACAACCACTCTTTCTACCCATTCATCTCTTGAGTTTGTCAAGTATTTTGCATGTAGCATCCAATTGTAATTGAGGTTCTATAATCCAAGTGTGTTTACAGTACTATATTTGTGTGTTCTTATCATCTATGTGCATTAATACTGTTGCAGTGATTCTGCACATACACAGAATTCTGTGCTGGAAAATGGGACCTCAGTGTTTAGGGGCTAAGCATTCTCACCACCTTAGTACCCATGAACACAAGACCGACTATCTATAGTGTTTTACTCGCTCTCCTACACACTCATGAAGAAGCAAATGATTAGACCCCCCTGAACACAACACTCCCGGATCTCTCAGGAATTCGCTCACACTCTCGTACCTGTCCGCAATAAGAATTTACTGAAACACGAATATAGTTTAAAATGTTTATTTCAACAATCGTGCTCTAAAACGTCATATACGAGCCACAACCAGCAGCAAAATGCAAAATGCATAATATCAATACAGTTTGGATTGCAGCAAAGCCATTTTTTCACAAAGGGAAATGTCATCACATAAAGACAGTGGGGAACGGACAATAAGGCCTACTCACCCTCCCCATGACCAGACAAAGTATCATTATGTAATAGAAGATCTCTGGACTTTGTTAGCAGACCCCATACTTTAGTGCCTAGATGGTATATCTACATCATAGGAACCACATTTCTCTTTACCCTGGAAAGGTTCCTCTCCAAGTGTGTGTTGCCTAGACTGGTACCCCATAATATCTATGTACTAGTTTCCAACTCCTGCCGTGTTAGCATGTTTTGCCTAGGGATGTGGGACTGACCAGAACAGAATAACAAGAGGAATCGATTATTGACCTTGCTCACAGTGTGCAGACTAAACTCTAGGAATAAAAAGGGAACAAACCTAGCAGACGGTTCTCATGTAAAAAAGGCATAACAGCGACTTGCAAAAACAAAGCCACAGAGTAACGTAAGCAAAAGCAGCATCATAGCTACTAGGCTCATGCTAATTTAGCAATGTCGACAATGTCCCTATCGGCCACGTGACAACCTCCCCTTGGCTAGGTCATAGTATATAGAAAAAACAGAATGCAACCGTAAGCAGGGTCAAATAGCTTGGGGGAAAAAAAGAAAGCCGAATTGGAAGATGTAAAAATTCCAGAGTAAAAATGTTTTTAATGAGAGTCTGGAAAAGTCATCAGATTGTGTGAAATAGGTCATCCCTGTCGTTCATAGCAAAGAGGGATACCATTCAGTTGAGCAGTTCGAACACACATGCTCCTAATAAACCGAGAACTCCAGGAGCATATCCGAGCTACTCGTGTGATAATCAATGAAACTCCAATGCAAGAGGCGCTGTGCAGCCTCACTGGTATTCCAGTCCGCCAACACTCCAAGTGCAGCTGCACCCATCAAACGGCCGTTCCCAGAACAGACCTGGTCTTGGGCCAGTAATGGACCCAATAACAGATCATAAGCTAGCATTGGAGAGGCACATATCCAAGGCCCAATAGAATGGACACCGTCGGCAATAGAACACAGGTTGCATGCGGGTGAAGTAGATGAAGCAAAAGGTAAGTCCATAACTCACACCAGGCTTTGCCCATGGCAAACATTCAAACAGTTGTTGCATTATGTCACGGTACAGTTGCAATTGGCCGGGTCTGTGCAGTAGCACAAGATGAGCAGCCATTGCATAACAGGAGCAGAAGAACCAGCACACTATACACTAGCAAGAGGATCAATGTAAACCCTCCAAATGCGCTGGCAAAAATAGAATGAATAGAGGCTGGTATTACTCCAGAAATTGTCTTAAATGAGGTCACAAGGTCGGATCCCACAAGTTTAAAAAAATGAGCAAGGCCTTCAGTATCAGACGTTTTAAATATTTGGTATTAATTCTCCAAAATGGAGTGGGAAATTGGTGTGTAGTAGTGAGCGTATCTCATTTGCGGTTCTCGCCACCTGCAATTCGAAGGGCTCTCTCGCTGATATAAGAATGGCTTCTTGTTGAAGCAATAGCGCTTTGAATCTGCTTAGTTTATCGAAATCTGTTTTCAAAGTTGGAATGGAAGGCCAAAGCGAACTATCTACAATCTCATGTGGGGTGGAAAAAGGACATTGCTGCAACATGTAAAACACATGAGAACTGCTACTATGAACGGGATGCCTGCCCGTAGGTCACAGCAGGCGTGGTTATTTAAAATAAGCTAACTGCCATTTGAAAGCAATGTGAGTGTAGCAATAATAGCTGGGACTAGCGTGCCTTTAAAAAAAATAAGCCAGATTTGGTGCCGACATGTTAGAGGTGCCTTTCAACTTAACTTGTTTACAAACTAGGGAATGTCCTCTTTATCAGCGTGCTGACATCTGTATGTAAAAGGCAATGACCATAACTCATGGATAAAAGCACTTCCCAGGGGCTCAAAGCGGCCAATTTGGAAGTGTTTCATGCAAGATGTGAACTGAAATAGTAAGAAGGGCAGTGAAATAACTCTGTGTATTAACCACACAGCTGAATACGTCTCAGCCACAGAAAAAAATATTCTATTTATTTATTTAGAAACTTTTATGAAGCGCGAACATGACCAAAATGTTGGTTTCAGAGTGCTGTACCAAATAAAAATAGCATCAAATATACAAGGAGCAAAATATAGAATATACAGCATGAAAAGATAATACAAAGAGACATAGTGAAAACACAGCAAAGAAATCAAATTGGCATGGATAGTTGCCTCAGATAGGCAGGAAATTATTTAGTAGTCTCATTTTTACTTAGTTTTTTAAAAGAACAAATAAAGGGATGGTCATGATCTCTGGGGGAAGAGTTCCTAATTCTTGGGGCAATTCCAGAGAAAGATCTCTTATAGGTTTTCTTTATGTTAAAAGTTGTGGGTTTTAGCAGTAAGGAGCATATACTACGAGAAGCTCTATTCCTTCCCGATAGCACCAGTTTCTGAGCCAGGTAGCGAGGTGTGATGTGGTGGATGGCTTTGTATGTCATGAGTGCTATTTTTAGGTGGATCCTTGATTCATATGTTAGCCAGTTCAGAGAATTGAGGGCTGGGGTGATGTGCTAATTTTTCTTTACGCCTGTGATGAGTCGTGCAACCGCATGGAGGGTAGACCTCAGCGGTGCTAGTTTTATTTTCGGTAGGCCAACAATGTTAGCATTCCCATAGTCAAGTTTGGAGATCACAAGAGCCTGAACCACCATCTTGAGATTTGCATTGGGCAGGAAAGGCTTTAGTTTTCTTAAGACGTGGAGATGGAAATTGAACCTTCTGGTTGTGGAGCTGACGTGATTCATCATGGAGAGGTTGTCGTCTAATGTTATTCTTAGGGATTTTGCTGAATCAACAATATGTGGGGTACAGCTCAATGCGGTGAGTAGTGTGAGCCAGTCTTTGATGTTAGAGGTGGGTTTGGGAAGTACCATTAATAGGAATTCAGTTTTGAGGCCATTAAGTTTGAGGTCGTTAAGTGTTAACCAGGGTTTAGTTTTGTACAAGATGTTATTGAGAGTGCTGATGTCTTCAGGGGAGGCAATCTTCATGTACAATTGCGTACCATCAGCGTACATATGGTAGGGGATGTTGGAGTGTTGAGGATTTCAGTCAGGGGTTCCATGTAAAGATTAAACAGGGTGGGCGAAAGTGAAGAACCTAGGGGAACGCCGATAGTGATCGGCATCTGATCGGATAAGTCATGATTGACTTGGACTTGTTGAGGTCTGTTTTGTAGGAATGAGCAGAACAATTTTAAGACAGTAACAGAGAGACCCATCCTAAGTTCTAATAGGTTCAGGAGGGTTTCATGTTTGACTGTGTCAAACGCTTATGATAGGTCAAGAAGGATTAAAAGACAGGATTAATTATGATCGAGAAAGTGTGAAACATCTTTGACAATGTGGACCATGGCGATTTCAGTACTGTGACCTAGTCTGAAACCAGATTGGCAGGGGTTGCAAAGTTGGTGCTGGTCAATGTTATTGTATAGTTGTTGATGAACACATTTTCCAGGAGTTTGGCTAAGGTCGGGATGCTCTAAATGGGGTGAAAATTGTTGGGATCAGAGAGGTTCGCGTCTGGCTCTTTTAGTATCGGTGTGACGTGTTCACTTTTTAGACAGTCCGGCATGCTGCTTTGCGTAAGAGAGGCGTTGATAATTCTGGTCCATAGGGATATCAGGAGGTGTGAAGTTTCCTTGAGGAATTTGGAGGGGAGAGGGTAATTGAAGTGATTGGAAAGTTTAGTGGAAGACAGTAGTTTTGAGAGGTCAACGTCCTCAAATGTGACAGATGGACCACAAGGCATAGTTTTTAGATTTAAAGAGAAGGTTGCGACGACAAATATCCTGTGAGGAGGAGGTGCATTGTGACTGGGTTTCAGGTGGTAAACAATTCACAGCAATGCAGAGCTCATTGTCAATTGACTTCGTTTTATCAGGAAAAAAAGAAGGAAAATGTTTGACAATTTGATAGGGTTTTCATGTCAGATGTGAAGGATTTACGCACCCCATTAATTTGTTGTTTCACCAGTTCAAAGAGTTTTTTGGGACTGTTGAAGGCTGTGTTCAGTTGCTGATGGAAAAATGATGGGTTGGCACTTCTGATGCACCTATTGTATATCCTTCTTTTTTTACGCAACAATTTAAGGTTTGAAAGAGAGGAGTTTATCTCCTCACTCTTTCTGCAAGTCTAAGGGCACAGCGTTCCTTATAAAGGCTACAGTTGAACCAGGTATTGGTTCTACTTATCGAGACTCTCTTTAGTCATTTGGGGGCAACGGAGTCCATGATGTTAGACATAGAGCAAAAGGTAGTGCTTAGTGAGGTCTTGAGCATCAACCATATCAGTGGGAGGAGACAAGAGGTTAAGGCTGGTGGCAGATATCATGTCTGGATTGAGATTGAGGGTGTTTCTGATCCAATGTTTAGCTTTCACAGGCTGGACTTTGTTTATGTATGCCATTTCAACAATGGAGAAGGTGATGCAGTGATGATCGGTCTAGTCGCAGGGTGAAATAGAATCCAATAGTATGATATTTTTCTTGGCTATGATTAAGTCTAAGATGGTCCCTTTTATATGAGTGGGGCAATTACAGACTTGGGTTAGGTTGAGGTCCTGGAGGAAAGCCTTAAAGCAATTCACTAGTGGATCCTTAGTGTCATTCCAGTGAATGTTGAAGTCACCTAGGAAAATCACCTGGGGATGGAAAAAAGTGTGCAGTCAGGTGGAGTTGTCTTCGGTAGAGATATTGATCATCATATATTCACCACCAGACGTTGGAGAGGAAAGTGATTGTTTGACAGAGAGGTTTGATTGATAAATACAAGCAATACCGCCCCCAAGACGGATAGCGCGTTCTTGGCGGATGATAGAGTAGCTGGGTGGAACTAGGATGTCTAGTATAGTAGAAGAAGAATCATTTAGCTAAGTTTCAGTGAGAATTAGTAGATCCAGGTATGACGGCAGCGTGTTTCACTGCTGATTTGCAGTTGAGTAGTGAGCATTTTAGATTGGTTTGGGTAATGGTAGTGGTAGTGGAAGAGTGTGAGATGGGGACCAGTTTGAGGTTAGATTTAATAATGAGTCTGGGGTAGGTAAATGGTATCCTTTGAGTTTGGTTGATAATGATTTGAATCCTAACTGTGGGTGGGATGTGGTGGGCGGGGTCATAAAGAGAGAGTGGAGAGGATATCAGTGGTCGAAAGGTATTTGATAAGCCTGTTGGGTTCGGTAGAATGGCCTAGATTAGGTTTGCATCTCCACCTAGGTTGAGATCTGGAGTCTACACCACTGACTGTGGGTGGGCGAGTAGGAGAGGGAAGATTACAGTGTTGGTAGTAGATAGAAGATTTTACATATTGAGTTCTAGATTAGAGGTGATGCGTAGAAGACTAACAAGATCAGCCTGCAACAACTGTATATCAGATTGTATAGTATCCAGCATAGAATAGAGCTTTGGGGTATTAGTGTGGGTGATGATACAGCAGAAACGTGACGGGGGAGTTATCTAAAATATTGTATGTGACGGAGGGGTTCTTTAGTTTGGAGCAATAGTTAGTAGTCTTAGAAGTATCCCTACGTAAGGTAATGAGATTATGGTCAGACACCGTAATGTGATGAGGAGTGAGAGGACGCGAACAGGAGAGGTCGTACAGACAAGAAGAGAATGTTGTGAGGCTTCTGTTCATAAGTATTGATGTCAGAGAAGTAGATTGTGAAGGCTGAGGAAGTGGGAGACATGGATTTCGGGAGCCCCTGCATGTGTAGTGATAGTGGTTTGCTGACTTGGGAAACTGTGTATCCCCAGCTGAGAGGGAGCAATGTTGTGAATTATTTCGTTATTAGGCTGGATGTGAGGGTTGACTAGGTGAGTGTTGGAGGAATGGTCAGCGTCAATCCAAGTTGGGGTACTGTTCTGAGATGATGAGACATCAGGTATGGTAGTGTGGGCAACAGTCCGGGGCAAGCAGTAGAAGGACGAGTGGATAGGAATGGATGGGCAGTGTAGGTTATTGGGAGGGGGATCTGTAGGTAGTTTGGGTAGGTGGAGTGAGGTAAAGTCAGTGTTAATTTTGTTCTTGAGGAAAGGAAAGACATTGTCAAAACGTTCCAGGTTGCGGTTAGAAGACTTATTACCAAGGAAAAGCTAAAATTATTGCAAATCGCCGTTGAACCCTGAAGAACATCGCCATGTCAGCGGCGTATTAGCAACGCATTGCGCAATGGCGATATAAATTCCAGCGATAGACGGGGATAATTGGCATTAGCGTGAGAAAAGAAGCGAAAATGAAAGTGCGCTATTGTAAACCTTGATAATAGGGGAGTGTGGACGTAACATTATAATCCACCTCCCATTGTGAATATAGCGTTGTCAAGTTTTGAACAGGGGCTAAAACCCGGCGATAACCGCGGTTAGCACAGTTTTTATCGCTTCGCAGGTCCGGCCCGCATTGATAATAGGGAGATGTTGTGTTTGGAAGGATTCAATGAGGATTAGGTGAGGAATGCCTACTTTGCTTGTCATTAGCGATATTGATCGCTGACATGCAAAGTAGCAAGGAAACAGGTGCTAACGCTTGTTAGCGTGCCTTGTTAATTAAGTGATAAAAAAATATATAGCCTTGATAATATGCCCCTGAATAAGCACTATGCCAGTATTATAGATGGAGATAGTTGCTTCTGCCTTGTGAAAAGGGGAGGGTGAAATAGTTAGTTTGTGACTGTGAGGTATTTTCTTAGTGGTGGTGGGTTTGAGAACTGAGAATAGGGCATTTCTCCACTGAGCATGATGAAAGGTGAAGAAGATAAGGTCATTAATTAATGTACCCTTGTTAATGCAAAAATAGTAATCGAGAAAGAGTGTTTCAGGATTAGATTTGAGAGCTTTGTGCTTGAAGGTTTTAG
The DNA here is from genome assembly GCF_964263255.1 of Lissotriton vulgaris. Classification (NCBI taxonomy): domain Eukaryota; kingdom Metazoa; phylum Chordata; class Amphibia; order Caudata; family Salamandridae; genus Lissotriton; species Lissotriton vulgaris. The sequence continues at coordinate 294,136 of NW_028252711.1, read as the reverse complement.
TTGCGTTTTGGAAAGATTGGGGGAAAGACGAAATTAAACAAATTGCCACCAGCGAAGGACAGTGAATGGTTCTGTCTAGCATCCTGTGGAGATTCCATGATGCCGGGCAAAAAGAGGAGGAGCAAGGGCGAGAAGGGTGAGTATGGGAATATTAGTCATGCACCACACAAGGAGAGAATGACAGAGTATGGGGGCAAGAGACTGGAACCACACAGCTGGGTAACGAGAAGCAAGCAGCACTGTGGAAAAAAAATTAAAAGGGGTCCTATTTCAAATGTAAAGCTGGAGTGGTGGAAAAAGGCCCTATTTCGTTATCACAAAGTGGAAAGTGTGGGAAAATGGAGGGAGAGAAAAGGGCCATTAAGCTTACTTGCGAGGAATCAGGTAGATGAATAGAGGAGGGAGAAGGATAGGTAGGAACTTTGCTATAGATTTAGAATGATGTGACATGAATGTGAATTGTTATCTGGTAGATGTATTGGAAGGGACCAGTAGGTGGCGCTAAAATCTCAAAAATAAAAACTGTTATCCTTTGAAAAAGTGAAGCACTTTTACAAATTGCTCGGAGAAAAATAGGAATAATTCCAGGGTGCTCTCAATAAGTTTGGCTACAACAAAAAACAAACCCAAAGCATTAAAGAACAGACTGACTTCCCACACCATTAAAGCACAGAGTCAGTCCGCAAGTATCAGACGGACAAAGCCAAAGAGTCTCCAGATGCTGCAGAAACCACCATTGCTTTACCCATTGCGTCCAGAGCAGTAGAAGTGACGGCAATGGTGTTATAGATGTGCCTGAGAACCAGGTGGCAGGCAATCTGGAGTGGAGGTGGCGCAATGAGAGTGTAGTATCCCTTTTAGATTGCATCATTGGAATTGTTATGTTTCTTTGTGTGTTCTACATTCTGTATGTGGGAGTTGCCCAGATCTCTCTGGCTTTCCTATCTTGGTGGTTGTATAAGCTGTTATCTCCTGAGAATAAATTACTTCTACTTCAAGATCGGCTTCCCTATTACTTAATAATTTGGCGACGATCGAGAAACAGCGTTCACGCATTTCAAAGGTATTTTTTTTTATTCATTTTTATTTCATTATGTGTAAAATGATTGCACCAGCGGCAGTGATTAATTCTGTGCTTTAATTGCACCTGCGGGAGTGTATTTCTACCGTAATTTTTGTTTCTGTGGACATTATTTTTGTATGCCAATCCGTATTCTATTACTTTTGGCAAACTTTATTTTGTTATTTCCACAAAACAAAACACAACTTATCTATTGTTTCCTCGAAAAGCAAAGCAAGTGCTTATTTTGTGAGTTTACTGATATCTTTATTTCTCATACCTTAAGACTTCGCACATCTTTTGAACTTATCCAGGAGTTCCGTTGTTTATGGGCGAGCGAGCTTCGGAGTGAATTCTCCGTGTCAACATTCTGCACAACGTAGGTCAAAGCGTCATACGCGTCACGCTGAGGTCAAAACGTCATATGCGTCACGTAGAAGTCAAAGCGTCATACGCTTGAACGTAACGTAGCGGCCATTTTCTTTGTTTATTTTTTTTCTTCTCTGAAAGCGACGCTACGCTACGTTGTGACAGTTAATTAAATTTCACTTCTCCTGTCTCAGCACTACCTCACACAACGAACATTTGCATTTGACGGACTGCTGTACTTATATTTTCTTTTCATCAAGCTTTCATAATCCATTTGAAGAAACGAATTTGACTACAGTGACTACTTTTATTTTGTTAACTTATTATTTTATCTCTTCTTTATTGTAAAACGCTTTAGGTTTTGCTCTGTGTTAATAATTTGAAATGTCGAATAATATTGCCTCTCCTCCACATTTTTTACCTACTGCTGGGGATCCTAAGATGGAATGGGACTTGTGGTATCCCACATTTCTAGCCTATGTAGATGTAGTGGAAGAAGATGGATGTTCTCCCAAAAGAAAATTAGCTCTGTTAAAAAATTGTTTAGGAGGTGCAGGTCTTAAGGAGTTAGAAAATGTACCTCCTATTGAGGGTGCAGGTGATTTTAATATTTTTGAGGTTGTAATAAAACAATTAACTACTAGGTTTGGAAGGAAAATCAACACAGTGAAAGTTTTATTCTAGAGCACAGAAAGACGATGAGTCTATTGAGAACTACATGGCTGCTTTACGTACCTTAGCTGGTTCTTGTGCTTTTGAAACAATTAATTTTGAACAGGTATTAAGGGATCAAATTATGATGAAGACCAAGAGTAAAAAGATACAAGAACGTTTGTGGATGGGGACAAAATCTACCATTAATGCTGTATTAAATATCGCTAAAGGCATCGAACAATCAGAACTTTTTGTTAGTGAGATTAGAGGCCAAGATGTTAAGAACAAGGTAATAATTCCTGAAGTTGCTTTAGTAAAGGATGTTCACAGTCAAAAAAAGTTTCCTTTTACTCAAACTAAAAAGGAGTATTTTGGAAGGGATAACAAATTCATGGGCAAGAAAACCCAGGTAATTTGTTACAGGTGTGGAGGAAATGATCATGTAGGTAACTACAGAGGTTGTCCAGCTTGGAATAAAATTTGTATAAAATGCAAGAAGCCAGGTCATTTTAGTGAAATGTGTAGATCTCCACAAAAAATAAACTTGTTGAATTATCCTGAGTATGAAAATCCTGAGGAAGTTCAGGAAATCAATAGTTTATTATGTGTAGGTGACACTAAATGCAAAGGTTTTCCCAAAGATAAAATCTTAATTAATGGAATGGAAATTTCTATGCTTATAGACTCGTGTGCCTGGTACAGTATATTTGGCAGACATTTTTTTAACAAGTACTGGAATTCTTCAAATTTGCTACCACCAGATGTACAACCAGGAGGATATACTGGTCAGAAAATTGATCTGGATGGTTTTATGTGGGCTAATATTAAATTTAAAGATAGGAACATTAAAGGCAAAATTTACATTGCATCTAAAGGCGCTTCTATTCTGGGTTGGCCACATCAACACGAATTGGGAATTAAATTGGATCCCAATGCTTCTCCACCAGTATACTTAGTACCTCCTGTTGATGATGAGTTTATAGTCCAAATTAAAAGCAAATTACATAAAAAAAATTCTTATACTCTTGGGGAATATGTAAATTTCAAACATAAAATTATATTAAAGGAAGGTGCAACACCATTTCGACATAAAGTTAGGAATGTACATTTAGCATACCGGGAAAAATTGAAAGCTATTTTGTCGGATTTAGTGACTAGAGGAATTATAGAACCAACTGAGTCATCCCCCTAGGTTTCTCTAGTAGTTTTATCTCTTAAGAGTAATGGTGAGCTTCGTTTATGTGTCGATCTCCGCAGTTTGAACAGTGAAATTTGGGTTGATAGGCATCCTTTACCCCATATTCATGAGCTGATTTCCACACTCTCTGGTGCTTGTGTCAACCTTAGACTTGGCTAGTGCATATCACCAAGTGCTACTACATGAGGATTCCAAGTTTCTTACTACATTTATTACACCAGAGGGCATGTTTCAATATCAACGCATGCCATTTGGTTTAGCCAGTGCGGCGTCTGTATTTCAAAGACTTATGAAAGATGTTTTGGATGGTTGTGATAATGCCATTGCCTTCCAAGATGATATCTTAATCTATGGGAGGAATTTTGAAGAGCATGACAAGAACTTAGATAAAGTATTAAAATCTGTTCAAGAAAAAGGTTTGACTTTGACATTTTCCAAATGTAAATTCAGGCAGAGCAAGGTAGAATTTTTGGGACATGAGATTTCTGCTCATGGTATTAAACCCAAACATAATCATATCCAGAGCATTATTAAGGCACCGGCACCGAGTAGTAAAGAACAACTGGTGTCATTTTTGGGCCTTACTGAATTTTATAGCAAATTTGTGCAAGATTACTCTTCCAAAGTTCATTCTCTAAGGTTACTGTTAAAAAAGATGCAAAATATGTTTGGAACAATGAACAACAGTTTGCTTTTGAATTACTCAAAAAAGAGATTGTAAATGCTCCTTTTTTAAGACCCTTTGATTTGGGTAAAGAATGCATTGTGTGTGTTGATACAAGTAATGTTGGTCTCGGTTCTGTGCTAATGCAAAAGAATATGGGTGAGGAATATGTAGTTTCTTATGCCTCTCGTACTCTTCATGGTGCAGAATTCAACTACTCCACCATTGAGAAGGAACTTTTAGCTTGCACTTGGGCGGTCGAACATTTTAGGCAGTTTCTTTGGGGCACGAAATTTCGTCTGCAAACTGACCATAAGCTTTTGATAAACATGTTAGCTGCTGGTGGTGGTCGCACGTTGACGGCACGTTTGGCACGTTTAGCTGCCAAAATACAGGAATTTCAGTGCATAGTCGAATATGTGCCTGGTCGTCTAAATGTTCATGTGGATTGCATGTCTAGATTGCCTTGTGTTGATTCATGTGAAATTGCCAATATTTCTCCGGATTTTGATGTTGTATTAACTATTGACGACGTTAATGATGTAAAATGTAACATGCTGTCCAGCGTTATCTCAGAAACGGATTGGAGAGATGCCATGTGCAAGGACGTTTGTTTATCTAATGTAGTAGATTTTTTGCAACATGGGTGGCCTGAGGAAAGAAAACTTTCAGGTGATGTGTTGGCTTTGAGTAAAGTAAAAGAGGAACTCATGTTTGATCATGGTTTTGTAACTAGAGGAGATAAGATAGTTCCTCCTCGTGATTTGAGAGAAAAGATCATTCTCATGGCACACGAAGGTCACATGGGCATGTCAAGCACTAAAAGAAGAATCCGCAAATTCTACTGGTGGCCTGGTATTGACAGAATGGTGGACAAATGGGTCAGTTCATGTTCTCCTTGTGCCAAAAGTGACACATCTGTTAAACCATTAGCTGTGAAAATGGATATTTCTCCTATTGAGTTTACTATTTGTCCTTGGAAAAAACTAGGGATTGACCAGACGAGGTGAAAACAACTTGAAATAAGTGAGCTAGAATTACTGATTCACCATCATGCTTGGGTCCGGAGCCTCAGACAGTCCCCGGGGCACAGCAGGATCGTCTGTTGAGTCCAGTGAGTGAGTTCTGAAGATTGGACCCTCTGACCTCTACTTCAATTTTCTTCGCAGTATTCTCGACGGTTGCATGTAGTACAGTGATACAAACTGGGAGAGAGATCAAGGGACTGGGCTCCACAGGGATTCACGTTGATAGTAATCCCTTGCCTGGGAGCCTTCCGAAGCAGCTCCCGACTACTGATTGTTCGACTAATTGTTCAATATGTAACAAAGTATAAGTTGCGTCTTTCATGGACATTAATTTCTGTTTATCGGTCAAATTAAAAAGAAAAAACTGTGCAGAAGCATTCAAATAATCCCGCTGAACGTTTCCCATTTTGAGCATTTGTAAGGTCCATGCAAATTGCATTATAGAGCACAGTTGATTTTGGCCATTGAACAACACAGATACATCATTCTGTACAATATCAATAACAAAGGAAACAATATTATCCAAGGTGTAAATGCGGGAAGAAAATGTATTAATGCTGTTATGTACTACATCAAGAACGTTTTTCAAATTAGCTTAGTCAATGTGGCACAGACATACCGCAGCTTCCATCTGCAACAGTTTCCATAATTCATTATATTCTTCATAATAAATCGTTTTGATCGAGGTGATTTAGGGCCTAAAATAAAATTAGCCAAAATGATGTCACTAGACAAAAGGAATAGGTGGTGTTTCACAGATGACAGCGTGGGATGTCCCAACCATTGCTTACACAATTTCCCCACCAAATCCGTGGTGACTGAATGAGAATGTGGGATACGTGGATCAGGGTACTTTGTGTGAAACTTGTTGTTGCATTAAGAAAACTCAGTTGACATGCATTTGAACTTCTTGGCCACAAAAACCACCCCAAGGGGTTGACATCAGAAACATGTACACTACCACTTTGGAACAGGGCAAGCAATACATACATCGTATAATCGATCTGTGTATTATCGTACTCAGACAACAAAATAACGGAAGCAATATTCAAATTTTTGGCTTTAGCCAAACCAAAACAAGTAGTTTGCTGCACCGTGTCATTTAAAAACAAAATTTGAGTTGAAATCAGACACGCAGATGTAGAGCTTCAATACTTTGGACTTGCCAACATTTGGTACCCCAAATGGATTTTAAAACAATTGTGTCTTTCCAATGTTCGTCACCATGTAAGGCCAAATCATTCCTAAAATGTGAGTCAATATGAATTTCGATTGAGATGGCAAATTTAACTTCTAGAAATAGGTTTCTGTATTGGACAGAAAAGTATGTGTACTTAACGTGTTCGTTTTATGCAAGAAATTATGGCCATATTGTTGGTAACGGAATAAATCTGCATAATTGGCTGAATTCAAATACAAATTTTCAGCATCAAAAGCAGCATAATATTTTAAATCAGAAAATAATGAATGAACATCCCAGTTGTCTGAGTGTATGTTCTGAAATACCACATCTTCTAGTGAAATGCAGAACACGTATGGAATGTTCACGACCTCTCAGACCATGGATATCGAATGCAACTTTATCCCAAATGATGCCATCAGCAACCGAGAAGGCAGAAATGTTCACAAGGGTTTTATCACGTTTCATGATATGGGACGATGTATGGAGAGCCAGAATACCATCAACCAACTCCACAGCAGAGCGTTCAGGGAAATAATGACCTTTTAAGCAGAAAGAAGAAGACTGTCACAAACCAAATCCACATGAAAAGGAAGATAAGTGTGAGCACCAACCAGTTTAATGTCCAGGGTGGGACCAGGTAAGTCTTTTTAAACCAGGACATAAAAAGACTGGTACATGTCGGTGGAGTTGACACAGATGAAGACGAAGAAGCAGAGACGTAAAAGAACTTGTACGATCCATGTAATAACTGCTTGCTCCCAAACGCAACATTGCAAATTCTGCAGCATCAGCTGGATGATGTGTAGTACTGTCAGGATTGTCAATGAGATTCTCAATTGGAGAAGAATCATACTCAATGTCTGCATTGGAGGAGGAGAAGCAAGCAAGAAGTCAATAGCAGTTTCCAACTCTCCTTCCATAATGTGGGTACAAGTCGAAGAAGTTGAAGCAATCGGATTCAGCGAAACAGCCTTGCTTTGAATACTGGGAGCAGGGTTGGCTTTAGCGCTGGTGGCGCCCAGTGTGACAATGTTAGCTGGCACCCCCAATAACCACCTCCACTATGTATTCTCTCACTAGCACCGTTTAACTATGACTAAGTCTCCATAACCACTCAGATACATTGAATCCATACTATTATAATAAAGAGAGAGCCCAAACCTTTGAGGCGAGTAATCTCAGGAACCACAGCACCAATCACAACACCCAAAACAGCGTTGGAAAGGGCAGTTGCAGCAGAAGGACATAGGCTATGCAGACGTCCACCATATACATTTAAAAGGTAAAAGAACCGTACCAGCAAAGTAGTCCCTTGTGGGCGTGTCTGTGTTGTGCTGTGGGCGTGTGCTGGAGGCGTGACAATCGCTGGGGGCGGGTGGTACGTTCCACCCTTTATGCCATGTCTCATATCGTGTGCTGATCCCACCCTGCTCCCTTTAAATACCCTGCACCCCATAATCATAACCCACCCTTACTCCTTAAAATACCGCAACACCCTTAAACACTAACCCATCTTAACCCTATAAATATACCCCGTACCCCAAAACCCAAACCTATCCCTAAACCCTAAAAATACCCCTGTACCCCAAAACCCAAACCTAGCCCTGAACCCTATAAATACCCCTGTACCTCAAAACCCAAACCTACCCCTGAACTCTAAAAATACCCCTGTACCCCAAAACCCAAACCTAGCCCTGAACCCTAAAAATACCACTGTACCCCAATCCCCAAACCTACCCCTGAACCCTAAAAATACCCCTATACCCCAAAACCCAAACCTAGCCCTGAACCCTAAAAATACCCCTGTACCCCAAAACCCATACCTATCCCTAAACCCTAAAACTACCCCTGTACCCCATAACCCAAAACTATATCTGAACCCTTAAAATACCCAAACACCCCAAAACATATACCTCAGTACCCCAAAACATATACCCCTTTACCCATACTTACCTTATCCAAACATTTAAAAAAAACATGCTTTTACCATTCATGCATTTACAATGAATTTCGTTGTAAATGTATGCGTGGTAAAAGCATATAAAATGTAATGCCATGCGTTATAATGGCATTGCGGAGTCATGGTCCTTTCGTAATGAAAGTATGCGGAGTGATGGTATGCGGAAAGAAAGTTGCGGAATAATGGGTGTTTACCCTCCCCCGGTAAGTACATTGGTGGCACGGCGTCCCACATCTCCAGCAACATACTCATTTTTTTTTCAGTACCCATTTGAAAAATGCACAGGTCTCTCTCATTGATGGCCAGCACCGACATACACTTTTAGACACACCTCCCGCCACAAGTTCTAGAATTGCGAACTTTAGAGCTGGGGAGCTACGTTCGAATCTCGGCATCAGCTCAACATCCTGTGATTCCAGGCAAATCGCTTTGTCTCCCCGTGCCTACCAAAAATGAATGTGTTCTTCTGTAATGTAAATTGTGCTCATGCCATGTTGTCGAGTTCGCGCTATATAATATTGCAAGAAAAAATAAAGTAGGGAAACTCGAGTTCATACACTACTGAACGCACACTCTTAAGTGCATCAGCAGTGCACTGTGAATCGGAGCGTTTCACAGGCCTCTCACAGATAGGAAATGCTATCAAAACGAAACCCTACAAAACAATATACTACTGGCCGACAGCAATTCATACCTGGACAACGTCGGGACGGGCTGCTAGTTAGTTATAAAGCGCCACTCATACCAGTAAAGGATATCAGAGCACTTTGCATCACACACACATTACACAGAGGCAATCAAACATACGTGTGTAAATCAGTATATAGGAAATGTTACATAAGCCAAAGGACTAACAGTGTAGGGGTCACATGTCATCCATACTGGTAGGCAGTATAGTTTAGGAATGCTTGGTGTGGAGAAGCACAAACTCATATAGGAATTGATTTCTATCCAAATTAACCCATTTGCAACATTAATGAATACTTTGCAGTGTGTATGCAGTTCTGTTCTGTTATGTTATATAATTTATATAGCGCATGGCTGCTCTAGCCAAGGGGCGTCCCAGCGCTAAGCTCAACATTCTATAATGAAAGTTAATAGATCACTGTTCTATATTAGGGCTTATGGTTTTTAATTGGCCACCTCCCCTTACCCTACTTTTCTCAGCAAAAAAGACATCTCCATTTTCAAATCCGGTAACATCCTCATCCAAGCTTCTGAAATTCACTTCTCCATCTTTGAACAACATTTCATCTCCTAACACTTGACCCTCCCAACAGCTTGACGCCATCTCTCCCTCTGCTTCCTTGTCCCCAACCCCTCCCCACCCACAGGCACCTCTACTGCGTATGATGCCTCCAAACCCAGTCCTCCAATCACTCTCCGTCGCTAGCAACCCTCCCTCATCCTGAAACCTCAATAGCATGCTCAGTCTCCCAAACCCTTTCTCTCTCTAATGACTTATCCCCACCTACCATTAGGCAAACCCCCTACCTCACTACCTCCTGCCTCCCTATTATTCGACTTGCCAGCACCAATTTCACCCTCTCCAAATTGCCTTCCCCCTCCCTAGCCAGAATGTTATTTTCCCTCTCTCCCTTCATGACCCCTTACCATCTCTTCAGAACACCTATTCTGACTCTATACACTCCCTTTCTGACTACACGGTCCTCCCTTTGTCCGCCAACCTGAGAACGCCTTTGCACCCCCCTCAGCTTCCCAACCCACACACTACACAGACCGCTCTTCCCAGACAATCAGATCCTACTCTCCTCCCTAACACCCTCTCTCCCTTAGTCCCTATCACTCCTTTAACACAGACTCTATCTAACATCAAAAACCATCTCCTTACCTTGTCGTCCGAACTCTCTCAACTCAGGAAAGATCTTACCTTGTCGTTCGAACTCCCTCAACTCAGGAAAGATTTTAACTCAGTCTCCTCAGAGATCCTCCTTAACCGTGCGATCTCCCCAAGCCCTGGCTCACAAAACACCACCAACCCTCAACTGTGGAGAACCTTCCCCTGCTGCAACTGTTCCCATAGACCCCCATGTGCCTTGAGCCATCTATCCCACTCAGACCTCCTCGACCTCTGTAACTCTTACCTCCCTGAGTACCCAAATGACCCTCCCGCCCCCCACTCTACCATTCCAGAGATCTTGGAGACAGGCAGAATCCCGTACTCCACATCTCCCCTAGACCCCCAACACAACTTATGTCTATGCAATCATGCCCTCTCTCCATAAACAACCAGAAACCCCTTGCGTGCATGCTGGTCAACTGCCACTCAGCTGTCCGGCATGCGACTGAAATAGCTGAAAATATTCTCAGCGAACACATTGACATTGCCTTCCTTCTGGAAGCTAAGCTCAATATCCACTCTACATCCATCCTTGACTTACTCCCCCCCCAGCTACTCCATAATCAGAAAAGATAGACAAGATAGAATAGGAGGTGGTCTAGCCATCATCTTTAAAAACAAACCTCAACTCTCGCTTGTTAAGAACTCTGACCCTGTTGAATACTTTGGAGCGCAACTTAAAATTCAGGGCTCCCCACCTATTCGCCTCCATAATATCTATCATCCTCCTGGCAAATTCCTTCCTTTGGCAGAGGAACTTTCCGACCTCCTCACCCAATCCTCACTTTCCAACTCTAAAAATCTCTTCCTTGGTGACTTCAACCTCCACTGGAATGATATCGAAGACCCTGCAGTTAATCTCCTCAAAAATCTTCTGGAGATTAGTGACCTTAATCAAATTTGACACTCTCCAACTCACACTAAAGGGGCCACTCTTGATGCCATCATCACTAAAAATGATTTGGCATCCCTTTCTAACATTATCCCCATCGCCTGGTCCTACCATCACCTCATTTTCTTTACGATCACCACTACGCCCCCTTTCGCCTCCACACCAAAAACATCAAACATTTAAAATTGACCAGGAACTTTCATCTTATTCCCCCCGGCCAACTGGAAACTAAACTCAAAGCCTAATTTCTGCTCACTCCCCCCTCCCAAAATGGTTACTTCTTCACCGAACACTATATTAAGTCAGTCACCGAGGTCCTAGACTTAGTAGCCCTTCCTAAACTAATAAAATAAACATACCTTCTAAATCCTGGTTCAACTCTGATCTCAACAGCAAAAGACGCTCTCTTAGACAGTCTGAAAGAATCTGGAGGTAACGCTCGTCCCCCTCCCATCTAGCCTTCTTCCGATCTGCTAGATCCAACTACAAAAACACATCCTCAATGAAAAGGCCTCCTTCTTCCATGCAAAACTCGATAGGGCCAAAAATAGACCTAGAGAATTGTTCAGCATCATCAAAAACCAAACATCCTCTGCCCTCCAAAAGCTGACGGCCACAATTGAGAAATGCGAAGAAATTTCTAATTTCTTCTCTGATAAAATCACCAAAATAGATCAATCCTTCCTCTTAAATCCCTTCTCTCCCAACCCACTATTTTCCTATGACTTTTCTCCTGAATATCCATCCCCACCAAACCCTCCCCGGTCCCTTCCCATCTCTCTTCTGTTACCCTCCCACCTGAATCCAAACCTTTTTCCCCCAGCTAAATAAAAAATGCCTCCTGGAATAATTTTCACCCTGTTACAGAACGCAAAGTCTACAACATCATCACTAAGCTAAAACCATCCTCTCACACCAAAGACCCTCCGCCCTCTAACCTAGTCCAAGACCTAAAACATATCATTGCCCCATACTGGACCACCATTATAAACTCCTCCCTGGCCACGGGGTGTATTCCCGCCTCCCTCCAACTGGGTCAAATCACACCCATCCCCAAAAATCCCAACACAGATCCCCATAACCCAAATATCCTCCGACCTATCTCTAACCTCCTTCTTCTCTCCAAAGCCCTTGAAAAAGGCACCCTGCTCCAACTGAAGAATCACATCAACACTTTTGACTTTTTTGACTCACTGCAATTTGGCTTCAGAAAAGGATGCAATACAGAATCTGCCATGCTCAATATTGTTGACGACATACACCACTCACTCGACAATGGTGAATCTACTCATTCTCCTCAACCTTTTATGCTGCTTTTGATACAGTTAATCACACTGCCTTACTCAACACTCTTAAAGTCCGCTTTGACCTCAATGTCCTTGTCCTCAACTGGTTTACCTCCTTTCTCCAACACAGAACCCTGCAAATCAAAATCAAGAACTTTTCAACCCTACTCCAATCTCCCTCGGTCTCCCCCAGGGATATATTCTCTCTCCTGCTCTCTTCATCCTCTTCATGGAACTCCTTTCCCTCATTCTCAAACAAGCAGGAATCAATTACCACTTCTATGCCGACAACACCCAATTTTCTATAAAATTTAATCCCACTCTGATGTCCTCCACCTCAATGACACCCTGACCAAGATCCATTCATGGTTCTACCACAATCATCTCAAACTCAACCCTAAAAAAGCGAACCCATTCTCTTCTCCCCAAAAAACAACCCACTCCCCATACAAAACTGGATATCCAACTTTAATGCTCTCAACTGCTACTTCCAACTCAGTTAAATCTCTAGGCATCACCATTGATAATAGCCTTGCCCTTACTTAAAGCATCAAAAACCTCAGCCAAAGGTGCACTCTTCACCCTCCGCCATCTCAAGAAAATTAAACCCTTTATCCCGGCTGACGACTTCAAATCTGTTGTCCAATCTCTGGTCCTGTCGAGAATCGACAATGTTTTTTTTTAAAGGTTTTGTATAGCGCTGGCTAGACCCGGAGGTATCAAAGCGCTTTACATGAGTATCAGATCATAGTTACAGGTTAAATCATTACAACGGTTACACAGTTATTAGAAACATGGCAACATAGTTACTTGTAAGGTCAAGATAAACAACAAGCACAAATACGTAAGGGAAAAAGCAGGCAAGGGGAGAGATTCAGGGGAGGGAGTTAGGAGCAGGGGAAGTAGACAGATAATGAAGGCGGGAAAGAGGAGGGGAGGGTGAGAGACACCTCATGGAGAGAGGAGGGGAAGGGCGACGGGGACACAAACCGATAGACGAGTCAAAGCAATGTCCAAAGTCCAGTAAGCTGTGATCCCAGGTATCACTTCCCTATCTCGGTTGCAAGAGGGTCCCTTTACGCAGTGGACTCCCTCAGAGGAGTCTCTGAGACTCCAAGGCCTACATACTGGATCCATCCTCAAAAAGGGGAGAGGGAGGGCTTTGGCAAGGGGTGCCATACCATACCTCAGCTGTGAGTGGCTCCCTTGGCGCAGTGGACTCTCTCAACGGGTTCGCTGAGACTCTAGAGTATGAATATTGGATCTTTCCCCAACAAGGGGAGAAGGAGTGCTTAGTCAAAGGGCACAAAGGACAGGGGGCTAGGCAGAGTAGCATGCAAGGGGAGAGATTCAGGGGAGGGGGGATAGGAGCTAGGGAAGTAGACAAAGAGAGAAAGAGTACTAAATGGGAAGATGTTTAATTAATGAGTTATTATATAGCTAGACCCGAAGGAATCAGATTGCTTTACATGAGGAACAATAATGTTGCAATTAATATCAGTTAAAAGTTACATATGTATCAAGAAAAGCATTTAAAGACCATAGGGGACAAGGTGAATGGAGCAAGGAAGGGTAAGGGGATAGGAGGAAGATAAGATGTAGAGACGAGGGGAAAATCTGTCCAAGGTCTGGCGGGTAGGTGTTGGTTGGGGGAAGTCCACAACACATCTCCTCTTTAGCTATCTGGTATCTCCACCGGACAGCAGAAGACTGCAGAGGAGGAAATCGGCAGCCCTTCTCTCCAAAAGGTATTGGGGTAGCTCCACCGGGCATCATTCAGAATAGCTGAGATGAAAAGATGTGAATGCCTCCGTACCCTTTATTTCATCACCAAAAGGCAGACGGAGGCCCAACCAAAAGAACAATTGTGTTGCATGTGCCGTCAAGTAAAAGAAATGTTTATACATGTCCTCTCTGTGTGCCCAAATATGCTAGCACACCAGCGGCCACTGCTACACAAGCAGTTTTTAGCCTTAGATATTAAAACCTGCAGGGAGGCGGCCATGGAGGCTTTTTATCCAAAGATTGTTATATTGAACATTTGCCTGTTGCAGTTTTTAGACAAGATATGGAAGTGAGCAACCCAATATACCCTTGCGGGCTCGGGCAATAATTGTTATAAAGAAAAGGCCAGCAAGGGATTTTGTTCAATTGCTTATTGGTCAGCAATATTAGGACCTGTTATGAAAATCAAGGATCCTGAAACTGTAATAAATCAGTTGCTGTAATCAATTAATGATTTAGAATAAAGAGTCATATGAGATCAGTATCTACAATGTTACCACACTAACATAGTAAATAACTTCAAAAACCAGGATTTTTGTTTTGTCTGAAAATTATTATTTGTTTTCAAAACAAAAAGTATGTACAGAACAAGAATATTTTTATAAAATAGGGTGCATACACAGATATTGTTTAGATATTCAAGGTACAGACTATTATCACCTTTGGTCTATCTAAACAGAAAATCCAAACTGCTAATACAAAATAACATAATGATTTCAACTGAAAAAGAAGAAAATCAAAAAATGGTACATTGAATCATGTGCAGAATTGGACTAGAATGTCGACGTTTCGGTCTTTATAGATTTTTCATCAGACCATCATCAGGACTGTGTACTTTAACATACAGTAGATGACCCTCTGTGGAAAAAACAACAATGTATTACAATTTATTTAAACCTGGTTAAAAGCTGTATAAAAAAATGTTCATTGATCATTAAGTCAGTTGATATTACTGAAGTCCGTGTGGCGACTGTAAGAAGTTGTTTATAATTATCATCAAAAGAGAAATTTACTTGAAGTACTAGCATTTTTTTAAAAAAACAGAAAGTTACTACCGCTAAATCTTACTTGCGGTCGCGAGAGCTTCATTAGTTGTAATTATTTGAACTCACTTTTAGTCAGAATATAAAGGTCTTTCCTCTGTTTCAAGGAACATCAGTGGTTCCAATAATTTTGATATTGGATGGCGAGAAGGGTAAATCTTTTTATACCCGGAGTACTGCAAAAAAGAGGGGGGATCAATGAATCTAAAATTCTCATTTTGATTTTGAATTGCGTGGCCATGATCAAAAGAGACTAGGCCCTAGTTTTTAGTTACCTTGTGCTCTTGAGTTGTTTAGAAATCCAAGTAGTAGCTAGGGATCCAGTATTTGTAGATCACTGGGAAGACCACCTTTCAAATCTAATCCAATAGGGAATAATTAAAAGTACAATAAGATTTAGACTGATATTTATCAGTGCAGAAAACGTCTTAGATTTTATCAAGTTATACATTACTACAATATCTGCCCATTTTTTAATTATCTCCATAGGCTAGCATGTATAGAGTACATATGCCATAACGTTGAGGACTAATAGTCATTATACCTGAAACATTTTGTAAAACGATCATCTGTATCGGATTTTAAAGAACTTTGAATTTAATGTTACGAGTATTTGAAAAGAGGCGCTACAATTACCGTTGCAGTTTTTAGCAATTTTTAACAAACAGATTGAAACTTTACCTTGAAGAAAGTGACACGCAAAATATGTGCAACTGCACAGTAAATGACACCCCTGCATAGCTGTTTTTATGGTAGCATTAGGTGTTTAAGCCTCTTTGGCAGATAGGTGCATTTAACAAATTTGTCCTTTTTTTGCACACATTGCATTAATGTACCATTAAGTTCTGACAAGGCTTCTTTTGCACAGCAAAAGTCAAGCTCACATTAAGCATCATGATCAATGTTGTTGTGTTCCTAATCGCAGCAGGTGATGTGAGTTGCTATTCTGCCGCAATATCTTTATACAGTTTTTGCCTTTTGCACAGTAACCTGTCGATTTTACATGCCACACATGCTGCACAATCCTTGCTAGTTAAGGATCATATATAATGCACTGTTAAAATGCAAAAATACCTACTTTGTACAATAGCATCAAGTTGGTACTAAACATAAGGGACAAACATGGTCATGCATTATCCCTAGCAGGTGGGGTGAGCTGGCGATCTGTCTAAAAATGTTTATACAATTTTTGTACTCTGACATTTACTTGTGGATCTTTGCACACTCCTTGTTAGTTCAGGTTCTCTGATAATATACTCTTAAACCCTGATAATGCCTCATTTGTGCAGTAGTCTGAAGTTTGTATTAAGTATCTAGAACAAACCTTGTCATGCTTTTAAACCCTAGCAGTTGCTGTTCTACTCCAAATTGTTTACAGTGTTTGACATTTGCTCAGTTACCCGTGGATCCTTGCATTCTTTTTAGTAAGGATCATATATTTAGTTCTGAGTTTGATTACGTTGTCTTATTTGATCTCCCTGTGCTAATATGCACAATAGAGGAAAGCCAATGGTTTTCAACTAGTTACAAAATCCATATTGTTATCCTCTTGTAAGCATGGTTTTCAGAGATGGCTCGATGCGCCTGTGATGGGGAGACACTTGTGCTTAGACTGCCTGAAATACAGTACTTGTGATCATGTTGTACATTTTATTATGTTTATGGTAATAATTAACTAATGAACAAAATCTTTGATTGATTGATTGCAGCAAGCTTCCCTTAATGAAACTAGACTGATAGACTGATTGGGCTCAACAAGAAGGGGTACAAAGGTTTCTAGGCGAGATGCTACGATTTTGGCAAATATATTCGAATCATAATTGATTATTGAAATAGGTTGATAATTTTTGCAAAGTGTGGTATCTTTATCTGGCCTGGGGATAAAAACAATCAAGGCTTTCAAAAAAGAGCCACTAGCCTTCTTATTAAAATGAAGGGGTTAAAAAGCTCTAATATATAGGGGAAATAAATGTTGAAAGGGAAAGAAATTAAATCAATTGAAAATCCGTCAGGCCCAGGTCCCTTTGCTTTTTTAGGGATTTGATGGCGTCTGAAACTCTTTGAGGGTAGTATAAGATTCAAATTCAAAAACAACAGTTGATGGACAGAATGCAGAACAATGTCATACATTCACCCCAGTACAGAGATCTGGGCCTAAACCCATAGTTTTTTTGCTCACCATGCCATTCCAGTTTGAACCTAGCCATATGCAAATCAGTCTTGATCATGTGCCCAATGGGAACAGTCCAGCCCGAACTGCCAAGCCAGGGCCTCCCTGGACTGGAAACAAGCATCCTAGGACTGGTTTCGGGCTTTCGGCCCTCATCAGCCAGGATAGCTTGATTGCAGTGGCTTGGAGAGCACGGGACTCACGTCTAAGCATACCCGTCCCACTCGGGATGACAAATGCAAAAACAACAGTTGATGGACAGAATGCACAACAATGTCATACATTCACCCCAGTACAGAGATCTGGGCACAAATCCATCATTTTTTTGCTCACCACGCCATTCCAGTTTGAACCAAGCCATAAGCAAATCAGTCTTGACCCTGTGCCCCATGGGAACAGCCCAGCCGAACTGCCAAGCCAGGTCCTCCCTGGGCTGGAAACAAGCACCCCAGGACCGGTTTCGGGCCCCCAGGACAGCCCGACTCCAGTGGCATGGAGAGCACAGGACCCACGTCTGAGCACACCCGTCCCACTCGGGGTGACAAATGCAAAAACAGCAAAATAACGATGGATTAAACCCAGATCTGTGACTGGGGGTGAATGTTTGACAATGTTCAACATTCCGTCCATCATCTTTTTGTGTTGCATTTTCACCCTAAGTGAGAAGGGTATGCCCAGACGAGGGAGCCGTGCTCACCACACCACTGGAGTCAAGCCATCCTGGCTGACGAGGGGCGAAAGCCCGAAACCGGCCCCAGAGTGCTTGACCCCGGTCCAGGGAAGACATGGCCCGGCAGCTCGGTCTGCACTGCTCCCATAAAGCACAGGATCAAGACTGATTTGCATATAGCTATGTCTGAACTTGGGTGGCGTGGTGAGCAAAACAGCGACGGATTAAACCCTGATCCGTGATGGGGATGAATGTTTGACAATGTTCAACATTCCGTCCATCATCTTTTTGTGTTGCATTTTAAGATTCAAATTCTTCAAATGTATTAGAAAGGGAGGAGGTTTGGGGGGACCACTGATTTCTTTTGTATATTAGGTTATGATGAGGTGGTATCTTCCATATATACTGATGTGTAATAGGATTGGAAGATGCTAGAGATATGAGAGTCAGAGATCACAGTGGTATTATTATTAGATTAATTACGAATGTGGCCTATATACTCACATTGTGTTTTTATTTTTTTTAAATTAGCTAGCTTTTTAGTAGCCTTTCTGACCTCCATGAAATTTACATTTGACGTTAAGTGAAATGATACAAGCATCAGTGGTGGAAAGTTTGTTGAGATTTAATTTGTGATTAGTTCATTTAAAATCAAAGACGATTTGTAAGTAAAGTAAATATGCTCAAGTGTTTTAATTTGTTGGTGTAAAGTGAGATATTGAGAATTCCCCTTCTTCCTTTTGGCAGAATTAGCTACAGTGAATGCCTGAAAAGAGGCTTTAAAAGCATCTCAATCGTTGGGAATGGATGTATCAGAAGGGTGATTAATTTGAAAAAAATTGCCATAATAAAAGCAGTAGCCTCGGTTATACATTTTTTTAATCAAATAATAGGCAATTATTAAATCTTAACTCAAGCAGTTTTGGAAATCAGTGAAAGATAAATCTAAAGAGAACAGTACTAGTGCATGATCAGAGATAAAAATGGGGCCTATTTTGGATGATTGTAGAGAATGGAGTAGTCATTGTATACCTAAAATATATTTAATTCTGGACATGGTATGATGCACATTAGAAAAAAGAGCAAATTCATATTTATCACAATTGTACGTTTTCTAAACATCAAATAATGGTCGAGAGGTGATGGCCGATGTAACGCTATCCTTGCTGGAACACCTTAAGTCCACCTTGCACCACTCAAATCTGTACTCAACATAGCTGCTAGACTTATCTCGGACTACAAACATTTCAACCATATCTCCCCCACCCTTAAAACCCTCAAATGGCTACCCATTGAAGGCAGATCCACCTACAAGATTGCATGCATCACCCACATAGTCCTTCACCGAAACACCCCACGTTACCTCTCAGACAAACTCCACAAAGCGGGCTGCGCCCGACCGACGAGGAGCACCAATGGCCTCTTATCCCCCCTCTGCTAAAGAAGAAATGCACACAAGCTCGCTCCTTCTCCGAAAACGCTCCTTACATCTGGAACTCCCTGCCTAAAGACCTAAGCTGTAACCCTTCCTACTTCAAAAAAGACCTTAAACTGCACCTCCTCAACAAATATTGGGGCCCTTAATACCTACCTCTGACACTGACTCCCACTCTGCGCTCCGTCAGGCTCCCCTCTATTGACCTCCAATTCTCTCTCTGCCCCATTCTCCCTCCTAACTCCCCTCCCTCGTGCTACTCTCTTCCCTCCACCTTAATCCCCCTCCCTGCCTCTATCTTTACAGATGACATTTAGCCTTACTCACAGCCTCCCACTGTTCTCCTGTTCTCCAAACTCCTACTCTCTTTGTCCCTCTCCTTCATCTTTTCTTCTCTCCTTCACCCACCCACCCTAGCCTAATTACTCACACCCCCTTTAGCCTAATATGGTACTTTTGTAAATAGCATTCGTATTTATCCTCTTACTTTGGTATAATGGTTATTATTGCAATGCTTCTGATCAAGTGTTCTTTGACTCCCTTCTGTACCTTTTCTTTTTCTCCTTCACCCACCCACCCTAGCCTTATTACTCACTGCCCTCTTTAGCTAAATAAGGTACTTATGTAAATAGCACTCATATTTATCTGCTTACTTCGGTATAATGGCTCTTATTGCAATGTTTTCGATCAAGTGCTCTTAGTACTGTACCTCCTGACACTCCTGTAAAGCGTTCTGATACCACTGGGCCAGCGCTATATAAAACCTTTAAAATAAATAAGCTAACTGGTTCCCCTTTTACGTTAGCAAGGATCATATTGGAAACAATAGGGAACACCCCCACTAATCTCGTCCCAAACTTCAGGGCCGCCTCTGCCCCAGTCCATCTAGAACTATTTTAAGTACAGACTGTAGAAGGGTTATTGAGGGGTTGCCAAAACACAGCGAATATACCGCCGCAAACCTTTCCCCAGGTTGCGCAATCAGCTAGATTGGGAATAAGTCCTTTAGGTAAACTCATGGTAGGGATCCTGTGTTTCTCCACAGGTGAGGCATGTGGAAAGACAGCTTTGAGTTTCCCAAATGTTTCTGCAAGCCAGTAAGGAAAGTTATCCTGATTCTCTGGACGTTTACCCATCGTGGAATTCATCATGATGAGACTAATAACAAAACCACCGCAATGTCCAGGAGATTGAGCAGCGGCTCCAGCCGCAGCCACTCGAATATTATGTGACATAAACTGTAATATAGCTCTATGTATATGTATCAACGATGTATGTAATTGTCTCAGCTCTGCAATAGAAATTTTAAAGTAATTTAGATGAGGAGTAAACCCAGCCAAAATGGGCCATGTGGCCCCTTTGACGGATAAGGAGTCTAAAGGGACCTCAGTGACAGGGTGAGGATCATATGCTGCCAAGCTGTTAACAGAACTTCAAGTAATAAATAAGGGTGATAATACCGTGGGACCACGGAGGCAGTATATTTGTGAAACAAATTATCATTCCCATCCACTGCCGGAACGGTAACCCAAGAATAAAAAACCTCAAAGCGGTATGCTGAATCCACCTCAACAAAATAAATAAAATCAGCCCCTCCATTAGGGACTGCATGTTGAGCCCAGTAAGCTGTGACTGCAGCACAGTTGGGTGCCGCAATAGCGACCACCATAAGAAGAGCAACCAAAGAACGGTAGCGCAGAAGCTGGCCAACATAGAAAGAAGAACCTTTTCAAATTCAAGCTTGAAAAACCTGTATATATCAAATATAGGAGGCTAAGCCCTCACACTACGGACATCTCCAGAACTGGTGAGACGGTATTGTGGACAAGCACAAGCACTAATCAGGGGTCCTGTAAATGACAAAACGTTTGTGGCGCCATGTTGCAGGGATTCTGCACATACACAGAGCTATGCGCAGGAAAATGGGACCTTGGTGTACAGGGGCTAAGCCTTCCTACCACCTTAGTGCCCAAGAACCCAGGACCGACTAGCTGTAATGTCTCACTCGCTCTCCTACACACTCATGAAGAACCAAATGATATGACACCCCAGAACACAACACTTCTGGATCCATCGGGAATCACGGTAACAAGACACACCTTTTCGCTCACACTCTCGTACCTGTTCACAATAAGAACTGACCGGAACAAGAATATAGTTTAAAATGTTTATTTCAACAATCGTGCTCTAAAACGCAGTATACGAGCCACAACCAGCAGTAAAATGCATAATATCAATACATTTAGCATTGCAGCAAGGCACTAAAGGGAGATGTCATCATATAAAGACAGTGGAGAAAGGACAATAAGGTCTAACCACCCTTCCCTCGGCCAAAAAAAGAATTATTTTATAATAGAAGATCTCTGGGCTTTGTCACTAGACCCCATACCTTAGTGCCTAGATAGTATATCCACATCATGGGAACCGCATTGCTCTTCTCTATGGAAAGGTTCCTCTCCAAGTGCGTGTTACCTAGACATGTATCCCCATAAAATCAATGTAAGAGTTTCCAACTCCAGCTGTGTTAGCATGTTTTTTCTAGGGGCTAGGGGACTGACCAGAAGAGAATAACAAGGGGCATTGTTTATCGACCTTGCTCACAGTGTTCACACTAAACTCCAGGAATAGGCAGGGAACAAACTAAGCTGACGGTTCTCTTATGAATGGCATATACAAAGTCTTGCACAAACAAATCCTTGTAGTAACACGTGCAAAAGCAGCATCATGGCTGCTGGGCTCATGCTACCTTAGCACTGTCAACAATGTCCCTATCGGCCACATGCCAATACTTTTTTTTTAAACTTGATATTCATATGGCATTCATGTTCTGTGTATGTTTTCACATGTTCAAATAGAGTTACTCACATTGGACTTTAAAACAAATAATGTTCTCTCTGAGATGTTTAGTTATTTGTACACACTTTAAAGTATTATTGCCTAAACCCAGGAATTGACTCTGCACCAACACCACAGGCCCACCTCTACAAGCTTCCCACAGCTTCTAAACTGACTCAGCTATAAGCTATTATTTCGCAGATAGCAAAAACCAAATCATATTCTGGATATAGCTAAAAACACTTTGTGAGTCACTATCGATCAGGAGGATATGAAGAAAAAAAAGACTTGATAGCAAACCCCTGATCTCTATGTCTGAAGACATAAAGATTCAAAGAAAAGCCATCCATAACAAATTGCAAGACAGAGAAGAACCCACAGAGTGGAGCCAATAGATTACTGGATGAGCACCATGTATTTAAAGATTTCCAGTGCCTCGAGTAGGCCTTAAGAGAGCTGGGTCGCCTGGACCTCCGAATTATTTCAGCCAAAGAAGAAGTGAAAACTTTCACTAAGAGATTGGACTTCTCAACTACCAAACTGACAGCGTGAGCTATAAAGGGAATGGAGAGATTTTGAGAGAAGAGGAAAATATCATAAGTACCCATGGGGAAGCAGTGCCTGGGACTTCAGAAGAGGAAGACTTCCGAGGCCAATACGGAACCACCAGTATCAGCCCACCCCCCAGAAGGAATTTCTGGGGAACTCTGTGAATCAATTAAAAGGGAAAAAGGCATACAGAAGATGTCTCAGGCACTTTATAAACCAAGCATCCATTCCCTATGCTTTCTTTCTGGAACCTGGAACAGTATCTGCAAAGTTGAACATTGCTTTTCAATGCAAATAGATCCACAAAGGGGGTCCTGAAAAGCCTGCAAATCTTCCAAAAGGTCACTCTGGACAGGGTTTAATCCTGGAATGGTGGAAATTTCCTGCACAATATACAAATCCCCTGACATGAAATGCTGCTGCGTCCAAAAAGTTCTCCTTTGCCCATTAGCAAATGGATAGCTATTTGTTTGAGACTCTCAGAATGAGTGTTCCCCTGATGATTGATATAGGAAACTGCAACAGTGTTGTCTGTCCTTATCAGCACATTCCATTGCATCTCGCTGAAATTGAAGAATTTCATTGCCCTGAAAATCACCCTGAAAATTACCACGATCTCTGCCATTCTAGAAGGAACCAGCTGAATTGATATGACTTGTCCTCAAGGGTCCCTCCCCATCTTATGGCACTGCAATCTATCGTGATAACTACAAGAGGATCTTGATGCATACCAATGCCCTTGGA
Source organism: Lissotriton vulgaris (assembly GCF_964263255.1). Classification (NCBI taxonomy): domain Eukaryota; kingdom Metazoa; phylum Chordata; class Amphibia; order Caudata; family Salamandridae; genus Lissotriton; species Lissotriton vulgaris. Next base: position 270,750 of record NW_028252711.1, on the reverse strand, counting down.
GAGGTTCCCAGCGATTAACCACCAACTCAGATTGTCTCTGAGCTCCTAAGTCGCAGGGATCAACTTGGTCAAGGCACTTGAAGCCGGAAACCACTAACTGTTGAGATGCTGCACTAGCCGAAGGCACAGACTTGCCTATTGGACTGTGTGTATGGATGCTGACATGTTGCCTTGGAGTTCCAACCAAAGGCTGGCTGCGCCTCTTCTCTTGATAACAAATCCTGCAGAACTGGTGAAGGCGATTTATTCTTGCAATTCATTCTCTCTACTGGCAAAAAGACTCTTGTGAACACTCCAGAGTTGAGTCCTTATAAAGACCAGATATCGGGTTGGGGTTAGCTGACATTTTGGTAGATTAGAATGAAACTGCAGCCGGGTTTTATGTTTTGTTCTCAAAGCAACAGTAATTAATCCTTTGAGGCAGCATGCATTATCCAATTGTCTAAATATGGAAAGACTGGCACCCCAAGCAAATGGAGATGAGCCACCACCGGAGCCAATACATTTGGGAACATTCTTGGTGCCGATTTCAAGCCGAAAGGAGGGACCTTGAACTGCAAATGTTAGTCCAGAACTGCAAACCTCAAGAACTTGTGGTGAAACTTGACAATAGGAATATGAAGATATGCATCCATCAGATCCAGTGTGATAAGGAAGGTATTTTGAGGAATTAAAGGGATTATCTTCTGGAGTGTCTTATTTTGAACTTCATGGTCTTGATGAATGTACTGAGACGGTTCAGGTCTTTCACCAGCTGGTAACCTCCTGATGACTTTGGAACCAGAAATACAATGAGTTTACACTCATTGACCCCTCTCTCATCTGGGGACTTGGACAAGTGCTCCTTTCCTCTGAATGCCTAGAACCCCCTCAGTAGAAACTCCTTTGATGGATATTGAGACAAAGGAGACGAAATGGCCCCTGTAGATTTCCAAATTAAGGAAAAGTCTACCCTGCACCCTTTGATAACAACTTGATGAACGCATTTGTGCAAATATATTTCTTGTCATTGAGAAATGAACTACTGAATATGACCTTCAGCCTGTAATGATGATATCTCTTCCTCCTGATAGTCAGCTTTGCTGCCACTTGACATTGGATTCTTACTTCTGTTTTCGAAAAGATTTGAAAGAGTATTTTGTCTGAACCTTCAAGGACTGCTCATGAGTGTTATGCCTCCTACAACGATGACAAAAGGAGGCTCTCGATTTCGAAGAACTGATCACCCCTGGGGATTGTCTCTGAAACAGAGAAAACTGTCTGTGTTCTTTAAAAATGCAATGGAGCGTATCCTCCAACTCGGTCCCAAAGAGTCTGGAACCTTCAAATGGCATCTTGAGTGCCCCTGACCCCTGGGGTGCATCAGTGTTCCGATCTTTCAGATATACGTTCCGTCTTGCTTCCACAGAAGCCCCACTAGTTACATCTGCTGCTCTGACCACATCGAATGATATATTGGAGAGGAACTCAATTTGATGCTGAAAGTTCCCAGAGGTGGGAGATAGTCCAATTGCCTCTGGATAGCTGCAAATAATGTTTTTATCTCAGTAATCAGAGATTGATCTGTATAAGCTCCATAAATCCCAGCCCTTCAGCCAACACCTGAACCAGGAAAAACTTTCTTCAGAGTAGATTTCACCTTCTTGTGTGGATCACCCTTCCGAATATTCTCCTCTACCATAGATGTATGGCCACCAAGTTTGCCGTTTCTGAATCCACACAGAGGCTATCAAGTAACACTGTCTCCATATTTTCGAAAGGATGAAGTTTTGTCATGAAGCGTGGCAAAATTATTTTTGCAGTATCCTTCTATTACTGCTTCACCATACCTAAAACAAAATGATAAATGGGTAAACCCAAATTAGATGGCCACTGAAATTGGCTTAATAGGGATTCATCTGCAGTTCCTGGCCTCTCCACAGCTGGGTAATCCATGTAACCTCTGATATAGCTCAATAAATCCTCCATGCACGAGCTCAGAGCATGTTCTGCTTTGACAACAGATGCCCTCTGCCTATGCTTTAAACTGCAGAGAGAGAACGAAACCAATAGCCACTTCCCCATACTCAATGCTGTGGATAAAGACACCTGGCCTCTTCCAAACTGAGTATCCCACCGACCTAGTCTAGGTATGCTGCTCCCACAGCAGAGACTACAACTCTTCACGGACCTGCAAAAGAGGCTCGCTAAGCCCCAGAAAGCACCCCAAGTCCAGCAGTTGCCTACCTTGCTTTGTTCTCGTGCAAGAAAACAGGAGGAGTCAGGAGTGCCAGCCCTTTAAGGGCACCCACGAAGGGTGAGTAGGGATGGCTTTGGGATCCTCCTGCTTTGTTCCAGGTGTGAGGAGACATGATCTCACTTGTAATGACTATGACAAGGATGAGATGGACAAAGCATAATAAATAACACTGGATGGTAAACAGGGCATTTCTTTTTACAGGTTAGTTTTCACCTTGTATTAGGCAAACTGCTGTAGGGCAGGTATAATCTGCATGCTTTAGGTATTATGGGTCCATTCATCATAACGAGGTGGGAAGTATATTTTTGGATCCCTGTTTTGGTACTGATTTCTCCAGCTCTGAGACAGCGGTCGGAAAAGCGTTGCTAGGGATAGCAAAGGGCAAGCTAGGGGTCACAACTGTAACCCCTAGAAGCCCCTAAATGATGTCCATGGTCTTGAAGACCTTAGTATGAATTATTTGGAAAATGATATGCTTGGGTCAACACTGCTACAGAATTGTTTTATTGTTAAATATTTTGTATCGAAGATTCGCCAAGCAACAACAAAAGAACGAACATTTGTACTATGTAACATTTAGGGGAAAGGATGTAGCCTTACGGCTAGAGCAGTCAACCTCTAAGCATGGGAACCTGGTTCGAGTCTCGGCAACGATGCTCAACATCCTGTGATTCTGGGCAAATCACTTAATCTCCTATTGCCTAACAAAAATGAATGTGCTCTTCTGTAATGAAACTGGTGCCCATGTAAAGCGCTCTGATACCCAATGTCTCTGGTCTAGTTTGCGCAATATCAAACTCTAAAAGAAGAAGAAGAATAAATAGAACATATATAACAGTATTTTTGCATTTATTAAATTAATAAATGTATGTAATATGGAAAATGTGTATCATTTTATATAAAAAGGGAGGTACAGGAGGAGAGTAGGAAAAGGAAGTGAAGCCAGAAAGAATAGGAGAGAACTGGGTTACAGAAAAAAAGGAGAAATAGTCAATTAAGGCAATGATGAGTTTGAAGAGTGTTAGGCAGTAAAAAAATGAGCAATATAAATCCAAATTGAACTCTGATGTAACGCTAATGAGGAAACAGTATGCCTTCTATGTTTATCATATATACATTTTCACCATGTTATGTCAGATAATTTAGATGCATATTTCCAACATGAAAGTATAACTTTATAACAAGTGCAATGAAAAGATCATACCACAGATGCTTGGGAGACACATGTTCAAAGTTAGGCGACAAAGATCCTAAGCAAACATTTTGGGATGTTAACAATACATTACACTTAAACATCATTAAGGATTAAGTCCGAAGAGATTTCCAAAAGTCAAGAACATGAGAACAATATTATAATAGATGTGTCAGCATGCCATTACATGTGGAACATGATCACCATAGAGAAGGTGTAGATGAGTGAAATGTAGAAATACATTCTGTTATAATAATAGCTTTATTGTACATAAAAAAATGAGATTGTGTAATATTTGCAGCTTTGGAGCTATTGACTATTTAATGCCACCTTCCCATAATAGTTCAATGGTGTTTTTAGTTTGCACAGAAGTAGGCGACATTAAAGTTGTATATGTACAAGCAGCTTTACGAATAGAGTCATGGTAAATGGTATCCATGGTAAATGGTATCCAAAGCAGTCAGGAGTGGGATTTTGGGAAGAGTGAATTTGAGAGTGACTAAAACGTAATGGAGAGCAGAGGATATTAGTGTTTAAAATAAAAAGATTTGTGACAACATTTGAAAAGTTTATTATACCAAAGCGAAGAGGATAGAAAATATTGTTGAAAGTTGAGGGAAGCAGAGAATGATGTATCTAACTAATGTTGGAGGTATTTTAAAATAGGATTTTTGGACATAAAAGTACAATTTGACATAAGACCATCATCTTTGAGATGTCATTCGGCATGGAACGTTCAAATGAAATCCATTTTGGAATGCATGAATCTTGAAAATCATTAATTAGGGCATGAAATAGTCCAATCAAAAAAGCAGAGTGATCAAGCTTAAAATCAGGGAGTCAAACTCTCCCTTCATGTTTTGGGCCTTTAAGTTTAGATAGGGCAATACAAGGGTGTTTATTGTTCCATGGGAATTTTTAGAAACTGAGTTAATTAGTGAAAAGAAATAATTAGGGATCTTGAAGGGTAACATAGAGATTGTATAAAGAACACGTGGTGCAATCATCAGTTTAGATAGTGTCTATTCTACCCCACCATGATACATGCAGAGGAGACCAAGATGATAATAATGTTTGTAATTTTGATTTTAAAGTGGAAACATTATGACTAAGTGTGTTAGAGATAGTGCGAGATAATAAAACACCAAGGTATTTAATTTTGGATGGACACCATGTAAAATTAGTGTTGGCAAACCTATATTGATAACAAAAGACGTTTAATGGTAAGATCTCAATTTTGGAAAAATTAAGTATACATATATATCTTGAAATACTGGAATATAAATTGATCTCAAAAAGATCCAGGGAGGCAAGAGGATTGAAAATGTAGATAAGAATATCACCTGCATAGGCTGATAGCATAATCTCTAGACTGTTCTGTGTAAATCCAGAGATAAGTGTATTACAGAAAATACATTCAAGAAATGGTACTAGCCAGAGAATAAAAAGTAAAGGGGAACGGGGCAGCCTTATCTGGTACCTCTATCCAAATTAAAGTAAGGGTAGAACGAACCATTGACAAAAACACTAGCACAAGGGTCAAAGTCTAATAATTTTATGAATGAATTCAATTTTGGCCCAAAGCCAAGCCATTGAAGATTGATGAGCATGAAGGGCCAGTTAATACGCTCAAATGCTTTTTCAGCATCTAGAGATAGGACCGCAGGAGGGGTATTACTTTTACTCGCCAGCATAAGAATGTCAGAAAAATACTGCCATTATCTGCAGAGCGGTACAAAAGGGGGTGGTAATGGACGGAGCATCTGAACCAATCAAACACTCACACCCAGTCAAAAGATCTGGGTTTAATCCATCACCGTTCTTTAGCCCACTCTGCCACCCCAGTTCAGACATGGCTATATGCAAATCAGTATGACCCTGTGCCTCATGGGAACAGTCCAGCCCGAACTGCCAAGCCATGCCTTCCCTGGACCGGAAACAAGCTTCCGAGGACCGGTTTCTGGCATTCCAGCCGTCTTCAGCCCGGCTTGCTTGAATCCAGTGGCAAGGTGAGCAAGGGACTCACGTCTGAGCATACCCTGCCACACTTATGGCGGCCAAAAGCGGTACAAAAGGGGGTGGTAAGGGACGGAGCATCTGAACCAATCAAACACTCACACCCAGTCAAAAGATCTGGGTTTAATCCATCCGTCCATCACCACCCCTTTTTGTACCATTATCTGCAGAGAGCTGGTATTTTGGGGACTAGGGGAAACAGAAGTCCTTCCCGCCTCCATACCCCCTCCCTCCACACTCTTCTGAAGGATTTGCATTTAGAGGAGGCGCAGTTTGGAAGTCATGTGGTAGGGAATAACCAGGGCAAGCACCCGGACCACCCAGAGGAAATGAAAGCGGGAGATAGCTCCATTGGAGACCCCCCTCGACCGGATAGGGCTAAGAAGAGGATGTCAGCGAAGATCAATGCAGAGAGCAGTGTAGAGGCTGAGGTTAGCCCTAAAGTAGCCACATCAGATATAGCAGTATTGGCAGCCATGATGGTGCCAGTGAGACAAGCAAGGGACGCAGCTGTACCAAAGAAACTTGGGATTCAGACAAAATTCTGACTACAAAGGAGGGGGAAGGGTTTGTGGTAGTGCATAGTGTGGCTGGACCCTCTAGTTGGGGATTAGAATACTCCAAGGACAGTCCCTCATACATCGGCGCAGTGGGTTGAGTGCAGCAACTGCTACAACCACCTCCAATCTTAACACTAGCAGTTATCATCCTCAAAACGGCAAATGTACCAGCAGCAGAGGCGCAAGAACTGGTGGCAAGTCCATCAACAAGAACATGTTAGGTAAGGGATTGTGGCACGGTCTCCCTGAACCGCAGGGGATAGAGCACCATAGAATGGAAGCTATTTCTGCAAATGCTGCCCTCTTAGACACTGTAAAGGTCATTAAACAACCGGATGAAGGAGGCCCTCTTTGCCACTTTAATTCAACTTTTGACGCCTTCCCGGCCTTTAAAGTAGGATTCGGTACACATAAGTAGAACTCTCACTCAGCTCAAGCAGCACCACAAAAGTGATGTAGTGCCTAGACTCATGACATTAGGGTAGCAGAGCCCTTGGATGCCCCATATGCTGAAGATCAAAGTCTAGAGTGTTCAAGATGGGCAGAGATTCCAAATGGGGTTGCAACTGACATCAACAGCTTTTGGGAGGTGCTATTGAACACAATGCAAGCGACGGTGGAAGCATTAAATGGTCATGCTAGCAAAATGGATTTACAAGTGGAACTGTTAAATACGTTGGCAGTTTTTATGTCCGGAAAGGATGGGAAGCTGGAGAATTTAAATAACTTGATTCAAAGAGTACAACTAAGGAAGGACGATGAATTCACAATGTGTACATGCAAGGAGGTCATTGATAAATTTATACAACTACCCGTGCTTCTGGAGGAAATGCTTGGAGAAGTAAGGAAAGTATTGTGCAAAATGACACAGGCTGCAGCACAAGTAGACACTGTGAGGAAAGCGCTCCATGTTTGGGAGAAGTGCACTGCAGAAGCTGAATGGATGCTTAAGGTAACTACCTGACTCAATGAAAAGAACCAACAAAACAGGACAAACATGCAAGAAGGCAAGATGACCCCATCGATAAGAGTACTCAAGAACAAAGGCAAGAGCTAGTGATCATTGAGTCGTCACCACCAGATATCCTGGGAAAGAAAGCGGGCAAGGAAAGGCAGACACCAAGCCTATCCAGTGAGATCCTGCTTGGTGCAAGCCCTGTTGAGTTTGCCAACGTGACAGCTGCCCCCACATAAATGAAGGGCAAGCACGGAGCTTCAGAAAATGAACATTTAGAGATTGGAGACCATCGGTAGACTGCGATGTGCCTACAGCTCCAACAACTCAAGGTACTGGGTAAAAAAGGCCGGCAAGAGGCCAAGAAATATTTTATTTGCAGCACAAAAGAGGGTACACTAGGGAACAAGGAAGAGTTAGAAACAGCTCCCACAAACAGTATCCTGGTGCGAAACAGTAACTTCTTTGCTGGATTGGTAGACTCAACAAACAAAATAACCAGACCAAAATGGAGCGAGGTTAGCCCCCAGCAGGACTTTGCCTCTGAGCTTGGACAAGCACAAAGGAAGATTTTTGCCAGATCACAAACCATGGAGGATAGGAGAATACATGATGCCTTTAAATCAAATGTATTTTCTGCTGCTTTCCTCCTACAATTTAATGTTCATTGCATGATTATCACATATATTTTCATACACTTCCACAGATCGAGATAACATATGCCTTACAATCTTGAAAACAAATAACTTGTCTGCGTCTCAGCGTTGTTGGCCAAGGAAGCAAAGAAGAATACAAGGAGAAAGTGGATACCCAGTTCGGAGCGCGTAGGATTGTCGATAGAAGTTCAGTGGACACTTTGAAGTATAGCACAGTTCCCTTGCTTCCAGTTTACGCTGCGACCGCAAGTCAACATTTGGAAACCTCGTCTGTAGTTTACATTCAATTCGCCCCTGACGAAGGGGCAGGTCATCCCGAAATGCATTGGGCTGTATTTATTTTGTCTTTCTGTATGATTTAGAATTATTTGTTTTCTAAGGGTGGGCGTAAAATCCGTTTCTCGTGCGAATTTGCGGATTTTCCGGGATTTCGCGATCCGTGAATCTCGTGAAATCGCGGTAAAATCCGTGAATCAGCGGGGACGAATTTTCAGCCAAGCAAGGGTTACAGCAGCAGGTGCAAAAGTTGAACCTAATTTCTTTGTAACCTTTTACAAAAGGGTTACAAACAAATTATCTTCAACTTGGACACCTACTGCTAATTGCTTCCTGGCGCCTCGTTGCCTACTTGCAACTATTCTCTGACTCTGACCTTTGAAGCAGGGTCAGAGAATAGTTACAAGTAGGCAACGAGGCACCTGTCCAAGGAATTAAACCTCATCAGGAAGCACTCACAGATATAAAAAACAGGAAGAAGGGAGAGGATGGCAAATACACCCATTTTGAGTTGTCAGGAGGGGTTAAACTAAAAGAGACCTTTACAGCACAATTTTCAAATGCATTTTGCTAAAAATAAAAAGCTGTATGTTCTGTAGGGGCAACTCAGGAATCTGGCCCTTCAGAGATCCGGCCTCTCTTTCTTTCTCTCGTTCTCTCTCTCCCTCTCTCTTTCTCTCTCTATCTATCTATCTATCTATCTAACGAAAACGCAAAAAACCCCGCGAACACGCAAAAAACCCCGCGAACACGCAAAAAAACAAAGATCTGCAAATTCGCGCGAATTTTGCGGATCGCGAATTCGCAAATCCGCAAATTCACGGATCGCGAATTCGCAAAATTCGCCCATGCTTATTGTTTTCAACATTGTAACACATATGTTATCTTGATCTGTGGAAGTTTACAGAAAATATATGTGATAATCATGCAATAAACATTAAATTGTATGAGGAAAGCAGCAGAAAACACATTTGATTCATTGTGAGAATTTATGGTTAAAGCTGATATATTGTTTGTATTTAACCCCCTTACTGTGCACTTGTGAGACCAGACTGCCTACCAGGGACCTGACAGGTTTTGATCATATTGCACATGTTAGGCTGACATTGGTCACACGATCCACGTACAGTTATTGATATTATTCACTCATTTGATAAATTGTAACGTAAACAGGTGTGCAGAATCCACACTCTTATTTTTAAATCAATATGCTGCACATGTGGGGAACAATCCAGAATTTAATATGATGCATCTTGTGGTGTTATAAAATATTCAAGGAGGGGGCACACAAGACCAGGTCACAAGCCCAACCAGAAATATCCTTGAGAGTCTTAAGACCTCTGTTGCCCATTCAGGACCAATGGCAAGCATGCTGTGGATACCAGAATACAGAGCTAGAGGAACCCACGATGTCCCTAAATCACTCTAACATATGAAAACTGATAAAAGGCTTGCCGAATTCTAAAATATCCTTTAAATTAAATTCCTGGCACCCAGCAGAACGCAAGTATCTGAACCCACACTTGTTACTTTCAAATGCCTGCAGATTCACGCCAAAGTCATGGTCTGTAAAGGGCTGCTAAAGAGCTGGAGCATAAAAATATTGCAGTTTCAAGAGGGGGTCTTACCCGCCCTTGCTCCAGCATTCAAATCAACCAATAAGCAATACCAAAAGTCATATATCACTCCGCCTAAGGTAATACATGGGTTGGAACCAACTAGTACCCTCAGTTTTGAACGGTGCAGTGGGCTGTCCCCTGTTTGCCTGGGTCTCGGGGCTAAATAGTCAAGCAGCAGATTTGCAAACGGAGTGAGGCTGGGGTCTAGATGGTACTCGAAATAGGGTGATTCGGAGCTGGTTACCATTGGTTCTAACGGCGGAAGGGCATGATTATTGAATCAAGAATCCCCGAACCACCACACAACAAAATATGATAAGTTAAACTTCTGCGCCTGGAACCTGGGTAGTCTTGCCACAAAAACCGAAGAGGCTATAATACTGGAATACCTCAAGGAGTTTGATATAATCACAACGCAGGAGACCCGTGCGCAAACCAACATCCCGTTAATTGGCTCGGTTGAATTCAATAGAAAGGCATGCAAAACCAGCTGCCACGGAAGGGCAAAATGTAGATTGGCGACCTATGTGACCTCAAAGTCATCCGTTAGGTGAACGCCACTGGGCACAGAGGATCCCTGGCTGCTAGCTCTACATATGAAGGAATGGGACAAGCAGACAGCAACTCCACTTGACCTGAATAATTTTTATATAAACCCGAGAAAAATAAAAAATTGTGGAAAAAGTGATCAAGCTGCTCCTGGAGTGGAAAGGGGACAAACAAATGGCAACATTGGGAATTACCTGAGATTTTAATCTGAACCTCTTTCAAGATACATATGAGGCTGGTGATGATGTTACCAGTACAAAGTCCTCCCCTGCACAGATGCTATAACAACCTTGGGAAAAGGCTAATGAAATCTTGTAAAGCAGCCGGTCTGGTAATACTCAATAGACGCCTCCCAGGGAACATTCCGCCCATTTGGACAAGGCACACGCATAATACGATCTCCTACCTTGATTATACAGTGGCGTGCGCCAGATTGCATTGGGGTAGTCGACTTCAAAATGGAGCATAGATCTGGGAGAGACCTCCACCCACAAAACATCTGTCGAAGTGCTGAAATTTTCATTTTTAGACCAGGCGCGGATAGTGCAGGTTGAAGCCCACACTGAAAATCTAAAACACCTCAAATGGATCCCAGACAATATTGGAGACCTGGAAAGCATGGCAGAGGGAATCCTGAAGAAATTACTAACAATTGATAAAAATCTGATAAAGGCTTGGGAGTAACTCTATGAGACTCTAGCAGCAGGATATCCAGCAAACAACCTGAAGAAAGGTAAAAATATTACCCTTCCAACCAAAGCCAGTTTGCCTCATCAAGTCAAGGATCAACAAAGTGATGTGTCAACTACGGAGGTCACCGTGGGACCTAGCTTTACTAAAATGCCTACGAATGGAATGTACGAGCCTTAAAAAGGTGCTATGGCTGCTAAAGAAAGAGAGATCAAAAGCATTGTGGGCATTGTGACTTTACTCCTCCAAGTAGAGCGACCTTAGTCAACGAGCATGATAAAGGGTCCCAGAGTGGCAACTACACAGACATAATGGAATAAATATCTAAGAATACATTACAAGGGAAGCATAGATGACAATTCTGCTCTAGGTTTGACCCCCCCAAAAAAAGATTGCAGAACAAGCCTGCAAGAGTTTGTGACCCTAACAAATAATATTATTGGAGCTTTTGACACCCCAGGCCAATCAATGGAACCCCCGAGATTCCTCAATGGAGGCTTTGGTAAAAATAGTCGAGAATTCGTGCTCCAGCTGCACACCCAGCTGTAATGGATTTCCACAAAACCTTTTGAGGGTAATCCAGCTGATATACACATACACATGAGTAAAGATCAAGGGGACGGGTGCCACCTATCTAGAAAGGTTAACACCTCCCTCGGTTTGAAACAAGAATGAGTACTGGCACCACCGTTGTTTAATCTGTTCATCAGGGATCTCGCAGCCTCCCTGGCAGAAGTGATTTTGCATGCACCCAGTGTTGGGTCTCATCAGCGGAGCAACATTTTGTATGCAGATGACCTATTGCTATTCAGTATTCAGCAATACCAGCGTGGGCATGGAGAAGCTGATCAACAGGCTTGCCGAGTACTCTAAAAATAGTCAGTTGGAAGTCAACCTCAAGATAGCTGAAGTCATACCACTAAAACGACAAATAGCGAAAATTGTGAACTGGCGCCTTAATGAGTCAACATTGACAAAGTTGCAACATATGCGTACTTGGGGTTTAAATTGGACTCGTGGGATTCTTTTGCTGCACACAAAAAAACATTATTGCGTTGATAAAAGTTATCATATCAAAACTGACTCCAACTTTATCATATGGCACACGATAATGTTGAGCAAAGATGCAGACCGGCAAGAGAAGCTTGTAATATGAACATATAAGCGTGCATTCCAGATTCCAAGGTCGGCTTCCCCCACCCAACTAAGGTTAGAATTCACCCTGGAAAAATGCTAGATAGGCAAGGAGCCTAAGTGAAGTACTGCCATCGACTACGGAGTGCCCCGGATGGATCCCTAGCCTAACTTGTCTGAGTTGAGATAAATCTGCCAAGGGGGAATGGTCATTTCACTACATACCTGCAGAAGAATTATACAGAATCTTGGCATCCAAGACCTCTGGCAAATAAACAAGAGCAGCTATACCTTCAAGAAATATGTGAACAAATGCATACAGCAGAAAAGCATAAAGATAAAGCTGCACTGACAAAATTATCACATGGGTGGTTAGTAATAAATTCATATGACTCAAGTAATGAACAGCCCTATTTTGAGTCAGCTTCTTCATTGACCATCAAGTAGGAACTGATTAAGATGTTTATTTATTTATTTATTTTAAAGGTTTTGTATAGCGCTGGCTAGACCCGGAGGTATCAGAGAGCTTTACATGAGTATCAGATCATAGTTACAGGTTAAATCATTACAACAGTTACACAGTTATTAGAGCATGGCAACATAGTTACTTCTAAGGTCGAGATAAACAACAAGCACAAATACGTAAGGGAAAAAGCAGCCAAGGGGAGAGATTCAGGGGAGGGAGTTAGGAGCAGGGGAAGTAGACAGATAATGAAGGCGGGAAAGAGGAGGGGAGGGTGGTGAGAGACACCTCATGGAGAGAGGATGGGAAGGGCGACGGGGACACAAACCGATAGACGAGTCAAAGCAACGTCCAAAGTCCAGTAAGCTGTGATCCCAGGGGAAGTGGTATCACTCCCTATCTCTGTTGCGAGAGGGTCCCTTTACGCAGTGGACTCTCTCAGAGGGGTCTCTGAGACTCCAAGGCCTACATACTGGATCCGTCCCCAAAAAGGGGAGAGGGAGTGCTTTGGCAAGGGGTGCCATACCATTCCTCAGCTGTGAGTAGCTCCTTTGGCGCAGTGGACTCTCTCAGCGTGTTCGCTGAGACTCTAGAGTATAAATATTGGATCTTTCCCCAACAAGGGGAGAAGGAGTGCCTAGTCAAAGGACACAAAGGACAGGGGGCTAGGCAAAGTAGCATGCAAGGGGAGAGATTCAGGGGAGAGGGGATAGGAGCTAGGGAAGTAGACAAAGAGAGAAAGAGTACTAAATGGGAAGATGTTTAATTAATGAGTTATTATATAGCTAGACCCAAAGGAATCAAAGTGCTTTACATGAAGAACAATAATGTTGCAATTAATATCAGTTAAAAGTTACATACGTATCAAGAAAAGCAATTAAAGAACATAGGGGACAAGTTGAATGGAGCAAGGAAGGGTTAGGGGATAGGAGGAAGATAAGACGTAGAGACGAGGGCAAAATCTGTCCAAGGTCTGGTGGGTAGGTGTCGGCTGGGCGGGAGTCCACAACACATCTCCTCTTTAGCTATCTGGTATCTCCACTGGACATCAGAAGACTGCAGAGGAGGAAATTGGCAGCCCTTCTCTCCAAAAGGTATTGGGGTAGCTCCACCGGGCATCATTCAGAATAGCTGAGATGAATAGATGAATAGATGTGGATGCCTCCGTACCCTTTATTTCATCACCAAAAGGAAGACGGAGGCCCAACCAAAAGAACAATTGTGTTGCATGTGCCATCAAGTAAAAGAAATGTTTATACATGTCCTCTCTGTGTGCCCAAATGTGCTAGCACAACAGCGGCCACTGCTACACAAGCAGTTTTTAGCCTTTGATATTAAAACCTGCAGGGCGGCGGCCATGGAGGCTTTATATCCAAAGATTGTTATATTGAACATTTCTAAAGTGATGGGGAGACACACAGTGTTGTTTAAATGCCCCTCACACACCAACAGGCCCCTTGGTGTCATGCTTCATCATCGGGGCCTTCGCACCCCTCTACGGGATGCGGCGTGCTACGACTCGCGGATACGCAGGAGCACTTTGAAGTGAACTATGTGTGGGGGTGTGTGTATGTATAACCAAGGTGTGAGTGAGGTGAGGTGAAAACAAGTGAAAAGTTAAAAAATACCTGGCACGTGGGAGAAAAAAGATTTTAATTAAATCCCCGGCTGGTATTGTTAAAAAGAAGTGCAGGGCGTGGTTAAGTAGATACGAGTTAAGGTATCGAAAACCACTGTAAAGGTGTCAACATGTTTCGGAAGTCACAGCCTCCTTCTTCAGGACAAGGGTTATGCACTTACCCTCCCCTTACTCACATGCAGAATGTAAAAGTGTTTTTTTTAAAAATCTTTTACCACAATGTGTAATATTCCTAACAATGTTTTTAGTGTTAGTGAATGCAGTTGCGCCCAGTTGGCGAGAGAACCTGCAAAAAGAAATGCATAGATAAATACATGCAACTGTATAAATAAATGGAGAAGAAGAAAACCTTCTCTGAATATCACTAGGTCATACCAAAAATAATGGGACCCTGTGGTGAAAAGAAAAGACACAGATGGACATAACTATACTGACACATACATAAACAAAACACAAAATTACTCTCTGCTCTGATGGAAAGAGAACACATAATCAGAAGGAGAAAGTCTTACTTAGAGTTCTAAAGTGTAAGACCTCATGAGCCTAAGCGTATATTGGGGATCCTTCCTTCTTGCTCAGAAAAGACCTAAAACAACATTAATGAACGAGGTTCAGTTGGAAAAAAGACAAGGTCTTGTATCTGCCATACTTGTGGAAAAACGCTCATCTTTTTCACCCATTAACTCACGGTTACTGCACTGGCCATTTGCCTGCCTTCCCTCAACGCGGCTCCGATGAAGTGAGCCTGTGTAGCGTCAGGGCCCTTATATACACTGCCCCTCGTGGTAATTGGTGATGGTTAATTAGTTAATTGGAGTCGGTATATGCCCAAATACGGAGATCGCAATAACCGGAGGTCCGGTAATGCGCTCCTGTGGAACACTGCCGGCGCGCATGCGCATTGCCGCCTGTCTAACACGCATGCGCGGTCTAACTAGGCGACCGCGCATGCGTGGAGCAGGAGCGCTACCAATACTACCGCGGGGGCCAGGGAGAAACGATGTCTCCGGCTGGTTTTAAAGAGCGTGTACTTCTAGGCTGAGCTTGGTTCTAAAATGCACAACAAATTAAGGAGACAGTACCATTACTCGATAATAGTTTTGTACAGTACTGTAAATTAGAAGCGTGTACTGTGCGTTTAGTGCTTTTCCCCAAATAAGTTTCTAAAAAAGGTGAGGTTCACATTTACCCTTTAGATTTCGAAACTGAAATGGATTGACGCATAAATGAGTGTTAGTTACAGGGCACAGATGAGTCTTAAATGCAAGGCGAGGAGGTCATGTGCACATAGTCAGGTGATGGCAGTCTGTCCTACTAGACCAAAGGCATCATGATTTAGGGTATGAAACACACGTAATGTTTTTGAGACAATTATTATCTCAAGAGGCTCCACGGAATAGAGTCATTAAGACCCGTTGTGTCAGTTCCCAGCCTAAACACCCACCGTTGTTCTTTTTCCAAAAGGCCCACCTCTGAGGGTAATTGTTCAATAACCGTCCACTGCAGCTCATTCACACAGTGTTGGTGTTCAATGAAGTGGGTTGCCATTTTGGTGGTGAGTTTCTTACATCTGATGTTACTTTTGTGTTCATTGATTCTCACTTTGACAGTTCTTGTTGTCATACCAACGTATTCTTTTCCACAGGGGCACGTGATCAAATATACAACGTTCTTGCTGTTGAAATTTGTGAACATACGTTGCTCCCATTGTGTCCCATTTGAGAAAGTCAAATTCAGGCTTTTTTTAGTGAGGTGGCAGTTGTTACAGTTACCACATGGATGGTGGCCATGTATGCCCTGAAGTCTTGTTTGATCCTTTTTCGTGGGGGGGATCTTGTGTGGACAAGCATGTCTCTCAGGTTCCTGCCCCTCCTATGGGCAAACAAAGGCTTCTCCAAAGATAGACCGCTGCTCGTTAAAGTGCGCCAGTGTTTGTTCACCAACTTGGTCACTTGATTGCTGACCGGACTATATGTGGTGACACATACTGTTCTTTTTTCAGCTTCCTCCCTCCGAGGGTTATCCTCTAGGAGGGCCTCGCGGTTATTGTTCCTGGCCCTTTTTGATGCTTTTCTGATTACAGGTTCTGGGTACTTCCTCTGTCTTAGTTTAATACTAAGATCCTTAGCCTGAGATTTATACTTAGCAATGTCACTGCAGTTCCGCCGGAGACGCAGGAACTGTCCATAGGGAAGGTTCTCCCTCAGATGACGTGGGTGGAAGCTGTCAAATCTGAGGAGGCAGTTCCTGGCCGTTGGTTTGAAATGTGTTTCAGTTTTGAGGGCCCCTGCTTCATAATAGATGTTTAAATCCAAAAAGACCATGCTATGGTTAGACACCTGATGGGTAAATTTTAAGAAGGCATTCTGGTTGTTAAGCCAAACGGTAAAGTCAGTTACCATAGTCATATCTCCTTCCCAGATGACCAAGATGTCGTCTATATACCTCCGCCAGGTACGAATCCTCGTCCTGTATGGGTTGTCTGGATGGAGAATTCTTGTGGACTCGAGGTGATGGACATATAGTCCGGCCAAGCTCGGGGCAAAAGTACTGCCCATACTGGTCCCATATTTATGCCAGAAGAGGGTGCCCTCATACTCAAAGAAATTTTTGGTAAGAGCCAATGAAATGCATTCAAGTACTACATTTCGTGGGGTGTGGTATTCCCAGTTTTTGGAGTGTAGTACCTCCTCGATGATTAGTAAGGTCTCCTCGTGTGGGAGGCTCGTATAGAGACTCTCCACATCCAGACTGAGGAGCATTTGGGAACTGGGATCGAACGTCTGATTCTTCAACAATTGGAGTACCGCCTTAGTATCCTTCAGATATGTGTCAGTGGCCTGCACAATTGGTCTAAGAAAGGCATCCGCAAATTTGGACAGGGGTTCCAGAATAGATGAGATGCCTGATACAATGGGGCGACCGGGAGGATTGTCAAGGTTTTTGCGCACCTTGGGTATGGTGTAAAAATAAGGAGTCCGTGGATTCTTTTGTATCAGAAACTCCGACTCCTTCTTGGTAATCCAGTCATGGGTAAGTGCCTCTTCCACCATGCCTCCTATCTGAACTCTCAGTGATTCAGTTGGATCTTCAGTGAGGATCTGATAGTTCCTATTGTCAGAAAGGAGCCTCCTGCATTCTTTATCATAGGCTGAGGTGGTTTGGATAACTATTGCCCCACCCTTATCCGCGGGTTTTATGATCAGGTTCTTATTCATCCTCAACTCCTTAATGGCCTCATTTTCCATCCTTGACATGTTCTGAAAAATCTTTTGTTTATTTTCTAGACATTTTAATTCTTGCATTACGGCTTTTTCGAAAGCCAGCACCTCAACCGGGAGTTGATTATCCAATGGTGTAAAAGTTGATCTCGGTTTTAAACCGGTGTCTGAGGTCTCTGTGGATGGCTCCTTATCTTTGAAAAAGGCCCGCAGTTTAATAGTTCTAATGAACTCCTGCATTTCCTTGTGCAATAGGAAAATGTCTGGTTTATTCGTGGGGACATATCCTAGACCTTTGTTTAGTACCTCCCTCTGTAAATCGGTGAGGGGCCAGGGAGTTATATTGATAACTAGGTCCCCCTGTTGCTCGATGACGCCTGATTCGCCGTCATGCTCCTCGTTACTACCCGTGGGTCTGCCTCCTCTGCGGGTTGCCAGTTGACGTTGTTGCCCTTCTTGTTCCGCCCTCTGCGCGATCCTTGGCCCCAAGATAAAAAAGGCTGTTGGTTCTGGGGAGCATTGGGTTGATCCGGAACCCATTGTGGGTACATTTGTCCCATTTGTGGTGGGACAAATTGGTACTGTGGGAATTGGAAAGGCGGTTGGTAAGGGTTAAATTGAGGTCCTTGGAAACCTCGCCAGCCTCTCTGGCGTGGAAATTGGGCCCTTTGCTGACGGAACCCTCCCCTTTGCTTTCTTTGTTGAAAACCACCCGACTTATTACTTGAGTTACTGCTATCAGAGTTGACACTGTCAGTATCGCTTGAATTGTCTTTCATAACGTAGTCAGCTCGGGTGTAGGGGTAGGCTCTCTCAGGGGTAAAGCAATCTTTATCTTTTTTGAATTTGTTAAATTTGCTTTGTTTTAAGGTTGCCTCAAAATCCTTCATTTGTTGATTTAGCTCCTCAAGGCCTTTTTTCAACTCTGCAGGGGAAATGAAAGCTTTGAGCTGTACTTCTAGTCTTTGGATCTCAACTTTTAATTCCACTGACTTTCTTGCGGCAGTTTGAACTATAAGTACCAGCCAATCCCTGGTACAGTGCCACGAGATGAGTGACCATGCCTTTTTAAAAACGAGGTCATCTTGGAAAATAAACGGTTCTGTTTTGACTAGTAAGCCTTGTGGGGCCATCTTGCTTCGTAAATACTCTCTCATTAGTAAGCCATGGAGGGCTGTCCTAATTTGGGTTTTCCGGACATTCATTAATTCATCCCAATCTGCTACAGCAGGGCCAGGGTCACTATTACTAAGGCCTTCAAAGGGTTTGTCATCAGCCAGAATACGGTCGATGTCATCTTCGCTAAAGGTCAATCCATGTTCGTCCTCCATATTGTTAGGTGAGGAGAGCAGGAGGGTTTTTGAGACTAAAGTGTTTTGTATGTGTGTCTGTGTACGTCCAAAAGTGGAAACAAAGATGGGAAGGGGCTCCCACAGCTGTGCGCTGTCAATACACAAATTTTAACAGAAGGGGGGAGAGAGAGAGTCAGTGGATTCAGTCTCCCTACATGTATAAATAAACAAAGTGGAATCCACTAAAGGTGGTGGTGACCCCTAAAGTGATGGGGAGACACACAGTGTTGTTTAAATGCCCCTCACACACCAACAGGCCCCTTGGTGTCAGGCTTCATCATCGGGGCCTTCGCACCCCTCTACGGGATGCGGCGTGCTACGACTCGCGGATACGCAGGAGCACTTTGAAGTGAACTATGTGTGGGGGTGTGTGTATGTATAACCAAGGTGTGAGTGAGGTGAGGTGAAAACAAGTGAAAAGTTAAAAAATACCTGGCACGTGGGAGAAAAAAGATTTTAATTAAATCCCCGGCTGGTATTGTTAAAAAGAAGTGCAGGGCGTGGTTAAGTAGATAGGAGTTAAGGTATCGAAAACCACTGTAAAGGTGTCAACATGTTTCGGAAGTCACAGCCTCCTTCTTCAGGACAAGGGTTATGCACTTACCCTCCCCTTACTCACATGCAGAATGTAAAAGTGTTTTTTTAAAAAAAAAATTACCACAATGTGTAATATTCCTAACAATGTTTTTAGTGTTAGTGAATGCAGTTGCGCCCAGTTGGCGAGAGAACCTGCAAAAAGAAATGCATAGATAAATACATGCAACTGTATAAATAAATGGAGAAGAAGAAAACCTTCTCTGAATATCACTAGGTCATACCAAAAATAATGGGACCCTGTGGTGAAAAGAAAAGACACAGATGGACATAACTATACTGACACATACATAAACAAAACACAAAATTACTCTCTGCTCTGATGGAAAGAGAGCACATAATCAGAAGGAGAAAGTCTTACTTAGAGTTCTAAAGTGTAAGACCTCATGAGCCTAAGCGTATATTGGGGAGCCTTCCTTCCTGCTCAGAAAAGACCTAAAACAACATTAATGAACGAGGAATGGAGTGCATAACCCTTGTCCTGAAGAAGGAGGCTGTGACCTCCGAAACATGTTGACACCTTTACAGTGGTTTTCGATACCTTAACTCGTATCTACTTAACCACGCCCTGCACTTCTTTTTAACAATACCAGCCGGGGATTTAATTAAAATCTTTTTTCTCCCACGTGCCAGGTATTTTTTAACTTTTCACTTGTTTTCGCCTCACCTCACTCACACCTTGGTTATACATACACACACCCCCACACATAGTTCACTTCAAAGTGCTCCTGCGTATCCGCGAGTCGTAGCACGCCGCATCCCATAGAGGGGTGCGAAGGCCCCGATGATGAAGCATGACACCAAGGGGCCTGTTGGTGTGTGAGGGGCATTTAAACAACACTGTGTGTCTCCCCATCACTTTAGGGATCACCACCACCTTGAGTGGATTCCACTTTGTTTATTTATACATGTAGGGAGACTGAATCCACTGACTCTCTCTCTCCCCCCTTCTGTTAAAATTTGTGTATTGACAGCACACAGCTGTGGGAGCCCCTTCCCATCTTTGTTTCCACTTTTGGACATACACAGACACACATACAAAACACTTTAGTCTCAAAAACCCTCCTGCTCTCCTCACCTAACAATATGGAGGACGAACATGGATTGACCTTTAGCGAAGATGACATCGACCGTATTCTGGCTGATGACAAACCCTTTGAAGGCCTTAGTAATAGTGACCCTGGCCCTGCTGTAGCAGATTGGGATGAATTAATGAATGTCCGGAAAACCCAAATTAGGACAGCCCTCCATGGCTTACTAATGAGAGAGTATTTACGAAGCAAGATGGCCCCACAAGGCTTACTAGTCAAAACAGAACCGTTTATTTTCCAAGATGACCTCGTTTTTAAAAAGGCATGGTCACTCATCTCGTGGCACTGTACCAGGGATTGGCTGGTACTTATAGTTCAAACTGCCGCAAGAAAGTCAGTGGAATTAAAAGTTGAGATCCAAAGACTAGAAGTACAGCTCAAAGCTTTCATTTCCCCTGCAGAGTTGAAAAAAGGCCTTGAGGAGCTAAATCAACAAATGAAGGATTTTGAGGCAACCTTAAAACAAAGCAAATTTAACAAATTCAAAAAAGATAAAGATCGCTTTACCCCTGAGAGAGCCTACCCCTACACCCGAGCTGACTACGTTATGAAAGACAATTCAAGCGATACTGACAGTGTCAACTCTGATAGCAGTAACTCAAGTAATAAGTCGGGTGGTTTTCAACAAAGAAAGCAAAGGGGAGGGTTCCGTCAGCAAAGGGCCCAATTTCCACGCCAGAGAGGCTGGCGAGGTTTCCAAGGACCTCAATTTAACCCTTACCAACCGCCTTTCCAATTCCCACAGTACCAATTTGTCCCACCACAAATGGGACAAATGTACCCACAATGGGTTCCGGATCAACCCAATGCTCCCCAGAACCAACAGCCTTTTTTATCTTGGGGCCAAGGATCGCGCAGAGGGCGGAACAAGAAGGGCAACAACGTCAACTGGCAACCCGCAGAGGAGGCAGACCCATGGGTAGTAACGAGGAGCATGACGGCGAATCAGGCGTCATCGAGCAACAGGGGGACCTAGTTATCAATATAACTCCCTGGCCCCTCACCGATTTACAGAGGGAGGTACTAAACAAAGGTCTAGGATATGTCCCCACGAATAAACCAGACATTTTCCTATTGCACAAGGAAATGCAGGAGTTCATTAGAACTATTAAACTGCGGGCCTTTTTCAAAGATAAGGAGCCATCCGCAGAGACCTCAGACACCGGTTTAAAACCGAGATCAACTTTTACACCATTGGATAATCAACTCCCGGTTGAGGTGCTGGCTTTCGAAAAAGCCGTAATGCAAGAATTAAAATGTCTAGAAAAAAACAAAAGATTTTTCAGAACATGTCAAGGATGGAAAATGAGGCCATTAAGGAGTTGAGGATGAATAAGAACCTGATCATAAAACCCGCGGATAAGGGTGGGGCAATAGTTATCCAAACCACCTCAGCCTATGATAAAGAATGCAGGAGGCTCCTTTCTGACAATAGGAACTATCAGATCCTCACTGAAGATCCAACTGAATCACTGAGAGTTCAGATAGGAGGCATGGTGGAAGAGGCACTTACCCATGACTGGATTACCAAGAAGGAGTCGGAGTTTCTGATACAAAAGAATCCACGGACTCCTTATTTTTACACCATACACAAGGTGCACAAAAACCTTGACAATCCTCCCGGTCGCCCCATTGTATCAGGCATCTCATCTATTCTGGAACCCCTGTCCAAATTTGCGGATGCCTTTCTTAGACCAATTGTGCAGGCCACTGACACATATCTGAAGGATACTAAGGCGGTACTCCAATTGTTGAAGAATCAGACGTTCGATCCCAGTTCCCAAATGCTCCTCAGTCTGGATGTGGAGAGTCTCTATACGAGCCTCCCACACGAGGAGACCTTACTAATCATCGAGGAGGTACTACACTCCAAAAACTGGGAATACCACACCCCACGAAATGTAGTACTTGAATGCATTTCATTGGCCCTTACCAAAAATTTCTTTGAGTATGAGGGCACCCTCTTCTGGCAGAAACATGGGACCAGTATGGGCAGTACTTTTGCCCCGAGCTTGGCCGGACTATATGT
The DNA here is from genome assembly GCF_964263255.1 of Lissotriton vulgaris. Lineage (NCBI taxonomy): Eukaryota > Metazoa > Chordata > Amphibia > Caudata > Salamandridae > Lissotriton > Lissotriton vulgaris. The sequence continues at coordinate 248,475 of NW_028252711.1, read as the reverse complement.
CCATCACCTCGAGTCCACAAGAATTCTCCATCCAGACAACCCATACAGGACGAGGATTCGTACCTGGCGGAGGTATATAGACGACATCTTGGTCTTCTGGGAAGGAGATATGACTACGGTAACTGACTTTACCGTTTGGCTTAACAACCAGAATGCCTTCTTAAAATTTACCCATCAGGTGTCTAACCATAGCATGGTCTTTTTGGATTTAAACATCTATTATGAAGCAGGGGCCCTCAAAACTGAAACACATTTCAAACCAACGGCCAGGAACTGCCTCCTCAGATTTGACAGCTTCCACCCACGTCATCTGAGGGAGAACCTTCCCTATGGACAGTTCCTGCGTCTCCGGCGGAACTGCAGTGACATTGCTAAGTATAAATCTCAGGCTAAGGATCTTAGTATTAAACTAAGACAGAGGAAGTACCCAGAACCTGTAATCAGAAAAGCATCAAAAAGGGCCAGGAACAATAACCGCGAGGCCCTCCTAGAGGATAACCCTCGGAGGGAGGAAGCTGAAAAAAGAACAGTATGTGTCACCACATATAGTCCGGTCAGCAATTAAGTGACCAAGTTGGTGAACAAACACTGGCGCACTTTAACGAGTAGCGGTCTATCTTTGGAGAAGCCTTTGTTTGCCCATAGGAAGGGCAGGAACCTGAGAGACATGCTTGTCCACACAAGACCCCCCCCCCCACGAAAAAGGATCAAACAAGACTTCAGGGCATACATGGCCACCATCCATGTGGTAACTGTAACAACTGCCACCTCACTAAAAAAAGCCTGAATTTGACTTTCTCAAATGGGACACAATGGGAGCAACGTATGTTCACAAATTGCAACAGCAAGAACGTTGTATATTTGATCACGTGCCCCTGTGGAAAAGAATACGTTGGTATGACAACAAGACCTGTCAAAGTGAGAATCAATGAACACAAAAGTAACATCAGATGTAAGAAACTCACCACCAAAATGGCAACCCACTTCATTGAACACCAACACTGTGTGAATGAGCTGCAGTGGACGGTTATTGAACAATTACCCTCAGAGGTGGGCCTTTTGGAAAAAGAACAACGGTGGGTGTTTAGGCTGGGAACTGACACAACGGGTCTTAATGACTCTATTCCGTGGAGCCTCTTGAGATAATAATTGTCTCAAAAACATTACGTGTGTTTCATACCCTAAATCATGATGCCTTTGGTCTAGTAGGACAGACTGCCATCACCTGACTATGTGCACATGACCTCCTCGCCTTGCATTTAAGACTCATCTGTGCCCAGTAACTAACACTCATTTATGCGTCAATCCATTTCAGTTTCGAAATCTAAAGGGTAAATGTGAACCTCACCTTTTTTAGAAACTTATTTGGGGAAAAGCACTAAACGCACAGTACACGCTTCTAATTTACAGTACTGTACAAAACTATTATCGAGTAATGGTACTGTCTCCTTAATTTGTTGTGCATTTTAGAACCAAGCTCAGCCTAGAAGTACACGCTCTTTAAAACCAGCCGGAGACATCGTTTCTCCCTGGCCCCCGCGGTACCATTGGTAGCGCCCCTGCTCCACGCATGCGCGGTCGCCTAGTTAGACCGCACATGCGTATTAGACAGGCGGCAATGCGCATGCGCGCCGGCAGTGTTCCACAGGAGCGCATTACCGGACCTCCGGTTATTGCGATCTCCGTATTTGGGCATATACCGACTCCAATTAACTAATTAACCATCACCAATTACCACGAGGGGCAGTGTATATAAGGGCCCTGACGCTACACAGGCTCACTTCATCGGAGCCGCGTTGAGGGAAGGCAGGCAAATGGCCAGTGCAGTAACCGTGAGTTAATGGGTGAAAAAGATGAGCGTTTTTCCACAAGTATGGCAGATACAAGACCTTGTCTTTTTTCCAACTGAACCTCGTTCATTAATGTTGTTTTAGGTCTTTTCTGAGCAGGAAGGAAGGATCCCCAATATACGCTTAGGCTCATGAGGTCTTACACTTTAGAACTCTAAGTAAGACTTTCTCCTTCTGATTATGTGCTCTCTTTCCATCAGAGCAGAGAGTAATTTTGTGTTTTGTGTATGTATGTGTCAGTATAGTTATGTCCATCTGTGTCTTTTCTTTTCACCACAGGGTCCCATTATTTTTGGTATGACCTAGTGATATTCAGAGAAGGTTTTCTTCTTCTCCATTTATTTATACAGTTGCATGTATTTATCTATGCATTTCTTTTTGCAGGTTCTCTCGCCAACTGGGCGCAACTGCATTCACTAACACTAAAAACATTGTTAGGAATATTACACATTGTGGTAAAAAAAAAAATAAAAAAACACTTTTACATTCTGCATGTGAGTAAGGGGAGGGTAAGTGCATAACCCTTGTCCTGAAGAAGGAGGCTGTGACCTCCGAAACATGTTGACACCTTTACAGTGGTTTTCGATACCTTAACTCGTATCTACTTAACCACGCCCTGCACTTCTTTTTAACAATACCAGCCGGGGATTTAATTAAAATCTTTTTTCTCCCACGTGCCAGGTATTTTTTAACTTTTCACTTGTTTTCACCTCACCTCACTCACACCTTGGTTATACATACACACCCCCCCACACATAGTTCACTTCAAAGTGCTCCTGCGTATCCGCGAGTCGTAGCACGCCGCATCCCGTAGAGGGGTGCGAAGGCCCCGATGATGAAGCATGACACCAAGTGGCCTGTTGGTGTGTGAGGGGCATTTAAACAACACTGTGTGTCTCCCCATCACTTTAGGGATCACCACCACCTTGAGTGGATTCCACTTTGTTTATTTATACATGTAGGGAGACTGAATCCACTGACTCTCTCTCTCCCCCCTTCTATTAAAATTTGTATATTGAACATTTGCCTGTTGCAGTTTTTAGCAATTTTTAACAAACAGGTTGAAACTTTACCTTGAAGAAAGTGACACGCAAAATATGTGCAACTGCACAGTAAATGTCACCCCTGCATAGCTGTTTTTATGGTAGCATTAGGTGTTTAAGCCTCTTTTGCAGATAGGTGCATTTAACAAATGTGTCCTTTTTTTGCACACATTGCATTAATGTACCATTAAGTTCTGACAAGGCTTCTTTTGCACAGCAAAAGTCAAGCTCACATTAAGCATCATGATCAATGTTGTTGTGTTCCTAATCGCAGCAGGTGATGTGAGTTGCTATTCTGCCGCAATATGTTTATACAGTTTTTGCCTTTTAAACAGTAACCTGTGGATTTTACATGCCACACATGCTGCACAATCCTTGTTAGTTAAGGATCATATATAATGCACTGTTAAAATGCAAAAATACCTACTTTGTACAATAGCATCAAGTTGGTACTAAACATAAGGAACAAACATGGTCATGCATTATCCCTAGCAGGTGGGGTGAGCTGGCGATCTGTCTAAAAATGTTTATACAATTTTTGTACTCTGACATTTACTTGTGGATTTTTGCACACTCCTTGTTAGTTCAGGTTCTCTGATAATATACTCTTAAACCCTGATAATGCCTCATTTGTGCAGTAGTCTGAAGTTTGTATTAAGTATCTAGAACAAACCTTGTCATGCTTTTAAACCCTAGCAGTTGCTGTTTTACTCCAAATTGTTTACAGTGTTTGACATTTGCTCAGTTACCCGTGGATCCTTGCATTCTTTTTTAGTAAGGATCATATATTTAGTTCTGAGTTTGATTACGTTGTCTTATTTGATCTCCCTGTGCTCATATGCACAATAGAGGAAAGCCAATGGTTTTCAACTAGTTACAAAATCCTTATTGTTATCCTCTTGTAAGCATGGTTTTCAGAGATGGCTCAATGCGTCTGTGATGGGGAGACACTTGTGCTTAGACTGCCTGGAGTGCAGTACTTGTGATCATGTTGTACATTTTATTATGTTTATGGTAATAATTAACTAATAAACAAAATCTTTGATTGATTGATTGCAGCAAGCCTACCTTAATGAAACGAGACTGATAGACTGATTGGGCTTAACAAGAAGGGGTACAAAAGTTTCTAGGCGAGATGCTACGATTTTGGAAAATATATTCGAATCATAATTGATTATTGAAATAGGTTGATAATTCTTGCAAAGTGTGGTATCTTTATCTGGCCTGGGGATAATAACAATCAAGGCTTCCAAAAAACAGCCACTAGCCTTCTTATTAAAATTAAGGGGTTAAAAAGCTGTAATATATAGGGGAAATAAATGTTGAAAGGGAAAGAAATTAAATCAATTGAAAATCCATCAGGCCCAGGTCCCTTTGCTTTTTTAGGGATTTGATGGCGTCTGAAACTCTTTGAGGGTAGTATAAGATTCAAATTCAAAAACAACAGTTGATGGACAGAATGCAGAACAATGTCATACATTCACCCCAGTACAGAGATCTGGGCCTAAACCCATAGTTTTTTTGCTCACCATGCCATTCCAGTTTGAACCTAGCCATATGCAAAGCAGTCTTGACCCTGTGCCCAATGGGAACAGTCCAGCCCGAACTGCCAAGCCAGAGCCTCCCTGGACTGGAAACAAGCATCCTAGGACTGGTTTCGGGCTTTTGGCCCTCTTCAGCCAGGATAGCTTGATTGCAGTGGGTTTGGAGAGCACAGGACTCACGTCTAAGCATACCCGCCCCACTCGGGGTGACAAATGTAAAAACAACAGTTGATGGACAGAATGCACATCAATGTCATACATTCACCCCAGTACAGAGATCTGGGCCTAAATCCATCATTTTGTTGCTCACCATGCCATTCCAGTTTGAACCAAGCCATATGCAAATCAGTCTTGACCCTGTGCCCCATGGGAACAGTCCAGCCCGAACTGCCAAGCCAGGTCCTCCCTGGGCTGGAAACAAGCATCCTAGGACCGGTTTCGGGCTTTCAGCCCTCATCAGCCAGGATAGCTTGATTCCAGTGGCATGGAGAGCACGGGACTCACGTCTGAGCACACCCGTCCCACTCGGGGTGACAAATTGAATGGGTGTGAGTGTTTGATTGATTCAGATGCTCCGTCCATCACCACCCCCTTTTGTACCGCTTTTTGCCGCCATAAGTGTGGCAGGGTATGCTCAGACGTGAGCCCCATGCTCACTTTGCCACTGGATTCAAGCAAGCTGGGCTGAAGACGGCCGGAATGGCAGAAACCGGTCCTCTGAAGCTTGTTTCCGGTCCAGGGAAGACATGGCTTGGCAGTTTGGGCTGGACTAATCCCATGAGGCACAGGGTCAGACTGATTTGCATATAGCCATGTCTGAACTTGGGTGGCAGAGTGGGCTAAAGAACGGTGATGGATTAAACTCAGATCTTTTGACTGGGTGTGAGTGTTTGATTGATTCAGATGCTCCGTCCATCCCCACCCCCTTTTGTACCGCTTTTGCCCGCCATAAGTGTGGCAGGGTATGCTCAGACATGAGTCCCTTGCTCACTTTGCCACTAGATTCAAGCAAGCCGGGCTGAAGACGGCTGGAATGCCAGAAACCGGTCCTCTGAAGCTTGTTTCCGGTCCAGGGAAGACATGGCTTGGCAGTTCGGGCTGGACTGTTCCCATGAGGCACAGGGTCAGACTGATTTGCATATAGCCATGTCTGAACTGGGGTGGCAGAGTGGGCTAAAGAACGGTGATGGATTAAACCCAGATCTTTTGACTGGGTGTGAGTGTTTGATTGATTCAGATGCTCCGTCCATCACCACCCCCTTTTGTAAAGATAGATATCAGCATTGAGAACGCAGTCCTCATATATTTTGTTCATTTATGTAGGCCATTCTGTGAAAAAAATATTAATTTGTGCAGAAAGGGAAATATGAATGGCATGCTGAAAATAAAATGTCAGCCACTCGCAGGGTACCAGAAGGCATTGCCAAGGTGCTGGAAGGTGCTGGCATGAAGGAGGTGATATATGAAGCAACCGAAAGGTGCTATTTGCCAGGAAAATCTGAGGGCATGATCAGGGAAGTTGTGTGCAATTAAAGGAACTGTATTTCTGTCATTGGGGTCCAAGCGGCACGCTGACAAAAGGGGGGCCACTTGCAAAGAACTCACCGCCACAGCACTGGGACACGCAGAAGGCTTAGTGAAGTGCAACTGCTATATTGTTTTGTTACGGATGTCAAGAAAAGTTCTGAGTTGTGTGCAGGCTAAAATTGCCTTTTAGGCATCCTGTAAGCTCCATACCACATCGGAGCTTCAAGGATCCGCCGCCATTTTGAACAAAGCGGACGCCATGCCACTCAACACTGCTACAGCATACATTTGGAAAATGATCAAGGTTTTTACAAAGATGATGCTTATGTAAAAATTTCATGGTTTCAATTTTTAAAGGTCATATGTTAGGTTTTGGGCAGACCACAACTATTCACACAACCTTAGTTCATTGAAAGAAAAGATAAGCTCTAGGCTTATTATCAACATAGTACAGGAACAGATTCTATCAAGCCAAAAAAAACTCAATGTAGCTTTATTATTATTAAAACAAATTGTTTGTGTTAACAATAGTTATCTTGTCTGATGGTCTACCTCTCTGTGATTCATTTTTCATACACCCTTTTAAGGTATGTTAGTATAATAATGGATAGATTTCTGAGCATAAGAATTTACGAACTGCTGCAGATACATTCTTGTTTTAAGTATCACTTTAAATTGACAGCTAATTAATTGGATGGTTCTCTAATCATATTCATTTATTAATTGTTCTGCATATATAGTTGTACTTTTTTACATGGTTTACTAAACTGACGTTTTAAGGCATTATTGCATTGTTATTATTCTTTTAAAACAAACTAAATTATGACGGATCGATTGAGTATATCACAATCTCAAAATTGGCCCACTTGGACATCTTTGAGGCTCTCCAGAGAGCTTAATATTGACTAGGTCATTCATGAAATAATCACTTCCCTGAGATAATGTAAAAGGGGGCTAAATAAGTGCGATTCTGTGAGAGGACTGAAAGAGCACACAGATGACTGCTCATGTCAATTGGTACGGAATCTTACTGATTGACTGGCATATAATAAGTTATAGAATTGTTTGAACTCATACACCAGAAGAACTGATCTACTATTTAAAACAAATTTTATGCAGACTCCTTCATGCAGCTCAAGCCCTAGCCATAACAAGTAAAGGACTACCAGCCTAATAACCATTCTTTTAATTAAACAACTAGAGACCTTCTGCGTATTGACTGATCCCTAGTTTATATCCTTTAGACATAACATGGCTTTCAGAATATCAGACACAAGCACTTTGTGTCCCATATCTTCTTTGACTCTCATCCCTTCTTATGGCCGGGATACCCGTCACCCCCTCCCAACACAATCCCCAAGAATGGGAAGACGGAAACAGTTCTTGAACTTTTGGAAGGCGGGAGGGAGTTACCCTCCCGGCCGTATTTATTAAAATATGAAACAAAATTAAAACATTAAAATAACAGTTTCATATCATGTACAATTTCATTTACACATTACGATGTTTATTGGCTAACCTTAACACATCTCTAATACAAAGGTTCTCCTAGCCGATTCTAAAACATCCTGTAAATGCAAATTCTCAAAATTCAAATTGTACATCCTAACATTACGGGCCAACGGCAAGGTCGTAACCGGTGTCAGATCCCTAATACCAGAACTCCCCCCTCACTTGTGAGGGGCGGGCGCACAGAGGACTGTACCTCTGTGCCAACTTCCAATTTCCCTTGTCTTAGCGGGGGCCCCAAATTTACTCGACGCCATCTTAGTGGTCGTCCGAGGACTCGTGTGAGGTGTCTAGAAGGTAGCGTAGACCCCCCTCCCACCCCACACTGCTTACCACATCCGCCGTCGCGGATGTCCTGGCCCCGGGAAATTCCCAGGAGGGGCCCGTAGCCCCTCCTCCCCAGGGAGGGGCCTTGACCGCCTTCCCTTTCGGCGGCCCTATCCTTAGAGGGTACCGCCTCCCCGTGTGAGGGGCCAATGGCCGCCTCCCCCCGGGCGCTCCCATCCATAATGGGTGGCGCCCCACCTCTAGGGATCTTCCAATTACTGCTCACCGATCATGACCTTACCGCCCGACCAAAAAATAAATACGACATTTTTTAACTAATGAGGACGGAAAAAACAGTCATACTGGGCATTTCAGAGTATAAGCCTTTATCCACACAAATAACTTCTTTCAACCTAGCTGGACAACTTTGCCTAAGAACATGCTACAAAGCAACCATTTTATTGACATATCAAACAATCCAGACTTTATTAAAACAACCTGAAAAAGAGATATTATCACCGTTAATCGACTTTATTGCTATACCAAACGTTGCCGTAAGGGGCTGGTGGGTGGGTCAAAATTGGCTCCTTGTTCCGTCTAGGGCTCACGTGCAACGAGGAGGTGCAGCTTCCAAGCACAGGAACAAGGGGATGCTTCCTTGGATTGTCGCTCCTTTTATTCATCCTCGGGAGGGCGTGTACCCTCCTCCGATCCGCCTACGGGGCGTGGTCAACGGTGTAGGTGTCTAGGACAACCCCTCTTGGGCGGGAAAAGGCGCGCCCCGGCTACGCCGCTTCGGGCATACCAGCCGAGACACTCCCCCGCCCAAGATGGCTTCCCGGGGGGATCAGGGCACCCTACCATACATTCGGGGGGACCGAGTGGTCACCCCTTTCCATATGGCCGGAATACCCGTCACCCCCTCCCAACACAATCCCCAAGAATGGGAAGACGGAAACAGTTCTTGAACTTTTGGAAGGCGGGAGGGAGTTACCCTCCCGGCCGTATTTATTAAAATATGAAACAAAATTAAAACATTAAAATAACAGTTTCATATCATGTACAATTTCATTTACACATTACGATGTTTATTGGCTAACCTTAACACATCTCTAATACAAAGGTTCTCCTAGCCGATTCTAAAACATCCTGTAAATGCAAATTCTCAAAATTCAAATTGTACATCCTAACATTACGGGCCAACGGCAAGGTCGTAACCGGTATCAGATCCCTAATACCAGAACTCCCCCCTCACTTGTGAGGGGCGGGCGCACAGAGGACTGTACCTCTGTGCCAACTTCCAATTTCCCTTGTCTTAGCGGGGGCCCCAAATTTACTCGACGCCATCTTAGTGGTCGTCCGAGGACTCGTGTGAGGTGTCTAGAAGGTAGCATAGACCCCCCTCCCACCCCACACTGCTTACCACATCCGCCGTCGCGGATGTCCTGGCCCCGGGAAATTCCCAGGAGGGGCCCGTAGCCCCTCCTCCCCAGGGAGGGGCCTTGGCCGCCTTCCCTTTCGGCGGCCCTATCCTTAGAGGGTACCGCCTCCCCGTGTGAGGGGCCAATGGCCGCCTCCCCCCGGGCGCTCCCATCCATAATGGGTGGCGCCCCACCTCTAGGGATCTTCCAATTACTGCTCACCGATCATGACCTTACCGCCACAGGCCGGATAGTTGACCGGCTATCCGGACCCCCCACAAACTCCTCCTAAAGTTCATGGCTACACAAACTCTTTCACCAAGCTATGAAGTCTCCTATGAGTAAGACATTCCCCTCCCGGGACAAATGGACCCCATCCTCCAGATACATATGGTCCCCCCGAATACATCCATGCGGGATACAATGCAACTGTCCTGAACGAAACAACCTACTCAGTTTGTTATTAACTTTCTTTACCGACTGATTCAAAGCTGACACAGAGAGGGCCCCCCGCCACACCTTCCGAGGAATCATGTGTGACCATGCAATCGTGCACCCCGGAACCCTTCTCGCCAGCCAACTCACTGTGGATAAAACTAACTCGAGAAGTACCCGTCGACCAATGGTCACCAAATCATTGCCCCCAAGATGCACTATGATTACAGACGGCTGTGACCTTGTCCGCCCTAATAGTCCCTCCATAAAACTTTGAAACTGGTCAATACAGAGCCCGCCCCTTCCGTGGAAGGTCACCCTGTACCCGTATTCCCCAGCCACGTGAATCATGTCACCTGTTTTGAATACGTCCGCGGCGTGCCTCACGTATGAGTGGCCAACGACCCACACCACTCCTCCCTCAGCCGGTGGTCTTTGACCGCTGGTCCCCAGGTGTCGGGTCAACTGCACAGTCCGCCCCGCAAAGCCTGCTCGCGAAACTGTAAACCAAACAGAAAACAAGAAGCGTGAGTGCATGGCATTAGCTTCACAACATGTGCAACCGCACATACCTTTTATAACAATTCGAGGACCAACGCCCCAACTGTTTCACCTTTTCAATATTCAGACCCCTGGCTGTAGCCTCTGTAGCAGCCCCTATCCGGAAAGAATGGGTCCCAAAATCGCTCGGGTTCAAGCCCGCTGCCGCGATTGCCATCGTTAACACCCGCTGAAACTGAAACCTCGTCAGTGGGGTGGCGTCAGTGTGTCTCAGCAAACATCCCCCCCATGATACTGCCCTCTGCGCTAAATATTCCTCCACGCATTTCACCGGGCACATGGGGGACCCTAGAATGCGCTGCACAACCACACTGTCCCCGATTGCCCCCTGATCGGTTTTGGACCTGACTATTGTGACTACCATCGTATCACCCTTGATCTGAATGTGTTCTCGACACAGACCTCCCCCCGTATCCTGCTTGTTCCTTGCTACCAGTTCGCTTATCCGCATGGCCCCATGGAATTCCAATGCAAAAGCGGCCCGGAACAGCACTGTCTCTGACTGAGATGAACATGTCGCAGGGAGTACGGACATTAACAGGGACAACCTTGCTAGCCCTATCGGGCGCCTCTCATCCACTCTACGACCCTCAAGGCGTTGCCACCCACGCAGTGCCTTCTTTACGAGAAAGGACGATGTGGGGTCCTGGATGCCATGAGCCTGTGCCATGAAGGAAATGGCGGCCCGGTGCCTATTGGCTGTTGCCACTGATCGGCCAGCCTGATGTAGTGAAACTAGAAATTTCAGGACATACTCCTCCTGCCCCCACTGCTCCCCCCTAGCTGAACCCAAAAATGACCAATAGGAACGGAACGCTCCTTCATATGCTTTCCTTGTCCTGGGTGCTAGACTCTCTCCCACGAGGTTTTGTAATCCGGGGCACCGAGAGACCAGAGAGCTTCGGGAAATGGTGCCGCCACCAAGTCCGCTGAGGGCAGATAACCCCGGAAGGCCTGCATGTGGGAACGAGAGAGTGCATCAGCCGCCTGGTTCAGTACCCCAGGCACGTGTCTTGCCCTAAAGTAGACGTTTAGTCTCATACACAGCAGGACAATTTTTTTCAGCAATCTCAAAATCCATTTGCAGCGTGCTGCCTGATTATTGATACATTCAACCACGGTCATATTATCAGACCAGAACACCACTGTGCGATCACGAAACCCCTCTGGCCATGTGTTCAAGGCCACTAGAATGGGGAACAGCTCAAGAAACCCAATGTTACCTGTTAGCCCACTATCGTGCCACCACGCCGGCCATGTTTGTGCCGACCATTGATTACCAAGAATGGCGCCAAAACCTACGCTCCCTGCCGAGTCGGTCCACAACCCCAGCTCCTCGGAAGAAGCTGGTGGCTTGTTCCAAACGACACGACCGTTGAAATCCGCCAGAAATGCCAACCATATGCGCATGTCCTGGCGAACCTCTGCTGACAGTCTTGTGCGGTGGTGCCCTTCCTTTAGGCCAACCATGGCCTGTGCGATAGAGCGGGAAAAGGGGCGAGCCATCGGTATCACTCTAAGGGCAAAATTAAGCTGACCCACAGTTTGTTGGAGCTGATGGAGAGTTACTTTTTTCTCGCCGATGCATATTTCGAGCGAGGCCTTAAATTTCATTACCTTCTCCTTGGGCAAACGGAAGCACCCCTCCACAGAATCAAGCTCAATTCCCAGAAACTCGAGTGAAGTAGATGGCCCCACTGTCTTGCCCGGTGCCAATGGCACGCCAAATCGTCCCATAAGATCACAAAATTCCCTCAAAGCCTGTGCACATTCCGTGTCCCCGGCTGCCCCCAGAAACAGAAAATCATCAAGGTAATGCATAACTTGCGTAAAGCCCGTGGCTCTGGTGAACGCCCATTGCAAAAAGGTACTGAACTTTTCAAAATACGCACAAGAAATGGAGCAACCCATTGGCATACATTTATCCATGTAGTAACGTCCTTGAAACACAAAACCTAAGAGACGCTGATCCAGTGGGTGTACCGGGAGCAACCGGAACGCTGACTCGATATCAGATTTAGCCATCAGCGCTCCGGGCCCCAGGCGGTTCAACATGGCGACGGCTTCATCAAAGGATGCATACTGCACCGAACAAACTCCCGGGTCAATCGCATCGTTCACCGAAAGACCCCTAGGAGCGGACAAATTATGGATTAACCTAAACTCACCTGGGTCCTTCTTGGGGACCACTCCCAACGGTGAACAAACAAAGTTGCAAACCGGCGGGTTCCCATATGGTCCCGCAACTCGACCTCGGGCCACCTCCTTTGCAATCTTTGCCTGAACTACCGCCGCATTTTGTTGAACCGATAACTGGTTCTTACACTGTGTATTCCCCTGAAAATTCCCCGCCGGGATGCGGAAACCATATGAGAAACCGTCTCGCAACACCCCGGCGGAGCCATGATCAGGGTATTCGTTCAGCCAAGGGATCATTGCCATGATGTCAACGGGAGTAGGTAGCGGTGCCCCTCGGTCGATATTAGACCTGTTTGGCCCCTCCTCTACTTCCTGTATCACCATTCTTGGCTCTGCACGAACTCTCTGGGTGTGAAGACTGCCCGCACCCTGCACACTCATGCCTGAACCTGCATGTCCCTTGTGGCCTAGAGCACTTGCCTCTGTTAAAGCTCCAACAGACCCCTTTTCTCCCCGAGTTCCCATTACTCCTTGTGGGTTGATCACTGCTGGCGCCTGCCCGAAAGGGTGCCGCCGAGTAATGGCGGGAAGGCTCCGCCCCATTTCCGCCAAACGAAGACGAGTTTGTCGTGTTCGGCATAACCTGCTTCTGCCAGGAAATGGAGTCGAAACAATCCCACGTCAGGGATGAGTCATGCTCCTTGGCCTTACGAAACTTGTTATCATAAGCCAGCCATTGATTACCTTTATATGTTTCATGAAATTCCATTATACGTGTCTGATAACAAGCCAATTCCTGCAATACCTCGGGCCTACGTTCCCCCATGATTGCAGTAAACATTCCAAACGCCCTGGCCCAATTAGCGATCGTCTCTTCTACTCTGAAACTCGCCATTTTTGCACGCCATACACTCGGATGCAACAACTCCTTCTGATTTCTAACATGCTCTATCTCATAGTGATCGGTCAACAGTGAAAACATGTTCACATATTTATCAGCCCAAATCATTTCCTTCGTGGCCATTGGAATATGTTGAACCACCTTTTCCCTCCTTGAGGGTAACGACCCCTCCCTCGCCATTGGTAATGGCTGCTTACCCGTATCAGTAACTGGACCTGTTGTTGCTGTTGCTCCAACGCCCGACACCGGTTGTTCCGCCGGAACCTGAGGGGAAACAAGAGGACAAGGTGCCTTCGCAGCATCTCTCGATTGCCGCAACTGCTTCATTATTAATCTGGCCTCCTTGGCCGTGTCCCCCGGTGCCTCGGCACCCCCGCTGCTTTTGCCTAACCACGCCGCCAACTGGGCGGCCAGCTCAGGAGGCATATCCCCCTCGTTAACAGGTGTGACTACCACAGGGATCGGTTGTCCTCCATCCGGGATCGGGACTGGGGCCTCCACTGGACTGACCGGGCTCGCCGGAGGCGACTCGGGAACCGGTGCCTTCCCCCCTGTCGCCCTAATCCTGGCCCTTTTACCTCTCCCGGCAGGGACTACTCCCGGCAATGCAGGTCCGATGACCTTCTTCGGTCTCCCCATACCATTCATTGCCGCCATCTGCTTTTTCATGTTCGCCATGTCTTTTACTAGCATGCGAAGCATCTGTTCGGTCCCGACCTTTTTTCCAACCTTTTTGCCAGGCATCGTTCTCGGATGTTCGACACTTGCTGCCCGACGAGGTCCTGGATCCAGAGAATCGGAATCACTGCAAAGAGAAGCACAAAAATTACAACGTTCTGAAAATTGGCTCCTTGTTCCGTCTAGGGCTCACGTGCAACGAGGAGGTGCAGCTTCCAAGCACAGGAACAAGAGGATGCTTCCTTGGATTGTCGCTCCTTTTATTCTTCCTCGGGAGGGCGTGTACCCTCCTCCGATCCGCCTACGGGGCGTGGTCAACGGTGTAGGTGTCTAGGACAACCCCTCTTGGGCGGGAAAAGGCGCACCCCGGCTACGCCGCTTCGGGCATACAAGCCGAGACACGCCCCCCGCCCAAGATGGCTTCCCGGGGGGATCAGGGCACCCTACCATACGTTCGGGGGGACCGAGTGGTCGCCCCTTTCCATTTTGTTAGTACTATATGTGGACTAAACACTGCAAATCCATTATTTATCAAAGCATTCCACTCTAGATTAGTGCAATTGAAGGTCGTTATTGGTGGTCTTGCTGCAAATAGCTTCAGCAGCATGTTGCAGACAAAATTACGTACAATGTTACATAGGGTGTGCTTTGGCTCAGTCCTTCCTCGCACGTGGATGTATTTCTTGCATAACTTAGTTCTACTTCTGTGGTCTTTAGTTGATGGTTTTCCTCCCTATTCTTGTTTGTCACATCACTTTACAATATATTTTTTACCCTTGCATTCTATTTGCTGATATGTATCCCTTTACTGTTGACATCATTGGACAATGTTTCTTTCTTTTTCATTTCTCATTTAGTACTCCATGGTAGTGCATGTCCTGCTCATTCCTTGAGCTCTTCCTGGACACTAAGCATGCCTCTTTCTCTTACTGCACCCACCTCACCCACCCCATCTTTCTCTTTTTACACTTCCTTGTAGGGACCAACAAGGGGCACCACTGTTGGTCGGTGAATACTATCGCTCTCTTCCCTTGTCTGCCTCCCTCCCCTCACCTAATTCTCTCTCCTCTCCAGTGGCTTTCACGCCTGCCTTCTCTAGCCCCTGCTCTCCTGCTCCATGCTGGCTGCTGGTATTAGCTTTGACAATTGAAATGTGTTGGAACTGACAAAGCCAATAACAACCTCTGGCCTTCATGAAAGTCTTTTTTTGAGACTTTTACAATGGTTGATACTTTGCATGATACAACATGGCATGACAAAACATGATTTGAATCAATAAAGTGGTCATATTCAAAGTATAGAAAATAGCGTTTTTGAGCCTTCAAGATGGCTGCCACTTTGCATCACTCCATGTGGCATTAAACAATGTACAGTCATCTTGAAAGTAAAAAAATATTTTTCTAAACTTTTGAAATAGCTGGCCCATTACACCAGGTCGCAACAATGCTGTAAACTTCAACTTATACAAACATAATTTGCTGTGGTTTGAAGATGATCACCACATTGCCATACCATGTGGTGTCAAAAATGTAGCAACCATCTTGAATGACTAACATACAGACTTTCAAAATGGACAGTTTCTGCTCTTGGCTTTGTCAATGCCGGTGCATTTTAAAACTATCAGGCATAGGCAAAGCCAATAACAGAGACTAACAAACAATGGTAAAATGAGACTGACTGGCTGTAACAATGCCTATTTTATTGCAGGGCCTCACCTGCTTCCTTGATCCAAAACTAGATAGAATGAACTGATGTACTGCAAGGGAATGACAATACAGCGTGCAGCAGTTTCAAATGTAATTCTCACTTTCAATGTTATCAGATTGATTTTTTATGTCAAAACTTGTGTCTTAAAATTACACAAACAGTTAACTAAACCCTCATTCATATTCTCTTTTTTCCAGTCTCAGATCATACACCAATTGCAGCACTACTTTAAGAGAATGCTGCCTTCATTTAACATTTAGGACTGCTTTGCTGTGTATTTTTATTATTTTCTATATAGTCGTGAGCCAATTAATAACATACACAGGAATTGAGGGCACTACACTGAAATTATTTTAGCCCTCCTAGAAGAACACTCGTGCTTCCCTCTCCAGAGCCAAGAGATCTGTAGTGCAATCTGTGGTTTCTCAGTTTTCTACTCAGTCCATCAAATTACTTTATATCTATGTGTGACCTTTCACAAATCATATAAAATCCTTCAAGTTCAAACTAATTTAATGAACGGATGATTTGCTGCTGATTGTTCAATTAGTCAGTTAGACCAATGATTTTCTTATGAACTTTAATGATTATTTGGCTGCTACCCATTAATGAATAGGCACAAATTTCTGAAGCTCAGTGATGACAAAATTATAGTTTTGAAGACTTACGGTAAGAACCAATAATGGGACAAGGGTCTCTGGGCAGTAACTCTGGGACAGGTACCAACATCTGTACCCCAAAGTAAAATTATTTGGAACAGTAATCAACAATGATCTATTATTCAATACACAAATTAATGTTGTAACCTCCTCGTGTTTCGAGCTTTTGTGCCACTTAGAAATCTTTCTTACGTTTCTTTATTTATCAATTTTATTTTTAAGTTCTTATATAGTGACATTAATATTGAAGATTCGCTTGGTGCTTATCAGTTACATCAACGGCCATGTTATGTATGAGTCTAAGAAGTGAACAGTTAAAAGATAGAAGAGTTGACTGAGCTCTAATTTGTGGTGGTATTTGGTTCCAGAATTTAGCTCCCTGGCACCTAAATGATCTGCCATCTAATTTCAGATATTGTAAAAAAGATGTGTTGAAGATGTTTGTAAAAGATGAACTCAAATTCCTTGAAGTGGTATATTTTTTTAATTTGCTGATTACAAATGAGGGGACGTGACCTGAAAAGTTTTGAACATGAGCCATTCAGCACTATATAGAATCTATTTTCACACTGGGAGTCAGTGACAGTACTTCAATTGGTCAGAGACAAAGTCAAATGTTTTGAGATTCTAGATTGCACTAACCACTGCATTCTGTATCTTTTGTAATGTGTGTAGTAAATATTGGGATAAACCCAGATTGGCTGAATTGCCATAATCTTGTTGTGCTGGAAAAAAACAGTTAGCCACCATAATCTAATCAAGGAAAGTAAGAAATGGCGGTATCCAATGCATGCTGCTTTATAGAATAGACAAGACTTTGATACCATATTATTTTGTTTTTCTAGATTAAGCTTTGAGTCAATGATGACCTCTAAATTGGGAACAGGAGAGTCCTCCTTTGAACAATCTCCATCGCTCAGAGTTGATGGCCAGATGAAAGTTTCCCATTAATTTACCATTCTGAAGATTAGCAGGATTTTTGAGTTTTTAGATTAAATTTAAGGAAATTTTGTTCCATCCACGAAGTCACTGAGGATAATATTTCTTCTACCCCATAAATCTGGATCAGAGGGGTTCTCTTTCCGGTTATTACTATTTCTGTGCCATCCCTATAAAGATAAGAGAACTTTAAACTTGTCTGTGCTTGGGTACCAAGGCTAAAGAGTATTGGTGACAGAGCAAACCCTGGCTGATTTTCCCATCAAATGGGTGCAGCAGATGCTTTAAACTGAGCCATGGGTGTTGTTGGAATCTGTCTGTTTGGAAGGATTTACGCCAAGCCAGAGTAGAGTCCTTAATGCAGGTATTTAAGGTCATATAGAAGTATTGGATGGTCAATGGTGTTGAAAGAAGTGGAAAGGTCCAGGCATTGCCTAATTTGTTGGAGTATAAGTGCAGGTACCAAAAGCTCTGCTCAGAAGCCTGTGGCAGTACCGCCATACTGAATACTAGTGGTGCATAGTCTGGAACCCACATCATAACTTTTTAGTCTATTTGCAGGCACCTCCCTGCTTTTTATCTCACTGATATAGGTTCCTGCTGCATTACTTTGAGACACATTTTCTGTCTTTATCTCCCTAAATCTTTCAACTTAGTTTGTTTTCCATCTCCATCAGTAAATGCCTGAGGTGGAAAAATAAGCACTGGGCTCTAAAAATGAGTGCCAGTGGCACTCATCGGCAACCACTGGCTCTAATTAAGCACTGGGTCCTAGTAGGATGATCACTCCATACTATCCACAGTACGCCAGCCACACTCAACTGTTAATCGCTGATTCGACTACATAATTTGTTCTAAAACCGGGTCTAAATCTATCTTGACTAGGTTCAAAAGCTTATTCATTTCTATATACATTTGAAGTTGTTTAGTGACCAATTTCCCCTTTAGTGTAGATAAATCCCAGTCTCCTGATTTCTGACACCACTGGTTCTGCAGACACGCTAACAATGGTCTCATTTGACATTGCACATTATGAAGATATATGAACCATGGAAGCTAGTATAGAAGAAACATGTTTGGCTGTCTGATGAAGCCTTGTTAGGAGTTGGTGATAGTAAAACAGTTGTCTGACCACCAGAAGCCAGGATCCTATAGACCTTGAACCCATAATTATACTGAGAAGTTGAATTAGCTGGAACAGTGTCAAGTTGATTGATTGTAATTGTTCTGCAGTCCAATAATGCAAATGATCATGTACCGTTGTTGTTGTTGGCAGATATTGGAGTACCTTCCAGAAATTGTCTATTATCAATTTGTCAGGTAGAGGAATGCATTGTTGGCGCTGGTCCCCCACAGTCAAATTTTAGATTCATTAATAAACTCTTCTGGGGTTCCATGCCTTTGTCTTCCTCAATGTTATGATATATTATCTGCATAAATATCCTGGGAATCCTGAGAAATTCTGGGCTTGAATTGTATGAGTCGATTGAACAGTTGTACATACATGACAGATGGTGAATTCAATTAATGCTAGGTAAACTTCCCACCAATCGCTCAAATAGAAATGTAGTTACAGCTCCAACTAGCTCTTCTAAAGTATAATACTTGGAACACATATCAAAGATATCATGTACTGTGATAAGCCGAAATGATTGTAATATGATCATATTTAGAATCCTACATTCATATAGGAATAAAATTGAAAAGATTAGGAAAGTTCAGAAACAAAAAAGATTTTTTTTCAAGTAGTCTCACACAGTATAAACAGTTCTCTATTATAAAATGATATAACTCGTGCTTAAATCTATACAGAAGATACTAAGAGCCAAGGTCAAACTGTCAAGACGTGGCATGCATTCCGACTTGAAGCCTACAAATGAGTCCCACAGCCAAAATGTTACTTTCCCAAGGTATTTATGTATGCTTGTGGCATTGGTACATGGCAAACCTAGTCAAAAGAGAGGAGATTGCTGTACACAGTCAAAGGCAAGGATACATTCAACACTCGATGTAGAGTTTTAAAGAGATGAGTGTTCAACTCTTTCCTCAATTGGATCAGAGTTGGGGCATTCCTCATCGATATGGGAATGCAGTCAAGAAAAGGGTGCAAAAATAGAATATACTTATTGCTTGTTTTTTCATATTTATTTTTGTCCTGGCTGTGGGAATGCTAAGAGCCATGTGAAATTGTGAGCATGCAAATTAGATAAACAGGGGTACAGGTTGCAAAGGCTTTCTAAACTATGCAACTAGCTTTGAAGATTTTGTAGGCCAGCAAGGGGAATACGTGGAATTCCCTTCAGAATGAGGGTAATGTCATCCTATTTCTTCAGGCAACCGGAAGAGCCGTGCTGCAGTGTAAGATGCCATTAAGCGAGGCTAGTGTGGGGTCTGGGATGCCATGGAGCAGGGCACAAGGACTTAAACAGCAGTTCTGTGTCCTCTGGGAAGAAAGGTTACATTCCTCACCAAAGAGAGCTGTCACAAGTCTATCTTTTGTTCATAGAACTTTATGCTGATCTTTTTCACAGTGTACATTCTTTGATGTTGTACTTTAAAGCCATCTTGAAACTTTCCATGTGGAAGTTCATCTTGTACCCACTCCTATATATTTACCTTAGAAAATCCATTCTGATTGTGAGGGTCATAAAAGAGTTAAAAACATGCAAAAATCGAATAAACAAACGGTTTGGTGCACCAAATAAAAATCAAGGATTAAGCACTGGAACACGCTTCAAGTAATATGCAGGAAAATTAATCCTAGAGCCTTTTGGGCTCCTATTAACAGAATGACGTAAACTGATGTAATGTCATAAAACCATAATGTAATGGAAGACCAGTGAATAATTTTGCAGAGTCCTTTTCTGAAGACACAACTACAAAATCTTTGTTAGTCAGTCAGTCTTAGAGCTCACTCATTGAAATGGATAACATGAAAGTCCCCCTCATTAGATAAGGTTGACAAGTTAGCGCCCTGGGCTGTAATGGAATACCCCCTGCCTTTTTTTTACTACTAATCGAATCTCGCTTTCACCAACTGGCTTCAATCGTGTCGGTACAGATTTAAATATGCTTACTTTCTCATTCTTAACGTGAAAACATTAAGTGTGAAAGCTCTACTTTACACCTGTTTTTATTGAGTTTACAGCACCACTGGATGAGGTGGCAACACCCTTTCTGGGAATACTCCATACATGGGACATACCCCAACTTTACTAAAGGCCATCCTATTACTCCATTCCCACATGTGGGTCAATGTCAAAGTTTAAAAACAATTGTATAGCAACTAGACAAATTTGCCCTTAGGATGGTTTTAATTGGAGATGCGTACTGGCTGCCTTTTTGTTTAACTGTTACAAATCTGATTTAAATGACAACCTAGATAAACCATGATTATAGCTCATCCACAGAAGCTAGGCCAGCTCCTGTCGCTCGCACTACAGTATGCACATGATACAGTCATCATGAACAAAACATCTAGCAGACTTCAAAGACTTTTTTAGGGCAGCGGTGTGCCCTTGGCCAAGGAGGGCACAGATGTCGTCTGTGGCGGCAAGTAGGGCGGTCTCCATGCTGTGGTTGCTGCGGAATTTGGATTGGGAGGGGTCGAGGATGGAATGTTCTTTGATAAATTTGATAAAAGCTGGACGTTGACGTTCTCTGTGACTTTGGCCATGAAAGGGAGGAGGGAGATGGGTCGGTAGTACTTGAGGTCTGTGCGGTCTGCTGGTGGCTTCTTGAGTACGGGGTCTGACGCTTCGGGAAAGATGCCTGTTTAGAAGGTGATGTTGATGGTGTGGCGTAGTTCTGGAGCGATGGCAGCGGTGGCTCTGTGGAAGATGTCGGGGGTTTCTGGGGGCTCCTGAGTGGATGCGCTTTATGGTCGATGAGTGTCTTTGGTGGGATGGCTGGTGTTGCGGGAGGATGGTGTGGTTTCGTAGTCAGGTGTCTGGTCATTGAAATTGTTTTAGAGGCCCTTGATCTTCAGATGGAAGTAGGAGACGAGCTTGTAGCAGAGGTTCTGGGAAGGGGTTATGTAAATGGTTTCACTGGGGTGCTTGGTGAATTCCTGGATGATGTTGATGAGTTCCTTTAAATTGCTGGAGTTTGCGAGGATCTTTTTCTGGATGAAGTTCTTTTTTGATGGATCTGCTGTATTGGTGGTATTCTGTCATGGGGTTCTTGTAGGTGGTCCGATCTTCCAAGGGTTTGCTGTTTCTCTAATTCTTCTTGAGACGCCTGCAGGTGCACCTGGATTCTTGGAGGTCAGCTGTGAACCAGGTGGCCTTACTGGGGTGCTGTCAGTCAGTGTTATGTAGGGGTGCAAGCTTGTCTGCGCAGTTGTAGATCCATCTGTAGAGTTCTTATGCTGTGAGGTTGGAGTTGGTCGAGGTGGCAGGGGCATTGCAGTTGAGGGCAGAATTGAGCTGCTTCTTGGTGATCTTGCTCCAGTTTCTTCATGGAGGGCGAGGTACAGGTTTGAGTGCCATGGGTTTGTTGATGTCGAAGTGTACGAAATGGTGGTCCATCAATGGGGGTTGCGAGATGTGGCTGAAGTGGATGTGGTTGCCTCCTGTGAAGATGGGGTCGAGGGTGTGTCCTGCCTTCTGGGTGGGGGTGGTGACGAGTTGTTTCAGTCCAAGGTTGTCGAGGTCGTCCAGGAGGGTGATGGGGTTGGGGTCACTGAAGTTGTCGAGGTGGAAGTTGGGAGCTCCGATGAGTATGTAGTCTATGGAGGTGATGGCGTGGGGCACAAAGAGGTCGGCGATGGAGGTGGTGAACGCAGATCGAGGTCTGTAGGCAAGGGTGCCTCTTAGGTTTGTTTAGGGGCTGGTCTGGATCTGGAAATGGAGGTGTTCGGTGGTGGGCGAGTTGTCGCTCAAGCTGGAGGTCTTGAGTCTGAGGGAGCTCTTGTGCCTGATGGCAAGGCCTCCCCCTGGGTGGTTGGGGCAGTCCTTCCTCTGGATCTTGTGTTCGTTGTGAATGGCAGTGGCAATGTCAGGGGCTGAGGTGGAGTTGGTCCAGGTTTCTGTGAGGAAGGCAGCATCTGGTGAGAGAGTGTCGAGGAGGTCCCAGAACTCTACGGCGTGTCTGTGCATGGAGCACATGTTGAAGAAGATGCACCTCAGGGCTTGGGAGATGTTGACGGCTCAGTGTGGGGGCAGTGGGCGTGCGGACGGTGGTGAAGGTCTGGCGGCAGTGAGAAATGTCCGTGGATAGTGCTCCGCATGGACAGCTGGCAGTTTCTTCTGGGGTTCGGTGCAAGGAGGGCAGGTGAATCGTACCGATGGATGATCAGAGATACAGGGTCCCTGGCGCTGGTCACGGTCAGGGAAGGGCACAGGCATGCATGCGTTAGTGCGCCTTTAGAGCTCCAGCAGCACAGTTGCGCCAGTGGCACAGTCATGCAGCAGCCACCATGATATAGTGAAGGGGGGAAGGGAAGCTCAGCTGGGAGGCGGAAGTGGAATGGCAAGGGGGAGGGACCGCTGGGAGTAGAGTGGAAAAAGGGCGGCGGAAAAACAAGGGCACTACTTCACAAGGTTACAGTAAACAAAGGCACAGGGGCACACTGATACAGTGACACAATGACTACTTACAAGGAAGCCAGACACAAATAAACAGGCACAACGATCACAACGTGGCAGAGGGCAACAGGAACAGCAGAGGCAAGGCTCAAACCCCTCCTAGCCACCTCTCAGTGGCACTACGGAGGAGCTGCTGGGGAAAGAGCAGGTCCCTGACCTGAGGTCAGAGGTCGTGATCAAGTGTGGACCTGCAGGAGATAGAGAGAAAGTGTGTGAGGGGATGTATGATCAGCACAGGTTTGAGGAGAGCAGGGGCTGGATTCTAAGCTGAGATCCTCCCCAATGTCTCAGGGTGCATGCCCCTCATGTATGCGTCTGTGCACATTTGTGTACGTGTGTCTTCAATTTGGGTTGCATATTGTTCCTCCTGACAAATAGTGTTGTTCCCTGGACGTTATACCTGGTGTCAAAGACCTCCAAAAGTCTATATTGCTTCCCTTAATATCGTTTTCATCTCAAGAACAATTGTGTCCATTCTTTGCATAGTAGTGGCCCTGGCATAATAATTGTCATTCTTGACATATTTTGGGCATTGTTGATCTACTTGCGCTTACTGGTAGAAATCACTAACATACTGTGAGCTTGACTGACCTAATTGTGGAGACCTCTGACATAATTATGGATATCCCTAGCATAATATGACCAAGACTGACATTTTGGGAGAATTTACACTATTACAGTGATACCGCTAAGCATTACTATTTTAAACATTGCTATTATTATCAATAATGGGTAGCAATATCTCCCTATTTAGTTATGCTTGGCATTATGACAGCATCCAGAGCATTTGCTTTTATAAAACAAACAGCTGAAGCCTGTTCTGGTGATTGGTGAAACATTTGAGCATTGGAGTACTTAAATAAAGTGGCAAGCTGATTTTGTGGAACCGTTATTTAATACAAATGAAAACTGGTAATTTGGATTAAAAATGATGTTCTTTCAGATATTTGATAAAAATAATTGCCATGCCGAAAAAGACAAACTAGGTCGCATCTCCTAAACATATTTAAAGCTGCTAGTTGAACGGCAATTCGAGCTGCGTTTACTGTGGATATGTACTTTGTGCCACAGGGTGTATGCTGCTTCGGGAGTTATTTCATTAGTCATGTGATTGCACATTTTACATTCAAAACTCTCACATTCCTTCGCAGATCAGTCATTTTAGTTGCCACAAGGAATTCCACCCACCAACATTTACTAGGGAAATCACTAATACTCTGTCTGCACACGAGCAGCGTCACAATCACGACCCTGGAACTCTTTGTTCAGCAATTCAAGCAGTGGGTCTTGTAGTGTGTATGTATTGTACTCATTATTAATAACTTAATGCATTTTGCCATGTTAACACACCAAAAGTAAAAAAACTAAAAGGAAACAGATCTAATCTTAACAAGTGTCCAAGAAATAACCTGCCAGAGAGCCTTACTCATGAGTGGAAACCCCATGCAGCATTTTCATTTGTCTTTTGCCTACCAACACAGGTATAATAGAAGCAGGTCTGCAATATTTAAATACACTCATGAATTGTAATTCC
The DNA here is from genome assembly GCF_964263255.1 of Lissotriton vulgaris. Lineage (NCBI taxonomy): Eukaryota > Metazoa > Chordata > Amphibia > Caudata > Salamandridae > Lissotriton > Lissotriton vulgaris. The sequence goes on along the minus strand of NW_028252711.1, from coordinate 224,173 downwards.
TCAATCCTGCTTCAAGGTGGCTTTTGTAAAATCAGGACTTTTAGAAAATAGACCTCTCTAAAGGGCCACCCAAAGTTTTCGCCTATCTCCTCCCTTTTTTTGTTGGCTTTAGGACACTGAGCACTTCACCACTGCTAACCACTGCTAAATGCATGCTCATCATCCTCTAAACATGGCAACATTTGCTCATACCTAATTTACATATTTAATTTACTTTTTTGTCCCTAGTAAAGTACACTACATGTGCACAGGGTCTGTATATTAAATGCTATTAGTGGATCTGCAGCACTGCATGTGCCACCAGAATAAATAGGCCCTTAACCATGACTCAGGTCTGCTACTGGAGAGGCTGTGTGCGCAGTTTTAAATTGCCATGTGGACCAGTCAAGTGAAACATCTTGCCAGGCCTATAAAGTCCTTTTTCATACATATAGGCCCCCCCTGAGGTAGGTCCTGTATAACCCACAGAGCATGGTACAGTGTAGTTAAAAAGTTGGACATGTACTGTTAAACTTTACATTTCTAGATAGTGAAAAACTCCCAATTTCGTTTTTCATTACTGCAAAGCTTATCTCCTCTATAGTACAAAATTGGGATTGCCTTATTGTATCTTTTAAATGTAACTCCCAATTATGAAGGGTTAGACTTTTCATGTTTAATGTCTCTGAACTCCAAATTTAAAATCACAGCTTATGGTGTAGTAGGATTTTAAATTCCAGTTTAGCAAATCCCACTTTCAGAAAGTGCTCACCATGCCAATGGAGTCAAGCTATCCAGGCTGACATGTAGTGACACCCTGTAATGGTCCTAGGATACTTGCTTTCTGTCCTAGCAGTTTGAGCTGGACTGTTCCCATGGAGAGCAAGGTCAAGACAGATTGCACATGGCTGGGTCCAAACTGGAATTGCACGGTGAGCAAAAAAACTATTGATTTAGGCACAGATATCTGTATGTGGGGAACGTTTGACATTGTTCATCATTCCGTCCATCAATTGTTTTTTTGCACTTTCGAAAAGTTGGCATTTACTTACTTTATCCATTTGGTACCTTTTGCCTGTCTCTAGAATCCACATTGGTGATGAGTGACAGCTCGCTTCCTGCATTCCCTCTAGTCAGTCACACACAAGGAAAGGGTAGGTATGCCTGAATGGTCATCTGCATGCAGATGGCCCATCCTGAGCAGGATGGGAAGGAGAGCTGACACTTACCCCTAAAAGGGCTGGGCCCTGTCCCCACACAAATGATGAATTACCCCCCTGTAATGTGTCTGGACCGAGGGTATAAAGGGAGAGCCTCTATGCACTTCAAAGTTTTCTATGAAGTCTCTCCCACTTCAAAGGCACCACTGGGTATATGTCTTGGTCCACTGAGTCAGCCAATTGTGGAAGTGTTGAATTGTCCTGATAGATGTCACATTGCACAAGAGAAGGAGAGAACGGTTCCAGCTCACACCTGGCACACAATTGAAGTCCCCACGCCAACGACCCAGCTCATGGGGATTTTAGAAAAGTGCAGGGGTAAGTGTATCTAAAAAATCCGATGGATTGGAGTTAGGTGCTTTAATCCCCACTAGTGTCAGCCGGGCCATGTCCAAGTGTCTCACAAGTTTTAAATGTCTGCCCCCAACATCCTCATTGTGGTGATTCACCATGTATAGGACCCTTGGAGCAAACCATCTAAGCACTCTTCGAGCATATGCCAACGAGGACGTGCCAAAGCCTGGTCCCTGTGAGTTTGTGCAGACATACTGGAGTTCTGCGGCTGTTAGATGCATTTCCTGCAGTAGGGGAATATGTGTCCGGCGGCGCATGAAGTAGGCATAAATGCAATATCGTTTATCAGGAGTTACCATACTGAGCATGTTTCATGTTATCACATTATTCCGTGAGGTAAGACTGTCCGTGCATGTTCCCATAACCTGAAATGGTAATGTTTGTACCAAGTAATGACAGTATGCCCACGTCAACATGCACACCATGTCTAGAACTGCTCATATTGGAGTATTGTAACCCTCTCCACTGCCAATATGCACACCAATCACACTTGACTGTATACAAAGGCTTCATAAAAACAAACATACTATGACAAAAACAACAAAACAATTACACCCTAGATCAGGAGACATTGGAGTCCCCAGCCATATGCCCTCAATAAGGAGCCAAAAACTAAGGAAACTTTTCAATGGGGGAAACCAGTCCACTTTTGAGTCTCTATGTGGAGCGTGGAAAAACTAGTGCCCAGCTACACCATGGAGAGGGCCTGTTTCGGAGAACTCAACATACAGGCCACTCACATCTCGGCTGCGTACCTTGGAAATGCCCAGTTGCGCTAGCTCAGGTATGCGCCGATGGGGCCTAGAGAATTATGTGCTACAGCAGGTCATCTGCTGGTTGTGGGTCATTGTCAGGTTTTGGTCAATGCCAGCTGTCGAGTACACAGAGCTGTCTGTGTCTGAGCCAGACTCTGATGGGTGTTCCGTTTGCAAAAGATAAAATGAATTTCTGCTGTGTTGTGAGCCCTCCTTCTAAGAAAGAATGGCCAGGTCCCATGATCTTTATGCCACAGGACTCAAGCTAGCCTGGCTGATGAGGGGTAATACTCCGAAACCAGTCTCAGAATGATTGTTTCCAGTCCAGGGAGGACCTGGCCTGGCAGTTAGGGTTGGACTGTTCCCATGGGGAGCAGGATCAAGACTGATTTACATATGGCTGGGTCCAAACTGGAATGGCATGATGAGCAAAAAACAATGAATTGTTTTTTTTGCATTTACCTATTGCAGTAACAGCATGAATAATAAGCATGAATAATAAGTCATACTCATATAGGTGCTACAATTCTGACAATTTCAAGACCCCAAAGTTAAAAGAATGGTAAAATTTGTATAGGTTTGAAGGACGGAACTTTTTGATCATTTCTAACAGCAGCTGTCTCTAATATTGGCAGTTACATTTTCCGCTCTTTGTTTGTAACCCTGTCACTAGGTAGTATAATACATTTTGTCTGGCTAACCTTGTAATCAGTTTTAACCACAATTTACTCTAGCACTGCACTTTCCACACAACACACCAAACTCACATAGGCTTTTACCCAAAACCACCTGCTCAAATTAAGCACTTGTATCACTTTGCTGAACACATAGAAATTGGAAGCTTGAGAATTTTATCCGGGTTGGCTGCAGGATCACCATCAATAGTATACTAGGTGATTTTTAAAACACACATGTCAAAAAAATGGAAGAGGAGAACCTTCTCAAACAGATTTTAGTGAGTTGACATTTAACTGTCATTAATTAATATTCTCCACAAATGTTTTTTCGGTGAATAACAAAAAAATGAGGTTTGTACATACTTGTACAGCAGAACTTATACGGGCAATAATGGCGTCCGTTTTCGAAGGACCACTCGTACACAATGCTTGAGTTAGTCCTTCTTTCATGTTCGTGGTATGTGCGGCGGACGAACATGACGTATTAATACTGGGACCAGGAGCCGGCACCGCATGTGCGCATTGGATACGTGTGGGCGCGATACGCTGCCCTTCCGTACACCGAACAGGTAAAAAGAGACGGGTGGCGAATATCATGCACATATTTGTGCTATGGGAGAGGCTTAAACCGCCAGCAGTACCCATGTAACAACTCTTGATGTCCGGACAGGCACTTCAGTTTTTAAACAAAAGTCCCACTTTCCGACTTTTAAAGCTACCTCTCGTAATTGTATTAATTACCATGCCTTAAAGACCCATGAACTGCATTTACAAGCGGTATGGATACCTATCTTTTCTTTGACCCCATCCCATTTTATTTAGGACTAAGCTAACAAACTTGATATAAAGAATATTTTATGAAAACTTCTTATGTGGGTAACGAATAAAATTAGCAATATATGGTTGGCTTTACAACATAGTATAAAAACATGTGGAGCTCTATTTCGTGGTGGAATCCACAACATGTTTTATTGTGGTGCCCTATCCTGTTTTGCTCATTACTCGTTTTTTTCTTTTTCCCTTGGTTCCTTTAACTTACAATTATTAACTATGGATATAGATACATCATTGGATTTATCATGATTCATGGATATAATTAAAACCACGGTTTTGGATGGAATGTAACTCGGAATTTTCATAATAAACTCTGAAAGGAAACAAATATATCCCTTTCATTGGATACATATTCAACCAAACTTAGGTAAGGTGTATTCTTGCTAAATTTTAGCATTAATTTTATCTTTAACGTTTAAACAACTGTCACTATGTGATAATTATCTTATTCTGATCCAGCACAAATGGCTGGATAATGTATTTCTTCTTTAAAATCACAAATGTTTTGGTGGTGACACAACAGTTTGAGGTTGATTTGACTCCACCCATATAGAAAAATATATACAATAATCGATGATATTGTTATATTTTCAGAGTGAATGATAAGAGCCTATGTAATACATATCACATGACTGACAGGAATCCATAATATAAACATTTGGAATATCTTCTACTCTCATATGAGCCTATTACAGCAAGGAATTTTGTGGATTATAGGCATTAGAAGATTTATAACAACAAGGTGAGAAACATCACGGTTGCATATTCTTGCACCAGGTGATGGGTAATTTCAACTATGCTTCCAACTTGCTCATACATCAACTAAAAACCACATAAACTATAATGAAATGTGCTACCACCTTTTTGAGTACACTTCCTTAATTTATTTATTCAGTTTTTGCTTATAATATACCCTTTTTTTCCATATCACCTCTTTGAATGATTTGCCTTTCCACCAATATAGATAGATAGATGATCACGTTTTCAAGAATTATGAATGGAGCAATCTGTCTTACAACTAAAACCCAAACTCTCTAGACAAACTGCTCAAATGTATCAATATTTACAACAGCAAGTACAACTTTACCCTACAACAAGAGGACTAGAATACTTAAAAATGATAGCCAAAACATTAAACTAACTATACTAACTAAATAAAAGGGTCAACATCCGCAAATATCCTTAAATATGCAACCACACATATTATAATATAACAATTCTTAAATTATTTTGTCTAATATATTTTTTTTCGTAAGTATAAATAGACAAAATAATTATGTCAGTATATTAAATATATTTCATTAAAACACTTTTCCCACCCAAAATAAATAATAAAAATTAGTCACTTACCTTGAAAAACAACATCATAACCAGTAATCCTTTACAAACCATATAATGTGAAAATCTCAAAGACTTAATTAAACAATCCATTAAAAATGTAAAAATACAACTGTGCAAAATTTATCCATCATCCAAATAAATCGATTGTTCAAAATCCATTAAAAATCCCGAAAATAATCTAAAAATGTGAGAAACGTTGCAGGGAACCCGAAAAATAAAGGAAGTATGGTATACATCTCAGTTCAAACAACTGAAACACACTTCCTTTGATAAAAAAAGAATCACAACTCGGAAACAGAAATAGCTGTTTCAAAATACCTAGAAAAAAACATTAAACAATCCCACCCACATAACACTTAGCAAAATAGCATATAATATTAACATTACATACTTGCATTTTTTATAAAATAGCCAAATCCTAGAACAAACTCACTAACTCCAACTACTTCAAATAACACAAAGCCTCGATGACCGAAATACGTATCGAGTCAACTCCATACTATCTAAATACTCATACATTAATCACCAACCCCTAAATAACAAACGACTACCTTCAAATTTTAGATGAAATAGTTTAAATATATCAAAATAGACTCTTACCTGCTCAGATGTGAACCTGCTTCCAACCGCGACCTTCCCTCTCCCAAAATGACGCAAAAAGACAATGAGCGGTTACAAAATAAAAGACCCAAATTATACTATACTGTGAAAAATAGTGCTATAAATGCCCAAAACAGTTATTTTTATTGTTAAAAATGATGTATACATTTCTAAAAATGGTTTGCAACATGTTTAAATATATATGTATTTTTACAAATTATTATTGTATTGTTTTCATACTTTTAATATTTATTACATTAAATATTAAAACATTTTAATATTTAATGTAATATTTATTGAAAACAATCTGTGAAAAATGTCTAATATACTATCTGTTTTTGCTGTATTACTTTTTTAACATCATGACTAACATGTGAAAATTATTATTATTAAAACTTATTTATTAATAATAATAATTATACATAAAAATATTGTATACTTTATAAATATCCAGGAAATGATGTTAATGGTATGATGTTCAATATTATTGAGATGCAAATATATTTTAAAACATGTTCATTCTTTTATATCATCATTTGTACTGCACTAGATTATATGTAAATATTAGAAACATTTATTTCATAAGAAATGTATAATTTTTTAATAACATATAATTTTTATATGTATGTATAGTATCATTCATTGCATAATGTTGAACTACATTTTTTTCTCTGTACATAAAATGTACTTTACGAAACAACTACTCAAAAATGTCATTTTTCAAACTACATTGTCCTTATATTTTGTAATAATTACACTATACATTGCTTTATAGTACATATATATTGTCATTATTTTGAGATGTTAAAAAAATAGAGTTTTTTTGGGAAAAACAACTGTGTAATTTTTATCTTGTAGCTATTGCAAAATCATTTATATTATCATTTCAAATTGTTTTTTAATATAATGTACAATCTATTTCTAAATACCACATGTAATTAGAGTACATGCTAAACACTGAACCTATGTAATTTACTATTCCTACTGCCATCTACATTTAATTTGAGTAGGTGATGGACACTGAACCTATTTAATTTACTATTCCAACTCCAATCACCATTTAATTAGAGTAAGTGCTGGGCACTAAACCTATTTAATTTACTATTCCTACTCCAATCACCATTTAATTAGAGTAAGTGCTGGACACTAAACCTATTTAATTTACTATTCCAACTCCAATCACCATTTAATTAGAGTAAGTGCTGGACACTGAACCTATTTAATTTACTATTCCAACTCCGGTCTACATTTAATTAGAGTAAGTGCTGGACACTAAAACTATGTAATTTACTATTCCTTTTTTTTTTAAAGTATTTTTATTGGTTTTTTCCCCCCATTTTATGGGTACATAGCACATCAAAGAAAAAATATACATACAGGATATTAAAAATTAACATCCAAGTCGCTAAAAGAATACAAACATTACAATAAAGAGAAAAAAAAAAACCCAGATAGTAATAGCGTAAAATACTATAAGGTCCATATTTAGATGTTCCACACATGTGTACAATTTATAAACTTAAACATTCATACTGTAATCCCTTATAGTTTCATTTAGACATAAAAACATAAATAAATCATATATCTTCTTTCAATTCTGTTAGACGGATAAATCAATCAATGATTCACAGGTTTAATAATTCCTACCCTGGATCTATATCTCTCCATCTTTGTATAGGATCCCATATTTCCTTACCAATTTTCTTACTAGTTGCCCCTTTCCTAGCATAAATTGCTTTTTCAAGATTGTATATATTCAATAGCCTCATTAACCATTGGTGGAATGTAGGAGGTACACGGTCCAGCCAAGCTGAGGTAATACATAATCTCATGACGGCCATAGCTACAAATATAAAATATTCATAAGTTGCACTTGAAGCATTTTGATTAATTCCAAGCATCACCACTGTTGGAGTAAGCATGATTTCTATCCTCAATGTATTATTAAGAAATGTTTCTATTCCATCAAAGGTGGTTTTCAAATGAGTGCAGCTCGCAAGCATATGAGTAAGGTCAGCTTCGTCACTATCACACCTTGGACATGTAATCCCATTTGTACCACCCCACTGTGCTATCCTGGCTGGCGTATGATATAAGCAATAAAGAGTCTTATAATGTTGGGCTTGTAGTGGTGCTGAACATAAGAGTCTCTGGCCTAATTCCAGTGATCTATAGAAACAACTCTTATCAACTCCCAGTTTCTGTATCCATTTATTCTCAAATTTAATCAGATCATCAGCCTGATGTTCTATCAGCTCCGAGTAGAATCTTCTTATTGAACCCTCTGTTCCATTCTCTATAATATCCATAATGTGATTTAAACTAAATCCCTCCACCCCTCCAGTCTTTGTCCTGATAAAACTTCTTATTTGCAGATACTTAAAAAAATGTGTTGTATCCAATCCATATATTGCCTGTAGGTCACCAAATTGCATCACCCCCTGTGCTCCCATAATATCCCCCACCTTTGTGATCCCGTGACTTAGCCAGTCATTAAAAACCGCCCCTGCAAATATTTCATCAGGTAGATTGGGATTCCCTCTAAACCTGGTGTAGGCATTGTACCTTCCTAATCCAAATTTTTTAGCGAGTGACGTCCTGTTCTATGCGCTGCTATAATCGTCTTAAATTTAGTCCTCTTATAATAGCCATGATCAGTAATTTTCAACAGAAGGTTTTCAGCTTGTTCTCCCAGAGCCAGTGTGTATATTGCTAAAGTTCCTAGCTGGTTTTGTCCTTCTTTTTCTCCCCCTCCTAACAGTCCCGCCATCCATTGCAGAGATGCCGCCCAGTAATATACTTTTAAGTCTGGCAGGGCCCATCCTCCCCGCTCCCTAGGCAAAGCCATAAATCTTAGTGCCCTTCGGGTCTTTCCATGGGCCCAGACAAATCTATTTATCATATGTTCCAGTATTTTAAACCATTTTGGTTCAAATAATAGCGGTATAGCTCGGAATATGTACAAAAACTTTGGTAAAAAAATCATTTTAATTATATTTGTTCGCCCTACTATTGAGAAATGTATGTTATGCAGCCTGTCTAATTCCTTTTTCACTTTGCTTATTATAGGTGCAATATTTAACTCCACCAATTTATCTAACTCTGCTGTGATTTTTACCCCTAAGTAAACTCCGCTTTCTACCACCCTATTATCTAGACAATGTGTTTTACAGTTTTTAATTATCTGTGTTTTACTGGTATTAAGAGCATAGCCAGACACTTCTCCAAACTGTTGGGCTTCAGTCTCTACCATTGCCATTGCTTCAGTGGGTTTAGTAGTTACAATTGCCACGTCATCCGCGTATGCCAAAATTTTACATTGAGTTCCATAGGTCTCTACTGGACAAATATTATTATTTAATTGTATACGGCGTATTTAGGGGTCCATACATAAAGCAAATAGAAGAGGGGAACAGGGGCAGCCCTGCCGCGTCCCCCTTTTTATTTTAAATGGTAATGTATACCCTGCATTTACTCTAATGCGAGCTGTTGGACTCTCATACAACACTTGAATTGCTTTCACCATACCTTCTCCAAAACCCAACCTCCTCAATATAAACCACAGAAAGTCCCAGGAGACCCGATCGAAAGCTTTCAAGGCATCCAATAGCATAATTGCCATCGGGTCTCCTGCTACCTCTGCAACATCAAGAAGGGTAATCACTTTTCGTATATGGTGAATAGTGCCTCTCCCAGGTATAAACCCGTGTTGATTAATGCTGACAAGTCTGTTGATTACTTTTGCTATTCTAAGAGCTAACGCTTTTGAATATATTTTTGTGTCCGCATTCATTAATGTTATGGGTCTATATGATCCAGGTTGTTCAGTTGGCTTATCCTTCTTCAAAATTATAACGATATCGGCACCTGCCCAGCTTTTCGGGATAGATGTCCCCCCCTGCGCCTGCTGTAGTGTATGTGTAAAATCCTGTTTAATTGTGTCCCAAAAAGTCGAAACGAGCAAATAACGAGACTGTTGGCAAAATGCTGAGCAAAGAGGGGAATATGCGCCAACCTACCCTTAGAGAATCCTTTGCAGTACCGGTTACGAATCACCCCTCTGCCCTCGGGAATGAAGCACGCACAGAGTCAACATCGGAAGCAGCACCCGCCTCGCTACAGGCAGCTACAGGTCCGGACGGAATTGACGGAATTGACGAGGCTTGTGGAGCTGCGCTGGGGTTGGAGCTGCCAGAATTCAACACAGAGCCTGGAGACGATCATACGAGGAAGATAGTGGAAACCGACGGTCGGACAACAACAGCAGAAGGCTCCTGCACATCGGGGGCGTTGGAAAATGGAAGTGCGGTGAGTCAAGGTAGCTACATACGGGAGAATCAGCAAGCTGCCGCCGCGCTGGAAGCCCAAGAAGTAACGGAATATCCAGAGGGGCATCAAACTAATTCCTACGAACTGGCTGCCGGTAAGATGGGAATAGAGGGTGATGACAATATCTCTAGCGCGCATAGTGGCAGGACTCACACTCAGATGCTGGAATATGAGGGGAGAGAAGATGGAGCAGATGGACAGGTTATAGCTCCGAGTTTGCCGGTAGAGGCAGAGACAGAGGTTGTGGCTCTAAATGAATTTGCGAGTGAGGAGGCACTGAGAGCTGGGCCAAAGGTGGTCTCACCCCTTGACTCTAATGATACAGTAGAGGGGGGTTCCCCGGTTCTTCAAAGATTACAGAATGATGGTAGGCAGAGTTTGGTATCTGCAGAGAAAGAAGGTGGACCAGTATCTAATATTCAGACTCCTCCAGGCCCCTCTATAAATCTGGGGTCCCCCAGTGATGAATGCTTCTTTTCAGTCAATGATGAGGAGGGTGAGGAGGACAATATTGATAATGAAAAAGTGGGCTCCATATCGGAGAGTGAAGTAGGGGACTCAGAGACTGCATCTGAACTAGAATCTGAACTCACAACCTCGGATAGTGAGGTAAATCATAAAGTGAACACAAAAAAAAGAGGGAAAAGTTTAAAAAACAGATCTCGCAGTTTGTCAAGAATTAGTATGAACCTATCACATGCAGATGTCTCTAAAAGATTGGACTGGGATTATGCAGCAACGTCACAACTTTATCAAGAAGGGGCAACAGCGCCAGTAGTAGCACCTGGTACGCAGATGCAAATTAATACCTCTGCACAGGCGCAAACGCAAGCCACAACGATGGACATGTTGTATTCAACATTGAAACAAATGCAGGGAGAAGCTAGAATGGAGTCTCGAAGAGCAAAGCACGCCAATCAAAAGATACAAGCATCTTTACATAAAGTTAATAAGCTATATACGGACATGGCATCAAGGGTTACTGAGGTAGAATCAAGAACTGAGAAATTGGAGGAAGAAGTAGGGAGCTGGAATGAGTACCGGAAGGAGCAAGAACAGTTGACAACTGATGTACAATGGAAGCTAGAGGATTATGAGAACCGCCAACGGCGCAATAATATAAGATTACTGGGAGTGGAAGAAGGAAAGGAGCGACAGGATGCGCGGGCCTTTGTTATTGAGCTGCTTAAGGGGGCTTTTCCAGAGTTAACAGGATGGGATTGGGAGAAGGAGGTACAAAGAGCGCATAGGTTTCCTATGTTTCAAAAAAGAGCACCACCTACAGATAAGCCCAGGGCTATTTTGATATTTGTAGGGAATTTCCTTTTAAGACAGGAAATTATGGACAGAGCAAAGCCCGAAGCAAGACGAACATATAATGGTGTAACCTTCTTCGCCCGCCCCGACTTCTGTCACACTACAGTGGAGAGGAGGTGGCGTATGAGGAAATTGATAACTCCCTTCCAAAATCTGGGATGCAAAGCATATCTCATGTTCCCATCTCGGTTAAAGGTAATAGACAAGGGACAAACTAAAATCTTTTTTTCTGAGATAAAAGCACAGGAATATCTTGAGGAGATTAAGAAAAGAAAAGAAGGTGCAAATAATACCGCAGTTGCACTAATCAGGACAAAGAAACCTTAATAAACAAATTATGTACTTTTTCAATGCTTGAAATAGGGGGAAAAGAACTAACAAACTTAAAAAAAAAGTAAAATAAAAATCCTTTTATGAAACAAGATAGAAAATTGTAGAATGGCATAAGGATCTAGACGGTAACCAGAGCAGGAGGGAGGGGGGGGGGTAGCGATTGACACCTGGGATGACAGCTGTCACGCATAGGTCAGGACTGACCTATTTGCTTGTAAGGGGGGGGGTAGGGGGGGAGGGGGGTGGGGGAGAGGTACATGGCACTTGGATGTTTTTTGTTTGAATATATGTATACAGGAAAGAGCTCATGAAATATGTAAATTACAAGGGCAGAGGAGTTTAATTTCGAGAGATGTTAATAAGACACGGTGTAGGGAAAATGGCAATTTGTTGGGACAGATAAATGATGTACATTAATGGGTACACGTATAATCACGGTGAATATGTGTGGGTTAAATGATCGGGTTAAGAGGCAGCGAGTGGCAATGTGGTTAAGAACTCTAAATGTGGATTTTGTGTGCCTACAGGAAACGCATATAGAGGGGGGTCAGGCTTACCTTTTAGACCAGCTGGGATATCAAGTACTAGCCCATACTAAACAGGGTGCAAGGAACAGAGGGGTGGCAATTTTGTCCAAGCAGAGAGACCTCATTATAAGAAAAAAACTGGAAGATCAATGGGGGAGGTGGGTCATTATAGAGGTTAAAATGAAGGAAGAGTGGGTTACTCTAGTGTGTGTCTATGGCTCAACAGAAGACGATCCGGACATTTTTGATTTCCTGGACTTGGAACTGTCCACATGGTCACCAATTGTAATCCTAGCCGGAGATTTAAATATTAATGGGGCAGGAGGACTTGGTTTGATGTCTAATATGGGTTACCAGGGTAGAAAAAGAAGAGTTTGGTCCTCATTATGTAACCTTGTAAGAAACAATGCACTGATAGATCTGTGGGGGACAATCTACCCAGACAAGCAGGGGTTTACTTATTATTCAGCACCCCATAGGGTTTGTGCTAGGCTTGATTATTTTTTAGTATCAAACTCTCTTCAGTCAAAAGTGAAAATTGAAAAGTTACCACGAATAATGTCTGATCATAACCCTCTAGTTCTAACAGTAAATCTTGGCAGTAAGAGATCGGAACGCACTTGGACATTCGAGAGGGGACTGCTGAAGGATGAGGCATATGTAGCACATATGAAAGAGTGGATAGTTGAGTTTTTAAATATTAACAGAGGCAGCACGGAAGTTGGGAATGTTTGGGATGCATTCAAGGCAGCCATTCGGGGGGAGACATTAAGCTACAGTGCAGCGAGTAGGAGAAAAGAAAGACAAAAGGAGGAGGAACTTATTAAAAGGGTAATAGAAGCAGAGGATGAGTTAACAGATACCGTTACAAGGGGGGCTCCTCTTGATCAGGTATTAATAAAAATAGCTAAGGCAAAGATGGAGGCACAGGAGAGTGTAGCCAACAAAGCGGCTAAAATATACTTAGCGAATAGAGAGAGATGCTACGAGTTCAATGAGTCTGTGGGGCGCACTTTAGCTTTAAGGACTAGGCAGAATGCATCTATAGCGCAAGTGCGAGGAGTTCAGGATGATGCTGGAAGAGTAATCTCAGAAACAGAGGGCATAAGAGAAGTATTTAGAAAATACTATACCTCACTATATAATCAAGAAACACAAATTGATATTGCCAGGATAGGTGATTATCTTAGAGAAGTGCCAGTAACGAAGCTATTGGAGAATGAGGTAAAAGGATTAGAGGACCCTCTGACCCCTGAAGAAATTTTTATTGCCTGTCCAGTTTGCCATCTGGGAAGGCTGCTGGTCCTGATCAGATTCCAGTTGAATTCTGTAATTTACTATTCCAACTCCAATCACCATTTAATTAGGGTAAGTGCTGGACACTGAACCTATTTAATTTACTAATCCAACTCCAATCACCATTTATTTAGAGTAAGTGCTGGACACTAAACCTATTTAATTTACTATTCCAACTCCAATCTACATTTAATTAGAGTAAGTACTGGACACAGAACCTATTTAATGTACTATTCCTACTCCAATCATCATTTAATTAGAGTAAGTGCTGGACACTAAACCTATTTAATGTACTATTCCAACTCCAATCTACATTTAATAAGAGTAAGTGCTGGACACTAAAACGATGTATTTACTATTCCAACTCCAATCACCATTTAATTAGGGTAAGTGCTGGACACTGAACCTATTTAATTTACTATTCCAACTCCAATCACCATTTAATTAGAGTAAGTGCTGGACACTAAACCAATTTAATTTACTATTCCAACTCCAATCACCATTTAATTAGGGTACGTGCTGGACACTGAACCTATTTAATTTACTATTCCAACTCCAATCTACATTTAATTTGGGTAACTGCTGGACACTGAACCTATTTAATTTACTATTCCAACTCCAATCACCATTTAATTAGAGTAATTGCTGGACACTAAATCTATTTATTTTACTATTCCAACTCCAATCACCATTTAATTAGGGTAAGTGCTGGACACTGAACCTATGTAATTTACTATTCCTACTCCAATCACCATTTGATTATAGTAAGTGCTGGACACTAAACCTATTTAATTTACTATTCCAACTCCAATCTACATTTAATTAGAGTAAGTGCTGGACACTAAACCTATTTAATTTACTATTTCAACTCCAATCACCATTTAATTAGGGTAAGTGCTGGACACAGAACCTATTTAATTTACTATTCCAACTCCAATCACCATTTAATTAGAGTAAGTACTGGACAGTAAACCTATTTAATTTACTATTCCAACTCCAATCACCATTTAATTAGGGTAAGTGCTGGACACTGAACCTATTTAATTTACTATTCCTACTCCAATCACCATTTAATTAGAGTAAGTGCTGAACACTAAAACTATTTAATGTACTATTCCAACTCCAATCACCATTTAATTAGGGTAAGTGCTGGACACTGAACCTATTTATTTTACTATTCCAACTCCAATCACGATTTAATTAGAGTAATTGCTGGACACTAAACCTATTTATTTTACTATTCCAACTCCAATCACCATTTAATTAGAGTAAGTGCTGGACACTAAACCTATGTAATATACTATTCCTACTCCAATCACCATTTAATTAGAGTAAGTGCTGGACACTAAACCTATTTAATTTACTATTCCAACTCCAATCTACATTTAATTTGGGTAACTGCTGGACACTGAACCTATTTAATTTACTATTCCAACTCCAATCACCATTTAATTAGAGTAATTGCTGGACACTAAATCTATTTATTTTACTATTCCAACTCCAATCACCATTTAATTAGGGTAAGTGCTGGACACAGAACCTATTTAATTTACTATTCCAACTCCAATCACCATTTAATTAGAGTAAGTGCTGGACAATAAAACTACGTAATTTACTATTCCAACTCCAATCACCATTTAATTAGGGTAAGTGCTGGACACAGAACCTATTTAATTTACTATTCCAACTCCAATCACCATTTAATTAGGGTAAGTGCTGGACACTGAACCTATTTAATTTACTAATCCAACTCCAATCACCATTTAATTAGGGTAAGTGCTGGACACTAAACCAATTTAATTTACTATTCCAACTCCAATCACCATTTAATTAGGGTACGTGCTGGACACTGAACCTATTTATTTACTATTCCAACTCCAATCTACATTTAATTTGGGTAACTGCTGGACACTGAACCTATTTAATTTACTATTCCAACTCCAATCACCATTTAATTAGAGTAATTGCTGGACACTAAATCTATTTATTTTACTATTCCAACTCCAATCACCATTTAATTAGGGTAAGTGCTGGACACTGAACCTATGTAATATACTATTCCTACTCCAATCACCATTTGATTATAGTAAGTGCTGGACACTAAACCTATTTAATTTACTATTCCAACTCCAATCTACATTTAATTAGAGTAAGTGCTGGACACTAAACCTATTTAATTTACTATTTCAACTCCAATCACCATTTAATTAGGGTAAGTGCTGCACACTGAACCTATTTAATTTACTATTCCTACTCCAATCACCATTTAATTAGAGTAAGTGCTGAACACTAAAACTATTTAATGTACTATTCCAACTCCAATCACCATTTAATTAGGGTAAGTGCTGGACACTGAACCTATTTAATTTACTATTCCAACTCCAATCACCATTTAATTAGAGTAATTGCTGGACACTAAACCTATTTATTTTACTATTCCAACTCCAATCACCATTTAATTAGGGTAAGTGCTGGACACTGAACCTATGTAATATACTATTCCTACTCCAATCACCATTTGATTATAGTAAGTGCTGGACACTAAACCTATTTAATTTACTATTCCAACTCCAATCTACATTTAATTAGAGTAAGTGCTGGACAGTAAATCTATTTAATGTACTATTCCAACTCCAATCACCATTTAATTAGGGTAAGTGCTGCACACTGAACCTATTTAATTTACTATTCCTACTCCAATCACCATTTAATTAGAGTAAGTGCTGAACACTAAAACTATTTAATGTACTATTCCAACTCCAATCACCATTTAATTAGGGTAAGTGCTGGACACTGAACCTATTTAATTTACTATTCCAACTCCAATCACCATTTAATTAGAGTAATTGCTGGACACTAAACCTATTTATTTTACTATTCCAACTCCAATCACCATTTAATTAGGGTAAGTGCTGGACACTGAACCTATGTAATTTACTATTCCTACTCCAATCACCATTTAATTAGAGTAAGTGCTGGACACTAAACCTATTTAATTTACTATTCCAACTCCAATCTACATTTAATTAGAGTAAGTGCTGGACACTAAAACTATGTAATTTACTATTCCAACTCCAATCACCATTTAATTAGGGTAAGTGCTGGACATAGAACCTATTTAATTTACTTTTCCAACTCCAATCACCATTTAATTAGAGTAAGTGATGGACACTAAACCTAATTAATTTACTATTCCAACTCCAATCACCATTTAATTAGGGTAAGTGCTGGACACTGAACCTATTTAATTTAATATTCCTACTCCAATCACCATTTAATTAGAGTAAGTGCTGGACACTAAAACTATGTAATTTACTATTCCAACTCCAATCACCATTTAATTAGGGTAAGTGCTGGACAGAGAACCTATTTAATTTACTATTCCAACTCCAATCACTATTTAATTAGAGTAAGTGCTGGACAATAAAACTATGTAATTTACTATTCCAACTCCAATCACCATTTAATTAGGGTAAGTGCTGGACACAGAACCTATTTAATTTACTATTCCAACTCCAATCACCATTTAATTAGGGTAAGTGCTGGACACTGAACCTATTTAATTTACTAATCCAACTCCAATCACCATTTAATTAGAGTAAGTGCTGGACACTGAACCTATTTAATTTACTATTCCAACTCCAATCTACATTTAATTTGGGTAAGTGCTGGACACTGTCGCTATCCTGAATCTTACTTTCCCATCGGATTACATAATCTTTACTTTGAATCGGACTACGAGAGGAGGTGGCATTGCCATGGCAGTTAAATCCTGCTTCCCCGCTGAATGGAAAGCTCTTGGGCTGCCTGCTTGTGAAAGCGCCCTCTTCAAAGTGGCTTTTAGCCATCATTTTACGTTCAGCGGTATGCTCATCTACCGCCCACCTGGCAATGACCTAGTCTTCAAGTCTGCTCTTGCCGATATGGTAAGCTCCTTAGCGCTTGGTTGTGCGAATTTTAACATCATGGGTGACCTTAATATTCATTTTGACAACAGGTCCTCCACAGCCATTAACACCTTGCTCGCGGATCTTGAAGCGCTTCAACTTGTCCAGCTAATTACTCTTCCCACTCACACCGGAGGTCATATTCTCGATCCCTTTTTTTCTACTCTTGAGAGGGTGAAGGTGTCTGACCCGATGTTGATGGGATGGACGGATCATTTGCTGGTGGAAGTTTTTTGTCCTATTCACGATAAGCGATTTAAACCTGTGGATAGGCTAATTTTTAAAAGACATTGGCACAAGCTTAAACTTGAAGAGTTTTATAGACTATTGGAGCAGAAACCCCTGAGCGCTTTTTTGAATGTGGATCATGGTTACCAACTGTTTTGCACATGGATTTCAGACGCTCTTGACTCCCTTATACCCATGCGCTGGTCGAAAGGTCATTCGAAGGTACCCAGCCCGTGGTATAATGAGTCCCTTGCCGAGCTTAAAAAAACTTGCCGGAAAGCGGAGAGGGCCTGGAGAAGATCTTACGATCCCGTCTTGAAAACCTTGTATTTTGCCAAACTCAAGTCCTATCACAGGGCTATCTGCAGAACACCGGCCGCATTCTTTATTTGCTCAGGAATTTCAAGCCAGCACTAATCCTTCTAAATTAATATTCAAGGTCTTGAAAGACCTTATGAACAAAAGAGCTACTTCGGCAGAGATCTGCACTGACTCCCACTGCGAGAATCTGGCAACCTTCTTTCTGGAGAAAGTGCAGAAAATATACCGAGGATTTGACCAGTGTCGGCAGGATCCAGAGTTTGTTTACACTAATTCCTTGGGGTATGAGACTTTGACCTTCCTACCTGATCTGTCTACTGAGGCTTTTGACAAACTTAGCCTCAGCGTTAAAGCAGGCTCTCCTCTGGATCCGCTGAAGCCAGCTCTTATTAGTACGCTTTCCCCGCTGTGTTGAGCTCCAATACTCACTTTAATCAACCTGTCGTTGTCAACTGGGACGGTCCCTTCCTCGTGGAAGCAGGCGGTAGTTACCCCAATCTTGAAAACGGCTAATTCCGACCCCCTGTTGCCTGAGAACTACTTCCCCATATCTCTTCTGCTTTGGACTGCTAAAGTTACCGAAGCCCATGTTAACTCGATCTTGTCTGAGCACCTTGCCCGTAATCAGATATTGGACTCCAGCCAAAATGGCTTCCGGCCAGGACACAGTACCGAGACCGCTTTGCTCCATATTATCGAGCATCTACGCCTGGTGCTTGACTCCGGACGTACGGCAGCGCTCCTGCTATTAGATCTGAGCGCTGCTTTCGATACTGTGTCCCACCATATACTGATTCAGCGCCTGGAGGAAGCTGGAGTAGCAGGTACCGCTCTTCAGTGGTTTCGATCCTTCCTTTCAAATCGAACCTTTAAAGTGGCAATACCACCCTGCCAATCCACTATTCATCCCTTGGGCCTGGGGGTTCCACAGGGCTCCTCGTTGAGCCCCACCTTGTTCAACCTCTATGTGAAACCACTAGTTGCAGTCATCAAACAGTGGGGTTTGACGATGACATCATATGCTGACGATACGCAGCTGGCGGTGACACTGAGTGGAGACCCTGAAGTGGAGGCCCCCAGATTCCGAGCTGGACTTGTGGCAGTAGCGAGTTGGCTTCGTACCAATTGCTTACAGTTGAATGCCACCAAAACTGAAGTGTTGGTCTTGGGGAAACACGTTGAGCTATGGGGAGACCAGTGGTGGCCTCCAGAGCTGGGTATTACTCCTATCCCAGCCTCCGAAGTGAAAAACTTAGGAACTTGGTTGGATCCGGCGCTCACCTTCACAGGCCAAACGATGAAGGTTGCAGCCACCTGCTACGGTATCTTTCGTGGCATAAGGCCGGTCTTGAAATATTTCGACCCTCCCACCCGGCAGCTCGTGGTCCAAGCCTCGGTTTTGTCCCGGCTGGACTACGGAAGCGCACTGATGTTAGGGGTAAACCAGGCTGAGGCATCCAGGCTTCAAAGGGTTCAAAATGCCGTGGCGCGGGCCATTGTTGGCCTTCCCAGACATTGTTCTGTCTCGGGCACCATCTCGGCCCTCCATTGGTTACCGGTCAGACAGAGGATCAAGTTTAAAGCGCTCTGTCTGGCCTTTAAAATCATGAAACTTTCTTCGCCGCCAGCTCTTGCCAACTTGATTATCCCCTACATCCCTTCGAGATCTTTAAGATCAGAGGCTCTTCACCTGGCAGTATGCCCCCATTTCAAACTCAGCAGAATGGGTGGCCGCTCCTACCGGGTGCTTGCTGCGGGGCTGTGGAACTCGCTCCTGGTGCACATCCGAGCTCTGCATGATCTGTCAACCTTCAGGCGTGCTATTAAAACTTTCTTGTTCCCTGTTTCTGAGTAGCCACCCCCCCTTTTTTTTTCCTCTTGTGTGTTATGTTATAGTACCTGTCTAAGCGCCAGGACGCCCCTTTGCTGGGGCATCTGTGCGCTATAAAAATAATATTAACATAACATAACATAACATAACACTGAACCTATTTAATTTACTATTCCAACTCCAATCACCATTTAATTAGAGTAAGTGCTGGACACTGAACCTATTTAATTTACTATTCCAACTCCAATCACCATTGAATTAGGGTAAGTGCTGGACACTGAACCTATTTAATTTACTATTCCAACTCCAATCTACATTTAATTTGGGTAAGTGCTGGACACTGAACCTATTTAATTTACTATTCCAACTCCAATCAACACTTAATTCGGATAAGTGCTGGACACTGAACCTATTTAATGTACTTTTAATATTTCTTATCTACAAACATACTATTTTAGACAATATCCACACTTATCCACTATATACACAATAACACACTACCAAACATTATACATCATTTTAATTTTTTTAAGACTATGTTGGAAATATTATAAATTTAAAATTAAATACAAAATAATACTTCTTTTTATAATAAGTTTTGAAATTTAAATTATATATTTTACTTTTATTATTCAAAACACTACCCACCCTTAACGACTATAAACACTATAACCCGCTACTAAACATTACTATACAATGTAATTATACATTATTAATACACACTTATACACTATATACCCAATAACACACTAGCAAACATTTATACTATTTTTATATTCAATTTGGAAAAATTTGAAAATTTTAATTCAAAATCGAATTTTTTTTTTCAATTTGCAAACAATTTCGAAAAATTAAACAAATATTTCAAAATATTTTTTAAAACACTACCCACCCTTAACCCCTATAAACACTATAACCCGCTACTAAACATTACTATACAATTTTTTTACACATTATTAATCCACACTTATCCACTATATACCCAATAAAACAATATCAAACATTAAACATCATTATTATTTTTTATATATTATTTCGCGAAATTTTGTAATTTTTATTCAAATTCGAAATTTTGTAAATTTATTTTTTAATTCTTAATTTAAAAAAAAGATTTCAATATTATTTTTTATAAAATACCCACTATATACCCAATAACACACTAACAAACATATTTTTTTTTATTCTATTTCGAATATTTTTTAAATTTTTAATCAATTTCGAATTTTTTTTTCAATTTGCAAACATTTTCCAAATTTTAACTACATATTTCAAAATATTTTTTAAAACACTACCTACCCTTAAACCCTATAAACACTATAACCCGCTACTAAACTTTATTATACTATATTTTTTTGACATTATTAATCCAACCTCATCCACTATATACCCAATAAAACACTACCAAACATTAAACATCATTTATATTTTTTATTTACTATTTCGCAAAATTTTGTACGTTATTCAAATTCGAAATTTTGTAAATTTTATTTTAAATACGAAAAAAAAAGAAAAATTAACATTATTTTTAATACACTACCCACCCTTAACCCCTATAAACACTATAACCCGCTACTAAACATTATCATAATATTTTAATACACAATATTAATTAACTAATATTTACAACTTCTTCTCTATATTTTAATAATTTTTATTTTATAATTATTATTAAGAATATATTTTTATATTATATACATTTTAATACACTACCCACCCTTATCCCCTATAAACTCTACATCCCGCTCCTAAACATTTTACATAATTTATTTCACTAATTATTAATAGTGAAATTATATATACCTAACATTTTACTATATCATTACTTAACATTCATTAAAAAAATATTTAAAATGTCGATATTTTTTTTAATCGATATTTTTAGCTTCGATATTTCCTATTTCGATATTAATGTCCTCGATATTACTTACATACACATAAATCGATATTTTTAACGTAGATATTTTGGTTGTCGATATTACTTACCTTCGATTTTTCTGACTCGATATTTTGTCTAATCGATATTATCAACTCGATATTTTGACTGTGTACCTCCTATGATCATCCTTTGTAGGTATTTAGAAGCCAGAGAATATCTATAAAACAGAAAACTTTGTTGCTTCCACATGTTAGTGCAAGGCTTATCTGGCTGAAGTATTGGCTAGGGTGGCTACAAGCTGATGCTTTTCCAAGATGACCCTGTTTCCCATGATAATTATCAACGCGTTTCTCCATTTAGCTGGAGACAGTATTGGCTCATCAATGTATTGAAGATCAGTATGTATAGCATGAGCCAATCTTGAATTCTACAAGGGTCGTTCACTTTTAGAGCCAGAATGGAGTAATCTCCATAGGTCAAACAAACAGTAAACAACTTAAGGTAGAGGATCTCATTAGACTAAAAAAATGGACACCACGAGAACCTATCTTTGGTGGCCAGTTTGAGGAGCTGGTATTTTGGGCAGAATTTAACAGGCCCTTGTGGGCAGTTCCTCATTTCTCATAATCAGACACTTTTGAAAGAGCAGCAATTTCACAATTTATTTTCTTGCAAATTATTTGTGCTGTGTTCTAGGAAGAGGGAGAGATTAAGGTGCTTGGATTGTATTTGGTTAAATAAATTCCTTCTCTCAAAGCAAAGTAACCAAAATATAATCCGAAAACTACAGGTCTATAACAGTATTAGGCATCAATGCCAAGTTAAAGGCCTGTCTTAAATAATCTTTAGGACTGGCTGAACTTCAGAAGATAATCTACAATTTCAGTGAAGTTTTCTTTGGACCATGTAACAATTGTTCAGATTTTCTTCTTACACCATCTAATCACCAAATTCACAACAAAGTATATAAGACAGCTACTCACGTTGTTCTTATATTTTTTTATCACCCATTGGTCTGCTTGATTGACATTTACTGTTGAAAGAGCTACCAGTTATCACATTCATCCCTCTTCAGGCCTCCATCAGAAGGGCCTCATGAGTGGAATCTTTGATGCATGTTGATTATGATCCTACAGGCAAAGTGACTGATAAACGTATTACCACTGTATAAGCCAGGCAGGGATGCCTTATTCTTGCACTACCAGTCGCCAGTGTTACTGAATGATATGCTTGTGCATGAAGTTGTTACACCAGTTATGACCCCTTCATATGCGTATGACAAATCTATAGCTCTATTCTCTTATCAAGAACCTTAAAGAGCCTACTAGAAAGGAAAGACACTAACAGATCAGGAAATGATATCAAACTGAATCAAACAAAAACTAAAGTGATAATTTGGGGAGTAGAGTCCCGGAGAGGGAGAATGTATGTATATATGCTATATTTGTAGAGGTTAAACCTAGCTGAAAGGCTACTGAGCCACTCATATTCATTGGCAAAAAAATTGAAAATTGGTCTAAAGTCTGGTTCTCTTCACCCTTTTTATGAGGAATCAGTTGTAAAGCTAAAGGTAACAGATAAAATACTTTTCCAGGTTGTTAAAAGTCAAGGCTCTCTGATAAACCCCATTGCTTTCATAGCTAAAGGGAAGGGAAATGATGTTGTTCTACTGGGCAGAGAGCTGGTCATGGACCATGTGAACTATGACACTGATAGTTCTGCATCTCCTAACTATTCCTATTACAGTAAATACAGAAGGCATTTTTGGAAGTATATTATGAATGTACAGGGAATGTCACAGCATTCAAGAAACATCTGTGAGATCTGCACATATAAGAAGCACCTCTGGAAAGTATATCTGACAGATGAATGTTGGACTGATGTTGTAAAAGACTGAGTGCTCTTGAGATTCATGTCTTTTAAAGCCAAGTAAGCAAACTCAAGGGGGAAATTGTTTGCTTGTAAAAACATCAGTTACTACTGAATTATAAGAGATGAGAGAGGCTGCAAATACAACTACAGATATTGGCTAGAAGGATGAGAAAAGCCGTGCAATATATCATGCACTCACATAACATATCACCAGGACATTGTTCTAAAACACTTCACACCATTGAAACATCAAAACTTGCACGCATCTTACACTCCATATATAGCAAATATACTAGTAGAAACCTCTACCAGAGAGACATCCTGGGAAAGTCACCCAACCACTGCAAAGGCTACAACCATCAAATGGAAAATATCACCCACAGTTTCCCACATTGTTGAAAGGATGAATACACTGTCAATATGAACCCACTAGTACTTTTTCAAAGCATGAAGGAGAAGCATGTGATGCCTAAGCCACTTCGACCAAGACAACACTTGACGAGAGGTGTAGCTTTGTTTTTGTGGGAAAGACAGAAAATGAGAACACATATGTTAATGACTACGTACTTGGGATGTGAAATTACAGGCCTTAGAGATAACTACTACAAATTCGAAGAAAATAGCCAAAATAGCTTGACAATGTCTAGAGGGCAAAGAATGAACGAAAATAAGCTTCACAAAGTGAAGAACGTCTATTTTCAGGGAGTATGCTCTAGGTGCCGAAAAGCAGTGTGTTGCCTTGTTGCCTCATCTCCTGAGGAGGACTTTCATATCTAAGAAGACAAGGTCTCCAGTGTGCATATTCCTTTCCCCCTTCCTGATTTTTTACCTGATTGTTTAGTTTTTCTAATTGTGTCTTTCCTCATTTCACCCTCTCTTATCTCTACCACATTCTTTCAAGGCTATTCTTCTCCTTACTTTTTATTAGCCACTTTTTAAATTAGCTCGCAGTTAATAAACTAAAGATTGAATTATTTCTGATTTGTTTCTTTTCTAACGTAATGATCAAATGATTATGACGTCTGGAAATTAGTCTGACTTGCATTTTCAATAGAATTGGCTCCAGAAAGAAAGTGCACCCCAGAACTCTGTTGGACAAATGAGGATTATAGCATTTGACCTACCTAAACTACTGTTACATGACTTATCTTTATAACATGTTTCTGGCACACTTTAAGATTTACACATTCAGTCTTAGTACATTAAAGCATATTTAACCTACAGCCACTGTACATTATTAAGTGCACATCCCCGGATCATTCTCATATATAAAAAGGAAGGCTAGATTATAGTGTTTTATATTGTGTTTGTTTACACTTGTGAAAATGAGGAGACAATGCCTTTTGAAGGCCCTCTGGGTCAGGAAGCCCCTTGGCCACAATTTTATTTAGCTCATATCTCTGGCAAGAGCAAATTCAGCATCACAAATTCTCACTCCTAACAACTCAGCTAAAACACAACCCACTTTCCATAGACCGTGACTCAGCATTGTCCAATTTTGCAACACAATTTAGCAAAGCCACTTCTGGATGTAGAAGATCCTCTTAATCATACTCCATCTGCTTGAATAGTGTCGGATGGCAGAACCCGGCAGCGCACTTCCAGCACTTCTCTTCGAAACAAGCAAAATTCTGGAACACTTATGGAGTCCACACCAGAGCTTCGTGCCGACCTGTAGGTTTGTTTTTCCCCTCATAAACTCTTTTGAATAGGGCCATCGCTAGTACCCCATATGCCTTATGGAAGTGTTTCAAGACATGCGTATCCCTAACAGCCTACCACTAGGAATATTTCCAGAGTCGGTTCGCATTGAGGTTTGGAAAAATACTAATACTCCAGTATTTGTAAGAATGTCCTACTTCTTCTTCCACCATACGACCTTCATTATTTTTCTTGTGATATGTTATAACTTGGGTGTCCTAGCGAGTATAGGTAGCACTTGAATCAATTGATACCACTCTACTACTGCATGCATCATTGTAGGGAGAACATTAAGGGGGTGAGTATTAGTTTGGCGGTGTAGGGGGGGGGCTGCACGCATCCGAAGGTCATGATGAAACAGGTGGCCCTGTAGGGCCCCCTGAGTTTCCTCAAGGGTTTCTTGGCGGGCTCACCGCCATGAATTCTGTGGTGGTGAGGAAACTTGTAATAAGCTTAGCAGTATATCACGGACCTCACGCTACACCACTGCAAGGGATCAAAGATCCCTGGCAGTTGCTCTGTCCTATGGCAGTCCTACAGCTGTATTTATAATAAGGGGGATGGACCACTGGGGCGGTGGACCCTGACCGCCTTCACACCTCCAAAGTGAGTTTGGCAGTCCTATGGACTCTCATCACTTTTGATCTTTTGGAAGTGGAAAACATAAATATCCTCTCCCCAAGTAGGTAGCTCTGCTCATCTACTTGTGTGTACCTATTTATCATTATTCGTTCAGAAATGCAGTTTGCTTGCACTGATTTGCATATTTTGAGAGAATTATTGACATAGCAGTCACTCCTAATGAAAGATTACTATGTTTCAAGAATGCCAGACAAAAAGGTTCTTACTGTGTTACCCATCAATTTGCTGAAAGCAGGTTCAGTACTGCATGTTGAGCACTGCGTCATGATGCTCTGCACAGTAAGCACTCCACTGGATTAAGGTATCTTTAAACATGTTCGTCTATTACATCATGTTCTTGCTGACAAGTCTTAGCCCTGGTGGACGTTTGTTCAGCCTCTGCAAGCTGTGTAGTTCAAGACTGAGGGCCAGATGTATGACTGTGGAAATAGTCCCTCACAAATTGTGAGTTTTTTGCGATTCACAATTTGCGAGGTGCTATTTTCAATGTACAACAGTGTATTTCACACTGTTAGCGAATCCCAATGGAGTTGCAAATTGAGAGGCTCTTGAATAATAAAGAGCATCTTGCAAATTTGTGACCCCATTGGGAATGGCAGGCCCTCCCAGGTATGGTGGCCTGCTGGGCTCAGCAGACCACATTGTCTGGCACTGCTTTTAAATGAAGCAGATTTTTTTAATGCAGGCCGTTTTCCTTAAAGGAAAACGGCATGCTTTTAAAAAAACGGGAAGGGGTCCCCTGGAGACCCCTTCCTTTTTGCGAGTGCATTACCACCCTCTTAAAGAGGGTGGTAATTTGTTAGTGTTTTGCGGATGCAAAACATTCTTACATAGGGTTGCGCTCGCTATTAGGAAGGGAATGCCCCTTCCTAATAGCGAGTCCCAAAACCCTATTTTGCGAGTCGCAAAAAATTGTGACTCGCAAAATAGTGTTTGTACATTCTCCATGCTGTTTTTGCATGCGCAAACGGGTTTGCAAACCTGTTTCACATGCTAAAATGGCCATACATCTTGCCCATTGTGCATTATAAATGCAAAGTAATCTAATGTAATGTATTGTGTTCTTCGCCCGTTAATATGTGCATAACAGTTGCTGTTCAGTGCTTCCCTCTAATTTTTTTATGTATGTGCAGGGAAGTACCTCTGCCCTCTGCGAATGGCTCGGGGCCCATCACCGCCATCATGGCTGCCTACATGACTGAGGCCTTTACTGATCCGTATACAGTAGGCGATGACCTGACGGTGGGAACCCCGCTCTACATTGGAATCTCCACTGCCTTCTCGGATGGAGACATGTTTACCTTGACAGCAGACAAGTGCGTTGCCGCCCCCAGCAGCAGCCCCTCTGAACCCGGCGTGCTGTTAATATCAAACGGGTAAGTGGCCATTACGTAAAAGCACATAGTTGGCAGATGCTAAAGTAAAATTAATACAAACGAAGCAAATACGCAAAAATAGTAGAAATGAAATATTCTCCGCTGACATGAAAGTCAAATCTGAACAGCAGATGAGTGTGAAGTGTATCCTTTAAGGACCTGCAATTCCTTTATTTAAGGAAGAGAGGCCACTTAAGTTGGTAACACATACCCAGTGATAGTGAATGAAGGAATGAATGAATGAATGAGTTATTGAGATCATTTATCTAGAGCCCACCTTTCAGTTTAAAAGCACGCACCAAGAACTGAAGGAAATCTATTGGTAGTCGGAGAAAAAGTGAGAACAGAGTCGGATTTTAAGTGGAAATGCATCTACACCTGGCTGACTGCAGTGAGCTCAGCTATCTCTAAAACTTGCCACCAGGAAACGGCTCCTGGAGGTCCTGAGGATCCTTGCGCATCCCTGCACCTGTCCCCGTCCGCAGATGACAAAATAGGGCACACGCAACCCCTGACACATGCATCATTAGAGCTGATCCGGATTAAGTCGAACCTCATCCGGTATTTTTGGTAGTGTCGCAAATATTGTGGCAAAGCTGAAACTGTGGAGCACAGTCTGAATCAGTGGTTGAGTCTCACCCTTTGTAGGACTGTTTCACTTGATGTGCTTGGCTCTGCATTTCATCCATCGCTGTGGGAGGGCCGCACACGCCCCCCTCAACCGGCACGTCAGCTAGACTGCAGGGGTGACTGTGACAACACAAGCAGTCTTTCAAATCTAACTCCGCGCTCTCTTCTCTTCACAGCTGCCCAGTGACGGATGCAGTGGACGTACAGATTATCAGCAACGGCGATTCCCTGGAAGTTATGTTTCAGATAGTGACCTTTGCCTTTCAAGGCCAGTCTGAAGTGTACATGTGGTGTGACATATCCCTGTGCAAGAAGACAACACCAGGCACCTGTGGGGTAAGTGATGAGGGTTGACGTAGCAAAGGAATTTAATTAACTTCCCATACCATGTGTAAAAGAAATGCGGTGGGGCTGCATGAAGGGGGTGTGCTCAGTGGTGACACAAAGCAGAAGTGTTCTACTCTTTGAAGTCTATGTATAATTAGTTGTAGCTCTTTTCTTAGTGCAAATTCAGGACCCCTAAAGCGCTCTGTGATGAATCAGAATTCACAACTGAGACTACTCTTTAAATCAATAAATTTAGATAAAATGAAGCACATCGGACTGCACAAGAAGTCAGAGATGGATAAGGTTTCAATTTCAAACGATAAAGGTTTATTAAACGTTAAACGTTTACAGATTCAAAATCATCAAAACAGTATCAAATGGAATGGGCTCTCTAATACATTGCAGTTGCTTAAATCTCACAATTCAAATATTTGATACACCTATACATGTTTCCCACAAAACAAACCAATCAGGTTAAAGCAAACTGATAAAAGATAAGACTAACTCGTTCGTTTCTCAGACTCCTACATAATGAATATTCTCTAAGTGACCATCAAACTTACATTTATCTGCAAATTAACGAGATACATTGCATCAGGCTGTACTCTGAGTTTGCAGGTGTTCTGTAACAGCTCGTTAGAACTTTCTACATTTAACGCAGAAGTAATACATTTCACACGAGAAAGGGTAAAAGGACACATCGTGTCTATTAATTGTAGTTCAGCTTCCCCTAGAAATAAAGAAATGCACATAATATCAAACAAGATGGCGACCAGATGTCAGTCATGTTAAAAAAGAAGCCTATGTACGCCATGATCAATTTGTGTGATAAGCGAATGGGGTACGTTGATTGCCTCGCTACTGAACGCAGCTATGGCAGGCGCCCCCCTCCCTGCTTCCTGGATGGCAGCTGAGGTGGTCCCCCTGCACAAGAAAGGCTCAAGAGATGACCCAGCTAATTATAGACCGATTAGCTTAATAGATTGTTCCCAAAAAGTGGCGGGCAAGGTCCTCTTATCTAGGGTCCAGCAGTGGGCAGACGAGAATAAGATACTCTCGGACTTTCAGGCTGGGTTTAGATCCGGGACAGGGACAATAGAACAATCGCTAAGGCTACTCATGATTTACTGGAAGGTCGTCACGATTGGGAAGGGTACCTTATATCTGGCCTTCATCGACCTCCGGACGGCCTTCGATTTGGTGCTTAGAAACAATTTGTGGAAGGTGTTGTGTGACCTCGGTATGCCACCCTACTTGCTCCATCTGATCATGAGGTTCCACGAAAATAACTACGCCCAAATACGTTGGGGGACAAATGGACAAAAGACCCCAAGAATAGAGGTGAATAGAGGTGTACGGCAAGGTTGCGTACTTGCCCCAACCCTGTTCTCCTTATATGTAAATGGGGTGGTGGACTTCTTGACCCAGATTCCAGCAGATGCGCCCCGTCTGGCAGGTCACCTAATCCCTACCTTGCTCTTTGCTGACGATACTTTACTTTTGTCAAAATCTCCAATGGGCCTCCAGCAGCTTCTTTCTGGATATGACAACTTCTGCAAGCTTAGAGGTCTTTGTATTAACACAGACAAAACCAAGTATCTCATTTTGAACCCCCTACACAAGTCCGGCCCCCCTCCAACATTGGGGCCTGTTGCACTAGAAAGAACCAAGATGTTTGACTATCTGGGCATTCGCTTGGTGGATTCTATGAAATGGGACTGCCATTTGACCAAAATGTTGCTGAGCTTAAAAAGAGTGACTGGGGCCCCGTTGAAAGAGCAGAGAGCAGCATCTACAAGACCAATAGCGGCAGTAATGGACATTTACTCCGCCAGAGGAGTGAGTGCAGCACTTTACGGGGCGGAGCTCTGGGGGATGTCAAACATGAAAGAGCTAACCCGAGCTGAGAATGCCTTCCTGAGAAGCCTAATGTCTCTTGGTCCCTCTGTCCCTATTCTACCCTTGCAACTGGACATGGGTTGCCGGGCGATTGAAGATCAAGCAAAATTACGCC
This sequence comes from Lissotriton vulgaris, assembly GCF_964263255.1. NCBI lineage: Eukaryota > Metazoa > Chordata > Amphibia > Caudata > Salamandridae > Lissotriton > Lissotriton vulgaris. The sequence goes on along the minus strand of NW_028252711.1, from coordinate 193,846 downwards.
CCCTACTACTGTGGGCCCGCATCTGGAGAGTGCCAGAGCTCTCAAGCTATGCGGATGGCCTACGGGAGATAATTAATTGCCCTGGCTGGGCAAAAATAAAATGGCTAAGGGACGTTAAGGCTCTACTTACCAATCTGGGGCTGGAAGAAGCATGGCACCAACAGTCAGCCCCGCCTAAATCCATGCTAAAACAACTCTATTGGTCATGGGTGGCAAGCAAAAGAAATTCTTCCTCAACGACTTGTAAATCCACCAGAAATTTTGTGGAGTTTAAAGATGCCCCCATTAGAGAATTGTACCTGGACATTGTGACTGCCCCATGGGATAGATCCCTGTATTTTAAATTTAGAATAGGTCTTCTCCCGGTTATGGAGCTCACATGCCACTGGAAAATTCCATACCAGACTGCGCCATGGTGCCCATTTTGCCCTCAGCGTCGTGAATCTGTCCCCCATCTGTTATTCGAGTGCCCTGCCTATAAGGTTCCCCGCGTGAAATGGATAAAACCAATGTGCCTCACCTTGGGCACTAGACATTGTAATGTGGCACTACGAATTTTACTCACAGACACTCGTTCATTCTTCGCATGCGCCACCTCGAAGTACTTAGGTTGGGCATGGCGAATACGGTCAAAAAGACTTAGGCAAATTGTTTAATTATGATTTTAATATATGGTCTGTTTCTGGACTATTTTTTTAGCTAATTTAAACAATTTTCCCTTTAGATATTGCAGAAAAAATGTTGAGTCTTAGTATATCAAGGGCTTTTTATGTCTTTTACCTAGTAATGTTTTAAATGAACTTATCATGTATGTATGCTTTTTAAGATATTTTTTATGTCGAAATAAAGCCTACTTGACTTGACTTGACTTGACTTGAATTTGTGTGATTAATTCTTAAGGTCAATGTAATGCAAAACATTTAATACAAAAATAACTCCATCATCTTCTCTTGTGAAACTGTGAGCTGTGGCGGCTCGTCCTGGTTTCCAGGCTATTCTGTCTCCAGCTCATGCACTATCACAGAAACTGTCCGCGCTTCAGCCAAAGCAATGTCCACCGTTTAATGATATGTCCTCATGGCTCGCATCACAAAGAGGTGCGCTGGCTCAGAGCTGAACTGAGAGCCTGTTTAGGTCTCGCCTATGCAGCGCGCATGCGCTGCATAGGAAAGAGACCTCTTGAGATGGATGCAGCTTTCCAGGCAAAAACGTGCACGTGTTGCATTGCTTTCAATGCAGCGCGTGCACGTTTTGTCAATTTCCTTGTGGGAGCGCACAGTGCCATTTGGCCGCACGCTCCCGCAAGGGAAACGCTGCCTGCTCTCGGTCGCACCCCCCTCGCGCGCTCCTGCACGCAATGCTTGTTTTTGTAAGCATTGGCCGAGGGCGCACACAATTCCCGCTTCTCCCCCTCCCCACCTCACGCGCGGTCAATGCTTGTTTACATGGTTCCAGTTTCTGACGAAAGGCACGGACTGCGTCTCAGTGGGTCTTGTATTCGATTAGCTCCCTGTGCCCGTCGCCTCGCCTAACAGGGGCCTCTGTGCCTCCTGCACAGGCCTCTGCACACCCTCAGAGGTTTGCCATGGCTTCAAACAGGCACACTTGTTATGTTGGGTATGTTGGCCCAACGAACCGTGCACTATCCACTTTGTGCTATACACCTGAACAATTTATGTTTTTTTAAACAAACAATAAATTCTCTATTTGATTTATTTGCCTCTATATATTTTGAAACATTTTTATCTTCTTTTCATCTATATTTTTCCACATTAGGACATTGTTTTTTCATGAATTACATTTCATTCATAAACCAAAAACATAATTGTTACATTTCCTGTTACATTTAACAATATAATATGCTGTACAGTTTCTGTCAAATGACCGGTGCCCAATGCATTTCGGCACTACCAAGGTGCCTTCATCAGGGGCGGATCTGTGAAAAATAAATAAAAATAACCATGTAATTTCACTTTTACGGTGCCCATGGGTGGTGTTATGTGTGTACCCTATATGTTTTGTCCTACCTGTTCTTGTGTTGCTGAATTCTTATTTCCTGTATAGGGAGATTTCCAGATTTATTTAATCTCTCAGTCAAACCTAATATACCAGAATGTCCTACAAATAAAACTAATCTGGATAGCAAACAAAAAGCTTACCACAGATCTCGAGTCTTGAAAATTAACCTAAACAACAAACAAGGATTTTATTCAATTGCCTTCTCATTACTTTCAAAAATTTCCATGTAACTGAACTTCTAGTCCTGTATGTTAACATCATACCTGTTATTCCAGCATAATTCGATATCTGCAAGACATAATTCAAAAGATCGCGTATGCTTAATCCATGCTCCAAAAAATCCAGAACCGTAGTTTGTATTTCCCGCCAGCTCCACTACCGCATACCTGTTAAATGCGTCCAATTGACATTCTCTGTGAAACGTAAACAAAACGGAAACACCGTAAATACTCAGACCCTTCGCGTATTCTTATTAGCTTAACTCATGGTACTGCCAAGGTTCCCTTACCTTCTGTCTCAACACTCCTCTCCGTGTAAATACGACCTGCTATCCCGGCAAAAGCTGTAGCAAGCATTACTGATACTTCCTTATCTCATAACCAACTCCCGCGCGTTTGAACTGCAAAACTGACAACGGACTAGTGCGCTCTCATTGATAGTATCTCGGACACCATATTGTAATGGGTTATGTTTAACGAGAATGCTATGCGTCTTGCATACACTTATAGCTCAAACCACGTTATCCTGATCTCTACTAGTAAAATGATTTGAAATTATAAAAGCCTCATTGTAGTGTCCCAGCAATGCTCGTGATATGTATAACGTGAGTTCATGGCATGTACGTTGCCATCATACTTCAGATGCCGTCTTACTAGAGTTTAATACCTCAGTTATGACAATGAATGGTCCTCGAGCTCACGCAAACCCACATCTGAGCTGATATGACGTGTGTTTTGTTGATGTGTGCACATAGTGTTGTTTGTTATTATAATGCCATTAGGCTTATGTCAAAAAACAATGTATTGTGAATTAAACAGTATGATCACATATATGCAAATACACAGTAAGTCCTAAATAAATACTCTTATTTCCTGATTACGTGACCTAATTCACATTGTGATTCTGCCTCATCAAGTCATTACTGCTTATATTAATCCTAAATTGTGATGGGGTTAACTTTGGAAGCTTCGGTTTTAGTATTTACAACGAGATGCGTTGTCCACTTATAAAAACAGGATAAATCATATTTATCATTAAGACCGGTTGGAGTCATTGCGTGCAAATTTTTAATCCAGAACAGTTCTCTTTGCAGCAATCTTTGATGATTATTGATTCCTGCTTTCAAGGGTACTTGCTCGATGATAAAGAACCGCAACTGGGAGATTGTATGTCCTGTATCTCTCCAATGGACTGCTAAAGGTGATGTTAGGGTCAGGTTCCGTATTCTGCTCTTATGTTCAGTGATGCGACTTTTTATTTTACGTTCCGTTTTGCCCACGTAGAGCTTGCCACATGGGCATTTGATTCCATACACTATGTTTGCTGTATTACAGTCACTAGTGTGTCTCAGATCAATAACTTTTCCTGTGGTGGGATGGCTGATGGTGTTCCCCATTATCACTTCATTGCAATTTGTGCAATTTAGGCATTTACTCATTCCCTTATGCACTCCGGTAGACGTTGCGGGTGGTTTTGGTTTCAATCTTTCACGCAGATTTTGCCCCCTTGTGTATGCGTGTACTGGTAACTCTTTAAATAATCCTTTAAAATCCGGTTCATTCATCAATAATTCCCATCTGGTTTTAATGATCTTTTTGATTTCTCTAGATTGGGTCGTGTATTTCGTTACAAACACCATTTTTCTTGGGTTTTTCTCTGCTTAGGCTTCAGTAAATCCCTTCTGTTTAAAGCCAATACATTCAATATGCTCTCATCAAGTTCCTTCCGTGGGTATCCTCTGGCTTCATATTTGATGGCCTGTTGATGTATTGTTTTTATTGCCTCTTGGTTATCTGAACATATTCTTTTAATCCTTATGAATTGGGAAGATTTTTGATTAAACTTCTGGGGTGAAAACTTGTATATCCTAGTGCATTGTTCTTATCAGTTGGTTTAGTATATAATTGTGTGGAAAAACCAGTTGAGTCTTTAGTAATTCTCACATCCAGAAAGTCTATTGTCTGTGCATCGATCTTGTGCGTGAATTTAATCCTGGGGTTAATAGTATTCATCATGAGGATTAACCTTTCTAGTTGTTCTTGAGTGCTGTCCCAGATTAGAAAAATATTGTCTATTAAACGACATTACATTTTCACATGTTGCCAATCTTCCGTGTTCATGATGTTCTCTGCTTCAAACAGGCCATAAATATATTCGCATAGGCTGGTGCTCCGGCAAAACCCATAGATGTTCCAGTCAACTGGGCATAATGCTGTTCCCTCCAGATGAAGTAACTGTTATGTAAACAGAACTTGAGTAATTGTAACAGAAATACCTTATCTGTTGGTAATTCTCCCATTTTCAAAAGAGCCCATTCAGTTGATTCGAGGCCTGCCTCGTGGGGAATCGACGTATAAAGTGCCACTACGTCTATTGTACATAAAATCCACTCAGGTTGAAAGTCTTGTTCTGTCCATGCCAATTTATTCAAAAAGTCTGTTGTATCACGTATGTATGATCCCCAATTCTGTACGAATTGCTGTAGAAAGTGGTCGAGGAATCGGCCGAGGGGATCAAATAATGACCCGCACCCCGACACGATCGGTCTGAAAGGTGGGTTTGTTTAGTGTTTATGCACTTTTGAAATCATGTAAAGCTTTGGCGTTCTAGGGTATTTAGTTGTCAAATATGCTCTTACTCTTTGGTCAATCCAATTATTGTCTTCTGCGGTCTGTAATAAGTCATCCAGCATCTTTTGTAATTTTGTGATTGGATTCAATGGTAGCTTTAGATATGTTTCCTGGTCAGATACATGTTGATCAACTTTTGATTCATAAAAATGTGCATCCATTACCACAAGGGCTCCCCCTTTATCCGCTGGTTGAATCATAATCTCCGCGTTATTAGACAAGTTTTGCAGAGTAATTCTTTCTTTTTTTGTCAAATTTTTTTGCTTAGGTTTATTATAGTGCAATTTGTGTAAGTCTTTCATGACCATCACTTCAAAGGTGTCTAACATCTTCTGTGAGATAGGAGGTTGGAACACGCTTTTTGGTTTGAACTTATCTAACTGACCTAGTCCATCTGTGATCTCCTCTGTTGGTTCCACTATGTTGGTAAAATAGTGTCGTAACCTGAGTGTCCTCATAAAACGGAAGAAAGCTCCCTCTGTTTCAATTTCATTTGTTTGTGTGGTTGGTACATATGTTAGTCCTTTATTCAATACCGTGAGTTGTTGATTGGTTAGTGTAGTTGAGGATATATTGATAATTAGATCACTTTCCGTCCGCTCCTTAAAGCCTTTCCTGCCTCTTCCTCTCCTTGCTTTGCTCTTTCTGTTGCTGTTGTTGACTGCTGCGTGGGTGGTGGATCTTGATCTTGTCCCTGTGACAAAAAAGGTGCATTTGCACTAGTTGTGGGTTGTTCCGAAATTTCTAGTGTTACTGATGTGCCCTCAGTGGAGACACGCACTGGTCCTCGTCGTATAGATGTTTCCTTTTCTGTAACCACGCTCTCCTCTGATGAATGTGTTGTTAACGTTGATTTCTTAGGGGTAAATTGTCGTCGGGCATAGATGTCGGCCCAGGTATAAACTTCATTAAGCTTATAATCTATGGTGTCCCGCTTATACTTGCGCAATTTTCCCTCTTGTAATTCCTTTTCATACTTGTCCAATTTCTGGTTGATGCCTTCTAAGTTGATTTTCCATGTGTCTGCCTCCAATCTTAATTCTAGTTCAGTTTTCAAGTTGAAAATTTCCTCCTCAACTTCTTGAATTGTTTTCGCTAATTCCTCAATGATGAGCAGAATGAGATCTAATGAGCACTTATTAAAAATGCTGTACCATTTTTCCATGAACTTTGCGTTCAGATTGAAGCGAAACAACATGGGCTTAATTGCTAATCGCAGTCCTATTGGTATTCTCTTCGCTCTATGGTATTGGATCAATGTTGTTGCGTGCATCCTTTGGTTTAACTGTTGTCGCGTCAAATATTCTAATTGTTTCAGCTGTTGGCTAATAGAACCTCCATGGGCATCCATGTTCCTCACCTCCTTGATTAAAGAATATATTTCGTCTGCTTGTTCCGTGGTGTAAGCCATGACTGTAGCCCTATTTTATGTTATCCCAGTAATGTTATCGAATTGCATGTTGATTTGATTGTTGGGTGCCTTCTGCGGGTTGACAATGAGTTATTAGTTTAATTCTGTGTTAGGGAGCACTCCCTAACACAGAATTAAACTTCAAACAGGCACAGACTTGCGGACGGGAACCGAATCCTTTGTCCACCTTCTCGTGATATGATAAGTCAAGTCCTTGGAAGCATCAGCACCATCTGCCTGCATTTGGGGGAAGGGAGACGCATAATATAACTCGTGTACGGGGTGGGGGTTTGAGAGCAAAAGCATGCCCAAGGCATCAATCAGAACTTGGGTCATGCCGTGTGTCACCCGGAGGGAAGTTGGGAGAATACTTGATGCAGTACTTTCCTTCTGCACTTCTCTTGCCCTCTTTCCAATCTGATTTTTCTCTCGTTTTTGATTTGTTCACTGTTTGTGTTCTGTGGGGTGCATGTTAAGAGTGTCGCCTCGACTGTGATGTTAAATTTGCCTACTCCAATGCAGAATAAAGCTAGCTCTGTGGGGCAAACAGCGACAGTGCAGGCGCACTCCTCTGGAGCAGCCTATGGTAAAGAGGTCTGTAGAGTGAAGCCTGGTGCTGCACTAGGACAGGGGCTGAAAGTAGCACATTTGGGCATTCACAGGTATAGCTCACAAACCCAGTTTCATTTTTATAATTTCAGGAGGTAGTCTGCTTTTGAAGCACATTTTTTTGTGATGGGACTTGTTTAAGGAGAGGCTGAGGCTTTTAAAAGCAACCTTGCTTCTTCCAGCATGGGTGGTGGGCTTGGCAGGCACATGGTGGGGGGCTTGAATCCTACTGTAAAGCCAGAACCGAGGTTAAGTAGTGTTCAGTGCACAGTAGTAGGCAGTGAGCGAGTGACCTAGAAGCACTTAGTGGGCCTCTGTTGCCCTCGATTATACAGACCACCCCCCAGGCACTGCCCTTACGTGGAGAGCACACTACCAACGCCACTGTTCTCCGGTATTCTGAACTGCACCTTGGTGACAGGTTGCGCTAGCTGTCAAATTGATGCTGTACCTACTTTAGCAGCCATTTGGCATTCAACCCATCTTGGGGTGTTTCTCCATTATTTGTGTGGGTGTTTATAGAGCACAGCATGCTAGGGTGACACCAGAGACCTTTGCAGGAAGAGACCAGACCTAAAATGAAAGACATAGTACCATTCCTGGCACATACGTGTTGTAAATGTACAATATGTGCGGCAGAGAATAAGTACATCTTATCAAAAGGTTCTTGAATCTGTGTTCAAAAGGTAGTAGTTTTGCTTCGCGGAGGCCTTTTAAGCCTTAGTTTTACCTAGAATACGACGAGCGCTTGCTGTGCTCCAATCAAGTAATATGGACATTTTCTAGTTTAAAGTATGAGAACTGGAGTCCGAGTACGATATTTGACGCTTTTAATCAGGGCCGGACTGGTAATACCGGGCACCGGGTAATCCCCCGGGAGGCCGGTAGGGGTGGGTGCCGGTTTCTGTACAGGGGGCCGGTTTTGTTACTGGGTCCGCTGATTTTTTTTAAATCGGACCCAGCAACAAAATCGGAAGGCCTCCTGCTTCCAGGCCTGTGTCCGACGTCTGTGCGCGTCGTGGAGCACTCCAGCACCTTCTGACTGCCAATCCTTTAGCTGGCAGATTGAATAAAGCTTCGGTATAGTTTGTGCCTGGCAGTGCAGTGCTACAATCGTTCACAACATAGCACAGCAGCAGTAGCTGACGTCAGGTCGTAAGGCCTCAGTGTCATTGGCCAATCAGAGTAGGCAGGCCAGCGCGAGCAGGCGTACAAAGCACCGTTTAAAGTTAGTTGCACCCCCCCTCATTATGATTTGGAGCGGACTCCCACGGCTGGAGCCGGAGAGTGGTGCTCAGTCCGACTCCAAATGTGCAGGTGATGCCACTGTCGTGTGAGTTGTTTAGTCACTTGTGCTTTGCACGTTCCTTTAAGTGGGGCCCCGTTCACATTGCAGTGGCGCTCAGTTTGTAGAGAACTCACAGTGACAGCCACGTGCTTACGAAAGGCGGCAGTGGGTAATTCAATTACAGCCGAGACTCGAGAGCAAGGCCAAGTCTGGCTGCCAATCCGGTGCTATGTAATATTTGGTATCCAGGAGCACCAAGCCTCTGCTGGTGTCCAGACACGGACCATACGGAGCCTCAACTACCGGGCCGTCAGTGCGAGGTGCAGGTGAGTGGCCGCTCTATTGCAGTGGGAGAGCATAGCTGAACAGCGCCCCCGGGTTGATGGCTCTCCCAGAAATTAAATTACGGCATAACAAGTGGCAAGTGTAGTGTTTCTTGACTTTTCCTTCTTGCCCAGAGAAGAAAAGGACAGTGCCCACTTATCCTGTCCTGCTGCGGCTGTCAGCTACCCCTCTCTCTTCCTCTTATTTCCTCTTTCTTTCTCGATCCTACTCATTCACAGAAAACCGTGATTTCAAGAAAAGGTTCCCACCCTCTCTTTACTCTCGTTTATTTCTTGTGTGAAATGGATCCAAAAAAGAAAAACACCTGCTGGAAAAACGTCCTCTTTTTCTGACATTTTTCAATTTCAAACTGCAGCCTCGGGATCGAGAAAAATAAAACATTAAAAATATGAAAAATAAATAAATAACTAAAGCAAAATAGAGGGGTCGCAAAGTGACCACAATGATTTTATTCACACCCAAGCACATTTACAGTGTTTGCCAATTAAGAGCTTTTTTGTGTTCTTGTCTCGCTTTGAACAACATTGTTTTCCCTGGGTGGGAAAGTGCACCATTCCTGGAGGTACTGAAATACCTGCTTGATGGGTGAATTGGAAAACAAAATGTGTACCACTGCTCTGTGTTCATGGGTGTGGTCTTTTGAAACCATATTGCTTACATTTTATAAGGATATAAGCAATGAACATTGAAACAGGTCCCTTCTGGGCCCTGTAGTCCTGTCCTTAATGTTTCAGTCAAAGGCACTCACAGATTTCTGCATAATGAGTGTAAAAGTGTTAAGATAACCATGTTGTCCCTGCTAACATTTCACATGCTTTACTTCTTGCATTCCCTGTGACTGTTTGCTTTTTCCAGGATGTTGTTAATTTCTTTTTAGGCAGCATATTGCTTTTGTCTAGTGCATAATTGGAATTGAGTCACTTCCAGGGGTTTATAGCAGGCACAATTGGGTTGTAGTTGAAGGCAGTGCGAGTTTTTCTCAGTGGGGCAGTACGGTGTTCAGTGGGGGAGAAGGATGTGGCACTATGGTCAGAGTTGCTGAATTTGGAACTGGGAAACCAGGTTCAGCCTTCATGACCAGTCCACCAGACCACTCTCCCTGAGGGAGCATATTCCCATGCTAGACCCTAGAAGGCCCCACAAGATCTTAAAAGCCCTGGTGTCTTAGCACCAGCAGGTAGACCCTAGCAGTGGCAAGTGTGGGTTAACCTTGAAGGCCTGTCCACCACAATTTATTCTGAAGTTCACCTCCAGTCTTGCAGGCAGGCCTATGAAGCAGCACACAATGGAGTGACAGTGCCCTGTCACTGAGGTCACAGGACCCTTGAGCAGGGTGGCTCTAGGGCAGTGTGACCACACAGGGTGCTGACTTCGGGTGGGGGTGTTGTGCCTGCAAGTATAATATGGTTTTAAATGCACTTGCTTCCTCGTGCCTGGCCTCCAGCAATTTTCAGCAACAATGTCATGATAACTCCGGTGATTAATGTGCTGAGAAGAGAGAGATGGTGTTTTGTTTAGTGGAACTTTTGACTCATGGAAAGAAAGCACAGAGTGTTAATGTGTCTACTGCTAAGAATGTACCATGCAGATCACAAAGTGCATATAATGTAAATAGGTCAGTGGGTTACTGCTTTTCTCAAAGAGACCCTACTGTTACTCACAGTTAACAGGTGAAAATCCTAACATAGAGCAGTGAGTTATTAATGGTATCTAAGTGTAGCAGGCAAACTGCAAGGTATAAATTAGAGTATTATGGTTTTTCCACAGTCTTTGATTATCCTAATGTTACAGAAAATGGTTCATTTGGATAGAAATCAATTCTGATTATTAAAGAGACCACCCAACCAAGGTATTGCTTTTTTAAATTCTGCGTTTGTGTTTCCTCAGACCAATTACTATTAAACTATGCTGCCTACCAGTATGGTTGTCATGTGACTCCTGCACTCTGTAGTCCTTTGTCTTTTGTGACATTTCTTATACAGTGATTTACACATGTATGATTGATTGTCTCTGTGTAGTATGTGTGATGCAAAGTGCTCTGACTCCCTACACTGGTATTAATGGCACTGTACATTTTATGATGTTTTATGATTTTGACATTTTTACACATGTTAACAGTCTCTGCAAAGATTTTTCCTTATCAGTACCAGCGGAACATACAACTGCAGCAGTGAAAAAGGTGACCAATAAACCTTTGCATAGGGTCCTTCACGTCACAGCAGTCACATTTTTAGTAACTTTGGCTCCGTTTGAGCTACAAACAATGTATAAGTTAAAATCCTCAGATTATGTAGCAGATGATGTAGTATGTGCCAGATGATGTATTATGTGGCAACTGTGGCAGAACCATAATTATGTGGAAAACATTTGCAAACTAGGATATTTTGCCATTCATTTTCAAACTGCTCTTGTGGAAAAATGGAGGAGAATTGCTGATGACAGAAACTCCATGGCTCAGAGAAAAATGGCTTGTGCTTCCACTATTAAGCGTATTTGGGATGTTTTGTGATTGGAAACATATTCCACTTTGTGAATGTATCTTAATGTCAATAACTCATATTAAACCTTAAATAAACGTGTGTATCTATTGGTTGAATTAAATAACGTAATAAGCTGTAGCCTGCTAATGAAATGGGAAAAAAAAAATTGGGATATTTTACTCTTTCTGCCACACCTCTGACTCCGCCCACTGACCCAATCCTCTGATTATTCCCACCCTCTGATTCTTCGCCCACAGTTCTCCTACTTCCCCCTCCCCACTTCGACCACTGACTGAAGCACACATACAGCCTGCCCGACTTCAGGCTGTATTATTTAAAAGTTCACTGACACATCGCACCAGCCAGTGGGCAACCTAGGACTCACTGGTCTGTGTCACAAGTCAACCACCCGCGGAAACTGACAGCTATAATGTATGACTAATGCATGCATTTCAGTGCTCGGATGCGGGCCACCACCCTGAAATGCGTTAGACTAACACCTGATGCATGGTACTTAGCAGGACTGCACCTACTGTTCCCAGCACCACCTCTGGATCCCCGTGACCCTTTCACTTCCCTCAGTTCGGTTACCGTGAAAAGCCTTTGTCCGCTTTCTGTGTCCTTGAAGTGCGCTAAAATTCAGTGATGTTGTCCCTTTCTCACCTGGCCCCTCAACGCACACCCCAGAGGCCCGTCTGTGGGATGTCATGCAGCCGCTTGGAGCACCACCATATTCTACCTAATAGCGCGGCCCTGATCCTCACGTGAAAGGCCGTTTCGAATGAGAGAGGGGCCGGTAGTGAGGGCTGATAGAGCCAGAAGTAAGTGACCGATGTGAACAGGGTGTGACTATGAAAGAACCTGGAGGTGTCGTAAAGTGGGGGGGCTCCACTGCTGAGGCTGGGTCAGAGGGAGGGGCAGCCTAGGTTGGGCAATTATAACAAGAGAAAGTGGGGCAGCATGTAGGGCTGGGGGGGCATCCCGAAGTGCTACGTGGAAATGCACCAAGAAATAGGTATAACCGCCTAATGAGCATGCTAAAGCTGTGTCGGACCTTGGATCACTGAAGCTGAAGCATCCTGAGGGTGCCCATGCAAGGCATGTATAAAAATGACCTGCAGTTTCCTGACAGCACCGTTCTCCATTTGTGTGTGTTAGGTATTGGCTGTCTATGCTTTTATTATTAGTTTCAAATCCTTCACTTTTTCAAGGTGCCGTGGGCATATTCTGTTCTTTCCAAGGGTCTGTCACTGGGAAAGGGGTCAGCCATAAGCAGCGTAAACACAAACCACAACGCCACCAGTTGCTGTTTGCTTTTTGCCTGAACTTCTTGTATTGCCCTGCCTCAATTTTTAATGTTTTATTTAGAATGAATATATCCCATAACGATTATGATACACTTATATAAATGCATCTGGGCACTTTTCAGTCAATTTCAGAAATGAAATCCTAGAAATGTGACAAACCATTGGTCTACATAGCTTTACAGTGCTCCACTAACTATAGCCGCTATCATACAAGCTGTAATTGTCTGTATTTTCAGACCATGCCATTTTTTTTATATTCTAGCCTTTTGAGAGCACTAGAACAGTGGGTGTGTTGTTTGGTGCAATCAGTCTCACACAGAGCCACTTACAGATGGAATTTCCCAGCAGCACTAGTGCATCAGCTGAAGATCTTAGATAGTCTGGTTGCTCAAATAGGTGCAATTTCTGATGTTTATATGTCTCCCTCATGTTCATTGCTTGATTTTTGCTAGCAAGAAAGTGCCACTCATAGTCATTGAATTTCACTCATAATGACACTGAATTTATGAAAATGTCACACATAGCAATCTGAAACATTGGCAGCTATGAAGAGTGCAGTGTGCACTCCTGCCTGTGCTCTGCGGAGAAAAAGCATAACTGCCATTAGGGAGGTGACCTCTCACTCAAGAATGGCAGTGGTGCATTTTACCTGCACAGATAGACAGAGGTGCTGTGGTGCAGTAGTTGGGTTGAATTTAGTTGTGTGTGTGCCTTGCACACACACTAATAAATTCAACCCAAGTTACCATACCAGTCCACCCAGCTACTACACTGTGCATGCGCAGGGACAGCGCGCTAGGCAGCCGGTGCGTGCAGATTGCGGGTCCGCATCCACTTACTTTCGACGTAACACCCACTGTCTACCATTACTACTCCTCGTGGCCAGGCAGGCACTGAGGCCCTGCCCTGCATTAATTATAGGCATAATGACTGGATAACCTGGTGCTCTTCAAGGTCATCATCTACTATTTACAGTGCTTTGAAAGTTAATACAATTACATTTGTAATGAAAAGCGTGCTGTAAAATGCACCATTTTGGTCTGTCTTTTTCCAAAATTTTCTGCGCGAGCTCGCTAAGCAACGGATGGGGGCTTCTCTGGAAAAATTTGCCAGGGCTGCTTTCAGTCCCCAGTCCGACCCTGCTTTTAATTGTGGTAGCTTGTTTCCTTCCCAGTGAAAGAATTGGCTTTTGTAGTTTGGTTTGCCCTGTTCCCATCATGCACTGGGACAGGAACAGACTAATTTGCATACAGCCAGGTTCTGAAACTGGGATGGTGCAGTGAGCTAAAAAACGGTGTTGGATCTAGCCCTGATCTCTTGACTGGGTGAGAGTATTCTGTTTAATTCAGAGACTCTGTCCCTCACCACCCCTTGTTGTTAATATTTTTGTCCACCCTAAGCGTGGAAGGGTATACTCAGATGTGAGTCCCTTGCTCATTGCACCATCAGGATTCAAGCAAGCCGGGCCGAAGAGGCTGAAATGCCAGAAACCGGTCCCCGGTAGCTTGTTTCCTTCCCAGTGAAAGAATTGGCTTTTGTAGTTTGGTTTGCCCTGTTCCCATCATGCACTGGGACAGGAACAGACTAATTTGCATACAGCCAGGTTCTGAAACTGGGATGGTGCAGTGAGCTAAAAAACGGTGTTGGATCTAGCCCTGATCTCTTGACTGGGTGAGAGTATTCTGTTTAATTCAGAGACTCTGTCCCTCACCACCCCTTGTTGTTAATATTTTTGTCCACCCTAAGCGTGGAAGGGTATACTCAGATGTGAGTCCCTTGCTCATTGCACCATCAGGATTCAAGCAAGCCGGGCCGAAGAGGCTGAAATGCCAGAAACCGGTCCCCGGTAGCTTGTTTCCTTCCCAGTGAAAGAATTGGCTTTTGTAGTTTGGTTTGCCCTGTTCCCATCATGCACTGGGACAGGAACAGACTAATTTGCATACAGCCAGGTTCTGAAACTGGGATGGTGCAGTGAGCTAAAAAACGGTGTTGGATCTAGCCCTGATCTCTTGACTGGGTGAGAGTATTCTGTTTAATTCAGAGACTCTGTCCCTCACCACCCCTTGTTGTTAATATTTTTGTCCACCCTAAGCGTGGAAGGGTATACTCAGATGTGAGTCCCTTGCTCATTGCACCATCAGGATTCAAGCAAGCCGGGCCGAAGAGGCTGAAATGCCAGAAACCGGTCCCCGGTAGCTTGTTTCCTTCCCAGTGAAAGAATTGGCTTTTGTAGTTTGGTTTGCCCTGTTCCCATCATGCACTGGGACAGGAACAGACTAATTTGCATACAGCCAGGTTCTGAAACTGGGATGGTGCAGTGAGCTAAAAAACGGTGTTGGATCTAGCCCTGATCTCTTGACTGGGTGAGAGTATTCTGTTTAATTCAGAGACTCTGTCCCTCACCACCCCTTGTTGTTAATATTTAATTGTGGTGAGGCGGAGTTCCGAGCTTGTTTGACAATAGCGATCGCTTTCAGTGCCGCTTGTTTAGTTTATCTTGTCTTCACACAATTCACATTGTGAGTACAACCTGTAATCTTTGCATGTTTTCGTGATAACAGTAAATTGCCATACATGTATTTCTGCATTTATTCACAACGTTACTTTTGTCAAGTAGTTTAGGCCGTGAATATCAGCGAATTCCCAAACATTTTCTCGTTAGTTAACAGTCAGATGCCCTTTAGCGAATAACATGGGCTACACATAGTAACAGAGGAAAATGACTGAATTGCACTGCACGGGTCAATCCTGTGCAGTGAGATAATACAGAGCATCAGGGCAGTTAGTGCCGGTTACCGTGTGTGCAGTACGTCTGTGTACAGACCTGCATGAGGTGCTGAAGTACCAAGAGCTGCAGCTCACCTCTCCTGACCCCAGAACTGCACAGTAGAGAAGCCTGTGCCCAGGACAGAGGGTAGGGTTAATGTCCGGTCCATGAGTGAGTCAGAAGATAATTTGGTGCTGGACGGGCGGGCCGGCCCTGAGCATCCATGAAGCTGAAACTACTGCCCTCGTGTCACGTGGTATTGTTAGCCCGCACTGGGTACAGCAGACATCAGTGACCCTGGTGACTTTCCTTTCAGCTGCTGCTCTGCTGTCACCCGGACTCGAGACAGCAGGACATTATATGGGATAATTATTTGTGTCTGTTTATGGGCCTGTCGGTCTAGGTGGTGTTGAGTCTTGGGGCCGCATGTGCGTGGTATTGTGAGCGCTGTGGCAGAAATAAGACTCGGGATACCAGTTAGTGTAACCGTGTGGTCCGGACTCTTCCGCCGGCCACGCCCCGTTTATTTTATAGTATAACGCGTGACGTAACTCGCCCGCGTATGCGCACCCCTGGGTGCACAACTAACTAGACCGCTAACTCGCGGCAGCAAACATTACATTCCTTTTAACCTTTAATAAAACAAAATATACATATATATTATTCGTGATCACAGTAGAGACAAAAGTAAAGCTGGGCCGTCCGGCCTGTTACCAGTCTGATGGATGGAAAGTTCAAAGTTCACCCTACGGCAAAGTCCGCCAGTTGGGAAGATGGGGCTGGATTTCTTCTTAGCCCATATCCTGCTGCTTCTCCCCGGGATGGTGCCCTTTGGGGAGTCTCTTGAGGGGACCCTCTGGCGCCCCAGGGATTGTCCGGGGACCGGGGACTGCCAAAAATACCAAAAAATGTATGACCACCAAACACCCTCGTTGTCCGGAATTTTACATGCTCCCCAAAATTCATAAGCATGGAACTGATCCTCCAATGAGACACATAGTCAGCGGCTGTGGGTCATTGTTTGAGCCTCTTGGAAAATACATCGACGAGTTTCTTTAAATCTTTGTTCAAGGGTGGATATCGTATGTGAGAGATACAGCACATTTCTTGCAATCTTTAGAAACACTGAACCTGGATGACATGAACATTACATTGTGTACTATTGATGTGACATCATTGTATACTTCAATTACCCTATCAGAAGGATTAGACGTGTGTGAATGGGCACTGTTACAAACATCACAAATTGAAGCCAACAAAGTGTTCATCCTGGAATTACTCCAATTTTGCCTACGTCACTCGTATTTCAGATGGAAGAATTACTATTTTTTGCAAATCAGTGGTACCTCCATGGGGTTTTCGGGGGCCCCTTCTTTTGCTAATACATACATGGCAAAGTTCGAACATGATTTCATTCTCACGGAAAACACCTGGAAAACACATATTGTTTTCTATAAACGATTTATCTATGACATATTCTTACTATGGAAGGGTCTGCAATCATTACTGATTGAAAAAATACAAGAACTAAATACTATAAACCCGCAAATCCAATTTACTTACACCACCAACAATCAGGAAGTACCATATCTGGATGTATTAGTTCAATTACAACAGAACAAGATTGAAACTACAGTTTATCATAAACCAACAGACAGAAACAACACTTTAGCCTACGACAGTTTTCGCCCAGGGAATTTGTTGCGCAACTTACCGTACTCCCAACTAGTACGAATTAAACAGATATCGTCTAATGAACTAGCACTCAATCAGGAAATTGAGCTACTAAGACAAAGATTTGAGGAACGGGAATATCCTAAAGAAGTTGTACAAACAGCAGAAAACAGAGTGGCAGTATTACAAAGACAAGAACTGATACAAATCAAAGCGAAGACAAAAAAGACAGACAAGTATTTGTAAGCAAATTTTCATTGCAATCTAAAGAAATTAAGAAAATTATCAACACAAGATGGGAGTTACTGCAAAATGAGGATGACTTTCATGGCATATTTGCAAATAAACCCCTTTTTGCTCACACTAGAAATACTAACCTTCATTAGCTAGTCGACCGACCAAAAAAAGAATCAGGATCATCTCAAGTCAATCCAGGAATGAAGAAATGCTATAATTGCACCCACTGCAACAATGTCACGGAAGGAACGTTCATAGTTCATCCTCAAAAGAATCAAATTAAGATAACGGACTGACTGCAATTCAGCTCAAGTTATTTACACCATCAAATGCCCGTGTGGCAAATTTTACGTAGGGAAAACCGAACGCAAAGTCAAAGTAAGAATCACAGAACACAAAAGCCGAATAAGAAATAAAACGTTAACATCCAGCTTGGTTTCACATTGGACAGAAATGAAACACACCATTCCACAACTCAGATTCCAGGTTCTAGAACAGATTCAAATTTTGTCAGATCGGAACAATGAAAAATGGTTATCTCAGAGAGAGCTATGGTGGATAGACTTTTTACAAACTCTAGCGCCAAAGGGTTTGAATGACAGAATAGATATGGCATGTTTTTTGTAATTCTCAAGTATAACTCCTGTTTCCATGTCTATACTGTCACATCAGTGTTACACTAATAATTACAAGTAACCATAAAATTTGGTATCTACAGAGAACGCAAATGAATTGCTCTAGATGGAACGCGTTTAGCCACACTAAAAGAATTTTGAGAGTAATAGGCAGCGACTCTAAATCTCACATATGCAGGTATTAGCAAAATCAGCATTAACAATTATATCATAAGCATTTTCCCTCAGGTTATTCACTAATAAGCTTTTGTTTAATATCACACTCGCCTCCATGTATACTTTTCTTATTTCAGGCATTTTCTCCAACCAGTTTGTCCTTCGAATGTAATTTCCTTTGTGTTAGCGTGTTTACTTTGAGGGCCATTTCTGCATTTATTTTTGCATCTCTAAGACCTTTCAATTTTCTATTTGGCTAGTATAGGAATTCATTTTTCTAGAACATGTTATCTCAGACTTTTGCTCAAGAACGACGCTTTAACTTCTTCAATTAGTGTACTATTTTCTCCTTAAACTGTCCCATTTCTTTAATTCTTATTTCCTTTATCCCATATTAACATTTTTTTAATCATGATTCAAGACATCAATCGGCACTTCTGACATGGTGGAATTTTCTGCTCCACTTCGATGGAGTCACTCTAACATAGTCCGTTCTTTATTTCTATTATTTTTGTGGTTCCCGTTTTTTAGAGATCGCTTGAATTGCAAACTTGATAAATATTCTTTGTGGTGACACAACCACGAGTATTTCATCATATCATTACATTTATTTACATCGAAATAGATATTCCTTTAACCTCATTGGTCATAGTTTGAACAGCTTGTTTGTTTGTTCGTATTCTTCCCACGATATTTACAATAAATAGACCACTTCCGCAGTCCGTCTTTTAACATTCACCCGCGTTCCGACGCTTGTTGTTTTTCCGATTTCGATATTAAGACCTGACGAAAACCTGACTCCAACATCAAGGTCTCACCACCTCCGTCTACAGGTACATTTCCAAGAACTTCGGAAACAGATAAGTTCGGGATCCGGGGTTCAATTCTAATTTTTGCGTTTGTCTATTTTTCACCTAGCTTCGCACAGCAACTTTCTGTTAGTTGAAATACACTTCGCTTCAGCGCAACATCACTGGAGGAAAACTTTGGGGGTTTTTCTGCTCTTTTCTGCATTTTGCAGGTACATTTTCTTTTTAAATGTATGCCTTTGATTAATCTCACTCGATATTTAATTTTGAGTAGCCATGCATCTTGCACGTTTTTCTTCTTGTTTGTTTCAGTTCTATTAACAGGCATTGCGTAGCGCCTTACCAGTATGTGATTTTACAAGATTCCTTTTCACATCGACACTATCAGGACCGTCTGGAAGTGCTGCTTGTTTCAACTATTTGTTCAGAGCCCCAGATTAATGGTAGGTTGTATGCCCACTTTAGTTATCGTACGTCCAGCCAGAAATAGGAAACATAGGTTAACCCTACCTTCCTATTTACTGTTACACAGTGTATATCTTGAAGGAAGACCACGCCGATTATAAGGGTTAGCAGTCATCGGCTACCTTTGGTTACCCACAGAATACTCATTTTTTCAAACCACGAAGGAACGCCTTTTTGGGATTTATTATTAGCAGTTTCACACTTTCAAAGTCAGAATAGTCACTTTAATTAATTTCACTACTTTTTTACATGCAGAAGTCAAGCGTCGCAATCGTCAGCAAGCTTATTGCCCAGTCTGTTTCAGTCAAATTCATGGTAAGAGGTTCGCTCAACCACACCTGAGCCCTATTTCATTCAATTTCAGATTAAATTACAGCTTAAAGTAGGTCCATAGAAAACATTAGATAGTTTAACATCTTATTAAATTTATGAGTTCGGTTTGACCACAATTTATGTTCTCACTCACAAAATAATTCAGGAAATGCTGTTGTACTATTTTTTCTCGTGTATTACTGCATATGTATGTATTTTTGATAGGCCATGAATTATAAGAGTTGTTGATGAATTAAGCATTACGTGATGTAATTCATTTAAAAATGTACTGTCAGTGCTGTATGACGTCTTCTAAAATGATCATCACTTTATTTTTTTCAGCTCCCCTGACGAAGGGATATTCTCCCGAAATGCATTGGGATTTGATTATGTATTTGTTTGAATTTATTTTTCACTTTTTGTTTGGATAGTAATTGCATTGTCTAGAACATAACTAAACAATACTGATTGTTTTATTAACATGTATCTGCACAGATAAATTGTCAACGAAGAAATGATTCATTTAAGATTAAAATCTAGAGAAGTATGTTAAGCATTTAAGAATTTTGTGTTTACAGAGGCAGATGGATATCTGCCATAGGTAGTGTGAGCAGGGTCTAATGACTTGTGTCACTAGAGATTTTTCCTCTTTCTTGTGTGAGCCATAGCGGAGCTGCCGCTACCGGCCAGACATCTTCGAGAGCCGACTGGGGAGCAGCGCTACAACCTGCGGACGTCGATACGGGCTCGAAGGCCCATACTATCATCCCATCAACGAGCAGCTAGCGGTGAGCGACAGTACTGGGAAGTGTCGGCGGAGACCCGAAGACATCATGACGCGTGGTGGAGGTGGAACACAGGGCAAACAGGGCCCTATTGACAAATTTACTGAAGCCACCGGCTCTAAGGGGGCACAGGCTCAGGTGCCGGATAATGCTGCGCTCCTGGCTGCGATCACGCAGTCCAGAGATGTCCTGGACGCTAAAATCGGGGCTGTGGGCTCATATGTTATGCTACTCCGGCAGGACTTGCGAAACGCCGTGGAACGCATAACAGGCACAGAAACGCGCATATCTGCAGTCAAGGACGATATGACTACCCTAAAAAAGAGGGTTGTTGCCCTGGAAAGAATACAGAAGGGTCTGGTATCAAGAGCTGAGGATGCGGAGGGACGTGCCAGGTGCAGCAACCTTCGCTTCCTAGGATTTCCAGAAGATTGCGAAAAGGGTAATGCGGAGCGTTTCCTGACACAATGGCTTGAGGGATGGATGCCAGCCGACACTCTGTCCCGCTGCTTTGTTGTGGAAAGGGCTCATCGGGCGCTGACGCAGTAACCTCCGCCGGAAGAGCGCCCTCGACCCATGATTGCTAAATTACTGAATTATGCTGACAGGGACGCTATTCTGAAACAGGCGAGACTCAAGGGTCAACTTACGTTTGAGAACTCCAACATCCTCATTTTCTAGGACTATACAAAGTTGGTCCAACAACAAAGACAGTCGTTCACTGCAGCCAAGGCTCGCCTCCGAGGCTTAAAGTTACCCTATGCTCTACTTTATCCAGCACGGTTGCGGTTCGTATTTCAGCCCCGCACCTTCTTCTTTGACACACCGGAGGACGTATTTTGTTGGACGGACGGAACTGTCAAGGTACGCGTCAACACAGCAGGGGGCGGAGAGTCTGACTCCTCAGCCGGGGGCCCTTCTGGTAGGGGCGCCAAGAATCAACGAAAGCACCGTGGCAGATCACGCTCGAGTCGCGGCTCTCAATCAAGATCAAAGACACATCAAGATGAGGACTCGCAGGAGGCTCACGAGGATGTGCCCTGAATGTAGAGGGAACTGACATTTGCTCTACACTTTGCTTGATAACATTGACCAGGGCGTTCTGGCTTTGGCTGGAGGCCATGCTTGCTCTGGGACAGGGAGGGGACGACAGCCTAGTTCTACATGGGCTGTGATTTGGGGATCCATTGGAGGGGGTGTTCCCAAGCTCCCTGTTGGGGCCGAGATCACGCTCCGACCACGACAGGTGCTTCCGTGTTTGGGAGGTGCGGGTGGGGGGGGAGTTGATGGGGCTTGGGATTGTTCTAGTTCAAGGGGGGAGGTTGCGCGCAATATGCTGCTTCCGTTCTGTGATTGGAACTGCCACTGCCGCCCGCAGTGGGCTGTGCACTACTCATAGGCTTTTCCGCAAATGTTGTCGGATAGTGGGGGATCACGGCTAGGCCCTTGCGGGACACGCCTGCTGAGTTGGAATGTGCGAGTGATGCTGGACAAGGTAAAGAGGGGAGCTGTGTTTGCCTGGGCAAAGAAAAGGGGAACTGATATCCTGTTGTTGCAAGAAACTCACCTGTTAGGCACCAAGGCGCTTTGCTTGCAGCGAAATGGTTTCACCCAGGCCTTCCACTCTGGTTTCACGAGGGGGTCACGAGGAGTGGCCATTCTCATACATCGTAGGGTCCCCTTTAATCATAGACGCACATGGGTGGACGCACAGGGCAGGTATGTGTTCTTACAAGGGGAGATTGGGGGCGAGGTGGTAGTCATTGGCAGTGTGTATGCGCCGCCCCCCCTACAGTGGGCTCTGGTGGAGAAGTTGATCTCTCTTTGGGTGGACATGCCCACTGCCCTGTCTGTGGTAGGGGGGGACTGGAACGACGTCATGGAGGTTTCGTGGGACAGATGGCGGAGCACTGCTGGTGCTGGTAGGGTGGAGGAGAGGGAAGGGCAGGCAACCCGGTTGAAGGCAATGGCCACGGGGTTGGACTGGGTCGACTCCTGGAGATACAAACACGGGGCGCGTAGGGAATATACGTACTTTTCCTCGGCACGAGACTCGTTCTCGCGGCTAGACTACATCTTTGTTCCATGCGTAATGGCCAATAAGGTTCTGTCAGTGGAGATTCTACCATGGGCACTGTCAGATCACTCTCCGGTCTATGTTGTGCTGGACACTGGTCGCACCAGGCAGCTGTTCAGGTGGCGTATGTCGCCGTGGCAATTAATGCAGGGCCCTTATCACGCTCACGTGACTCGCAAACTTGCGCACTATCCGTCCACAAACGAGGGCATGGTGGAGTCCCCGGCGGTGTTGTGGGAAACCATGAAACCTGCGCTGCGGGAAATCGATATCTCATGGTGCGCGGCGGCACGTAGGGAAAAGCGTAGTTTTGCCTCGTATTATGAGACCCTATATGCACCCCGGGAGTGCTTAGAGGCAGAGATGGTGCAGCGGTTCATAGATGACCTCCCTCCGAGGGCCGTCACGGATGAAGTTCTTGAGGTGTTGGACCGGCCATTGTCGGATGAAGAGCTGGCCATGGCTCTGGGCGAACTGAACCCGGGTAAGGCACCAGGTCCGAATGGGTTCCCGAGCGAATTCTTTAAACAATATGCGACGCAGCTGACCCCCCACTTCCGGCCGGTCAATGAGGAGGCATGTGAGAGTGGTGCACTCCCCCTGGATTGGAGACACACAGAGGTAGTTGTTTTCCAGAAGCCGGGGCGGCCACCGGAGAGACATGAGTTCTATCGCCCGATCTCGTTGCTTAACACCGAGGCCAAGATATTAGCGAAGGCCCTCGCTAATAGACTCAAGCCCCACATTACTGAATTGGTTCATCCGGACCAAGCTGGCTTTATGCCACAACGCGCCACTCGGCATAATATCAGGCGAGCTCAGGTTGCGATTTCGGCCTGGTGAGGGTTGGGAGAACCGGCTGCATTGCTGCTGGCAGACATGGATAGGGCGTTTGATTCCCTGAGTTGGACGTATTTATTTGCCCTATTGGGGCGTTTGAATCTTGGGCCCCGATTGCTAACTTATGTACGGCTCTTGTACACGGATCTCACGGCTGCGGTGCAAGTGGGCGGAGGGATCTCCCGCTCCTTTAGTATCCGCCGGGGGACGAGACAGGGTTGCCCCCTCTCCCCGTACCTATTTGCACTGGCGATGGAACCCCTTGCGGCGTGGGTACGGATTGACGCTCAACTAAAATGCTTTCAGTGGTCGACCGATGTGGCTGATAGGATAGCTATGTACGCGGATGATGTGCTGTTTTTCCCCACTGATCTTGAGCGCTCTGGATCTCGCATTCTGCGAATACTACAAATCTTTGGCGAAACGTCGGACCTCTACATGAACCCCGGAAAGTCTACCCTCTGGTCTCTGGGGGGTCCGCAGCCGGTAGGAGAGTGGGCCAATGAGATTCAGGTGACCGCTGATGGAGTAAAGTACTTGGGAGTGTATATGAAGGAGGATGCGTCCCTAGCCCGGGAGCGTAATATTACCCCGGTGTGGGACCGCATACGGGAGGACCTCAAGACTTGGGCCAGAATGCCGCTCTCCATACATGGTAAATCCGCCATCTTTAGGATGGTGGCGCTCCCACGTCTGCTTTATCAACTACGAAATCACCCGGTGTTGATCCCACAAGATTGGTTTTGGCGCCTTAACACAGCGTTGAGTGGCTTTCTGTGGGAGGGGGGCGCTGTGCGAGTGGCCTTGCGGACTTGCTTTTGCTCCACATACACGGAAGGACTTGCCACATCGGACGTCATGTCATACTACCAGGCATCCCACATCCTGGTTCTGAACGACTGGTGGTTGCAGACAGGAGGGATCCTGCATATATGGTGGAACGAGCCCTGATGGGTACTGCCTCTTTACATATGCTCCTATACTCGGCATCCCTCAGGAGGTCCCTACCGTCCATTACGCAGGTAGTCTTTCAGGTTTGGCGGCAGGCCCTGCGTAGGATTGGATGGTGGAATGTCCTAACGTTGGAAACCCCTTTGTGGCGGAATGGTAGATTGCCTCAGCTCGCTGCCCTGGTGGGCTTTCGAGGTTGGGATGCGATAGGTATCTCCTCTCTAGGCGACGTTATGTCGGGGTGTGCACTCAAGTCCTTTGATACTTTGCGGGAGTAATTCGAGATGCCGCGTACCCAATTCTATAAATATCTGTAATTCAGACATGCACTTACTCCATATCTTCAGGGGGTGGAAGAGTTACCCGAATTTAGTCCCACCGAAGCCAAGGTCTTTATGGGAGAATTACCGGACAAGAGGATATCCCGCATTTATCAAACACTAGTGCGGCACTGCTCCACAGACCTTGCGCAGCTTAGGACAGGGCGGGGATTATGATCCTGTTTTTCTTTTTACAACTGTTTGACCTTATATGAAAATAATTGCATGTAACTGTGATTTATAATTTGCTTCTGGTGATTGTCTCTGGCTTTCAAAGCGTTACTTGACATGTGTCTACCATGCAATCAATAAAATCTGTTTTAAAAAAAAAAAACTCCAAGTAGTATGCTCCAGGTCATTGCCTAACTAACAATCATCAGGCATTGCAGGGCTCACAGCAACTTTCAGAGAACCTGAGACACCCACTCCACTCAAAAGAAACCAGAGCAACAGGTAGATGCCTCTCACAATTGTTGGTGACTACGACATGATGGACCAGCTGACACTTAACAGTTGTCATGCTAGCTCCTGTGCCGCACAGATCCTCCACTCAGGTCCCATTAATTGTGACCCACTGCCTATACTTTGAGGTACTTAAAGGCATAGGGGCATTTCTTTATCCCGCAGGGAGACTAGGGTCACGTCTGTCTGTCCCCTAAAGCTAATACCACTACCTCCTTCACGAGCGCTACACACACCAACACAGGTATCTGCCCACCGGTGCGGTACTGTGCTCTCTTGGGACATTTGGAGTCACCCTTGTTGTGCCCATGTGTATAGCACTCTGTACATTAGGGGTACAAACCTCCCTAAATTGTGATCAAAGAACCCCTACTTATTAGGATCAGACTGGGATTGGTTACCACCACTTCCTTGGGAATTGTTTTGGGGACCTTTTGAGAACTCCTTTGTGGGTGTCCACCCACTCTCCAGATCTGATCCACTCTCATGCTAAGGACTACCCACTTGTGGGGACTTAAGAACGAACAGTGGTATGCTATTTAGGGAAATGGCTCTACAAGGGCAATGTCACCCACTATCTATATTTCAGCAAATATTTATCTAATGGTGTTATAAGGTGGGGAGAACCACTAATCTTCCCAAACTTATGCAGCCTATGCCACACTTTCAATCATGACAACAATATCTCCAGCACACATCTTATATAGGGTTATGGCAGCTGTAGGCACAGTAAGTCAAGAAAGTATAACAAGTATTAGTAAGCGTTAAGATCTCACCGGTAATACCGAATACAAATACAGACGAGTGATTGAGATGTGTTACAAACCGTAGTTGGAACACCTGTATAGTTGATGACTCCTTG
Source organism: Lissotriton vulgaris (assembly GCF_964263255.1). Taxonomy (NCBI): domain Eukaryota; kingdom Metazoa; phylum Chordata; class Amphibia; order Caudata; family Salamandridae; genus Lissotriton; species Lissotriton vulgaris. Next base: position 168,186 of record NW_028252711.1, on the reverse strand, counting down.
TTTACGAACCAACATGACAAAGTGGGTTGTTGTGGTTGGAGAGGGGGAAAAAATATAAAATACCAGCTGATGTACTGCAGAAGAGATTTTCATTCTGTTACTGTTTTGATGATACAGCTGTGAATAAAGAGATTAAAAAAAAAGGCAAGAAGAAAGGGAAAGAACCAATTAGGTTGGAAGAAGGTCTGGCATCTTGTGATAGATAGCACCTCTCAGATCACACAGAAATCCTGATTCTTTTCTCTTGCACTGCAGCACTGAGCTACTCCACCTTAATATTGAATCCAGAATAACATGTTATCAGAATGTTGTGTACCAAATATCGGGGACCAAACTTACATAACCGGCCATCGCACATACCTAAAGAGGCTAACCGCATTGGGCCCGATAGATAGAGATGGATATCTTCTCTACAGTGTATGTAACACGTTGGAATAACCTACGGTGGAATGGGTCCTGGCCTAAATAGAACTGTTGACTTCGAATATAAAGGAGGAGAGTTTCGGATGAGGTTTAAAGTTGGGAGGGGAGGGATCTTTTCAGGGTTTTGTTAGGCAGGCAGGAATGTCCAACTTATGTTGTGTGATAACAAATACCAATAAAAATTATTAAAACAAGTATTAGTAAGCGTTTCTTTTGTTCTTTATTCTTCTTTTTGGATCCACACAAAAAAACGATGCAGAATACAGGACTCGGGAGCCTTGAAAAAGTTGCGGGGTAATCCCCTTGCTGGCGACGAAACACGTGTTGGCTTGTAACCTGTATAAAAAGTGAAAACCAAGGAACAAAAAAAGAAGAATAAAGAACAAAAGAAACACATACTAATACTTGTAATACTTTCTTGACTTACTGTGGCTACAGCTGTCATAACCCTATATAAGATGTGTGCTGGAAATATTGTTGTTAAGTACCTACTTGTAGGGAGTTTTGGACTGACCCTGCCTGCCTTTTTTAGGCACCCACCGAGGTTGTCTCTTTCATTTCCATTGCCCTGATGAAGACCCGGGTGCAGAGGTTTAGATGTACCCTCATCGCTTAAGTCTGGTTGAAACTGCGAGACCCCTCACTCTATGGCCTGGAATATACTATACTTGTTCTTCCAGCAGCTGGATGATGCATTCTAAAAACAATAGTATCATTCTGTAAAATGGACATGAGAGAATATAACAAAATTGTCTTGTAAACAGGCCTAAGAACATTAGTTTACTTTTTCTTAGCATCAATGCAACCAGTGCTGTCTGTGTAAAATTAAGATACCATGATCTGCAACTGTTTCTTTTCCAATTTCTCCAATTTCTACTCACCTTGCACATGAGCACTTTTCTTGCACCTCTCATTTTTTTGACAACCGTTTTCTATTCTATTGATTATGCAACGTCCATAACTAATATATAAAGAAGATTTTGTCTCTTGAATTTAGTTGTTTTGTCTTTCTCTCTGGTGTATGTTTGAAGAGTATTTTACACTCTTGTTTAAAGTAATCATGAGAAAAACTTTCATTGACTAAGTAAATTAATTTCAAGAGTCCTTTTGCCTCTTTAATCTCCAAAAGAGGTACATCAGGGCCAATCATTGTTCCTATGGTTCTGATGAGTTGGCTTGAAGGAGCACCTTAAGCCTCAGTTCCAAAGGTCTAGGACTGCAGTGGCACAGCATTAGAAGGGTAGACTCGCAGATGGCACAGTCCAGGTTCACATGGAGGTCTTTAATGTCCCTGAGACTGCTGAAGGCAAACCAACAAACCCTTGATGTCACTCTGGGTTTAAGTGATGCAGGTCCAGTCCTTCTCACCTAGGCAGGGGAACAACAGGCACCAGGCCAGCACAACAAGGCAGGTGTATAGCAGAGCAGCAGTCCAGTAGAGTGGCAATCCTTTAAGCAACACTGCAGTTCTCCCTGATAGAGTCTTCACAGGTCCAGAAAATTACTGACGTCATGGTATCAGGGTCTAATACTAATACCCAGTTCTGCCTTTGAAGTGGGTGAGACTTCAAAGAAGGCTTTGAAGTGCACAGAGGTCCTCCCTTCCTGCCCTGGCTCAAGACTCACTACATTGGGCTAGTGTGTGTGGGCAGCATGTAGCCTATTCAAGTGTAAGTGTGAGGCTGTGGCCAGTTCCTCCCTTCCATCTCCCAGGATGGCCCATCAAGTCCCACCTAAGCTTCCTTTGTGTGCAGCTCTTGAGAGTTAATGCACCAAGCCCACTATCACCCAATCCAGACTGAACAGATACAGGCAGCAGGCACCAAATCGCTAACGTATGAAAAGGCCAGCTTTCCAAAAGTGGCATTTTCAGAATTGCAATTTAAAAACTGTCTTCACCATAAGTTGTGTCTTTAAATTGTGATTCAGAGAAATCAGACTTGGGGTCTTAACTCTTTCCAATTAGAAATTACACTTCTAAAATGCAATAAAGCAATCCCCATGTTATCCTATGGGAGTGATAAGCCTTGCAATAGTGAAAAACTTCTTTGGGATTTTTATGTACTACCAAGACATGTAAAACTTAAAAGTGCATGTCCTGCCTTTTAAATAAATTGCAGCTTGCCCTGTGGTTTATACAGTGCCTAACATAGGGGTGACTTATATGTATAAAATGGAAAGGTTGAGGTGTAACAAGGAGTTTATTGTGTCAGTCCAAAGGAACAGTGTAAACTGCACATTTAGGCTCTTTAATGGCAATTCGAGCCTTGGTGTTGGGACTACTTGAGTGGGTGGCAGAAAGAGTGATGCAGGTCCACTAGCAGCATCCATTTTACATGCCCTTGGCACATGTAGTGAACTTTAGTTTAACCTTTGTCAGCAGTGGCAAAGTGCACGTAGTTCTAAAGCCAGCAAAAAGAGGTCGGAATATTGGAGGAAGGTAGGAAAAAAGTTAGGGGAAGACCACCCTAAGGCTATCAGGTCTAACACATGGGATATGGTAGCAGGAGATTCACACTGCATTGACTTGAGCCGTCATGATGAGCTTGTCATCTATGATGATCCCTAGATTTCTTGCATGGTCTGTTTGTATTGGTCCTAGCTCCGACAGCTACCGGGTGGAGTCTCATGGGGAAGTCTTCTTACCAAAAGCCAGTACTTCCGTCATGTCGGAGCTGAGCTTCAGGCAGTTGGTTCGCATCCACTCTGCTTCCACGGTCATGCTGGTTATACTGGTAATCTTGTTCATCAGGTAGAGGATGAGTTGGGTGTCATCTGCATAGGTGATAACGGTAATATCTTGCAATCGAATGATGTTGGCTAGCGGTGTCATGGATACGTTGAAAAGGGTGGGTCCGAGGGATGATCCCCATGGGACTCCTTATATCACTTCCTTGATCTGTGATGTGAATGATGGCAGCCTGGTCCTTTGGGTTCTTCTTGTGAGGAAAGAACCTATCCATTTGTAAGCAGATCCTTGTAAGCCAATCTTGTGGAGCCTTCTGATGAGGGTGTTGTGAAAGACAGTGTTGATGGCTGCAGAGAGGTCGAACAGGATGAGGGCCGCTCTTCATTCTTGGTCCAGGATTATTTAAATGTTGTCAGTGGCCAGTGGTTAGTGCTGTTTTGGTGATGTGTTTTTTTCTGAATTCTGATTAAGTGCTGTCTAGAAGATAGTGAAGTTTGAGGTGGCTTATGAGTTGCATATTGATGGCCTCTCAATCACTTTGGCTGGAATGGGGAGAAAGGAGATGGGTCAAAAGTTGCTCAGTTGATTCAGGTCCGATGTTGTCTGGGTGGTGCTGATTGATGATGTTCTCAGGTTGTATATGTGTTGGAGGCAAGGGTCCATGTGGGCCCCTGAGTTTATGATCCACATAATTGCGCTGTGTCGCTTCTGCTGAGGGTTGTCCATTAGGTCAGGTGGCCATCATTGTTGTTGGTGGTGAGTAGGTCAGAGATGATTTCTCTGGGGTTGGGTTGGTGTGTGAAGTTGCTGTACAGGTATGCGATAATGCTGGGGAAGAAGTTTGATAGGTGTGGCAGAGCTGTTGGGAGGCAGAAATGTTGTTTACAGTGGCTAAGGGCGAGGTGAAATCCACGACGCTCAAGAAGAATACCTTGAAGCTTTTGGAGCTTCTTTTGATTCGACCCACAAATACTTTTTTCTTGGTGTCTCTTATTTTCTGGTGTTCACGTTTATCAAGGATCAGTCTAAAATTTGTAATCTGGTACATGGCCGAGACGCTTATCCAACACGACATGACCTGCGGAAGCTCCGGCCAGTGAAGACTAGCACCAGCATGTATTTGCTACCATCCTGGGTACACAGACAAAATATCGATTTTTAAATATCGATATGCAAAAATATCGAAGTTTAAATATCGATATACAAAAATATCGAAGGTAAGTAATATCGACAGTCTAAATATCGATATTGGTATGATATCAGTAATATCGAAGTTGTAAATATCGATGTTAATAATATCGAAATTAATAACTTTGATGTTACTAATATCAATTTTTAAATAAATTTAGTGTATATTATATTGTATTTATTATGTTTTATTATTTATTTTTAATGTTATTTTATTAAATATTGTCTTTTACTACTGTAGCGGGTTGTGGGTTTATAGGGGAATAGGGTGGGAAGTAATTTAATTATGTTAAATTAATTATTAATTAGTAGGAATTATTAATTAATTAATTGAGAATTAATGTTAAATAATTTTTAATTAATTTATTAATTGATAAATATGTTCTGTAGCGGGTTATGGGTTTATAGGGGAATAGGGTGGGAAGTAATTTAATAATAATTAATTAATTGATATATGTTTGTACATATTTTAAATAATTAATTGGTTATTAATTTCTATTAATTAGTTAATTAATTATTATAATTTTTTTCATATTTATAATTATTAATTAGTTGGTAATTAATTATTATTAATTATTTAATTAAATTAATTAAAGTAATTTTTATATATATTATTTATTGTTATTAATTAATTAATTGTGCAAAATATTATTAATTATTAAATTAAATTAATTACAGCAAATGTGCTAATATATTTACTTTATTGTTATTGTTAATTAATAATTAATTGGTAATTAAATAATATTAATTAATTTTGGGTACAGGGGTATTTCTAGGGTTCAGGGTCAGTTTTCAGTTCATGGGTAAAGGGGTATTTTTAGGGTTCAGGGTCAGTTTTCAGTTTTTGGGTAAAGGGTTATTTTTAGGGTTCAGGGTCAGTTTTCAGTTCATGGGTACAGGGGTATTTTTAGGGTTCAGGGTCAGTTTTCAGTTCATGGGTAAAGGAGTATTTTTAGGGTTCAGGGTCAGTTTTCAGTTCATGGGTAAAGGGGTATTTTTAGGGTTCAGGGTCAGTTTTCAGTTTTTGGGTAAAGGGGTATTTTTAGGGTTCTGGGTCAGTTTTCAGTTCATGGGTAAAGGGGTATTTTTAGGGTTCAGGGTCAGTTTTCAGTTTGTGGGTAAAGGGGTATTTTTAGGGTTCATGGTCAGTTTTCAGTTTGTGGGTAAAGGGGTATTTTTAGGGTTCAGGGTCAGTTTTCAGTTCATGGGTAAAGGGGTATTTTTAGGGTTCAGTGTCAGTTTTCGGTATTTGGGTTAAGGGGTATTTTTAGGGTTCTGGGTCAGTTTTGGGTTTTGGGGGTACAGTCGTACAGGGTAAAAATTAAATAAATTTAAATTAAATCAATTAAATGAAATTACAAAATATAAAATTACATTAAATTATTACGTTTTTAATTTATTTTAAATGTATATGTATTAGTTTTAATTTTTTAATTATGTTTTAATATTTTTATTTAATATTTGTAACATTATATGTATTTTATAATTATTTTAACATTATTATTAATACATTTAAAAAAACGATATTTTTAATTCCGATATTTTTGTACTACGATATTATTTTTTCGATATTTTTGTACTTACCTTGTTAGGGATAGGATTCCGATATTTTTGACTTCGATATTTTTGTCCCGATATTTTTGTATGTCGATATTTTTGATTTCGATATTTAGTCAGACATTCCCATCCTGAGTGCTGACATACCTCACTGCCTGTGAGCCACTAAGGTTGAGGATGGGTAAAAACGCAACGTCTATGTGAAACCTAGTTCGTCACCTGCTTACATTTATGGGCATTGCTCGGTCCCCTAACGTTCCAGGACATTAGCACTACACTGGATTCTGCCACAACCCTGTTAGCCATTATCTAAAACCTGCATTTCTGATTCACTGGTACCAGGACTAAGTGCGCGGCACAGCAGCCCACCACTACTCCCCCCCCCACCCCCCCCCCCCCCCACACATTGGCACAGAGTACCTGCACAATGGTAAGTATTACACCATGGCGGCACAATAATCTCTACTCTGGTTCAGATAGATATTGGCGCAGCATGGGCAGTGGGAATATAACATCGTAACTACCGTACAATTGAGGAGCATGTGTGGTTAGCTGGCAGTAAACAGGTCCCCAATGGCACCGGAATCCGGGATGTCCTGGGTGTGTTGTGGCGACGGCGTGCTCTTCTTCGTCACAGCATTGAAGTATCTCTGACAAAACTCATGGCCCTTGTGAGAGGAATCAAACACTCCAGATCGACCATCAATGTCCACTTTCAGCTGTCCACAGATTTGAGGAGCCTCTCTATTCTTTCAAGCTTATTGGTTGTCGGGGCCGCGCCGTCCTCCAAATCAGAAATTCGGCCCTCCATAACAGTCAGACGACCCTCCTGTGCATCCACCCTGGCCCACATGAAATCCAACCTCTTGTCAAGGGCATCAAATCTGGTGTCCAGGGCTCTGAACCCAGCCCGTAGCTCTGACAATAAGCTGTCGGGCCCGCGGGTCAACTTTGGGCATCTCACCGCCTCCGCCATGGTGGGTTGCTGCACTGAAGTGCTGGGAACAGGTGGTTTAAAATGCAAGGTGCTTTGCTTGGGATCCTTGCGCCACATACCCCAAGCCGTGGATTTGCTGCAAACTCCTTCTAGACAGGTGTCCCCACATCGAATACCCAGCACGCGCGTGGCGTGCTTCCCCCAAATGGTAGGTAACTCGCACTGTAGTTAGTGCTTTGCAGGGCCATAGGACAAACAGTCAGTCAGGGGTGAAGAACTGGGTTATTTAAGACCCAGCGGTGCCAGGGGACAACACCTGAAACCTTCGTGGGTAACCTGTTCCGGCGTACAAATGACAGAGACACGGGACACTTCCTTCGGCGTCAAAGATTCGAGGTTTATTTACTGCAGGGAACACAGAATTCACGAGAAGTACACAACGGGTATGTTTTCGGGATCTGCTTCAATTTGCTACTGTGGATCGCTCCTTTTATACATATTTCTCTCATAGGTTAACATGGTACAAAAAGGTTTACAACTTGGTTCCCATAATTATCCCCGAGAGGGGTCGCTTTGATGCATTCAAGGTCCGGAACATAAGTACAGAAACATTCGTGGTTCCCAACTGTAAAAACCCATCTTCCCACCATTAGTACATTCCAATCGACAGTAAACAGATCGAAGAAGGAACAAGGACAGGTGCAGAGGAAGACAGAAACAGTGGGGAGATCGGAAAGGGTGAAAAAGGGGTGGTATCGGGAAACACGAGCTACAGGCATCAAAGAGACGTGCCTAATGAGATGCACGACTGAGACAACAGATCGGCACGGCAAGATGAGCCTCGAGCGGGGCCATCTGCCTTACAACATCATCCCCCTCATCATAAAGACACTTTCAAAGGAAACGTGTCTTCCGCAAGAGTCTTGGGAATCCCAGGGTCGCGAAGCGGACAGCGTCCGTTCGCTGGCTACTTGAGGGCAAGAGACAAAATGGATGCCATATCTAAGATGGAACCCGTGGGTACAGATGTATAAACCCACGAAACAAACATACGGTTTAGGTTAGCACAGCGAAACTGCGCACACCCACTAAACTCGTCATTTGCGGTTCGTAGATATCAGAATCGACCATATTCGTGCGAGTCGGAAACATTACTTACAATCGTCACAGAACCTCAGACGCTCCTTTTGCCCTCATGTAGGCAAGCACTAGTCAGAATCATATTCAATATTCATCAGACCATCTAGATGTTGCTGCAACATAGCTCTGTCCAACCGAGTCCCTTTGGTAACAGGCGGCTGTCTTATACACGTCGTAGCACAGAGGCCACATAAGGCAGGACCACACTGCACACAAAGGCAACACGTGAACAGGAACACTACAACAACTCCGATGATCATCAGAATCTTCCAACCCCAAGTCGACATCAGGCCCCAAAACCACCCAAGCAGCGTCCAATCCCCTACGTCCACGTGTATGGACTCAGAGATCTTATACAACCTTGAGATGGCTTGATAGACGGTCGGAGCATTATCTGGAATGAAAATGCAGCAGCTCGAATGGATCACCTTACATACCCCACCCCGATCTGCTAAGACCACGTCTAAAACCATACGGTTTTGTAACGTCATAAGCCTTTCCGCCTGAAGTTCTGTGGTGATATTACCAAGGGCACTGGCAGTGATATTAGCTGTCGATTCCACCACACGAGTCAACTGTCTTAGGTTCCTACTATTAACCATAGGTCCCCAAAATGGGAGGAAACCCTTGAAAAAGTCTCCTGCCTCTTGACCGGCGGTGTCCTCTTCGCTAATCACGCCTCTCACAACTCTAGTCTTGTGATAGTCTGCATCTACAGTGAACGTCGGAGGCAACAGATTTGCGATAAAACATGAGCCCACAAAGTCGGAGGGCAACCATGTATACGCACGATCATGGCAGACAAAGTATGTACCCTTGGCAGCCAGAAACACAGGGGACGAGACCATCGGCAGGATATAATTCTCGGAGCAAGCACTCTCTCCAAGACGAGCTTTCGATCTTCGGCCACGACCCATTAGACAGAGATTACCAATGTGGGGTACGACCCATATCAGAGGCGAGCTTCTAAGCTGTTTTTCATTCGTGAGCGCACTATACTCGACCTTACTCAGGACCCTATAGGCTTGTACCTCTTCCTCTAGGATGAGCGATGGCTCATAGATATCTTTATTCAAATCTTCTATCGCTATAGACAAAGGCTTATGATACGAGCCAGGACCAGAGTAGGGAGAACGTGGCTCTCGACTGGAGTAAGAATCTAGTGCACTTCGAAACATTGTTTGGAATGCTCGAGCTGAACCCTGGGAACTATAAGGTAGGACCAGATATGGAATTCCCTTATCCGTGGTATGTGGCATTAACCCACACACCCAACAATTTGTAGTATTAACCACTAACTGATGCTGATGAAGGAGCTGAATAAAGGAATTATTTCTGAATTCCACACGTCTAGCCTGTTCGTGTTCAGGTAAGATATGGAAAGAATGAGGGGATGCAGTGGAGGTATATTTAGGTTCAGAAGTAGGAGTAGGTATGGCAGAAGATAAGAAGTACGACATCATGTAATACACCCCACCCGCCAATAGCAAAGAAACAGTAAGAAACAGTAGGAACACTTGAAACATAAAACATTTGGTACGAATAATTTGTTGCAGTTTGAATCTTTGCGCCTGAGCTTCTTCCAAGTCCATCAGCTTCGAAAACGCCATCCCCTACTACCGTCCGCAACGTTTCTTGATGCACTCCGTTCTGTGTAGCAGTAGTCAATCCCTAGGAGTTCCCAGGAACCGACGGTCTTTAGCCTAGCGCCAAGACCTGCTAACCAGAAGGAAGTACACGCGCGGCCCTACGGTACACCTGGATGCAAGGTATCTTTATTCACAATGTATATACAGAAAGTCTCTTAGCTGTTGAAGTAAAAGCATATAGATGGAACGAAGCTCAATTTTTACAAAATAATCACAATAATACGGGTGTTTTGAACTGATCGTGGCAAATGGGATAATGCTGTTTGTCAAGGGACAGAACGGAAATTTCTTTATTTGTCTCTGGTGTTGGATCGCAAAAAGTATCGAGTTTTCCCAGGACGTGTCTGTTCGTCAAACAAAGAATCCGATGAAGGAACAGAGTTCTGCCGATCAGTTGATTGTTCTAATCTTGAGTCTTGTGATGACAAATGTTCAACGATGTCTTTCTGCTGCACTGAGGATTCTTCAACAGGCCGGGCGTCGCTAAAGGGTACAAAAGTCTGTGGTCCTTCGGTTTCAGATGAAGCAATGCCCTTCCTCACCTACGAGTCTGCCGGTAAAGGTATAGGAACCTTCTTGGTATGGGTGGCATGCACCCAGTTTTTTTGCCCTTCCAAACGGACGGCAGTTCTCGTGGCAGGGAGGACCTGGTAGGGTCCAGTGAAACGGGGTTCCAAGTTCTTTTTTCGGGCAAAGTTGCGGGTAACCACCCAGTCCCCGGGTTGGAGCTGGTGGCCTGGACCCTCCGTCTGCATCGGCAGTGCTTCGTAAACCTGTTGGTGAATTAACCTCAGTTTAGCAGTCAGATCATGAAGATAATCAATCAACATTGGGTACTCAAGATTAGAAAATACACCCGGTCTAGGAACCCCCCAAACATTCGCAGGACGGCCGAACACTATTTCATAGGGACTGAGCCCTACTCGGGAGTGTACTGTCGTCCTTGTTGACAACAAAGCAAGGGGTAAAGTGTCAGGCCACGAAAGACCAGTCGTAGCCTGAGTCTTAGCCAGTTTGAGTTTAAGGGTGCCATTATACCCTTCAACCAAACCCGCTGACTGGGGATGATTGGCGCTATGGAATTTTTGATTAATTCCAAGGCCCTTACACACACTCTGCATCACACTCCCTACAAACTCACTTCCGTCATCAGACCATACAATTCTGGGCATTCCATACCGAGGAAAGTATTCCTTCAGCAGGATTTTCGCAGTGGACAGGGCAGTATTGTCTTTAAGAGGGTAGGCTTCAATCCATCGGGAGAATGCGCAAACCACAACTAAAACGTATTTCAAATTATTGCATCTCTCCATATAGATGAAGTCTAGCTGGATTACTTCAAAGGGATATGAAGGGGGAGCAAAATGGCCAGGAGGTGTGGGGGTCCCTTTTCCAGGATTGTATAACATATATATCATGCAATTCTTCACCAATCTCTCAGCACACTTCGTAATACCATCATTCTTCCACACAGGAGACAACAACTTACAAATACCTTTCGCACTAATATGTGCTAACCCGTGTGCCATTGTCACAACAGCCAGCACATACGCATCTGGTAACATCCACCTCTTGTGCTCCGACAAATCGACCCAGCAACCATTCACATCCAACTTTCCCGTACTCTCTTTCCACTTCGTCTTTTCAGTCTCAGTGGCCTCATTCTGAATTTCTTTCACGCTCTCGATAGTGTCTTCACACATGCTAGTCTCTGTAGGCCACCTAACCGAACTCGTCACATACATTCTAGTGCTAAGGTTCCGGGCAGTCTCCTTAGCAATCTCATCCGCGAACGCATTACCACGACCAACATCATCCGTCACCTTACGATGCGCACTACACTTAACAATCGCTACCTGCTTAGGCAACGTAAGTGCATCCAAAAGATCATTCAAAAGCTGTCCATGCTGAATTTTCGTACCATGCGACGTCATAAAACCTCTCTCTCTCCACAATCGTCCAAAGCTATGAGCGACGCCAAAGGCATATTGGCTGTCGGTAAACACATTCACTCGTTTCCCTTTCGCCAACACACACGCTCTAGTTAGAGCGATCAGCTCTGCAGCCTGGGCAGAGTTCTGATTCAATCTTGCAGTTTCCACGACAGTATTCAAAGTTACAACAGCATACGCAGTCGTCACATCACCATTCGGCAATTTAAAACACGAACCATCCACATGCAAAGTCCCATCGGGATCTTCCAAAGGAGTGTTTTTGAGGTCCACTCGACCTTTTGTTTCCTCCTCAGTCCTTAAATAGCAGCCATGGGCTGCTACTTCATCTGACTCCGCACTTATTGGCAATAAAGTCGCCGGGTTCAGGACATTACATCGTTTTATCTGAATATGGCTTGCCAACAACGTCAACTCGTACCCTGACAACCTCGCACTCGTCAAGTGCTGAGTTTTCGTACGATTCAAAAGAGTGTCAACTGCATTCGGAACCATCACCGTAAGCATATTATCCATGACCAATCCTGCTGATTGTCGGATGGAGACCGCGGCTGCCGCTGTTGCTCTCAAACAACTCGGCAATGCTCTAGCTACCGGGTCCAAGGTCGAGGAAAAATATGCACATGGACGTTGCTTATCACCGAAAGGTTGCGTTAAAACACTCAACGCACAACCTTCCCTCTCGTGAACGTATAGTGTAAACGGCTTGCTATAGTCAGGAGTACCTAACACAGGAGCCGAACACAATGCGTCACGCAGTTCAGAAAAACTTTTCTGACATTCTTCCGTCCATGGTAAAGTAGTCGAAACGTCCTTGCACGTAAGAGCCACCAATGGTTTCGCTAACAATGAAAAATTCGGAATCCACTGTCTGCAGTATGACGTGATACCTAAAAAGAAGGAAAAAACAGAACAAGGTGGCTGGACAGGAAGATTTAGCAAAATAACTCAATGCCACGTAGTCAATATATACCACGTGAACAACGGGCAAGAATCCCAAAGCAAATTTATTTTTCTTTTTTAACTCAAGTTTTTTAAAGATTTAGGGACACGAGCACAAACAACACAACTGTTACGACAGTGGTTTCATGGAAACAATATCTACAAATGTACAATTTTTTACAAATTTACAGCATTAACAAACATGAATCAAGCAACACAGTTAGGCAAGACACACAAAAACAATACAAAATTCAGTGACCAATGTGAATTGTGATACTATACAGTGCAAAAACTTCAGGGTTTAAAGCAAATATGTGACCAGTCCATCGGACTATGGGACCATGGGACAGGCGGAGGTGGTGAAATAAAGAGCCTGCCTGTCAACCAATCCGTTGGTTCTATGTTTATAGCCGGGTTGCTCGACTAGGATCCAAAATATTTGGAAAAGTTCTATCCTAGGGGCACCCCTGGTGTTTGCCACAGGGTGGAAGTGTCGACGCGTTTCGAACCGGCTTGATTACAGGTTCTCTTCAGGACGGGGACTGGGGGTCGTGATTCTGTAAGAAACATATAGAGTGGGTGTCAATTGTATCTATCGTAGGACTGTTTTAAGGATCATCTGACTCCAAGGGGCACAGTTTCTGAAATAATAAGTGAAAGGGTAGGCTTAGCGTGGTTGCACACCAGGGATGAGGAATGATACAAATGGCGAATTCAAGCCATGGTATTCGATGTTAACCAAGTCCTACCTGTGCTTCACCCAGGGAAAAGTGATTCATTTTCCAAGTAAGTGCGGCGCGCTGATGAAAAATGAATCACTCAGTGATTCATTTTCCAAGTAAGTGCGGCGCGCTGATGAAAGCGCTCTTCGTTCCGCTTCCTTCTCGAGTTGTGTCCTACTCGAGCCTGTAACTAATTCGAGCTTTTACTTACCCCCGTGACAGGTCCCAGCAGAAGCAATTAACCGCTCTCTGGCATGGACGTCTCTGCAGGTAGGCTTTTGTCCCCTGAGATTCGTGTCTGTATTCAGTGCAATTATACTCATGTCGCACAATGTAATCTAACCCTGGGCATGTTGCTTCCTATGGTTTCCCTCAGCCATAAAGACAGACGCCGCATAATGTGAGCCGTCGCCTACCCTGTCCGTGCGCCGCACTGCGGGCACCACACCCCCAGCCTTTTCCCTGGGCGAAGCACAGGTAGGACTTGGTTAACATCGAATACCATGGCTTGAATTCGCCATTTGTATCATTCCTCATCCCTGGTGTGCAACCGCGCTAAGCCTACCCTTTCACTTATTATTTCAGAAACTGTGCCCTGTTGAGAGTTACCGACTACACGGCCTTTCTTTTGCCACCGTGCAGGTAACCATTTTTCCTTGCCCCTTGGAGTCAGATGATCCTTAAAACAGTCCTACGATAGATACAATTGACACCCACTCTATATGTTTCTTACAGAATCACGACCCCCAGTCCCCGTCCTGAAGAGAACCTGTAATCAAGCCGGTTCGAAACGCGTCGACACTTCCACCCTGTGGCAAACACCAGGGGTGCCCCTAGGATAGAACTTTTCCAAATATTTTGGATCCTAGTCGAGCAACCCGGCTATAAACATAGAACCACAGGATTGGTTGACAGGCAGGCTCTTTATTTCACCACCTCCGCCTGTCCCATGGTCCCATAGTCCGATGGACTGGTCACATATTTGCTTTAAACCCTGGAGTTTTTGCACTGTATAGTATCACAATTCACATTGGTCACTGAATTTTGTATTGTTTTTGTGTGTCTTGCCTAACTGTGTTGCTTGATTCATGTTTGTTAATGCTGTAAATTTGTAAAAAATTGTACATTTGTAGATATTGTTTCCATGAAACCACTGTCGTAACAGTTGTGTTGTTTGTGCTCGTGTCCCTAAATCTTTAAAAAACTTGAGTTAAAAAAGAAAAATAAATTTGCTTTGGGATTCTTGCCCGTTGTTCACGTGGTATATATTGACTACGTGGCATTGAGTTATTTTGCTAAATCTTCCTGTCCAGCCACCTTGTTCTGTTTTTTCCTGTTGTTGAGATCCAGGCTGGGCAGACGTTGGATCCAATACCTTCACTGTTCTACAGAGTGATACCTAAAAAGGCACGCACATCTCTTTGGGTTGTCGGCACAGATATGCGCGCAATGGCTGCAATTCTCTCTGGGGTCAACCTTCTTCCCTCCTTTGACAATAAGTGACCTAGATAGGTTACTTCTTGACAACAATATTGAAGTTTAGAAGGAGACACCTTGTGATGTAAGTCACAGAGATGCTGCAACAATGATATAGTGGCAATTTTGCAAATGTCCTGAGTATCTGCAGCCACCAATAAGTCGTCGACATATTGGATCAAAGCCGCACCAGCCGGCAACACAAACGCATCTAGTTGACCCTTCAAGGCTTGACTGTAAATTGATGGACTTTCACAGTAGCCCTGAGGAGCACGTTTAAAGCGGAAGCTACGACCACCGAGAGAGAAACCGAAAAGGTCTCTGCTTTCTTCAGCAATCGGAATACTGAAGAACGCATTCTTCAGATCGATTACCGAAAACCAAGATGCAGAAGCTGGAATCAGAGTCAGTAGCGCCGTGATGTCAGGCACAACAGGGAACTGAGGAATCACAATTTTATTTACCTCCCGCAAATCGATAACAAAACGATAAACAGGTGGTTTAGAAGGATCGGTACGTTTCAGGATAGGCAGTACAGGGCTGTTGCACACGTTTCCCCGAGTCTCCTCAATGACATCTTTCTCGATCAAATCATAGATGATCGCCAACAATGCTCGTTCACCATCAAGGGAGATACGATACTGGGGAATACGTGGCAATCGCACATTAGATTTCACGTGAACAACATAAGGGGAGATGTCGAGCAGGCCCACATCATTTGGACCTGTTGCCCACAAAGATGCAGGAAGAGAACTCAATTCCGGTGGAAGCTTATCGAGAGACAAATACATAGGAGAGACAACTCTCTCACCCAACGTAAGATTTACTCCCGCAGGAGAACAATACAAAGTCGCATACAGACGTTTTAGAAAATCCAGGCCCAAGAGATTTTCACCACAACCAGTGGTCAAAATCAACTGAGCTTCGAGCTCACGTGGCCCAATTGTGAGTGGCAATGGGCACAAAACCGGATTGCTAACTGGGGCGCCAGAGAATCCAACGGAAACATTTGTTAAGCCAGACAAAGGTGCGCCAGGGAGTTTCGAATGCATGATGGAACTTTTCGCCGCACCAGTGTCCAACAGAAAAGGCTCAACGACGCCCGAGGTGGCAACTGCGACGTAAGGCCCTCTCTGATCAACCGGAACTGATACCACTCCCTCTCCTTGTCTACGGCTGTCCTAGTAATTACCGTCGTGAGCATCCTGATCGACGTAATAATCATCTACGTTGTATTGCGCAGATCGTCCTTGCGATGATCCACGTTGATCAAAACAATTGGTAGAATTGGATGAATTGTCTGAACGACCGTTGGGAGCACCTCGACCCCTACCACGTGATGTCTGCTGAGCACCACCACGACCTCCTCTAGATGTATTACCACTATTACGCTCATTTAGAACAGGACAATTGAATTTTAAGTGACCCTCCTGTCTACAATAGGCACACTGATTGTACCCTAATGAAGATCTTTGGGAAGAGGAGTCATTTCGCGATTGCGACCTATTAGATTGCGACTGCGATCGATTACGTTGTTGCGAATCATTCTGATTCGAGCACGGAGGATACGCTTGCTGCAACAACACCTTAGTTTTAAGTTCTTTCATCTTTTTATCGGCACGATCATTCTCTTCTTTCTCCCTATTCTCATAATATTGTGCCGTAGCCAATATTTGGGCAGACGTAGAAACAGCCCACGCACTCTCAGAATTTTTTAATTTATTGCTCAAGTCGGGCAATAAGTTTGAAACAAATTTATCCACAAACAACCGCTGACCACCCTCGGTACTCATATCCTGACCACTATGGTCAATGAATGCCTCCTCAAATCTCGTAAAGAAATCGGAGACACTCTCGTCTTTCTTCTGTCTGCAAGCTGACAACTTGTCCCAGTTCACCCTCATAGCTGGCATAAGCGTTTTCATCAAGGTAATGATTCTCTGAGGGAGATCAGTAATGAGCTGTTCAGGCTTAGCCCCGCCAACTTGTTGTGTGTCGGCCGCAGTAAGAGCAGCCCAATCGCCACCTAATTCGTTTGCATGATCTTCGTGCCGAATCTTAGCCCATACCGGTTGCGGTACAACATTGCCAAACAACATATCGATATCGGCAAGATTCATTATCGTAGCGTCTACGAGCTGCGACAATTCCTTATAATACCCTGCAGGATTTTTGCGAGGGTCAGGCAAAGATTGCTTCACCTGTAAAACTTCTGATCGTTTCCATGGGAGATGTATCCATACTCTCTGGAAATGTGCCACTACCGGAGGTTGAGCCTGAGGATTAGCTGGCATCCATACAGGTGGAACTTCACGCATGGGAAACTGACCAGACGGGTCTAACTGTCTCTCAACATCCTCAACGAACAATGCTTGAGGTATCGGAGAGGGACGAAAAGCTAATAATTGCTCGATAGCATGTCGAACGTTGGTACCCACCACCATTCCGCTCGAGAACTGAAGCTGTAAGTTAGTCAAAGCAGTTAGTACATCTTCCGATGCATCTGCCGATATTTGATCGCGCAAAACCTTGCACATTTCTTCAAAAACATACCTCTGTGTCGGTATATTGAATTGACTGAACGTATCCAACACCGAACGTGGAGGATTTCTATGAGGATGCACCATCCATGACATCGCCATATTGTACAACGCGGCACGTTCCCTATTACCAGGAAGCTGACTTCGTCTTTGTGGACCGTCCGAATCAGCGGACTCAAGAATAGGTCCAAGGGAATTGAAAAAGTTAGCAGCCATTGAAGGGGTACGACGTCGAGTAGTTGGAGAAGTATACGATAGAGTAGAAACAAGAGAAGGAGTAGGAACAGAAGAAACAGTAGGAGTAAGCAGAACCGGAGCAGTAGCGGGAGAAGGAGTATGTGGAAGTACAGGCGGAGGAACAGTAGGAACGACAATAGGCAAGGGAGCAGGAACAGTCGGAAGACCAGGTTGAGGAGCAGGTACAGGAGCAGGGGCATGGGGAACCACAGGAGCTGCGGTACCCTGTGCGTACGGAGGTGGTGACTTCATAAGATAGGACATTAAAGGATCCTCAACTAATTCCTCCTTCTTATCCGACTCCGTTGGCAAAGCAGGATAACATTTATCTATGGTCATACGCTGAAGCCTGTCAAAAACTTCCTTTTCCTTATCCTCCTTATCACGCTGAAACTGCTCTGCTTTCTTTACAATAGTAGCAACACCATCTCTCTGATTACGTTTAGTCTGTCTGATCTCTTTCTGTCGGGCTTCTTTACGCCACAACCGAAAGGCATCAAACATGGCCGGCCTTGACTTTTTCTTAAACAATTTAGCCTCGAGGTTATCTAAAATTGGGGTCTCGAAACTACCATGAGGTGGCCAACTAAGGACACCATCCTTTTTAGTGTAACGAATCCAATATTCATTAAAGGTAATAGGACCTAACCCATGCTTACTGTAAAGTTCGTAAGTTGGAGTTCCAACCGGAGGTATCGGACACGAGTCCTCCAGTCGGGAATCCGTACCACAACGTCTGAAACAACTGAACAAAGTACTACGACCAGGCATCTTGCACACTAGCCGAGTTTCACAAACTTCAAGGGTTACGGGATTTACCAAGTCCCAGCAAAGAGCAAAAACCCTCGGTTTTTGGCGACTGCAGACGTCAAAGAACACAACAAAGAACCAAGTACTAAGGACCACAAATGCAATGGAACCATGCAACAACTAAGCAACCACAACCAAGGACTATGGGAGCGACCCACAAATACTTAACTCAAAGATCAATGGCGTCACCAGGAAGGCCCGTCAATCGTCTCGCTGTACCAAGGTCTACGCCAGGCCCCAAAACAGGTCTACAGTCAGGGCAGCAGTCCGTCGCAGCCGTCAGGAGGCGGGAATCTTCGCGGGAAAAGTCGTCGGGCCACTTGTTTCGACAACAGGATCGATGAAGCGGAGTGCACCTTCCCTCGGAGATTTCACACGAAGTTCCTCACGATCGTCGGGCTTGGACCGGTACCACTGATGCAGCCCCACGTGGGGCGCCAACTGAAGGACTGGGTTATTTAAGACCCAGCGGTGCCAGGGGACAACACCTGAAACCTTCGTGGGTAACCTGTTCCGGCGTACAAATGACAGAGACACGGGACACTTCCTTCGGCGTCAAAGATTCGAGGTTTATTTACTGCAGGGAACACAGAATTCACGAGAAGTACACAACGGGTATGTTTTCGGGATCTGCTTCAATTTGCTACTGTGGATCGCTCCTTTTATACATATTTCTCTCATAGGTTAACATGGTACAAAAAGGTTTACAACTTGGTTCCCATAATTATCCCCGAGAGGGGTCGCTTTGATGCATTCAAGGTCCTGAACATAAGTACAGAAACATTCGTGGTTCCCAACTGTAAAAACCCATCTTCCCACCATTAGTACATTCCAATCGACAGTAAACAGATCGAAGAAGGAACAAGGACAGGTGCAGAGGAAGACAGAAACAGTGGGGAGATCGGAAAGGGTGAAAAAGGGGTGGTATCGGGAAACACGAGCTACAGGCATCAAAGAGACGTGCCTAATGAGATGCACGACTGAGACAACAGACCGGCACGGCAAGATGAGCCTCGAGCGGGGCCATCTGCCTTACAACATCATCCCCCTCATCATAAAGACACTTTCAAAGGAAACGTGTCTTCCGCAAGAGTCTTGGGAATCCCAGGGTCGCGAAGCGGACAGCGTCCGTTCGCTGGCTACTTGAGGGCAAGAGACAAAATGGATGCCATATCTAAGATGGAACCCGTGGGTACAGATGTATAAACCCACGAAACAAACATACGGTTTAGGTTAGCACAGCGAAACTGCGCACACCCACTAAACTCGTCATTTGCGGTTCGTAGATATCAGACTCGACCATATTCGTGCGAGTCGGAAACATTACTTACAATCGTCACGGAACCTCAGAGGCAACAATAAGAATGGTGGGGAGGTTATGTACCAGTAGCTGAAGTAACATCTACCCTAATCATGCCCAACAGCTGCCAAGGATCGCAGCAAAACATCAGGGAGGAATAGCGCCTGGCATGGGCCAGAGGGATTCGACCCCCCACATCCAAGCAGCCGCCAAGGCAGGCGCTGCATGGTCAGTAGCAGGCGCGCAACACCCATTGGGCTCACCGGGCTTCAGCCCTCCCCGTCGCCTCCTCTGCCCGGGCTAAGATTACATGCACTGAAATGATTCACTAACGCTGCGCATCCGATCCGAGAATATTATTTTTTTAATGCTTTCTGAGAGGCCCAGAAGCCCGAGCCAGACAGCCAGCCTCTGAACAGTTTCAGAGTGAACCCCCCTGCCCCCACCTCTTGTTTTCCTTCAGAGTGGCACCGAGGTGAAATCCTTGCCTGAGGCAGGGATTTCACCTAAGGACTTGATGTATTGTGAGCATGGGGTGTGAAGTGTACAGCAGAGGGAAGGGCTGGCCAGTGCAGGTGGCACTTTTCCTTTGTAAAGGAATTTCTGCTGGCATCATAGCCCAGGGTGTGCTGTCTGTGCACTTGTATAGATGTGTATTCCATACAAGTGCACAGACAGTAAACCCTGGGCTATGACGCCAGCAGAAATTAATTTACAATGGAAAAGCGTCACCTGCACTGCCATCCCTTTGCCCCTGCTGTCTGTGCACTTGGATGGAATTCACATCCACTGCACTGCTCACCAGATAAATGGTGAACAGGGCCATGGATCTTTCTATTTTTGCATCCAAGGGCACCCACAAAGAAGCAGAAGAGGCCCAGGCAAGGAGAAACCAGGAAACATTTGACCCACACCTGTCTACTCTGTGAGACCTTCGGGAGGGGCTGGATGCCAGGACGCAGTGCTGCTGATCAGCCAGACTCCACAGTATAGTATCAGAAGAGCAGGCAGAAGTTTTTTTTTATGTAAGTTCCAGTAACTTTAATGAATTTTTCAACATAGCATTACCTACTGCCTGCATATCTAGGTTACTGTGAATGTTGTTCTTGACTTACATACATGGAAACGTCAAAGAGGACAGTCCCCTCCGAATATGCAAATGTAGTGTTCATTTTTTGGGGTGCTAGTGGGTAACATTAGGGTTCCGGGTGGGTGTGGGTTTTAGTGTGCCAGGGAGCCATTTTAGGGTTCAGGGTGGGTTACGAATTGGGGTGCCAGGAGGTAATTTTAGGGTTCTGAGTGGGAATGGGTTTTGGGGTTCCAGGGGGGTAATTTTAGGTATCATGGCGGGTATGGGTTTTGGGGTACCAGGGGTAATTTTAGGGTTCAGAGTGGGTGTGGGTTTTGGGGTGTCAGGGGGGCAATTTTAGGGTTCAGGGTGGGTATGGGTTTTGGGGTGCCAGGGGGTAATTTTAGGGATCAGCAAGGGTATGGGTTTTGGGGCTCCAGGGGGGTGAATTTAGGGTTTAGGGTGGTAATGGGTTTTGGGATGCAGGGGTTAATTTTAGGGTTTGTGGTGGGTATGGGTTTTGGGGTGCCGGGGGGGGATAATTTTAGGGATCAGGATGGGTATGGGTTTTGGGGTGCCAGTGGTAATTTTAGGGTTCAGGGAGGGCATGGGTTTTGGGGTTCCAGGGGTAATTTTAGGGTTCAGGGCGGGTATGGGATTTGGGGTGCCAGGGGGTAACTTTAGGGTTCACGGAAATAATGGGTTTAGGGGTGCCATGGGGTTAATTTTAGGGTTCAGGGCGGGTATGGGTTTTAGGGTGTGAATGGGTTAATTTTAGGGTTCAGCTTGGGTATGTGTTTTGGTGAGCCAGGGATAATTTTAGGGTCCAGGGCAGGTGGAGGTGGGTTATGGGGTGCCGGGAGGAGTTTATGGTTCAGCATGGGTATGGGTTTTGGGGTGTTAGGGGTCATTTTAAGGTTCAGGGTGGGTATGGGTTTTGGGGGGCAAGGGTGTAATTTTAGGGATCAGTGCAGGTATGGGTTTTGGGGTGCCAGGGGTAATTTTAGAGTTCAGGGTGGGTATGGGTTTTGGGGTGCCAGGGGTGATTTTAGAGTTCAGGGTGGATATGGGTTTTGGGGTGCCAGGGGGTTAATTTCAGAGTTCAGGCTGGTAATGGGTTTTTGGGTGTTGGGAGTAATTTTGGGGTTCAGTGTGGGTATGGGTTTTGGGTTAATTTGAGGGTTCAGGGTGGGTATGGGCTTTGGGCTGCCAAAGGGGCAATTTTAGGGTTGGTATGAGTTGAATGGTTGTAGGATTTTAAGGAAATGTGGGTGTGAGTGTATATGTATATGTGTATGTGTATATATATATATATATATATATATATATATATATATATACATATATATATATATATTACCTACTGGCGGTCGCCAGTAGGTATATATAGTTAGGATTTTTTCTCTATGGAACTTTTGAAAATTCTATGTCTAATAACTTTGGCGTTTGTGGACGGAATCGGCTGAAATTTTCAGGAAAATGGCACATTTTGTTTCTGAGCAGTCCCTGAAAATTTGGGGGGGATTCGTCAAGGGGGGGCCGAGAAAAAAGGGGGGTTTGCACGAAACTTGGCAAAATTGTAAGGACTGTTAGCCCGATGTGCCTTTGCTAGGTCTCAATATATGTGCTCCAGTGGATTTTGAGAAATTACCGTTTTAAAAAACAGATATATCTGTGACAGCGTCCCGGATAGCGCTCCGGTTCGCGAACTTTTCGCGTAACGGAACTTTGCGTAGCAAAGCTGATTGGCTCTCCGGTGTCTGTCAACATTCTAAACAGTCCGGAGCGGCCGCCATCTTGTTTCTCGGTAGGATCGAGAGACAAGAGGAGGAGAAAAACGAAGGGGGAATTTAATGAAAGGGGGCAAGGTAGACCCTTCTTGACCCCCTAGGAATGATGTTGGGGTTAATAAAGGGTCCCGTGGGGCAAATAAAAAAAATATAGATTTTTTGCGGTAGAAGCGCTTTCCGGTTCGCGAACCGGGTAGTGAACCGGGACGCGAAACGGGAATTCGCCATTTTGTGTTTCGATTTAATTAAATTACAAGTACGAGGAAAAACAATGTGAGAAATGGGTATAAGGGGGTACAGGAGACGTATCCTGACCCCCTATGTTTTCTGAGGGTGGCTGAGGAGGCTCATATATGTTGATACTTGTCTTCCAGCGGCTGCGCGTGAGCTTTTTTTTTTTCTTTTTTTTTTTAATATTTTTGCTGCGTGACGTCTGTTAACGTTCGATTCGACGGAAATCAGGAAGTGTTGACCGCCATTTTGACACTGCGAGTAAATATATTGTTAAAAATGATTGTTATAAATTAATCCGTATTGATAAACATTGTCTGCGCCATCTTGCTATTTTTCCAATGCCACACTTTTGTCGTGCACGGCAGCTATTTTAGATGCCTTGACCAGACCCACTCTCTGCACGCCGCCGATCGTGACGTCTGTTAACGTTCGATTCGAAGGAAATCAGGAAAGTGTTGACCGCCATTTTGACACTGCGAGTAAATATATTGTTAAAAATAATTGTTATAAATTAATTCGTATTGATAAACATTGTCTGCGCCATCTTGCTTTTTTTCCAATGCCACACTTTTGTCGTGCGCGGCAGCCATTTTAGATGCCTTGACCAGACCCACTCTCTGCACGCCGCCGATCCTCAGCATGGCTCCCCACCCTCGCAAGCATCTCCCCCACGCACTGGTCACCCCCGCTCTCTGTCTTATGCATGGGCCGTAAACCTCCCCCCATCTGCGCTGCTCTTCCCTGAGAATCACACCCTGTGCCCGCCCGACACCACCCTTTCCCCTATTCACTACCGCACCCTCTGACATTCCTCTTCCTTTGTGTCTGATTGTCCAGGCCGGTCTCAGGCTATCACGTAGCCCTGCGGATGTAGTTTATGGCCTCAACTGTAAAGAATCACCCCTCTTCAAAGGAGTTACAGTAGATCAAGGCCCCCACCCGATGAGATCCGTCACACCACACGCGTTCCTACTATCTGATAACCATCCTGTATTGTGATTGGGGAGGGGATTCTCACTGTGAGGGTGTGTGGGACTGAGCCTGAAGTGAAAGATTCCAGGGATGCCTCTTTGTACATCAAAGTTTTTACAATTATGTGTCACTTTAAAAATACATAGCACTCCAACAAAGTAGTAGGATTATAAAACTTTAATAACTTATAAATATATACAATGCAACAAAAACTGTAAACACGTTAAAAAAATGTTTTTAAAACAGAAGCAACAATGGTCAGTAGCGGTCTGTTGTGCGAATAGTCCCAAGGCAGCACAACGTGTTGAGTTCTGGATGGCACTGGTTTTGGTATCCTACAATGCTGCTCTGAAAAACGGCGTTGGGCGCCCCGGGGGGGAGACAGCGTGAACGGGCCTCCCCAGGTGGAGGCTCGTCTGTTGTAGTGGGGCGCCCCTTTACCGTTTCAGTTGCCATTCTGCCCTCCTTTGCTACACTGTGCCTCATCCGCCATTCAGCTGTTTATCGCCCGCTCTTGCGGCTACAGCGTCTCGCTCACCATGTAGTTGAGTTGCGCCCACTCTTGCGGTGCAGCGATAGGCGGCTGACACAGGACTCTTAAAATGGCGGCCGGCTCTTCGGATTTGGGCCTGGTCCACTAAAATGGCCCTGGGACACCTTGGAACTCGGACGCTTGTCTGCTAGGGCTTGGGCTCCATTCTCGAAAGCGTCCCCTCAGCCTTGAAGATTCTACAAAAGTCTTGGGGGCCCCCGACTCCCGCAGGCTTCCGGTGGGGAGCGGCTGCCATGATTGCTTGCGGAATGGCCACGACGGAGCTTCGAGATGGTGGTGCTCTCATGCTGACGCCAGCTTCAGTCTGAAACATCCAGAAACACTGTAGACTATCAATTCGATGAGTTCCGGTGGAGCCCCAACGTGACCCGGTAGGGAAGAACTTGCCCTCCACTTTTTTGAGTGATGGTTCTTGTTGCCTGTCCCCTCTGTTGTCATCTAACGGAACCTTTTTTGATTGCCGAGTGAGAAAAAAAAAGGTGGGTCTTTCATCGTTTGGGAAAAAAAAATGTTTAATCATATGACCTATTATTAGGTCATATGATCAAGCCTTCCATCATTAGGAAACCAAAAGTAAAATGAACCAATGAAAAGTTTTATAAACAAGTCACATGACCTGTTATGCGGCTTTGGGCTATAAAAAGCGTACAAAATCCGTTGGCCCATGAGGCGGCGTCAGTAGCGGACCGATGTGCGAATAGGCCGAAGGCAGCACAACGCGCCGAGATCCGGATGGCACCGAGTTGGTGTCCAGCAAGTTGCACTGGTGTGGCCATCCTACAATGCTGCGCCGAAAGACGGCGTGGGCTGCCCGGGGGAAGGCGGCGCGAACGGTCCTCTTCCGCCTCCCCAGGTGGAGGCACCTCATCTGCAGTGCGGCGCCCCTTAGCGTTTCACACTCCGTCCAGCTGAGTTGCGCCCGCACTTGCTGCTACAGTAGGCCGAAGGCAGCACAACGCGCCGAGATCCGGATCACACCGAGGTGGTGACCAGCAAGTTGCCGCACTGGTGTGGCCATCCTACAATGCTGCGCCGAAAGACGGCGTGTCCAGCTGAGTTTCTCCCGCTCTTGCGGTACAGTGAGTCGAACGCGCCGAGATCCGGATGGCACCGAGTTGGTGTCCAGCAAGTTGCCGCACTGGTGTGGCCATCCTACAATGCTGCGCCGAAAGACGGCGTGTCCAGCTGAGTTGCGGTCACTCCTGCTGCTACAGTACGCCGAAGGCAGCACAACGCGCCGAGATCCGGATGGCACCGAGGTGGTGTCCAGCAAGTTGCCGCACTGGTGTGGCCATCCTACAATGCTGCGCCGAAAGACGGCGTGTCCAGCTGAGTTTCTCCCGCTCTTGCGGTACAGTGACTCGAACGCGCCGAGATCCGGATGGCACCGAGGTGGTGTCCAGCAAGTTTCACTGGTGTGGCCATCCTACAATGCTGCGCCGAAAGACGGCGTGGGGTGCCCGGGGGTGGGGAGGGGGAGGCAGTGCAAACGGGCCTCTCCCTCCTCCCCAGGTGGAGGCACCTCATCTGCAGTGGGGTGCCTCTTAGCGTTTCACTCGCCTTTCAGTTGAGTTCCGCCCGCTTTTGCGGTACAGTGACTCACCCGCTATCTAGCTGAATTGCGGCTACTCTTGTGGTGCAGCGATAGCCGGCTGCAACAAGACTCTCAAAATGGCGGCCAGCTCTTTGGATTTGGGCCTGGTCCACTAAAATGGCTCTGGGACACCTTGGAACTCGGACGCTTGCCTGCTAGGGCATGGGCCCCATTCACGAAAGCGTCCCCTCTTTTGACTGATTGTTCTTTTTGCCTATTTCTTCTGTTGTCATTTAACGGAACATTTTTGGACTGCCGAAAATGGTTCTGGTCCGACCGCTGGTTGGTGGAGACATTTTGACTATATCCTGGACCTGCCCGGCCTCGCCCAAAATGGCGCCGGTATAAATGGGACTCGTAACTCCTTGTTGTGTACTGGTTGCCCAACCTTGATATCACGAGATACGTATGCAGTTTTGAAGCACATGGCGGGCGGGGACGAGAATTGATTGAACATTTTGACATCCCTATTTATATTAAGTTCTGATGTGTTATTGATTACTGTACTATTGAAAGTTCGAATTAACGTCACCCATGGTACTTGCCCGCAAATGTATATCTAGATAATTTTATTGTAACTGGCCCTGTCGTAGTTTAATTATAAAATGTACGTCCACCGATTCCGCAAATGTTAGACACCTTAGTTCTTGCAATCTAATGGGTCGCCCGTTACGTTCTTCTACAGTGTAAATGTGCCCTCATCATATACGATTCCAGTTTGCTCCGTGGCCGGCCCACGTGGTTATAGGCCCGTATTTGTATACTGACATTTTCACAATAAAGGTTTTTTTTTAAAAACATGGTAGTAGTACCTACATTGGTAAAGTAGTGAATAATAGCCACTGTTTTCGAATCAGTAAAAGGCAAGTGAAATAAAGCAGTCCAATTACATGACTGTTAAAAGGTATAATACGCAGGAACGCAGTAAAGAAAAATGGTCAAGGGCTGTTGTGTTTTCTACTCCTGCAACATAAAGTGATCGATAAGAATCTGATATTCATGCCTATCAGCGACTAAGACAGCAGGCCGAGCCTCTTTTGCTCAACGGCTCCCTCATGGGACGAAGAAACGCCTTTTTTCTCGAAAAAGGAATATTTTACTTGCAGGACAGTGTAGATTTCCTGGGAAAATACATTAGCCTTGAACATTGTTAGTGATAAACTGTAAATGCATCTGGTCCTTTGCTTTACAAGTCAGAGTGAGAAAAAAAAAGGTGGGGCTTTCATCATTTGGGAAAAAAAAAATGTTCGAAAGCAATGAAAAGCGTTATTTTTAGGTCATATGACCCAGCCTTTCATCATTAGAATAACAAAAGTAAAATGAACCAATGAAAAGTTTTATTAACAAGTCACATGACCTGTTATGCTTACGTTACGCTGCGCGCCACGCTCTGGATCGTTTCCGGGAAGCTGCGCCTTGCGCACCGGAGCACTTCCGGGTGCGCTAACGCGGCGCGTCATATGACGCATTACGCGACAACGCAGGTCCAGAATATAGTCAAAATGTCTCCACCAACCAGCGGTCGGAATACAACCCCTTTCAGCAGTCCAAAAAGTTCTGTTAAATGACAAGAGAAGGGACAGGCAACAAGAACAATCAGTCAAAGAGGGGAGGGCAAGTTCTTCTCTACCGGGTCACGTTGGGGCTCCACCGGAACTGATCGAATTGGTAGTCTACAGTGTTTCTGGATGTTTCAGATTGAAGGTGGCGTCAGCATGAGAGCACCCAATTCTAAAACAGTAAATGCTTGGATAACAATCAATCAAATGTAGAGGGAAGCAGGCACGACGGGTTACAACGGGGGCAAAGGCTTACGTTACCTACCCTTCACTATCTGCAAAGAGAGAATACTCCTAAAAGAAAAGAGGAGGGGGACGGGGGGGGCAGCGTTCAAAGCACAACAACATGCATAAATACGAAAATGTTTTTACCTACCACGTACTTGACATTTTACAGCTTTTGATATTTGCTATTAAAAAACCATTGAAATTCACTGAAAAAACCATAGGTTATAGACCATATATAGTTAGGGATTCGCATTTACAAAACCTTAATTTACTCGCACAAAACCATAGAAATTCGCATATATAGTTAGTTGCAATAACTATATATCGCGCACCCGCAATCCACTGCTGATGATGTCACATATTACATCATTCATGACATGGTCAGTGACATCACTGATGACATCACTGATGACATCTCAAATGACATCACTGATGACATCTCAAATGACATCACTGATGACATCTCATTTGACATTACTGATCACATCACTGATAATATCATTCATGTGATAATACGATGAACCTCTTCAGACTCTAATATAGCCTTAGATACAATCAGTGTAAACAGACACTCACAGATTGTCACTCATCCATGGAGTTACTCATACATCTAGTCAGTCATGAAAAGAATCAATCACTCCTCCATTTCCTCAACTATACTGTTATACACACCTTACTTATTCAAACATATACTAACACATATTTACTCTCTTATACAATCCCTGATACAAGTTCACAATGATCCATACAGCCACTCACACATTCACTGGCTCTTATGCACAGTTATTTATATAAGTCAACTCTCACATGTACTGTGTTTTACATATGTACTTACTTTGACATGCAGCACTGAGAAATCCATTCAATCACCAATACACTCATGCAGACAGTCAACCGCCCATACAGCTGTTTCCACATGCACTTTTGAACCCATACATATAGTGAATCAACTACTCACACATCTATGCACAGAGTCACACACCTCCCAGCCACCCACACACACACACACTCAGTCTCCCATACAAATACTTGGGCAACCAATCAATAACCCATATAGTTACTCATATAGGTACTGATCAACACATGCAGCATCTTACACAACAACAGACATACTGATGCACACATTCAGACAGTTTAGTCACTAACCCATGCACTCAGTGAGACACATTTAATCATTTACTCATACAGTCAGTCATGCACCTACTAAATCCTTCATCCAGACACTTATACATCCACTCATTCTTCAATATGTAAGACATATTTTAACTTTACAGAAACTTACAGTCACTGGATGATGTCATCAGTGATGTCACTGACCATGTCATGAATGATGTAATATGTGACATCATCAGCAGTGGATTGCGGGTGCGCGATATATAGTTATTGCAACTAACTATATATGCGAATTTCTATGGTTTTGTGCGAGTAAATTAAGGTTTTGTAAATGCGAATCCCTAACTATATATGGTCTATAACCTATGGTTTTTTCAGTGAATATATATATATATATATATATATATATATATATATATATATATATATATATATATATATATTTCCTCACTCTTCGTTCGACGCTGCCAACGCTGCATCACAGTCTCTTCTGCTCAGACTGCTTTTCAAAAACGAACAAGTCAGACCCAAAATTAGGTACAATCAGTGTTTTATTCCATTAGTTGAATAACACCCAGCAAGCCCGCATGACGTGTTTCGCCTCTAACCAGAGGCTTGATCATATGATATATATATATATATACATATACACACACACTTTGCTAAAAAGATAAGTCATTTACAGGGATATATAAACCCATATATATATATATATATATATATATATATATATATATATATATATATATATATATATATATATATATATATATATATATATATCAATTCGAGGGCGGTTACCAGGTTTGTATTAGAGCCACGAGAAGACTGTTCGGTTTCACTTTAAGTTTTAATGGCAGCTCACACACAGAACAAACAGCAGTCCGTTTCAGTAATTCAGTCTGCCTGACGTGTTTCAGGAATCACACTTCCTTTCTTCAGAGGCAATAGTTCAGTGTTCTGTTTTGTATTAGAGCCACGAGTGTGTGAGCTGCCATTAAAACTTAAAGTGAAACCGAACAGTCTTCTCGTGGCTCTAATACAAACCTGGTAACCGCCCTCGAATTGATGTTAAAACGGCCCGTTGGTCGTGTATGGAGCCCATCGCTGGAGGCGGATCTCCACTCAGCTCGAGAGGGGTGAGAGAACGGAGAGGGAAGCGGCAGGCACCTTATGCGGAAGGAGGCTTGCCATCACTAATGGTAACTACGAAGACAAACACAAGACAAGCAGTGGTGACGGTTCAACCCACTTGGGAAAGATTAAAGTTATGAAGCCAGGACTGAGAAGCGCATCCCACTGTGGAAACATTTAGCATGCGAACTACAGCACCCAGAAGGCTGCAGACAGCGATGGACTGCAGGTGAACCACGCCCCTTTGGGCAGGTGCAAAGTATAAGAGAGTTCGTGTGCACACGCGCTATCAGAACACTGAACTATTGCCTCTGAAGAAAGGAAGTGTGATTCCTGAAACGCGTCAGGCAGACTGAATTACTGAAACGGACTGCTGTTTGTTCTGTGTGTGAGCTGCCATTAAAACTTAAAGTGAAACCGAACAGTCTTCTCGTGGCTCTAATACAAACCTGGTAACCGCCCTCGAATTGATATATATATATATATATATATATATATATATATATATATATATATATATATATATATATATATATATATATATATATGTATATATATATATATATATATTGTTTATACTTACTTGTAAAATAGTTATTCATTAAAACGAAACTTTTACCACGCATATGCCTTTGTTGTAAAGGCATATGCGTGGTAAAAGTTTAATGGTGACGTGTTGTAACAGTACTTGAGTTGTTATAACCGCGTTGTAAAGGCATGCATTGTGATGGCATGTGTTGTAATGTCATACATTTGTGCGATGCTGAAGCTGCTATCCTTTCATCCATCAATCCAACCATCCATCCCTTCTGATTTCAATTTACTCTGCCAACCTTACACCCATCCTTTTAGCCAACATCTCAGATATTTATTTACTCTACCATCCCTTCACCAACACATCCATCCTCTCACATTTACATTTACTATATGTTCACCCTTGTATCCATCCATTCTGATTTTCTTTTACTATGACATAATTTTACCCATTTAATTGGGATTTACCTAACCCACACAAAGGCCACTTTGTGTAGTTTTGCGTGATTTAGAAACTCCAGAGTAATGAGAGGTAGAGCATTTCGCTGCCTTGAGTGACCTTGCTTTGGGATGTCGTTCCATGGGTGGAGCTAGGGCATTCCCATACACCTGTCTATGGATTTCACGAGCACATTGTCCTCCTATAGAAGCAATTGTTAATGAACTGGCGAAAAAGGGTCGTCGCCTTGTAATGGCATTGTGAAAATTGGCCATATTGTGTTCCTAAAGTGCTTTGTAGTAAAATATATTAAATTGGCCTTTTAATTCAGTACATTCTGTTCCTTTTTCATAAGACAATAGCATATAAATGCATCAAATTAACAAAAATGTGTGCTCTCATTGTTGTCCAGGTTCAAATACAGAATTCACCACATTTTTTCTCAGCTTGACCTGAGCATTAACCGATCCTGATTATCTGCCATTTTAGCTCCGCCCCATTGATTAACATTATCCATGCCCCTTCATTTGCCATGTTAGCCCCCCCCCCCGAAATTAAGGTCTAGTTGCGCCCCTGGTCAGTAGTGAGGGCAATAGCACGATTCGGCCGGCATGCAAATGGACCCTGCCCTCGTGTCCCTTCTCGCCTGGAACAAGCCACAGCTTCAACCGGCCAAGCTCCACAGCAGGGCCCAAGTCGGCATAGGAAGGAGGGAGCATCTGCACAAAGGAAGGCCCCCGGCACCGCAAAGGCAACGGATGCAGCCGCGGGGTGGGGGCTACTGCTGGTGGCCCTGTACTCAACCGGACAGCTGATCCCAAAGCCCACCCGCTGCCCCTGTCGCTGTGGGGCTTCTGGGGAATGCTAACGCCCCCGGCAACAATGGTATCAGCCTTCACCCCCCCCATCGTTAACGCAAACTGCGTCTTGGGCTCATTCTGGAAGCCGCTTTCCACACTCTTGAGGCCCGGCTTCCCTCGTGGCAGCAGGCTGTGTCGGAGCCGCAGCCAGGGCGATCAGCGCAGGTCCGCACCACGACCACAAGCAGCTATGTTCGTCCACCATCCGCCGTACCAATGCCCCCCACACCTCACACTGTGTCGGGAAGTTTCAGGATCGCCATAATACCACCATGACAGGTCGAACAAGGGGGAGACAGTGTTTGGAGCTCCAAGCCTATGTTGCCATCACAGTAAGCGTCTTGGCCACACCCACCGAAAATGATCATTATAAGCATTATGAAGCAGTCGCGTCTGTATCCCCCAAATGCGTGGGTAACCGACTACAAATACCCAGCAGCGAATGATCACACTCTGCAGAGGTGCTTAGGTGTGAATGCACAATTTATAACCCCAGATGCAATTACCAAGACGTCGCTGGGTGTTGCCACAGCTCAATGTGCTGGTACCAGTATCCAAGTTGGAAACACAATCCTTATCTATCTTGATTATGTATCAAGAATGTGTATCAAGAGGCCCCCACAATATTCTAAACTGGAAATAACCAGAAGCTACTGGGAAGCCACACACTCTATAACAGGTGTAATTGTAAAGCGCACGTTCACTCGGAGGTATCTTGGCGCTGAATAACAGATGTTTATTGTTACCCAACTCAATGGTACTCATTTTATCGACCTCAGATGGCTAAAGGTTGAGTGAACCCGCCGGGGTTTGAACCTGTGACCATGAGGTTGAACACAGGCCCCTGCAGTGGACGCATTAGTCCACTAAGCCACCAGACTCCGGCTGATGTACGCCTGGTATACTTTTTAAAAAAATGATTTTATTAGTTTCAGGAAGAGAATCCCAGTAACGTCTGTTGACAATTCGATCTGGCATTGACATTCTAAGATAACAATACATTTGAATTGCATAGGCGGGGGCATAGGGGAACACTCATCTAGGAGACATTAAATTCCATATTGTTGGCTGGCTTGCACGTACATACATTTAATCGTATTCCTCTTGTCAGGAGGTAAACAATCAAATGAACCACCTTTAATAACACTGTCCATACCCGAACAAGCAACCCAAATGTGGCATGAAAAGGATCATGTTAGGAACTAGGGAATACAGTTTATAGTATGTGGAACTGAAGTGTACCCAGTACAGTTCTGCAATCCCACTGTCATAGCTAACCACAACAGAGGCTGCCCAAACTAAACCGTATTGATCATGAGAAAAGGCACAGGCAGTAGCAGCCAGTCCAGAAGAACAACAAGAAGCCTAGAGAGTACGCCAGGGAGGCATTACAGGCAGACTCAAACCAGTAATATGGAGTCAGGTTGGTTGTGGCTGCCAGTGACCTTAACTAAACGAACATGAAAACGACCTCCTGCCCCCCATTCGTTCAACCTTTCTGGTTCCTCTACTGGCTTAAAGATATGCTCCTGGAGTGAAGAGGCCTGAGCACCTTAGTCCATCATGTAGGAGTGGTCAGTACTGGCAAAAATGTAATGTAATTATGCTGCAGGTAACTGGAGCACAACCTCAATCTGCCTGATCGGGTATCTGGAGTTTTGCTTACCGACAATTAAAATTAACACCAAAGGCAGCCTGACCTTTTACATTGCCTTAGATCTGGACGTCGGATTAGAAGAAATTGTTTTACATGAACCTTGGATCATGGCTGTATTCGTTCACCATTGGGAAAGTGATCTCAAGGCACCTCTTATATTAATGAACATCTATATTCACCCACACCCCAACTCAGAACGAGAGATTATACCCAAGCTGGAGTCAATGATAACAGGCCTGAGACAAAAGCACGGTGGGGCATATACAATCATAGCCGCAATTTGAACTCACATCTATTCATTAACAGCCACGAAGAGAAGACCGCACTGCTACAACGTGACCTCTGGCATATCCCTTCTCAAATGATATGGGAATGGGGAGAAGTTGTTTTTGGGAGGTCTATACTTGCAAGCCAGCCTCAAGTCACTCAACGGAAGACCAAGAGAGGAGCAGCCTCCTGCACCAACTCACATTACTCCAAAATCATGCTCTATCATAGATTACACATTCATGCCTCTTTCCCTGTTTGGTTACCTGAAACCCTTCAATATACATGTTTGCCCAGAAAATGACCATAATCCACAAGCCCGAGAAATAAATAATAAATGTTCAGTGCTAGCAAAAATCCTGACTCAGGCTCAGCATCACCAACCACTAACCTAAAGAGATTAAATTGGAAAAGCGTCACAGCAAAGAACTTTGAGGCGCAACACAATTGTGCACATTGTCTGTATCTGCCCTGCTTTGTTGAAAGAGAGGCGGGTACTTTTAAAACCCCATTTCCAGACCTTTGGAATCCTTCTAACAGATCCGCTATAATTACTGTCTCTGCAGAACATTCCATACTGGCTGGAAGATTTGTGAAATGCATGCAGGCGTTTGAAAAGGCATTGAACAACAGTGTCTATCGTGATTCATAAATTATCCACGTATTTACAGAGCCAACACCTCTTTCATTAGGCCTGCGCATGGTTAAGCACGCCTTAAATGGACGGGGACTAGTTTTATATGTGGAATCATCTATAAAAGCAAGAGTTGTGTTAAATGAATGTTTTAATAAATGTACATGTGATGTGCACTGCAGTAGTCTTGATAGCACTTTCCTAACTTCATGCATTTTGGGTGTTAAACATCCAACTAGCCTTATTGATAAACATAAAAAGCAAGATAGCATCACATGGAAGTAGTTTGAAACTTGGCTGTGATTCAAAAGTCAAAGCTTCTGATAGCTCTTTACTTACTTTATGCTTTGAGGATCAATTTTACCTCCTTAGTGAGGTATGGTTCGGACACACATGTTTTATTTGGACTGAGATCCTATTTACACTTAAAAATTAAGAGTGGTATGAAATGTCAGTAACTCAAAACGTTCCCCTGACCTGAGTTGCAGCAACTTCAACAGCACGTTAATCCCTTTACACTCTTTGGGGTACCATTTATCCTTTTAGTCATTTCTGGTGGCTAGTGGACTGATGGGTCCACTGTAGGGGTCAGTGTTTGACCTCATAATCACAGGTTCAAATTCTGGTGGGTCCACTCAGGCTTTCATCCTTCTGAGACTGATAAAATGAGTACAGTGCATAACAATAAACATATGTTGTTCAGTGCCAAGGTACCCTTCTGGGTGAACGTGCACTTTACAAATACACGTTATATTTAACGAGGCGTAGGCCCCAAGACATATGTTTTAACAGGATTGAGATAAGTTTTTATTCTTAAGCACTTGTAGAGCATGTATATAATGAATTATCAGGACACAGTAGAACGTTTTGTTGAGTTTGTGACTGCTAGTTTCCTCGTCTAGTTCTTAAGGGACATGTTATGTTATGGTATTATAATTTATTATGCACACAAATCATCCTGGGAGTGGTATCTTAGCGCTAATGCCAAGAACCAAGCAGAAACTGACGCAGTTAGAATAGGTGGGTATTAAGTTATTTCCTGAATTGGAGATGATCCTTGAAAATTCACATTTGAAAAGGTAGTTTATTCCAATAAAAAGGGGCTAGGAACGAAAATGACCTATCCCCTGACTGGGACGTTCTGACCCTAGGAACCATGAGCAAAGATTTGTAGCAAGATCTTAAACGTTTGAGAAGGAGTAGCAAATAAACCTTGAAGATAGATAGGCAGGCCCTTTGCCAAATAGAGCTTTGTGAGTTAAGCTGCAGATTTAAAAAAATAATTATTTTTTTCACCAGTAGACAGTGCAATGTATGTGGGAGAGGACAGGAGGCCGCTCTCGGAGGGAGATTGCAGATGGGAAGGGTGGTGCTGTTTTGGACCACCTGAAGTCTAGAGACCAGTGACTTATTTGCTGAGGCCAAGAGCGCATTATCATAGTCCAGACGGCTGATGACTAATGCCTGGACTAAATTGTTTCATGCACCTGCTTTCCTGTTCGTCCAGAAAAACAGACAAACTTTGGTGATAAGGTAGTTTTATTGGTTTTATTATGTGAAACCAG
The DNA here is from genome assembly GCF_964263255.1 of Lissotriton vulgaris. NCBI lineage: Eukaryota > Metazoa > Chordata > Amphibia > Caudata > Salamandridae > Lissotriton > Lissotriton vulgaris. The sequence goes on along the minus strand of NW_028252711.1, from coordinate 132,422 downwards.
TGAATTCTTGTAATGCTTTTTATTAATTACAAAAATAAAGAATTCATTAATTCTGCACATCAGGGCCATTGGTGCGTTTTATCTCAAATCTCTGAGAATTTTCTTGAGTTGCAGGCATATTGTAATCCACAACATCAACACAACCAATTTTACAATGTCTCTGAAATGAAGTAGGATGCACACTTGAGGCACTAATTAAGACAGCTGGGTGTACACCTAGCCAGTGCCCTGCAATAACTTTACCTCTTTCTGGAGAGATCTTGCCTCAGCATGAATCCACAATCTAGCACCATTCATTGCACTTAACACACATTTTGCTTTATAGAAGTTAAGCACCGGGTGTTTAATGCGGTGGCTACTGGCGAATGAAAAGATGGGACCCGGAACCTGTGAGTGATGTTTTTTGGGTCAGGTGCATTGACCATTTCTTGCACTGACTCTGAAAAGATGTTGCAGCCTCACCTACTTCCCTCTGCCTTGAAAAGTACCCATCATCAGGCTTAGAATGCCACCCCACAATATAACAGTGTTCAATATTAGACCTGGCCAGGACCTAAGGATCTCCTCTTTATTATTAACTACAGCAGCCATGCTTTTTCTCTTTGATTTAGCACGATGAACTATCCATATAGTCATCGGCATAACGAAACATGAGGGGTTCCCCTGCAAGGTACGCAGAGGGGCCCCCTCCGATCTCAATCTGCAGCTCTCTGGCTGTAGTACTGTGCTGAGGGGGCTCCCTTGTGCTTTGGGGCCCCCGCACCACGGGGGCCGTGGGGGGCCTGTGTTACGCCCCTGCATATAGTGACATCTGTGGACACTTCACTGATCCATATATGGGTGCTAGGTGACAGGATGCGATCAATATGAAGAGTGTGTCAAATGTGAGAGGGATGAGTGTTATACAGAAGGTGATTCTAATAAGATGCTAGTTATCGCAAGATATTGTGTGAGATGGCAGTGTCAGGTTCCCATAGGATGGTGGATGTAGGAAATTAGATCTGCTGTGGTTGCTGGATGTGAAGAGGGTACCACATATTGGGAATTCTGAATGGGGGTTAGGTTGCATTGGGTGGGAACTTTTACCAAATTATATGGGTGGCTAGGTTTCAGAACAACCTGGATAGAAGGTGGAATCCTGTGTGCAAAACTTGAGTAGGTTTTAAATGTTAAGAGACTTTTGGATGCTGTGGTGTTCCCCTTGAGATAGTAGCTTGTATTAGAGGAGGTGCTGAATGTGAAAATACTGTATGTGAGTGTTTCCAGAGCAGATGGAGTGGCTAATATGAATGGAGAGCTGGATCTGATGAAAAATTGAAAGGGTTGATGTAATAGGGAATTTGGATTTTTTGGATACAGAAGAGTTAAAATATCCAAATGAGAAAAAAATGCTGTAAAAATGCTAAAGTACTTTTTCCTTTGTATTGCAGTGTTCATCATCTTAGAGTGGAAAACATTCTCTTTGAAAACCTCTTGAGAAATAAAATGGCAATATTTGATGGTAACGTCAGATTGTACTGCATAACTACACCTCATCTTGAAATTACACACTTCACGAAGAAATCTATTATGCATTCTCTGGAGATGCTCCAAAGTATGGAACAGTATGCCACTGGACATAAGACTGGGACTGGCCTTCTCTGTCGTAAAAAACGGGGTTAAGTCCCATCTGCTTGTGAAACAAATACACATCTACTGAGTGTGAAAATCTCCCATATGAAATTGATTGGTGTTACTGAATTCTAGCCAGCATTTAAGCAATGGGAAAAGTAACAATCAATTGAATGTAATTGAGAGACTGCAAAAAACAAAACTGATTAGTTTCAAATGTGGTTAATTGAATGCATGAAATGGATCATTCAAGCTTTAACTTGAAAATTATTTACAGATGCGTATCCTTAGATCATACTCTCATGAAACTCTAGTCATTAGACATTTCGCCACCTCTTAGAGGCTGAACACAAAAACTATAATTGCGAAAAAAAATTGTGAATAAGTGCAAACATGCTAATTCTTCTTCTTCTTACCAAAGTCCTATGTAAAAGCCATATTCATTAACATACATTAGAATAATTAGAGTGCTTCAATTATTTTCACAATTCATGATATGTTATGTAGTTGATTTCACAAAATTACAGTTTATCTCATTATTTACTATTTTTTCACATAATTAATTATGACCTAATCCCATCTGATCCACATCCAAGGCATCTGGAACTATTTACTGTTTTCAACACTATGAGCCCAAAGGTAATTTACACGGTTGAGTAATTCAGACTTTTGAGTTTACTGATTTTCTGTTGTTCACAATATCCAAGTGTTAATTTATTCAAAAAGTGTATCTTACATGTCTCCTACAAAATGAAGGATCAAGGGGCTATACACATTTTAGTAATTTACTCTTTTGAATACGTTTGCTACTTTTTGACCATTCAGAAAATCTGAGTGGTTTACTTTTTAGAGCAAATGTATACTCTTATTTTGTGAATAGCCAAACAATAGTAAATGTATTCAAAAGCATAAACTATTAAAACATGTAAGTTACCTTTGCAAATCAAACCTATATCTATGAACAAATAAAACAATGATTGGTGGCATGCTTGAATTAATCTCAGCCCCTTTTATTATGGACCATAGTCCATACTCCAGTCAGTTTTAGTTTTTTTCTCACTGTGACTCTTCAGAAAGGGAACAACCTTGTGAAAATTAGCCTCAGCCTTTTTCAATGGAATAGTCCAGCCCAAAGTTTCAGACGAAGTACTCTCTGAATGGGAACAAAAGCAAGTTCACACTGGTTTGTAAATTTTTGGTCCTCTTCAGTGAGCTGCAACTTATGTAATGTGGCACAGAAGCACACAAAATGTGCTAGGGCATGTTCTTTGCACTTAGTGGGTTTTCCTGGGAAACACAAACACAAATTAATGAAATCCCTTTATTAATCTCAATCATTCATAATTGCCCGGACAGATACCCATTCATTGTTTTAAATATCAATATGCCAGTTCAGACAGGGGCAAAGATTATCCAAATCAGACGTTATTCTGAGCCAATAGGAACAGAGAGTGTCAACTGCGGGGGCACACCGTCTTTGAAGTCGTCTATGGTTCCTTGTGCTCTCATCTACAGGAAACTTGATGAACAGGCAGTTTGAGTGGTACTGTTTCTTTTAGAGAAGGACAAATATGATTTGCATATATCTGGTTCCAGTCTGGGGCAAGATAGCTGGCAAACAAAGAGGATGGACTTGTTTGTAGCCTGTTTGTCTGTGACGGAGATGTTGGCAAGCATTGCACAGATGAATCATGTGTTCCACTGGAACACCCCTAAGCATGATAGATTTGACCAGATGTGGCTGCCATACTCGCTCTCCAGTTAAATCTCTCTGATGAGGCCAAACAAAGCCAAAAAACAGTCTGGGTTTCATGCGGCTTCATCTAAAGGGGATATGGCCAGGCAGTTAGAGCTGGACTATTCTGATTAGACCATTTCATAGTCTGATTTGCATATTGCTGGTCCTTCTCTGAGGTGGCCTACTGGGCAATAAAAAGATGGACGGGAATGCATCCCAAACAGCAGTTGCAAGCCTTCAACCCATCAGCTATATTCTACGTAGTGGTGATGTATTTATTCATGTTTTCATGTATTCCATGTTTTACCATAATGTTGATGTTCAGAATATTCTGGGTCAGTAACAATTGTTAATTGATATTAGATAAGTCTGTAGATACCTTTAGAATATGGCTATAGCTAGAGTTATGGGTAATTTAATCATTTGTTTTCAATCCTGGAAAAACAGAAGGAGAAAGCAGTGAAACATTCTAGTTGAAGATTCGTGAAAAATAAGACAGGTGTGACATGAAAAGATGATCTAGAGATCTATAAATACATTTCAGGTGAAAGTTTGTTTTGCCGTTTGAGGGCTTCAATTCACCTATATGGAAAGTAAGCAGTTAAAATGTTAATTTTTTGTATTGTACTTTTGGGGTGTATGGTGCTTTATAGAGTGCACCAGTTATAGTCTTACCAAAACACTGGGAAATGTGTGGGTGCTGGGTATTGAGCTCTTTAATGATATTGTTATTTACAGTGAGCATCTTCAATCTACCTCTACCATCTTCTCGTCCTACTACTTCTAAAACTGTTAACATAGATTGTTACTGTACACATGTTGTGGTTTACTCTACTTGACACTATTGTGTCAAGCACTGCGTCATCAAGATCAAGTCTGAGCAATGTGAAAAACCTAAAATAATCTTTGGGTGAATCTGCTAAAACACTGTATTTGTTTCTAGTGGAGCACATGACCATTAAGATATATCACGTCTTATAAATACTGTCAAACATTGTCTGTGCTGTTGTATAATGTGCTGTGTTTAAAGCTATAACAATTGTGAATGGTATAGTACTCTTACTGTTGTATCTTAGCAATGTGTCCTAGCAACTTGTCATGCATTTGTCCCATGGTTACCAGCATGTGAGAGTTCTGGTGTTGGACCAGAAGGGAGGAGACAGTTGCCAGAGACAGGACGTGTCTAGATGTTGTTCCTATGTACTTCAATAAAGTCCCTTCTTGAAACACCATATCTGTGCCTCCTAAAAGTGGCGACGAGGATAAGATGTAATTTCCCTGAGGGCAGGCTGGTTAAGTGATGCTGCATGCTGTAGTTCGTCAACCCCTAGACATAGATTGTTGACTGGGTGGTCAACGGTGCTGTTCCTTGCTGTGCTGTTCTCCCCACATCGAGGATATTATAAAAAGAGACTGGAATTGATTTACCATAACGGTACTGTCTGGCAAAAAGAAAAGTGGAGAGCTGATGTTGGAACCCTGTCTACACCAAGGTACATGCGATAGAAACAGAATCATGTCGGCACCAATGGTACATGAAAAAAACACTGATTCATGTAGAGTCAGGTAAGGACATGAGTTTTGTGTGATCTAGTGCTGCGAATGTACAAATCTGTTCACCTAGTGCTGTGCCCTAAATTAGGAGAATCGGATCTGTTAGTTCTGCTGTAAAGACTAGCTGTGGTGTATCACAGCGGGTGAGAGAAAACGTGTTTGCCAAAGTGTGTGGAGGCAGCGTCCGACTATCTGGCCTGATTAACTGCTGACTAGCCGAACCCAGCCCCCAGTCCACCATTACCATTGGGACCAGGAGCTCTGAAGTCTGCGCCATTCTCCAACATTCTTAGTTTTCAAAAGTTGACTCACCCGCTACCGCTCATGTGCTTCTGTGTTGTTTTTGTGCGTCATTGCGGGCATTCTTCTATGGAACTCCTAACCCCCCCACAAGCGCAGTGCAGTGTGGGAGCCACGCTGCATTGTGACCTGCGATTATTGACGTTTGCATGCTGCATATCGTTGCCCTAACAACCCAACACGAGTACTACAACGCGATTGTGGATACGGAACCAGCATTTTAAAGGGTGTGACAGCAAGCCAAGATTGAATTATTGGAGGGCATAATCTGAAAAGACTAATTTATCAAAAAAAAGAAAGGAACAAGAAGGAGATTATGTCCATCAAGGCAACTAGAACGACTGTGTGGACTGCTACTGCTATGTAGACTACAGTGACTACAATAATTTTTTTAGGTTTCTTTTTGTTATCCTTTTCTTTTCAGTTAATTGTTATAAGTAGATTTCAAGGATGACCAGAGGTAGACATGAAGTATTACCATGTAAAGGTTTATAAGTTGCTCCAGTAGATATAAGTTGTAAGTCTTGTTAAGTTCATTAGATGTTCAAAAGGGAATAAATAAGATATAATAGAAGTCCCACCAGGAGCTAGATGGTTGTTGCTCAGCCTACACTCTTCAACTGTCATTCCTCACATATCAACAAGCACACTCACATTCCAATCACACTGTCATCAGGCATTTCAACATTCCACACAGACATCACATTCATACAGGCTGAGCAACTAAGAAGAGGATGCACTAGGGAGAATTAAGTCACAACATTAATCTAGACCGCTGACTATTACTATTGCTATAATTAATATTGTCTCACCAGTACATCAACAGTGTATAACTATTGATTGGAATACGTTTATACACCATCATTTACAGCTAGGAAATACCGTTAGAATGGACATGTCGTCCATCATAGCTTCTCCTGAATTTTTACAAAACCCTGGTGAACCCACCTTACAATGGGAAGACTGGATAGAGTCGTTTGAAACCTATTTAGAGGCGATTGGTGAAGATGTTTGTATAGCTTCCCAGAAGGTGGCATTACCAAACACAACTTAGGAACAGAGGGCAGAAAGGTAATAAAAACCCTACCCATTGATACTGATAACAAACAAGTGATTATAGGAGAGAAAGCAAGTGAAGGTAAGAATAAAGAAGAAGGTGAGGAAGTAAATCTACACTACAATGAGGCGGTTCCCATTGATGAGTATGTTGAGGTAATCAAAGCACCTGAAGAAAACTATGGCAAAAAGGTTAGCATACTAGTAGAAAGGCATACGTTTTTTTCTCAATCCCAACTACCTGGGGAGTCTGTCGAGCAATATGTTTCCATATTGAGGACCATTGCTGCCACTTGTAAATTCAAAGACCTACACGCAGAGATCATAAGGGATCTATTCATGAATAGAACAAACAATATTAAAATTCAAGAAAGATTACTAGATATGAAAGATTCTTCCCTGCAGAAAACTATTGAAGTGGAAAGGCGGGTCGAGAATACTTCTAAGTATGTCAAAGAGCTAAGCTCGGAAAAGACAAACCCTGCTAAAGTGTGTGCTTTAGAGAAGAATCCATCCAAAAAGCAAGAAAGTCATACCAAAACCACTATACCCAAAAGCAACAGGGCGTGTTACAGGTGTGGCAGTACGAGACACATCGCGGATTCTGACAAATGTTTTGAAATTAAAGAGAACTGCTTTAAATGCAAAAAGATTGGTCCCTTAGCACGCATGTGTAAGGCTGGATGTAGCAATGAAAAGTACACCAGTAGATCCTTGTAGTTAGGCTCTTTATTAAAACCCCCAGCACAGAGGAATAAGTCATACAGCTATCAAGACACAGAGCTTCTCCAACAACGGCTCTCTAAGAATGCACATACACATATAAACAATTCTGGAACATACTCAATGTTCCACACAATACAGAGATCTTAAAGTGATATACTTACACATATCTTAAAGTGATATACTACACAATCCCCCTTCTTAAAAAAAATATTAATAATATTAAGTACAATCAAACAACTCCAAACCTTAAGGTTTTTTTTACAATTCTTCCACTTGAAGTTTTGATGACAGATTCATTAGGCACAAAGTTAGGTACATCCAATGACACTTGTGAACCTTCCTTAACCTGAAAACTATCCCCAGATATAGGAACACCCTCATGAATGTCAACATCAGAAGGTGAATTATCACAAGAGATATCACCATTCTGAGACTCATCCACCGTAATCCCCCACCACCAAGAGGACAAATTTTTGCACATCTCTTTATCTTTGTTACTTTGAACATCACCCCGGGATACAGGTGCAAGACGACTAAAATGCAAAACCTCACCATTTTGTAATAAGGCAGTATTGTTCATAACTTTAACAACCATTCTGGGTTCAATGTACTTACTCTCACCTTTTGTGGTCTTCCTGGCACTCTTAACTCGAACCCTTTGACCTTTGCATAAGCTGGCCTCTTTAGTTCCATGTTTTGAATCATAATAGATTTTATTCTTTGTCTGTGAATCCATAATGCTCTTTCTAACTTTAGTTAAATCACAATTAGTCATGTCACTTTTATCCATCCAACCCGGATTGATCTTAGAATGTGGAATTCTACCTCTCATTAATGAAAAGGGACTTTGATTTGTTGAGCCATGAAGGGTACTCCTATAAGCCCACAGCAATTTCTTCAATTCAACATCCCATGATAAGTTACCCTTATTTGCCAACTGCAATACTCCTTTAATACTACGGTTGGCTCTTTCCACAATACCGTTCCAGCTAGGATGACAAAGAGCAGTAAACCTTTGTTGTATACCTGAAGCTAATAAATAGTTTTTCATCTCCATGGATTTAAATTGCACACCATTGTCTGACAATATATACTTAGGAAAGCCTTCCCTTAAGAAAATCTCATCTAGAAAAGTAATGGCAGTTTTAGTATTAATCACATTTACTACACTGATCTCTAACCATCTTGAAAACCTGTCAATTAAGACTAGGATGTACTTTTGAACTCCATCTTGCCAAGTGACAGGACCCATAAAATCAATAGCTACAACCTCCCAAGGAAATTTAGGACAATCAGGAGGAGCTAATGGTGGATTAAAAGTTTTAAAGGTTTTATCAGAGACTTCACACTGTACACATGATCTCACACATCTTTCAACCTCTACATCGATCTTAGGCCACCAATAAAGTTCTTTAATACGAGGTTTTGTGCGAGTAATCCCTGAATGTCCTTCATGACAAAGATCAATGATTTTTTTCTTAAGTCCTTAGGTGGAATGATTCTGTCACCTCGTACAACTAACATATTGGACATACTAAGTTCATCTCGAACTTCCCAAAAACCTCTTAAATCATCATTGATGATTTTCTTGTCCATGGCATTCCAACCTTTGACAATCAATTGTTTCAAAACAAGTAAAACGGGGTCATTGTTTTCCGCTTCGAGCCATTCTTCTTGGTAAAACTACCTTGAGTTTTATCGAAAGAAATATGTGCAATAGAAAAATAATTCTACTGATTTTTATCTAACTCAATTAGCGGTAATGACGTACGGCTTAAAAAATCAGCCATGAAGTTTCTTGTGCCTGGCACGTATGGCACCTCACACATAAAGTCTTGCAGCCTCATGGACAACCTTGCTATCCTTGCTGTGGCATTGGTAAGACCATCTGTTGTAAGTAACTTCGTTAAAGGTTTATGGTCACAGCGAACAATAAACTTCTTTCCCCACAAAAACTTCCTGAAATGCTCTAAAGCCCACACCACAGCAAGGGTCTCCCTTTCAATAACTGAATAACGTTCTTCTGTGGGAGAAATGGAACCGAGAAGCAAATGCTATGATGACCTCTTTGTTGTTCTAATTGATTTGGGTAAGGACACTACCCAACCCCTTGCTACTGGCATCAGTTGTGACTATAGTATCAGCATTAGGATCAAAGCCTTGCAAACTAGGAGCCTGTGAAATCGCCTTTTTAATTTCATCAAACGATCTCTGGCACAGTTCACACCAATTAAATTGTACCTTGTTCTTAAGTAGAGACCTCATAATATGGGTTTTTTCTGAAAATCTATCTACAAACTTTGCATAAAACTCAGCAAGTCCCAGAAATTATCCAAGATCTTCTTTAGATTTAGGTGCAGGACCATCTCTAATTGCACTCACCAAACTAGAATTTGGCCTTATACCAGATGAGCTAACTTCATGCCACAGGTAAGTAACACTCTTCTCCGCAAACTTACACTTGGAAGGATCTGCTGTAACTCCCTTATTATGCAAAATACCCATTACCTTCCTCAAACGCTCATCATGTATCTTCTTGTTTGGGCCCATAATAAGGATGTTGTCCTGAAAAAATACTACGCCTTGCATATCACCAAATAACTCATGCATAAGCCTTTGAAAAACGGCCGCAGCGGACGCTAACCCAAACGGCATGTGGCAAAATTAAAAACACCCAAAAGGAGTGCAAAAGGAAGTAAAGTGTTTACTCATTGGCTGCAAGGAAATTTGATGATACGCACAAGACAAATCGATAGTTGAAAACCATTTAGCCCCTTTGGTCAAGGTAAGCATCTCATCGATCCTAGGAAGAGGAAAGCGATCAACAATTATATTATCATTCAAATACCTTAAATCTATGCACATGCAGATTTTGCCATTTGGGCGTCTGGCGATAACGATCTGAGAAATCCAATCAGACGCCACTACAGGTTCAATTATTCCAGCATCTAACAATTTATCAATCTCTCTCTTTACTTCATCACGAACGATGAGTGGAATGTGACGAACCTTATTGTACCTTTGGAATAACGCTAGGTTTGAGTCTAATTTTGTGTGAAAAGCCTTGGAGATTACCAATACTTTCATTGAAGACTTCTGGAAATTATTTCAACACCCAATTCTTTGTGCTTTCAGATTCACACATGACTAACACCTGTTCTGGGCTATTAGGATTAAGAATTATGTCAAGTGAGCGTTGATCCTTCCAACCCAAACAGCTGGTCCATCTTTAGCTACATACAGTTTACATACAGCTCTTCTACCTTTAAATTCAAACATTAAGGATCTAAATCCTAACATTTTAATTTTTGTCCAGTGAAACTAGCAGGGATTACATCTGTAGGTTGAAGTTGCGGCCCAATTTCCCTTGTAAATTTCTTATCCCAAGTAGATTTGGGTATTATAGTAAACGGAGATCCAGAATCCGCTGCTACTTGTAGATCTATACCACCAAAGGAGACTATACATAAAGGTTTGTTGCTATCATCACCAGTAATATTTACAACTACATGTCTTGGTTTGTTGCTTGAAGGATCAAACTCCTCATCACTATAATCCTCATCATTATCTGATAAGTCTGAGTCATCATTAGTTACACAAGTTACTCTTGTTTTCTTTTGAAATTTTCTTCTACATTGCTTAGTGAAATGACCAATTAAGCCACAAACTGCACACTTTGAAGACTTAGGGCATTTATCAAACCTGCTGTATGTGATGTGCTACCACATCTGTAACAAGCGAAAAATTGAGTAGAGTTATCTTCTTTCTTGAAACTAGAATTTTGGTGTGGTTTCCAACTTTGATAATTTTGATATTGTTTGGACTGTCTCACATTAGTATTCTTGTCTCTCCTTGTGTCATTGATCTTATTAACAGTTACTGGCTCATTAGAAGAAGAGACTGCTTTGGCACATCTATCCGAAAGTTCTGCTTTTTTAACTAATGTGATAATGTCTTTGAGACATGCATCTCCTTCTATCCACAACTTGTCTTGGACATTCTTATTCTTACTACACATCACAACTTGATCCCTAATCATATCATCATGCAGGGGTCCAAACTTGCACTTGATGGCCAAATTCTTTAGAACAGAGATATAATCCTCAATGGTCTCATTTTCATTTTGTTTACGCTTATAGAAGGCGCGTCTAGAAACTGCGACACATACAATTGGGGAATAATGGTCATCAAGATCAGCTATAGCACACTTAAATATATCCAGATCTCCACTTCTTTCAATCGTTTGCATCTGTAAATAGACTCTGAGACCTTCAGGTCCTAAATAATGCATTACAATTCTTTTTTTTCTTTCTGGAGACATAATACTGCCATAATCCTCTAGAGTGGCAATATAATTAAAAAAATATTCTTTCCAATCCAACCATTTGATATTAGGTTCACCTGGATTAACTAAAAGTTCTTTTGGATTACTCAAGGTAATACTCATTTTACTCTGTGAAGAAGAAGCTGTCATAATATTTGTGGAAGCTGTTCTTGACTCTCCATCCATTTCTTTTTTTTTTTAACACAAGAACAAATGCATAATAAAAACTTGTAATCTTACTGTATAAGAACGATGAAGCCTGGGAAAGCACAGGTTAATTCCTTAAAATTGCTGTTGTTATTGTGTGTAAGAACGTGTGAAAAGTACAGGTTAACTGCTCGATTTCTTGTTGTTCGCGCTGAATAACGAAGAAGAAAAAAAATGATTAAAAATGGCCGTCACGTTGTGTGCCCCTTGCGTGACCTGTGACGTCAATCAGTTGAATATCCGGTGAAGACAACAACACGCGCCGGTTGTTACACACGCGCCGGTTGTTTGAAGGGAAACACGCTGTAACGATGGCAGCAAGCTCGCACTCCACGCTTCTGATTCACAGGCAGCTCCCGGCTCAGATTTTGAAGGTAAACAACGCGCTCCCACAATGCTGGCTAACACTTGAGTTCACGGAAACTTGGAAATAAACACAGCAGGATCGCATATGTCATCTGCATTAATTTTAAAGATAAAGAAGATTGCAAAAAGGCTGGCCGCTCATTAATTTTAACTGCTTTTAAACGAAGTAATATCGAAATAAATAGCAGTATTAAAAGTCAGAATAAAGAACAACTCACTGATAGAAGGATGTCAGGAGTATTTTTCTTCCATGTAGAGCTGAATAAGCCAGTGCAATTTCTTGAATTTTCCCAGTAGTTCGTTCTTTTGTTGAAAATACAAAATTCATATAAATTCCTAATGAAGCTTGCACTGGTCCTCGTCGCCAAATCAGTGTAGCAATGAAAAGTACTCCAGTAGATCCTTGTAGTTAGGTTCTTTATTAAAATGCCCAGCACAGAGGAATAAGTCATACAGCTATCAAGACACTGAGCTTCTCTAACAACAGCTCTCTAAGAATGCACATACACATATAAACAATTCTGGAACATACTCAATGTTCCACACAATACAGAGATCTTAAAGTGATATACTTACACAGATCTTAAAGTGATATACTACACTGGATCTTTACCCACCTCAAAATGGAAGCGTCCTGTGAATGCCATTAGAGAAAACTCTGAGGATGACAATTCTGATAAAGAAGGGGAAGTTGAAGTTATGGTTATTTGCACCAATGTTATTAACAATGTATCTGAGGGCTACAACCCACCTAAATGTGATTTAGGCATCAATGGGAACAAAATAACTGTTTGGGCAGACTCTTGCTCCCCTTATACTATCATTGATAAGAACACATAGAAGAAGGTAGGAAGTCATCAGTTGAACCCGCCAGAAGTTAAACCTGTAGGGTACTGTGGTGTTAAGCTCCCATTGTTAGGTTTTTTTAAATGTACATTGTCTCACAAGGGTAAGGTAGCTACTAGAAAGGTATACGTGGTGGAAAAAGGGAGAGCATTGCTGGGGTGGTGCGAACAAACATTTTTGGGAATCATATTGGACCCTAACCACCCACAACAAGTTTTGGCCACTGAAGATACTGAGAAAACTAAATGGAGCACCAAATTTACAAAATTATTTGGGGAAACGTTAGGGTGTTTAGAAAAAATTGAACACCACATTGTACTAAAGCCCAATAATTTTCCGTGTGTGCATAAGGCGAGAAGTGCACCCTTTACCCTTAGAGAAAAATTTAAATTTGAGTTGTAAAGGCTATGTGATGCGCAAGTTATTGAGCCAATTGAGTCATCTGAATGGCTTAGTCTGGTTGTTTTAGCACGCAAACCCGACGGTAATTTTGCTTGTGCATTGATTTGAAAGACCTTAATCGCAACAACCTAGTTGACCGATATCCATTGCCTCACATCAATGAAATGGTGGTCCTCTTTAACCTATGCCACCTACTTTTCACTAATTGACCTGTCCAATGCATACCTTCAGATCAAACTGCATCCCACTTCAAGGCATCTCACTTCATTCATTACACCTGAAGGAGCCTTATAGTTTATCAGAATGCCATTTGCCTGGCTTCCGCCTCAGCGTTTTTCCAAAGAGTAGTGTGTAAAGTATTGGTGGGTTTACCCAAGGTGTTAGTTTTCCAAGACGATGTGCTAGTTTGGAGGTCAAATCGTGTTGAACACTCAAAACTGACACAAACATTAGACAGGTTGCGAAACACATGACTAACTGTGGGTGTCGAGAAATACAAATTTGGTGTCAAGCAAATTGATTATCTAGGGCACACCTTATCTAGGGATAGGGTAAACCCCCAAAAACGTTATTGGATGCTATTACTAATGCACCATCACCTCGTGACAAGGACAAATTGCTCTCATTGCTGGGCCTTGCAGAATTTTATTCCAAGTATGTTCAGCATTTTGCTGGCATAGTCCATGTCCTCAGAACATTAATGAAAAAGGGTGTCAAGTTTGAATTTACAGCTGAATGCCAAAAAGTCTACATTTCCATCAAAGAACAAATTGTTAAAGCTGTTGCCTTGAAACCATTTAACCCATCACACTGCAGCATAATTGTAGTGGATGCCAGTGCATATGGTTTAGGAGCAGTGCTCATGAAAAAACATTTGGGACATAAACGAGTGGTAGCCTTTGCATCTCATACCCTCAAGGGTGCGGAGGCTACATACTCTGTCATTGAAAAAGAGGCACTTGCATGCTGGTGGGGGTGAACTACTCCAAACCTTACATCTGGGGGACCCATTTTGAAATTGGGTCTGACCACAAACCACTCATAGAAAGCAAAATGGTTGTACAGTCTGCAAGGGTATGGCTTCTCACTACAGTATGTTCTGGGCATTCACAATGTCAATGCCGATTGTCTATCCCGTCTATTGCCGATTGTCTATCCCGTCTATTGTCTATATTTGGAAGGCGATGACGATGACATTGACTCCAATGATGATTGTGTGGTAGAAAGGAATCTGAGTCATGTGAGGGTGCCATATCCATGGGTGAGTGAAAATATGCTGTCACAAATGATCCCACTCTCAAGGAGCTTGTGATTGAATTGTCCAAGTCTTCTGGTCCCAGTTTGGTCCTCAAGAAAACATTTGGAGAGTTTTAAACAGTCTGGACAGAACTTTCGGTAGTAGATGGTGTGATGCACAGAAGTGGAAGACTAGTGGTTCTGGCTAGCTTGTAGTCTAGACTACTAAGATTACTTCATGAAGGACACAATGGCATGTCTGGAAAGAAGAGGAAGGCCAGAGAGACATTTTGGTGGCCAGGGTTGGACAGGAACATAGAGGAGCTTGTACGTGGATGTTTGGAGTGCATGTGCAGTGACAAAACCCATTGGTTAGAAAAATCACCTATCTCTCCCACTCATTTTCCGAATAGACCATGGGAAAAAGTTGCCATGGATATCTGTGGCCCATTTTCGGCCAAGGGAATTGTCAACAAGTACTCCTTAGTGCTAATTGACTACCATGCTAAATGGCAGGAAGTGGCATTCACAGGAGACATTAAAGACTCTAAAGTCATCAAATTTTGTGACCAAATCTTTCATTGTGAGGGTGTCCTGGCATGTTGGTCATGGATAACTGACCCCAGTTCATAGCAGCGGTATTCAAAACATACCTTACCAAAATGGGTATTGCTCACCACATTACCGCTGTTTATAATCCCAGGTAAAGCGGCCTTGTTGAGAGATTCAACAGAGTCTTGAAGGAGTGTGTCCAATTGTCTGAAGGGTGTGGTGGAGACTGGAAGGAGGCGGTGAAGAAAATGTTGTGGACTTACCGAACCACATCCCATCCAGTCACCAAAGAGTCCCCATTCAGACTCCTTAAGGGCAGGCAACCAGGGACGAGGGTTGCTCCCCGGTCAATGCTCATGGGTCTTTCACGAGCTGTGTGCAACACGAGTCTAGAGTGTAGAGTCAAGAAGCACCAGGAAAAGTATGTGTGCAGGCAAAATGATAGATAAAAAAAGGGGCAAACGTGTATTAGCAGTTGTAGAGAGGGTGAGGACGTAGAGTGTGGATGTTGAAAAAAGAGGTCTATCCAAATGGTCAGTGCCCAAACGCATAACCAAGGTTGTTGGTAACAGTGTTTGGCTAAGTGATGGCAAGATGTGGAATATACAAAGTGTCACTCTGTGCAACGATGTGGAATTACACGCTTGGTGGGAAAAAGTAGGTGACAATCAAATGGTGAAAAACAGTGATAATGTAAGAGATACCAAACATGTCAGGAAGGTTTCAAAATGGCACAGTGACTATGTGACCCGTGGATTACCAAGTGTTATACTTAATCACAATTTTCCGTTGATATACCAAGTGTTATTTCTAATCTATATATATATTTTTATATATGTATTATTTCTCCATTCATTGCTGTAACATCCTTACACCTTACTATTGTATTTGTTATTATTAAACAAAGAAGATGTGTTGTATCTTAGCAATGTGTCCTAGCAACTTGTCATGGATTCTTCCCGTGGTCACCAGCATGTGAGAGTTCTGGAGTTGGACCAGAAGGGAGCAGACAGTTGCTGGAGACAGGACGTGTATAGGGGTTGTTCCTATGTACTTCAATAAAGTCCCTTCTTGAAACACCATGCCTGCGCCTCCTAAAACTTACATGCCAATATTCACCCCAATAGAAGTACAGGAAGGTTGTAGAGGTCAAAGCTTCAAAATCATTTTAAGGCTTCTTTGTCTTATGCAAATGTTGTTACCATCGAAGGGTGTTGGGCCAAGTCATCTATAGCGACAGAAAACTGATGTGTGAAACATACCTTGAATGCAAACACATTTCTGCCTGAGTTTGCATCCCATTCATTCATGCCTTTGAGAGTTTCGCGCTCCAGCTGCTTCTTTCAATGACTGGTCACACATTACAGAGGATTCCTAGATATATTCTTGACAAAGGTCCTCTCAGCAAAGGAGCCTGTTACTTCATGGGGCAAATGACAATTGGTGGCTTTGGGGAGGAAACTTGCTTTGAAGCCTAGTGTCTAAGCGGGGAGGGCCAAGAGTGCGGATGGGGACAGAGGAGAGCTCACATAGTGAGTCAGGGCCATCCATTATGATGTGTTCAGAGATAATGTTTTTGTCACATAGCACATTATCAAATAAATAATGCATCATACTGCTGAAAATCTACCAGAGGAGAGCTTAAGGATGTAGCAATACATTTCAATAACATGTCTTGTTTCTTTTCATGTTGGTTATAGGTGGATCAATAATGCTAAAATGTCAATAATAAAAAAGAAAAAGAAAAACTGCACAGGCCTCAGCACCAATTATTGACTAGTTTAACTTTTAAAGTACTCTGCTTGACCTACCACAAAATAGGGATGTGCCTGGAACCTGATGTGGAAATAAATCTTGCCTGCCTCATGACGCAATAAAGAATTCCTCTCTTCCATGGAGCCCTGGCCAGCTACAGCTTCTAGGTTCCCACGTGAGGAAGACCTTCAATCGTAATAATCCAAGGAAATCGATGTAGGTAAAACAGGTACGTTTATTCTCGGTTTCTCTTCAGCCCGGAGTCCGACATGCAACTGGAGAAGCCCATCGAATCCCAGACCTCAGAAGGCTCCCTACAATCAAAGGAATATATTCTACAAAGGAATACATTTATCAAGAACAACCATTACTAACATGACGTGTATACATACTAAATAGGAATTATGTAACCACTACATCATAAGAATTACGTAACCACTACATCACCTTCCCCCTTTACAACACAACCAAAAAAACATTAATATGCAATACATTCATTGTATCTTGAGGGAACTTTTCTGATACCACTGCTACGACTGCAAGAAGGAATGGAAACCTTCTCCGCACTACAAGAAGAAGAATCCCCATCCACCAGAGAATGAGTATTAACCTTAACATCTTGCTGTAACCAATGCATCCAATCACACCCTTCCTGGGTTAACTTACATTTCTTCTTACAGATTAGAGCAGCTTGGTCATCTGACAATTTTACCAGCTGCCTTACATTCCACTAACCTTTCCCCCCCCAAAAAACAGCATTTTTATTAATTTTAACTACCTGCACAGGACTTGTAAAAATCGAATTTCCTTTAGAAGCCCTCAATGTTTTTTTAATCATAACCCAGTCCCCAATAGCTATTTGTACATCCTTCACATTCTTGGCCCTATCAACATTTTTCTTCATTACCTCTTGTTTCTGCCTAACTGTAAAATGTAGTTCATCTTAACTGCCCTCATTCAGATTAGAATTTTTTTTACCAAGCCAAGAAGGACATAAAGAAGAATGTACCTTCCTGCCCCTTAACAATTCAAAGGGAGAAACCTGAGTTGTACAATGTGGTGAGGTATTATAATTCCACATTTTTTTTCTAGAAATTTACTCACATCCAAACCTGAAGCTATCGCAGTTTGTATACCTTCTTTCAAAATCTTATTCCCTCGTTCCACCAATCCATTGGAAGAAGGGGAATAAAGCGCCACCTTAAGTTGTTTGATATCATGTAACTTCAAAAACGTACACATCTTGTCAGAAACAAAATGTGTACCGTTATCCGTTACTAAAACCTGAGGGGCCCCTTCCAGCAAAAACACTCTTTCCAAAAATGAGATAGTATTATCTGAATTTGGGGCATCCACAAATTTGTAATACATCCACTTAGAAAAGTAGTCTACGGCCAAAATAAGATATCTCTTTCCCTCAGGCAGAACATTATAAGGGCCCGAAAAATCCAGTCCTACTTTTTCCCATGCAACCCCTGGAAATTGAGTAGGTTGCAAAGGAGAGTCATGTGTTTTCCAATGTTTATCCGACAATAAAGACTCCTCACAATTATCTACCAATGCTCTCACTTGTGCATCAATGCCAGGCCACCAGTAATGGGACTTAATCCTCATACAAGTTTTTGTTACACCCAAGTGGCCTTTATGAGCTAGCTTCACAATCACATTTCTCAAGCCACTTGGTGGAACAAATGTATCTCCTCTTAACAAAATGCCATCTTTCACAGAACGTTCCTCAGCTATCTGAGAAAATGTTTTCAATTCACCGGATAAATTCCTCACATCAGGCCACACCTTAGAAGAAAATTCTAAAGCTTGAGACAAAATAACATCTTTCAAACAAGCTTCCTTCCAATCCTCTTCTGTAATTGCTGAATTCCAATCCTCTACAGCATCAACCACAGTCACGCACTCCACATCCTCCTCCACTAAATCATCCTCATCATCTCTATCCATCAACATTCTGGATAAGCAATCTGCCCTGAAGTTTTTACCCCCAGCAATATGTCTTAATTCAAAATTAAACTCCTGAAGTTTAGATACGAGTCTGGTCAACCTTGGAGGCAGACTGTTGGTCCCAGTCACCTTGCTAAAAAAAAAAAGAAAGAGGTTTATGATCCGACAACATCACAAATCTAAGACCCCAGATGTACATTTAAAATTTTTGAGCCGCCCACACACAGGTCAATGCCTCTCTCTCAATTGTACTATAGTGCCGTTCAAATTCTTTCAAAGATCTTGAAGCAAAAGCCATGGTTTGCTCTTTTCCCTCCATCTGTTGACTTAAAACGCTCCTAATCCCTTCATGCTTGCATCAACAGAGATAACACAAGTGCAATCGTCCCTAAAAGCATGAAGAGCCTGTGCCGAAATGATTAATTCCTTGACCTTAGTAAAGGATTCATCCAAATCTTTGGTCCAAACAAATTTCTGACCTTTTTTAGCAACAAGCGAAGAGGTTCCACCGCTTGAGCATAATTAACAACAAACCTGGCATAGTACTCTGCTAGGCCCAAAAATGAGCATAGGGAATCCTTATCCTCTGGAGGTTTTGCCTCTATAACGGCTCTTACAACAGAGAATTTTGGTCTGATACCAGACTCTGATATCGTGTGACCTAAATACTCCAACTCAGACACGCCCAATTTGCATTTGTCTTCCCTCACTGTCATGCCTCTCCCTCCAAGTATAGATAGAACTTTCCTCAATAAAATATTATGTTCATCCATTGTTTTAGCAAATATCAAAATGCCATTCAAGTAAGCTTGGACTCCCACCAGGTCCTTGAATAATGAATCCATCAGCCTTTGAAAGACGCTGGCTGCCGACGCTAACCCGAACGGAAGTCTCAAAAATTTAAAAGCGCCAAATGGGGTAACGAAGGTAGTCAGTTCTTGAGATTCCCTAGACAAGGGAATCTGATGGTAAGCTGACTTTAGATCCAACAATGAAAACCATTTCGCTCCACCCAAATTTGCCAATAATTCATGAATCTTGGGAAGTGGATGACAGTCCACCTTTATATTTTTATTAAGACCCCTGAGATCCGCACATAATCTAATCTCATTTTTGTTTTTGGGCCACGACAATGGGGGCGACCCATTGAGAGGACTCAGAAGGTTCAATAATTTTATCTTTACATAAATCCTCAAGCATTTTTATAAGTTCAGATCTGACACTCAAAGGGACAGGACGTACCTTATGAGACACTGGAGTTGCCCCAGGAATTAATCTAATCCTGTGTTCAGCACCTTTCACCAAACCAATCTTATCGCTGAAAACATTCTTAAAATCCTTTAAAAGATCCAACCGATCTATTTTCGAACCATCCACAAAACAAACAGGAAACTCACGTGCCTTAATAGGGTTCTCATCGCCTGGAACAAGGTATAAGCCCATCTTCGCTAGTTCCTTCCACCCAACAATATCTTTCCCTTTTATCGCTACATAGATCTTCGTAACAATTGACCTTTTTAGAACTTGTAAATTTCCCATGAAAAATCCCAACATGTCGATATCTTTCTCCCCAAATGCTTTTGGATTTACATCAGTTTGTGTCAATTTTACATTTCTTCCCCACTTCTCATAAAAAGTAGTATCCCGAAGGATAGTGATAGGCGATCCAGAATCCGCCATTACATGAATATCAATGTCATCAATAGAAGCATCACATAAAGGACCCTTAATAAAGATTGATCCTTCATCTGCCTCCACCATCAATAAAAGATTGTCAAAGGACTCAGAACAATCATCCATATGAACATAGTTAACTTTAACTGGTTTCTTTTGAAACCTACAAATCTTCTGAAAATGTCCAATTTTCTTACAAATGGTGTAGCGTTTATTCATCGCCGGACAACCTTTAAAATTCCCCACATGAAATTTAGATCCACACCTAAAGCAGTAGTTCTGTTTGGATTGGTTTTGGTTTGGCTTGTTCACCCATTTTTCCTTCCCACCGATAGCATACAGTCCCTCTTCACCCATTTCATCAGAGAACATATTTACTTTAGGAGCGGGATCCACCATCATCGCCTTTGTAGAAATTATAGATCTTTCAATACTGAGACTTAAATCTACAACTTCAGATAGAGAAGGATTTTTACAACTGAGAATCCTCTCTTTATCTGCTTTTCCTGGCTGCTGTTTTCCTGGATGTGACACTCTGACGCCATTGAACCCGGTCTGCGTCTCCTGAACCATCTTGCCGCTCTCAGCACTTTAAACCGCAGCTCCTTGCCGGACCCGCTTTGCGGGTCCCGCTACGCGGTGCCATGCTGTTTGTGGGTGTTGAAGCAGAACAAAGGGTTTCTTAAGGACAGGGCTGCAAGCGCACTGGTAGCAGGACTACATTTCCCAAGTGTCCCTGCTATTCACCTTACTGCAAACACCTGGTGACGCTCTCCCTGTTGGACACGCCCCCTTCCTCTCATTAAAAGCTCTTGGACACGGATCTATCGTGGATTGCTTTTCCTGGCTGCTGTTTTCCTGGATGTGACACTCTGACGCCGTTGAACCCGGTCTGCGTCTCCTGAACCATCTTGCCGCTCTCAGCACTTTAAACTGCAGCTCCTTGCCGGACACGCTTCACGGGTCCCGCTACGCGGTGCCGTGCTGTTTGTGGGTGTTGAAGCAGAACCGAGGGTTTCTTAAGGACAGGGCTGCGAGCGCACTGGTAGCTGGACTACATTTCCCAAGAGTCCCTGCTATTCACCTTACTGCAAACACCTGGTGACGCTCTCCCTGTTGGACACGCCCCCTTCCTCTCATTAAAAGCTCTTGGACACGGATCTATCGTGGATTGCTTTTCCTGGCTGCTGTTTTCCTGGATGTGACACTCTGACGCCGTTGAACCCGGTCTGCGTCTCCTGAACCATCTTGCCACTCTCAGCACTTTAAACCGCAGCTCCTTGCCGGACTAGCTTCGCGGGTCCCGCTACGCGGTGCCGTGCTGTTTGTGGGTGTTGAAGCAGAACCGAGGGTTTCTTAAGGACAGGGCTGCGAGCGCACTGGTAGCAGGACTACATTTCCCAAGAGTCCCTGCTATTCACTTTACTGCAAACACCTGGTGACGCTCTCCCTGTTGGACACGCCCCCTTCCTCTCAGGCATATAATAACGATTGTACCCCCGCAGCGCGGGAGCGCGCCGGGAGAAGCCCGGGACAAGGGCGGGACCGACACAGACCGATTGAGGCCGGGCTGGGCCACCCCCCATTAGTTTGCATGTTGCTTAGACTAATAGAGTGTTTTATTTGTATTGCTAAGTAGCGGTATATATTGTGTTATCTTTTATTATTAAATATTTCCTCTAATTTTAGGCTACATCGTATATTGTTTCCCTAATTAACATGACTACTAAGAAATTGAGATCAGGAAGAGTTTTAGTTGGTAGAGCTTGTTCCAAAACTAAATCTAATCCTCTGCGAAATAAAGCTGGCTCAGCTCTCCAACTAAAAAGTAAATGTCAACTATACTCTTTATGGGATAAGGGTAAGGATAAAGTAGACAGAGAGGGGCCCCTCACTGAAACTATTAACATCAATTGTAAAGAAAATGAGCGAGTCCCCCCCGCTACTAAAAATGAAGGTACCCATTCAGGTATTAGTGTTCTATCCCCTTTAGATATTATATCCAATAAAAACCAAGAGAGAGACTCTGACAATCTTTTTGAAACCCAAGAAAAAGCTATAAATGTTGCAGATCGGGGTAGCATTTCTGCTATCCCTGTCGCGGCTCTAGTACATAACCCTCCTTCTTCTCCTACAGTAGATCAAAGAATTCATTCTGGTACTTCTCTATCCCTGCATATTCCCCCTAAAGATATTCTCCCAGAGGATTTCACGCTTCCTGATATAAACCTAGAGTCTCAGAAAGGATTAATTAAAGCGCAGAACTTTATTATCACACAGGATCTTATAACTACTCCTAGATTACATCTTTATAGTAGTACCCCTTCAAAAAACTCTGAGTTTTCCATCCCTGAAATGAACCTATTCTCTAATTCTACTAACATTCAAAACAAAGATCCCCTAAATTCCTACATATGTGAAGATAATGTAATATCTAATTCCTTAGCTTCTCTAGAACATCTCATTTCATCTATTCTACAATTACTGGAAAGATTAGTTAATGGATCTGATAATGTATCTGATACAGTAACTCTGATTTTAAAGGCAATGCTGAATAATAAAACAGGCTCAGAAGACGTTACTCATCAAAAAATTATCACTCCACCCAACCTAGATGTAGAAGGAACCGGGGAAGTAAA
The DNA here is from genome assembly GCF_964263255.1 of Lissotriton vulgaris. NCBI lineage: Eukaryota > Metazoa > Chordata > Amphibia > Caudata > Salamandridae > Lissotriton > Lissotriton vulgaris. The sequence continues at coordinate 109,480 of NW_028252711.1, read as the reverse complement.
AATAAAAACATCTCCTGAGGTCCCTTTACCGTTAGATCCCCTGGTTAAAACTAATACTTATACTGCAGTTACTTCTGAATCTACCGCATATAGGAATGAGATTCCAATTAATGGTAACTGCGTAGCTTTCATTATCCAGGAAATTGAGACCCTACCACCAAAGGAGAATAATTTGACTAATACTCCACCCTCTATCTTCCCCATTTTAATTCCACAATTTAATAAAGAAATTTCAACCCTCCCTGTTGTTTCGGATAAAATCTCTCCATTAAAGAAGAAAAAAACGGAAATAACACTATCTAAAAAACAACGATGTAAAAAAAGAAAACCAAATCGTAGATTTTATAAAAAAAGGCAAAGGAAAATAATTTTTAATTGTGAACAAGAACCTTCGTCGGATATTTCTAATCCTGTAGATTTTGATTCTAACCTGTCCCATGAGCCAGTAGGAACTATAAAGATGATCTCTACAGACATACAACAAGATCCTATACCTCATATAATTCAACAGCATCTAGATGAGCAGATAAAATTGGTGAAGGACCAAAAATCTACATTAATTATAGATCCTAAACCAAAATCAACCCTTAACCCCCTGGTTAGTTCTTTTTCAGACGTAGTTGCAACTGAATACGCAGCTAAGACAGTGCCTAAGACTAGGAAAAATGTGGATACCCTCTTCCTTGATTTTATACCTATTTTTGACCTAGACCTCATCTTAAATAGATCTGCTTTAGTTAATTGCTTTCATGAAATAGAGAGCTTAAAATGGATTCAATCTGCAGATCTAGATATAATAACATTAATAAATTTAGAAAATGGGATGAAATCACGGGTAAAATTTCACTCAAAACTGGTAACAAATCACGTCCTACAATGGGCGGAAGAACTTCAAATAAGAGGAATCGATGTTGATCTTTTTATTTCGGTCAAAATAAAAAGTTATAAATTCCAAAAAATGTTACCTTATCAGGGTAAAAAATCTGGTCCTCTAGATGGTTCCTCTACAGTGACCGAAGAGTTAAAAATACGGATATCAAAAAATGAGCGACAGGTGATAGTAAATAATCCGCTACCCATTAAACAAACTGGGGTAAAGTATGCCGATCTGGAGTGGAGCTGGTTGCCCGCTGTTTTATCAGATAAATCTGGTTTTGTACCTAAAATGAATTCAGAATTTCCGCGATAACTTAAAAATAATATCGTGGAACACTGCTGGTCTAAACCAGAGCACAGAAAAGTTGTCATACTTGCACTCTCTAAATGCTGACATTATTTGTTTGCAAGAAACATGGTTGGTAGGGAATTTCCCGGCTGTAAAAGATTATTATGTATTAGAGAGTAATGCTACTCCCTCTACGAGGGGTCGAGCAAAGGGAGGGTTAGCCTGTCTTTTGACAAACAAAGTTAAATGGAATTATACCCACTATATTGATTCAAATAAATTATTTCAGGCAATAACCTTAATACATTTTGCTAAAGATGTTCCTCAGAAATCACTGGTAATAATTAATGCTTACTTACCTCCAGATATAAACTATAATCCGGGTATTAAGATGATTTGTTCTTTTATTTCAAATCTTCAGGAATCTATTTCCCCCCCTCATATTTTATTATTAGGTAATCTAAATGGTAAAATATCTAATAGTGCCATGGAATTATTTAGGGATAAGGTAAAAGAGGAGACATACACGATACCTAAAGCCATATTTCCGTAGAATATTAAAACAAATAAAAGGGGGAAATTAATCTTGGAGAGTCTAGCAGAAGCAGACTGTATCATAATAAATGGAAGGCTTCCTTCGGATAGTCCCGCTCATTTTACTCATAAGTTAGGGAAGGGTGGTTCAATCCTAGACTACATGATAGTGTATAGTTCCTTTTTTGGCTTTTTAGAGGATTTTTCTGTACTTGTCACTGATCTTAGTGATCATAATGTTCTTCTCGCAAAATTAAATGCAATCTCACCACAAAGAGATCTATGGAATATTGGAGATGACTTATTGAACCTTAATAATAAAAAAAGGAAATGTCAGAGGAGGAGCTTTGCGGGCAACCAAGATGGCCGCGTAAGCTCGGAGCTCCGCGGACCTTCCGATCCTCCTCATATATCCTGTCTGAAATCCTGTTCCACAAGGGTGGATTCTTATTGCTGATGGTCTACTGAGGCGAGAACTGCTTTCCGTTTTCGAATCGGTGATTCCTACGCTGAGCTACGTCGAGTGGAACTCCGTGCCAGTGCTGTGCCATTGTCTCTCCGGACTCCGTCACTCTGCACGATCGATCTGCGGAGTGACTGCCTGTCGTCTCTGCTGGCGGAATACTAGCGCCCGCAGTGCGTTCCTATGATGGCCTGATATCCCTGTCCAGCCCGGATACTCTACTTTGCTCGTCGGGCTCGGACTTGACTGGCACAGCCCTTTGTCCTCATCGGAACCAACATGGCGGGCAGAGGGGACCCCGACAAGACATCGAATAAAGGCGTCCACGGGAAAGCACAGTCGCAACAGAACAGGATTGAGCGCTATACCCAGCCGAAGACGCCGCCTGTTACGGGATCCTCTGCCAAGAGCCTCCCACCTACGGGCTCGCCCGACGGCCCCGAGCCTACCCTGAGCAACATTATGGGAGCCATCACCAGTTTTCGGGCTGACATGCAACAGCAACATGAGATCTTGACACACAAGGTGGACACTATGGCCGTTGACCTGACTCTCATTAGAGCCGACCTGGGTAAAACTAATGATAGAGTCAAAACATTGGACATTAAGACCTCCAGCCTGACGGCCGACGTCTCGGACCTGCAAACCGAGGTCCGGAACCTGCGGATGACTGCGGACCAATTCTCAAGGAGGCTGGAGGACTTTGAGGGACGTGCCAGGCGGCAGAATGTCCGCATTGTCGGTGTCCCGGAGGGCTCAGAAGAAGCGGCGACGGACCTCTTTGTTGAAGAACTTATCAAGACCCATCTGGCACCGTCCGGCCTTAGCAACTTTTTCTCGGTGGAACGAGCCCACCGGGTGCCGGGCGGCCCGCCGAAGTTGGGCGTGGTGCCTAGGCCCATTGTGGCACGACTTCTCAACTTTCGTGACCGGGATGCGGTCCTGCAGGCATCCAGACGACATGGACCGCTCAAGTACCAGAACGCTGAAATACATTTCTATCCGGATTTTACCAGGACGGTACAGCGGCAGCGCCAGAGCTATGCCGGGGTGAAGCGGAGATTGCGAGATATGGGATATAAGTATTCCATGATGTTTCCTGCCAAACTCCGGATTGAGCATGAGGGCCGTGCCCTGTTCTTTGACTTTGCCGAAAATGTGAGTGACTGGTTGGACACTTTGTCGCCGCGTCGAGACGCCCAAGACGACCATGATGGAGGTGCGGCTGGTGGCCCGGATCTATGAGACTTGGCTCTACAGTAGGGAAACCGACGCTCGGTGTCCCCGCTTCATGTGACTGTTGGGTATTGTTTTAATTGACCCTGTTGACTTTCCTGTTGATACATGGAGGGTGGCGGGGGGTGTTCGCGGAGATTCCTTACTCCTCAGGGTCTCTTTTGTAGAGTAGTTTTTTGGGGCGACAGGCACACTGCTGGTTGGGGGGGCTTTTTAGTCTGATGCAGGGGTGCATGGTGGGGGGTGCAACTAGGCAAGTTTATTTGTGTGTTCGTTCTTTCTCTTCTCTTTTCTTCAGGCAATGGATCGTGTTTACTGCTGTTTACTTGATGATTGAGTTGGCGGGGGTTGGGTGGGACGGGTTGCGGGACGATGGGGGGTAGGAAGTTAAAAGTGATCAGTTGGAATGTTAATGGGTTGGGTGACCGTGTTAAGAGAGGGGTGGTGCTTCAACTGCTTAAGAGACATATGCCCGATATTGTGCTTTTACAGGAGACGCATTTGGTAGGCAACTCTTGCAAGGCCCTTAATCGTAAAGGCTACAAAATGGTGGCCCACTCTGGTTTCTCTTCGGGCTTCCGGGGGGCGGGTATCCTGGTGCGTGCGTCCCTTCCCCTTGAGATAGACGTCACTGTGATTGATGAGAGGGGACGCTACGCTGCAGTGGCGGGAAGATGGGAGGGGCGTTCCTTAGCGCTACTTTCGGTTTATGTTCCCCCGGGCCTGCAATCCAGTACCTTCCAAGACCTTGGTGGCGCCATTTTGTCCCTGCCTGCTGGCCTATTGATAATGGGGGGTGATTTCAATTCAGTCTGCTCTGGCTCCCTGGACCGCCAACCGCCGAGAGATCTCCGCAGTTCCCAAATGTGGTTGCCTTCCTTTATTGATTCTATGGGGTTGGTGGACAGTTGGCGACTGCTACATCCCGTGCTCCGCCAATTTTCCTTCCTTTCGAGTGCCCATGGAAGTCTGTCCCGTATAGACTACGTTCTTACCCTTGCTGCGCATGCACCTGCCGTGTCTGAGGCCCGTTTTCTGGCACGGGGTATTTCCGACCATTCCCCGTTGTGGGTCTCGTTTGATTTTAACATTGTCCTGTCTGACCGTCCGGTGGCGGTTAACCCGTGGTATTTCCGTAATCACAAGACTCGTGCACTCCTTGCTAAGGCCATCGACCTCTATTTCTCGGAAAATGTGGGCTCGGTTGGCTCGGCTATCACCTTGTGGGAGGCATTCAAGACTGTTTTGAGGGGCGAGGCCCTTGCTCTCATTGCGGAGGCCAGGCGAGTCAGAGATGCCGACCTCGCGCGTATTGAAGACGAGGTCTTGTGCCTCGAGTCCCGTTTGGGGCCCGAGCCCGACCCTTCTCTTTTGCATGACCTCTCCCTTAAACAATCGGAATACCACGACCTCGCCACGAATGCTGCCCTTACCCTGGCCAGGGAACAGCAAGGTCGGATTTACGACGTAGGAGACAAGGCCGGAAAGCTGCTGGCTTGGTTAGACAGGCGCGAGATGGCTAGCCGTTTGGTGCCGGAGATCTTGGGCGATGACGGAGTGACCGTCACGGACCCAAGTGCCATTGCCGAATCTTTTGCTGATTATTTCCGGGGTGTCTATACTTCCAACTCAGACCGCTCCGAGGCTGACTCAGCTGCATTCCTCTCGACGATTGACCTCCCTTGTCTTTCTGAGGAGGACCGTACCAACTTAGATCGGGACATATCCGCTGACGAGGTGGCCTTGGCGATCCGTGCATTACGGTCGGGTAAAGCGACTGGCCCCAATGGTATCCCGGTCGAGTTATATAAAATTCGACCGGATGTGGTATCCCCGTACCTGCGGACTATGTTTTTGAAAGCTCGGGAAGAGGGCCTCCTCCCCTTAGATCAGAGGTTGGCCACCATCGTGGTTATTCACAAGGAGGGAAAACCGAGAGACGTGTGCAGATCCTACCGCCCCATCTCTCTCCTCAATGCGGAGCCTAAGATCCTAGCCAAATTGCTTGCCAATCGGTTGATTGGAGTCATTGGTGATTTGGTGCACCCGGACCAGTTGGGTTTTATTCCCCGCCGTAATACTGCCCTTAACCTGCGTCGGCTTCATGGTGTCATGGCTAGGGCTCACACCCTGAAAGAACCGGCGGTACTTGCTTCCCTTGATGCCACGATGGCCTTTGACTCCCTAGAGTGGAGTTATCTTTGGGCGGTGCTAGCGAAGCTTGGCTTTGGACCGGGCTTCCTGAGTTGGGTGCAACTTCTTTACGCTAGCCCGTTGGCTAATGTTACAGTCAATGGCCGCGTGTCGGCGTCCTTTGCCCTCCACCGAGGTACCAGGCAGGGCTGCCCCCTGTCACCTCTCCTGTTTGCTCTGGCTTTGGAGCCGCTTGCGGCCATGCTACGTGTGCACCCGGACTTGCACGGTATCACCTGGGCCCCGGGCTTTGAGGATAGAGTTTCCCTATATGCAGATGACATTCTGCTCTATCTTACTTCCCCCTGCAAGTCACTCATTGTAGCATGCGACGTGCTCAGGCTGTTTGGACGCCACTCTGGCCTGGTCATTAACTGGGCTAAGTCTTCCCTTTACATTCTAAAGGGGGACACGCCGCGCCTCCCCAGAGGCTGCAATATCCAGATGGCCGTACAGGGCTTTAAGTACCTGGGAATATACATTTCCGGTGCGATATGATGACAATCTCCTTCCCCCTCTCCAGCGGCTGCGGAGAGATGTGGATAGTAGGCGCAGGCTCCCGCTCTCTCTCCTGGGCCGGGCAGCATTGTTTAAAATGATGTCCTTGCCCAGGTTCCTGTATGCTCTACAGAACACTCAGGACTCGGTTCCGGCTTGCTATTTTCGAGAAATTGAGAGCCTGCAACGCGCCTTGCTCTGGGAGGGTCGACCCCGTGTCGCCATCCAGAAGCTCACATTGCCGTGGTATGACGGTGGCATCGCCTTACCGGATGTACGTCGGTACTACTGGTCCTCTCAGCTCACTGCCATCAACCATGGTTTTTATGGCCCCGTGGATAGCCCAGGTTACGCAATGGACAGATGGCTTTTGGGCGGTGGCAACTACTATCGCGCCCTGTATTCCAGATCCTTCGATCGGCGCCTCACGGGCCCGACCAAGGCGGCGGTTCACACTTGGCGGACGATTACTAAAGCGCAGGGTTGGCAGGGCAGGCTGACTAGATTTACCCCACTGTACGACTCTGATATCTTGGGCAGGCTGTGGCACACCAAGGGCTTTGATAAATGGGATCTCATAGGTATCTCCAGGGTGGACGACATGGTTATTAAAGGCGAAGTCAAGACCTTTCCCCAACTGCAGGCCGAATATCATTTGGGCGGCTCGGAGTTTTTCCGCTACGCCCAGCTGAGGCACGCGTTGATTTCTGCTAGGCCGGCGGAGGGTGAGATCCCCGAAAGCTCCCCCTTGGAGGACCGGATTCTGGATGGCCACATGCCTGACAGCACTATTTCATTGTCCTATAAAAAACTGATTAATGTTCGAACTGATCTCCTCCTGTGCTTGAGGGAACAATGGGTGGCAGACGGCCTGGAACTTGACGACGAGGACTGGCAGAGTGCAGTGTCCTCCCCTAAGGAGGTCGCTATCTCCTAACGTCTCCGACTGGTGCAATTCAAAATCCTTCACCGGGTGTATGTCACCGGCCCTCGGCTTGTGCACATGGGATTCTCGCCCGATGGCCTTTGTCGTCGTGGTTGTGGGGCTCTCGCTACCTTTCTACACATCCTGTGGGAATGCCCCGTCATTGCCCCTTACTGGACGAGAGTGCACCGGATTATGGGAGAGGTGACTGGTGTTGTGTTGGCAGCGGAGGCGCGGAGGTGCCTCCTCAACGTCTGGGAACCAACTGATTACAACACGGCGCAGACTCGTTGGGCGACATTGGGCAATATGATTGCCAAGCGCGACATTGCTCAAAAGTGGGGTGCTGCTACGGCCCCCCTGGTGGTACAATGGAAAGCCAACATGGATTGGTGTATGCTCAGAGAAAAGACGGTTTATGTTGCCAGGGGGAGGCCTCAGACGTGGAACAAAGTGTGGGGGGCATGGAATGCATACAGGGGCGATGTGTGCTTCCCACCGGAACCTATCCCCCTGGACGGACACATATCACCATAACCTGTGACACCAACTGTTTCATGCTGTTTGTACTTCTCCTGCTCTTTCCTCCCCCCCTCCCCATCCTACCATTCATTCTTTTATCGAGTCTCTACCTGTCCTCCTCTGCCTCAGACCGACTCCTATACGTCCTTGTTACTCCATTGCCAATCTTACGCGCCTTCTGGCGTTTCTTTCTTGGTTTGGTTATATTTTATAAAAAATAAAAAACAACCTGCAATGTTCTGATGTAAATCGCCTTGCACTATTTTCCTCCTGAGTCTATGCTGCCTTGCCTCCGGGATGTTAGGCTGAATAGCTGTGTGCTCTTTTATAATAAAGGTTTAAAAAAAAAAAAAAAAAAAAAAAGGAAATGTTATAGGAGTTCAGGGTCTATTAGAAGTTCGTCCAATATATTAGAACACACAGCAAAGAACATAATCCATTGGGAAGGTAGAGAACTACTCTGTTTTGCATCCCTTTTACATACTTTAAAATCTAAAGTTCAAAAGCCTCCACTTGGAAAGATAATTCCTAAAATCCCTTTTGATCTACGTCGTTTAAATACAGAAATAAATAAACTAGTTAGGGCCCAGTATCTTTCCTTTATACCTGAACGTAGTAGAAGAATATCCCTTTTGAAAAGAAGGAGAAAAAGGATAAAGGCGAGATTAAAACAGGAGAAAGAAGATGCCCTCTGGATCAAACTTCGCAAGGCATCTAAATGTGGGCAGGCCAAGACCTTTTGGTCATTAATTGGAGAAGGATGTGGGGTAAGATCTAGACCCTCTCCGATATCTATTAATGAGCAGACATGGGTTGATTTTATACAGCAACTATATAGCAGTAATGGTGAGACGTTTAGCCCTGGTAAGCTGCAGGAGGATTAATTTCCATACGATCCTCCGTTAGAACTGGAAATAGTTGCTGCAATAAAAGCTTTACGCCCTTCTGGTGCATTAGGCCCAGATGAAATTCCGATTTCAGTGTTAAAATCATATAGTATGCTATGGGGGAAAATTTTATACCCAGTTTTCAAAACTTGCTTTATTAATGGCACTGTCCCGTATTCCTGGAAGGGGAGTTTATTAATCCCTCTCTATAAAAAGGGGGCTAGAGACTTACCCCAAAACTATAGACAAATAGCCCTCTTAGATGCCATAGGCAAAGTTTTTGCTAAATGTTTATTGAACTCTATAAATGACTGGGTATCAGCATCTGCAATACTTCCGCTAGAACAGACTGGCTTTAGGAAACAACATGGTACCCTGGACAATCTTACTGCCCTTCAAATCCTGGTGGAAAAATATGTTACAGTTCGTAGAGGGGGTGTATATGGGGCCTTTATTGACTTCTCTACGGCTTTTGATAAGGTAGATAGATCCTTGCTGTGGAGTAAGTTAACTAAACTAGAGATGCCCCCTAGTCTATTGAAGTTAGTCATTGCACTACACACAGACACTTGGTGTAGAGTTCTAATGGGTGGTGAGAGAGGACTGTCCCGGGTTATACCCACAAATAATGGACTAAAACAAGGCTGCCTATTGGCTCCCCTGTTGTTCTCCCTATATATTGCTGACCTCCCTAAGGCTATATTATCATCTAGTAACGGAATTGCACCTATTTTGGGGAGAACTCCAATAGCGTGCTTAATGTACGCAGATGACATTTTAATGCTGGACCTCACCCCAAAAGGTTTGAATGACCGTTTACAAGCTCTGTCCTCCAATGCTGAGGCTCACTTCTTGAAAATAAATATTTCAAAGAGTAAAATTATGTGCTTCCATGTAAGGAGAAAACCCAAATATGAAAATTATTATTGGTCCCTAGGGGGTGAAAGGTTAGAAGTAGTGAAATCATATCCCTTTCTTGGAGTATCATGAGCAATTTAAGCGAAAAAACCCACACTGAGAACAATAGCAGAAAAGCCCTTGTTCAAGGGAAGAGCCTTATTTCCTTTTATAAATCAACAGGTAGAACGCATTTTTCCACACTGCTCGAGGTCTACCGAGCAAAAATCCCCGCATCCCTAATCTATGGACTAGAAATAGTGGATATGGTATGTTGGAAATTTTTGGATTCTACCGAAGGAAAAATATTACGTAACTTAGCTTCTGTAAATACTGCAAATTCTACGTCTTCGTTAAGACGAGAATTTGGTCTGCGCAGCTCTCGGGCCCAGGCAGCTGCTAGTGTGGTACGTTGGGTTTTCAATATTGCTGGAGGAACGCCTGGCACCTAAAGATATTTAATAAGAAGTGAGCTGTTGGGTTCCTTTAATGCTTATTCCTCTATTGTAAGGAATTTCCGACAGGCTGTTACCTTACTACAGCTAGATGAACAAAACCTATTTTTACAAACTACTGCCCAACTAAGGTTATCCTTAATATCTGCCTCTTGGGAGTTGAGCTTTAGAGTTGATAGTGGGTCAAGTAAAACTGCGAGCAGAATGTTCCCCATTGGTAAATTCTGTGAAATAAAAACCCCCCAACCATACATATGTTGGAACCTCCCCCATGGAGTTAGGCGATTTATCCTTTTGTTAAGGTATAACTTACTTCCTCTGAACTGTCTTCTGTCCAAATGGCATGGTGGTTCAGATATTTGTAATTTCTGTAATTGTAATTCCCAGGATTTGTACCATGTCGTCTTTGTTTGTCCGGCTCTTATGGCATTTAGACGCAAATGGTTGAGACCTATGTGCCTCCAATTGGGTATTTCTACTGCTTATGATGTTATTGAAGCAATGCTTAATCCTCCAAACGAAATGTTTTGTTTTAAATTGTTTAACTTTTTTAAATGTTTTTTAACATTATATTGATAACTGAATATTTTGTAAAACTTCTTTCTTGTATTCTCATGAAATTTGTTGTTTATTCTTTGTTGAATTTTTATGTGGACCTCAATTGAGTTCCGTTATCATAAATAAACACATTTGAAAATTCTTTAACTTTAGGAGAAGCACAATTCAAAATAAATTGATCTCGTATATAGCTGTCAAGAAGAGGACCAAAATCACAAGTAATTACTAAGACTCTCAACGCAGAAATATATTCATCAATTTTCCCGTCTTCTTTCTGCTTTCTTTTATAAAATGTATGTCTCTCTAACATAATGTTAGGTGACTCCTCAAATTGTTTTTTAAGTCTTGCAATGGCTTTAACATATACATTCCATTGTCTTTCCCATGATTTACCTGAAGGTGGAGGAATAGGAACTAAACTGTTAAAAATACGTTGACCTGCCAAACCCAAACTGCCAAACAACAAAGCAAATTTCGAGGGGGAAAATAGTCAGCAGCATCATTAGCCACAAAATGGTTTTCAAATAAACCAAACCATTCAGACCATAACAATACTGGTTTCCCGGGTTTTTCTAAGAAAGGAGGGGGCTGTGTGACCTCTCTCACTGCAGACATTTCAAATTGAAATAAAATAAAATAATAAGCAAGTAATTTAAAGAAAATCCACTCCTCCTGAAATAAGAAAGTAAAATAAATTGCCATAAACAATTGTGTTGAATAATTTATTTCCAATACAGTACTGTAACCTTTACTTGAAATGTCGTGGTGTGCGAATCACCGTTCACAACTCGCACAGTTTAAATTCTATATCTCCTTTAAGTAGAAAGTCCTCTGTGTGAACTATAACATGACAAGCTTATTAGAAGAAAAAGGCGTGTGAATCGCCGCTAATTGAATCGCACGAAAGGTTACCCAACTGAAGAAAAGCTTCACTGCTTTACCAAAATGGCTGACGAAGTACGTGACAACGTCCAACATCATACGCCGTGCGCTCCCACAATGCAATGCGGAACACAGCGGAAGACAATGCCCAAGAGAACTTAGAAGGACGCTGCGTAGAGGTTCTACAGACGAATCTCCCTGGGGAAGTTTACCTTCAAAATGCAGGTGCGTGCTGGCAGCGGGGCTAACGATATTACAGCGCAGTGATTGTTAACAATTACCTGCGCGAGTCTGAAAAACCAACCCCAATTTCAGCAAAGACACTTCCAAGTCACAATCCAATGCAGACCATGAGCAGCCTCAAAGTCGACAGATGGTTCCAAAGATGATCATATCATATCCATGAATCAAATCTGAATGAGTGAAATTTCAGAACAATCCACTCCAGTCTACAGCAACCTCATTGCAGGCGGGCATCAAATAGGCACCGCACACCGCACTCACAGCAATTGCCACGACTTGAACAGTAGAAATCCAAGACTAAACAGTGCCAATCCGAAAATAACTTCTCTCTGTTGCATGGGTCGGTGGTTGAAAGAAATCCCGATATGTAGAAGACCTTCAATCGTAATAATCCAAGGAAAACGATGTAGGTAAAACAGGTAAGTTTATTCTCGGATTCAACCACAGGAACAGCGCCTCTTCAGCCCGGAGTCCAACAAGCAACTGGAGAAGCTCATCGAATCCCAGACCTCAGAAGGCTCCCTACATTCCAAGGAATACATTCTACAAAGGAATACATTCATCAATAACAACCATTACTAACATGACGTGTATACATTCTAAATATGAATTACGTAACCACTACATCATAAGAATTACGTAACCACTACACCACTACTGGAGATTTTTTTTTTTTCATCATCACATTTATTAAATTTAGAACAAATCACAAATGTACTACTGGAGATTTTTAACATCAAGAAATGTATATAGGCCTAAAGGTAGAGACGTTCAGCTGAGCCAACCAATACTGGTGTTACCTAGCTGTGTCACTGTCAATTCAACCACTGAAAGGGTCTGTGTCCTGTGAACCTCAATGAAGTGGAGGGTATGATTCAAAAGAATTACTGATCCTGCGGGAATAAAGGTGCACACCTTTTATCCTAGCAATGTTTCCAAGTGAATTTTATTCATCTGAGCCCGAGAATCTATTTAGTTTTCTGCTGTATGAAAAGTCAGTATTCTCAGGGTTCAATAGAGCTGCCACAGAAAGCATAAAATGAGGCATATCAATATATAAATGTCATATTGATAAAAGTGAAGGATCCGTACAATCTAAGAACCATCACAAGACAGAACGACTTGCAGTTGAAACAACTGCACTGTGGAATATTCTCTCAGAAAACACAGCCTCTGACTTTCTTTTAGACTGGTGCAGTATGGGTAGCCACCTTTTTGCAAAACATATTCCAAATCAGTAATATTGTTCTCGTCATATTATTTGGAGCAGGAAGAAATATTTGTTCCTTCTATGAATGCATTATGCCGTCCTAAAAGTCTCTGCTGCCAAACTGCTTATTTCTGGCAATGCAACAGACGTTAATAATGTTGTAACTTATGTCATCTCCCATCTAAACTAACCATGGCACTACAGCAGTAGTGCAACATTGCAAGACTGGCGCATCTACATGCTTTACTGCGGCAGGCATGCTTGAATAATAAATTAAGTATAGCACTTTAAGGCGTGTTTTACAACAGCATGACAAATTATATAGGCAACATACTCAGTGGTTATATATGCATTGCAATTACGGATAAACACTGTGGCCCTCATTTGGAGAACTGATGCATCGCTGCAGCAATGCATCATAAAAAGTTGCACTACTGTAGAACAGTTCTAAACGCCAAGGGTGCATCATATTTACGATACAGTTCACCATGTCATAAGGTACCATGGTGGGTCAAAAATTTTTGATGCATCTGTGGGATGGATGTCGCAGAGAAAATTGACTCATGTGCAGCCGAAGTGGCGCTAGGCTGTTTTGTGGGTCATAAACCAATGCTTACGTGCCGCAAAGCTGCTTTGCGCCACATTGGAGTCCGTCATGCTTCACAACCCCCTATAAAAAGTGACAAATTTGAAAAAAATCATTTTTCCCACACTTCAAAAGGAAGAGATAGAGCAGGCAGCAAAGCTCAGGGCAATAACCCCAACAACCCCAGAACCAGCCAGGATGTCCAGACAGACACCCATGGGAAGAGGAAGAGAAATTTTAGTGAGGTGGAGAATCAAATTCTGAGTACAGAGATGACAAAATGGAACATCAACTCTTTGTCACCTCCAATTTGCCATTAGGGAATAAAGAGGCCATTTGGCAGTCCATAGTGGACAAGATTGACAGTGTCGGCCAAGCCAAAAGGACTGTGCCAGAGTGCAAGAAGCGCTGGCATGATTATAAGCATAGGAGCAAGAAGTAACTGGCTAAGACACTGAGGTCAGCCATGAGGACCAGAAGAGGAAAAGGCGACCTTGGGGAGCTGGACGCCTTGGAGGAGCAGGTGGCATCAGAGTTGGTGGCAGGAGTGGCAGGATAGGACAGTGCTGGCTTCGAGGACTAGCAAAACCTAAAGGGTAAGTGCCAACAAGGAGCAATATTCCCAAAAGTCATGTTATGCAACGCTGCAAGCTATGTCCCTGTGCTGCACGATGATATGTGCAAGAGAAAGGGTAGGAATGTTCCTCATGTTCAGTCGTACATCACATAATTGTATGTCATACTGCCCAGTCACATGTTGTACAGCTCAGTCAAGCTCCGTAAAGTTTGTCCATTCCATGTGTAATGTGCAGCACTAGTCCAGGTGCATCATTGTGTACTGGGACTTCTAGTCTAATGTATACCATGAGCGACCAGAACTACAAGTCTCACAATGCAACATGGACTGGAACAGCACATCATGCATGGATACTTGAACCCTGCTCAACCTGACAGTGACAATACCATCCTGGGCCCATGCAGCCAAATCTGGATTGTAAAACAATGGAATGGAATGGAGATATCAGAGAATAAACTTTCCACCTGAGAGGGGGGTCAAATCTGGTGCATGTGAGAAGTATCACCACATAAGAACATGTGACTAGCCACATGTATGGTCACTAGCATGAAAGTATATAGCACACATCTGTCCCAATGTGTGGACTGAGAGCACACAGGTGTTGGCTGCTTTGATAGAGACTACCCTACCTTTTGCCATTTACAAATTCATACTCAGGTGGGAGTGAATGCATGTGATGTACACCTGATGTTCACCAGAGGACCATGTGTGTTTGTTGGAATAATAGAAGGTGTATGAGCCTTGCGGTTCAGTTAGTTCAGTGCAATGTGGGTGTGGGTGAGCACATTGAACTGGCACCATGTCTAAATGGGAAAACATTGCTAAGCAAGGAGGAGAGAAATTATGTGTACTGCAAGGAAGACTGAGCGATAAATATGTACTGCTGTGTCTGAAAGTGTCACATGTGTGTCGCAGCTGGGAAGTGATGACATAAAAGAGGGCATTGGTGTACTACATCCTACATGTGATGTGGACCTGTGTGAAGATGTAGCATGTGTCAGGTGAGCAGCGGCAACTGGCAGAAGTAAACCTGGTGACGCGGGCAGGTGGAAGGGGGGAAGTCGACAGACAACGGAATAGGTATAATTAAATAAACAAATAATATCTATCCATCGTCTTTTGACTTTCTCCTGCCACACCCTACCCAGTCTCACCGCGCTTACCTGTGCTGGCCACCACTGCAGGTGGGAGCTGTAGGAAGGTGGATATCTGACTATGGTTGCCCCCAACTTTTTGCCTGGTGTTTTGCTGGTTTTTCGACTTAGTTGACCTGGGGCCCTGCTATTCAGGACCCCAGGCCCACTGCTCTCTCTGTAAAATGGATTCCATGTACTCTAGGTACATATCTAATTGGATACTGAATCACCTTATAAGCCGCTGTACAGCATACCTTAGGTATCCAGGGCATAGGTGCACCCAGGGCCTACCAGGGTCTGCAGCATGTATTATGATACCCCTGGCTGGCCACCCAAATCTGACACAACTGGCTGCACGACAGCTGGGGCAAGGTGGTGTAATCACCCTTTGCTTTAGATATAGTATTCCTATATCTAACCCTAAAATGGACACATATATTCCTACCAGTCCCTCCTATGGCAGGCCTTATCAATCCTGAAGGCAGAGTGCTTGGAATTATGTGAGATGGTGCTCTGGCATGAGCTGAGCCCGTTTGCAGCTTGCGGAACCAAGTGCTAATAGCTGTTCCATGATAACGCTATACCATATACTCTTAAGTGCATTATGTACCTCGCGGTCAAATGCTAACTTTGGCATAGCATTATCAAAAAATGTCGAGTAAGGTGTCATACGAATTGGAATACTAACCCCTCGCCAATTCTGGTGACGGGGTTAGCATTCCACCCTTCTAGAGGGACACGACAAGTATGTAACTGTGAACCCCGGTTAAAGTTAATTCAAGCCTCAGCATCACAAAAGGGATGCTGCCACCACAGACACAAGTCTGACCTCCTGCTGCTGGGAGTCCTTCCAGCGAGGAGGGCTCGGACAAAGGGTTTCCTGTCAGGGGCGGTGCCAGCACCATCCCAGACAGGATTTTGTGTATCCCAGGTAGGCAGGGCTGAGAGGAAGGTGACTGCAAGTGGCACCCTGGTGCTCACTGTGCATATGCCGGCTCAAACCAGTTCCAGGGGCACCCCAGCCCCTGAGCTGGGGAGAGACCGGACCAAGGAGAGGGGTGTAACCACCCCCCTCCTGGTCCCACCCATGGGCAAGACCTAGTTGCGTGTCAGCCCCTTTTTTTAGGATAAAGGTAGGAGCGGGCCCCCTTCCCAAATTAGATAATCTTGAACTAATTTCCACAAAAGGAACTCTTGACATTCTCTGAAGACTCTCCCTTGTGGCTAAGGAGTAGCCACCATGCACCAGCAGGCACCACCTAAGCGGTTGCGGTTTGCTGCACGTCCATCCTCCGGATCAAGACTGACCAGCTCGACGAGACCTGGATTCCCTGCCATCTCTGTCCTCTACCTGCATCATCAGCCCAGCTGAGATTCGTGGGGGTGACGAGACCTGTGGGACCAGCTATCTTCAAGACCTGCACAACGCTTAACCAGCACGACCGCTGAGGGATCCTCGAGTGAGTGCACTGGGTTTTGAGAAGCCCCAACCCTGAGCAGCTCCAGCCCCGAAGTCCAGCCCCCCAGCATCCACGAGATCTGCGTGGGGCCCTTCTGCTTCTTTGCTGCTTGCCACGTTGTCCGGTCACTTGCCCGCTGGCTAGTGGCCTTCCTGACGACGTACCACGATGTTTTCACCGCTGGTCTAGGTCCTCTAGACTGGCCCTTGCTCCTTGTACAACAAGAAGTGCCCTGGACCCTCCTGGTCCACTCCAGACGCCATCCTGACTCCACCGCGTGGGCTTGCCTTTGCCAAGGCTTGTTGCTCCAATCCTGGACCCAGCATCGCCGACAGCAGACACCATCGTGGGACAGCTCGCACCTCCAGCCTGGATGCCGACAAACGCCTCCTGGTCCGTGTGACTGCAGAGTCCAGCGTCACCCACTCACCTGATCGCGGTGACTTCATCCGGTGCCATCCTGGTGCCCACACAATCACTGGCTAGTGATTGAGAACTGAGTCCCCTCTGCTTTCAGGTCATCTTCATCACCGATCCAGCCTTGGATCACACCGAACATCTTCACTGGTCGCCTGCCAGCAACATCTTCTTTTAGGCTCCATAGACTACAACGAGAATTCCCGACGTCATTTGAACCCTATGCAGCCGCAGCCCCTGGGCTAGGAAACCCGAGCATTTCGGTGCTCCAATGCAGGTTCACTATCCTAGTGTCCAGATCCTTTTTCGTTTCTAGTCTACCTAGTCGGATTAGTCCAGAAACAGTAACTTTAGAATTACTAGCATCCATAGACTTTGTCCCGCATCCCGCGTAAGAGTTCACACTCTGCACCCGAGTTCCCTAGGCCTCCTGCTCCTAACCTTAGGGTTCAGTAAGGTAGTCCTAGCGGTCCTGAAGCCTCTGGATCGTGTTACTTACCTGCTAGTATTTCGCATTCCACTTTTAGAGTATATGGTTTTTCGTGCCCCTCGGGCATTTGTGTTATTTGTGCAACTTGCAGTATTTTCTTAAGAGTTTTGTATTGTGCTTAGCTCCCTGACTCATAAAGAATTCAGGGTAGACTTGTTATTAATAAATATACTTTATTTTTATAGCAACTTGTGTGGTGTCCTTTCACTTGGTATTCAAGGGGTACATGTGATGGTAAAACAGCTGGCTTAACACGCCCTCTAGATTTTAGCCTAAAGACTGCTCTTGTCCATGCTACTAGGATAGCTGGTCTATAAGGTTGACTTACAACCAATCATCAATAAGGGTCGTTTGGAATGATACACAGTGATCACTAGAATAGTGAGCACTATATATCAGGCCAACTTCTCACAGGAGCCATAAAATTACATGTCTGACTATGCCACATATGTCAAGGCAGGAGAATGTGAAACAGGGAATTGGGGGGCATGGCTTACTCCAGAAAGATACAGTCCAGGACAAATTGTAGCTAGTCAATTGATTTTTGCAGAAAAAAGCATCAGGTAATGTCTCTTTACCTAAATAGGATGTCAGCCAACTGACACCGGGAACTCAATTCTTTGTCCAATCAACAAGTGGGAGCAGGTCCGGCCCTTCATATCTCCTCCCAGGTCTCAAACTGCAGGTCCAGCCCTTTATCTGTTCTTCAGCATATCCAGAGAGTGATCTAAGTATTTGTGGGTGTCACTATCCATTAGACAGGATGACTCCTGGATACACCTTAACTAATGAGGAGAAAGATCCAGAGGGCAGCCCTTTCCACTTTGCAGCACATCCTGTTTGCCTTACTGCAAACTATCTCACATTGCACCATTATAAGGGAAATCCAACATGACATGGTCCTTCTTCCATTTGAGGGAGCCTGTTGGTCAGCCAGTGGTGTCTCCAAGGTAATGAGCAGTCTCCTCCTCCTTAGCTATTCCAAACTGATTCTAGGACCTGTTCTGGCTTCTACTGGGTTGGTCCCAACTAGCTACTGAGGCGCTAAAGAACAAAGGCTTTCCTTCCACAGGTCTCCCCTTACACTCCCCTTATACTAAACCTAGAATGGAAAGGCCTTACCTTTGTCCCTTTCAAGTTAATGAAGTTGTTGGAACCACCCAGCGGCCCTTTCTGAGCTGATATGTATCACATTTTCCACATGCTGCCCATCCTGTGACCAGGCCTAATTTATAGCTCTCTTTTTACACCTTATAAATCATAGTTTTTTCAAAGTCAAGATCATTTTTTGGCAGTAGTAGTTGTTTGTATGTTGTTTTAAACTATTTTGGAGTTCATAGTAGGTGCTGCTTTGTTTGGTATTAAAGCATATATGAAGGATTATTGATGTTTTCGTATTCACCATGTATGGTGTATACTTCAGTGAATGGTTTGGCACATATTTTTAAGGTCCCATCCATCATCCAGATTTGGCATTGGGTATGTTTCATTAACTTGTTTGCTGTTGAAAAAATTAGGATTCATTTTTCTTTATTTAAATTGTCATGTAAAATAAAGGGTTCCTAGTTTTGTGCTCTTTTTAAATCCTCTGGTATATCCGTGTCCGAATATATTTTTGGGGCAGGTGGAGTATCGCTGATGGCATTTTTGGTGAGTGTAATTAAGCTTTTTAAAGAGGAATAAGTGGTAGTTGGCCTGTTACATATATGAGAACTTTCAGTAGTATGCCTTTCAGGATTTTGCTGGTAGGTTCCAGAGAGCTAGTGATTGCCTCTCTATATTGTTAGATGTCTCTAACTTCTATTTCTGAAACATTTTGGGGGTGGGGTTGTGCTCTTTTACATTTATTAAAAAACTATCTTTAGTAGTTGCTCTCCCATAGCATACATTTAAAAATATTTAGTACATTTCAAGTGTATGGTTTCTGTTGATGTGCTTTCTTGGCTGTAGCTCTAGCCCATATGATTTAATAATTGATTTCCTAATAGTGAAGTGATATATTTAGCCTCTTCTGTCATTGTTTCTGTAAATTGTTTAACGGTATAAATATATTAGAAACTGACTTTTGCATCTTTGTTAACAATAGTTTAAAAACATGTACTTACCTGGTATGTATTTACTTACTTGTATGTTTTGTTTTCCATGGTTTTGAAGCTGTTTGTTTTTACCTTGTGCTAACGTGGAGCGGGCAATTAATTTTCTGTTGAAAAAGAACAAAAAAGTTGTATTATTTAAATATGGTGCTTTGTTTTCAAGTTTGTCGAGGTTTAGGGAGTCAGGTTTGTTTTTCATCATTGGTTGGGGGACTTTTTAAATTAATATTTCTGATGAATACATCTGCCTGTGGATTCCTCAACTTATGAATTACCCCCATTTGCAGCACTCAATAGAAACTTTTTTCCTCAGCTCTCCCACATTGACGAGGAAGTCACAATGATGTGAGTGATGTCATCGGGCCATAGGAAGTCATCGTCGGCGTGCTGACGTCAATTCACTTTTTTCCGCGTTGTCGGCACGTAACGATTTTTCCCAGGGCTTTCCATTTCCTGGATTTTCTTTGTTGCAAGCTATAGTGTCTTTGTAGCAGCGACTATGGCTACTCAGAGAAAATCTGCTTTCAAGCCATGCAGGGAATGTGGAGGTAAGATGTCTATCACTGATCCCCATGAAGACTGTTTGTGTTGTCTTTCGTCGGACCACGACATCAGGGAGTGTACATCTTGCAGGCCCATGAACTCCAAGGTGCAGAAGGATAGGGAATTCCAAATTATTCATGGCCAAAGCCAAGAAACAAAAAAGGGGTCAAAGAAGATCGAGGTCACGTTCCAAGTCACTGACTCCCCATACTTCAAGGTCGTCAAAGAAGCACAAGAAAAAGTGACACCTTGGGTCTTCGATGGATGCAACACTAAAGTCCATGTCCCAGATTCCCAGGCATCATCGAAAAGGTGAAATCTCTCTTTCTCATTCTCGTGAGGTGAATTCTGCCTGTCTCCGGCTCCAAGAGAAGCAACACTTCCACAAATGCTGAGGCCAACCACTCCACCTCCGCCTCCAGGGTCTCCGGCACCACAACCGTAGCCAAATGTGCTGCCTTCTTGAGCAGCTTCAGAGCCTGCAGTGCCATATCTGGCGTATCCTGCCTTTCCGACTCCGGGGATGGATCTGTTGCATTTTTTAAAGGCAATATTCGGCTTGTTGTCCAGAGCACCAAACCCTACTGGTGCCCCTGTTGTCGCCATGGGTCCACTAACACATTGCCTGGAAATGTTGCCACCTCATTTCTCTCAGGCACCTCTTATGCCTTTTATGCTTATGGTTCCAGATAGATGGCCTCTCCCGACGCCAAGATTTTAGATGCTGGTACAAGCTCTGGAGGGGCGAGTGCCACTGGATGGATCTTCCCTGGTGCCGTCTGGTTCAGAACTGGTGCCAACTCAACCTCGGCTGATGTTGACTACTGTTCCAGTAGACCTCCCTTCACCCCGATCCCGAAGTCACAGGCAAAGCTTCTGGTGCACTGAGGCATGGATGAGATCTCGAAAATTGATAGAAAAAGAGGAATATCAAGTGGAGCATAAAGAGGCCGAGGAAGGGGAGACTATCAATCCTGATCAGGATTTTAAAGGAGAAAGGAGGTCAGTGGCTTGGATACCTATACTGAATGGGAGCTCTCATCTCCAAAAGGTCTCCCAATGCAGGAGGTGACCTCTTAGCACCCGGTGATCAGGAAGGCAGTGGATCTACTGGAATTGCCTCTTCCCACAGCGGAATTAAATTCGAACATCTTGACTGAGGTGCTCCATTCTCCTTCCTCTATCTCGGAGCCTTGACTCCCTTTTAATGAGGCTTTGACTAAGCCCATCCTTGAAATATGGCAGAAGCTTATGACTGCTCCAGCGGTGTCCAGGTCAGTGGCAAGAAGGTACAAGGTAGCTCCAGGGGATCCTGCAGTCCTGTACACTCATCCAGCACCAGAAAGTTTGGTCTCCAGAATTCATGCTCCTTGAAGCAGTCTGCATTGTCATTTTCATCTACACCTGCAGATAGGGAGTTGAAACGCATGGAGCAATCTGTGGAAAAGGTATTTTCATCAGGCAGTATGGCTCTCAAATCACAAAATGTTATGTGCCATTTGGGTCGCTACATCCACTGAACTCTGCCAGGGAGGTCCTCCCAAAACCGCTGGAGGAATTTCAAGGACATTCTTTAGAGGTACTAACAGATGCCCAAGCTGTGGCCCGTCAGTTCATACAGTCTGGTCTGGACACTGCTGATTTAGTTGGGATCATCTGTGGCTACCAGGAGGCATACTTGGTTCAGGGTTGTCCCCTGATGTCCAAGCCACCTTGTTAGTTCTCACCTCTTTGGGGCCAAAGCGGACTCTGTGCTGCAGCGTTTTAAAGATAGTAGGGCCATGGCAAGGTCTTTGGGACTCCAGTCAAGGCCAGGGGTTTTGGATATTGCAGGTTTCGTGATTTTGGGAGGAATGTGTCCATTTGTGCCAGGCAGCAGCCGCAGCAACAGCAGGCAGCAACAGCAGGCAAATCCTCTGTACCGATCTTACAGGGGAATGGGCAAAGGTTTTCTGTAAGGTGCAGCACACCAGCAGGTCTCCCCCTCTTCTTCCTCTTCATTCCCTCCAACGGGTATAGCAGGAAAGCAGCAGTAGCTCCTCCATCCTAGAGCATGCTTGTCCCGTGGGAGAATGTGTGTCCCATGTTCTACAACATTGGAGGTCTATTACTATGGATCTCTGGGTGTTGAACATCGTAGAGAATGGGTACTCCCTTCCATTCTGGGAGATTCCCCCTCCTTTCTATCCCCACCAGGGCTTGTGCTCAGAAGTGCACCTTCCACTTCTCTAGCAGGAGGTTCTGTCATTACTGCAAAAAGGTGGAATTGAGATAGTTCCAGAACAGGAAAAGGGTCAAGGATGCTGCTCCCAGTACTTCCTGATTCCCAAAAAGGATGATCGCTTGAGGTCGATCCTAGACCTCAGGGTTTTGAATTTTTACATCAAATAGGAGATTTTGAAGATCTTGATCCTGGCTCAGGTTCTTCTTGTGCTGCTAAAGGAAGACGGGATGGTGATGATTGATTTGCAAGATGTGTATTTTTATATTCTCATCCTGAAGTTGCATTGGAAGTATGTTCATTTTATGGTGGGGTCTCAACATTTCCAGTTTGTGGTCCTTCCGTTCGGCCTTACTTCCACATCTCGGGTCTTCACAAAGGTGATGGTGGCACATTTCAGAAGGTAGGGGTTCCTATTTTCCGCTATCTGGATGACTGGACACTGAAAGCAAAGTCGCCAGAGATGGTGTTGCATCATTTATATGTAGTTCAACTTGGGGTTTTCAATATATGTACCCAAATCTCACCTGGTGCCCTCTCAGCGCAACCTGTTCATGTAAGTTGTGCGTTCCCACCTCTACAGAAGATTCAAGACATCCAAGCTATGATTCCACTTTTTCAGAATGGAGCAGCTGTTCCAGTCCTGAAGGTTTTGTGCCTGCTCAGTCTGTTTGCTTCCTGCATACTGTTGGTCAACCATGTTTCCTGCAGATGAGGGTACCCCAGTTGTGCCTCCGCAGGCAGTGGTTTCAGCACAACAGAGACCTTTAAGAGGTGGTCATGATTTCCAGAGACACTGCAGCAGAACTGTTATGGTGGAGAGTTCCAGGCAACCTGTCTCAAGGGAAGTCATTTCAACCTCCTGCTCCAGTGGCCACAGTGATAAAGGATACCTCTACTCTAGGGTCCGGAGCTCATCTGGAGGATCTGGAGGTTGGCGATATATTTGGCTCTCCAGGCTTTTTTTCCCTTCGCGTTCAGTCAGCAGGTCCTGACGGACAACACTACCGCAATGAGGTACATCAACTCACAGGGAAGAGTAGGGTTGTATCTTCTTTGCAGATAGGCTCTGTGACTTTGGTCCTGGGCTCAGGACCATCAGATTTGCATGATCGCAAATCATCTGGCCGGGGAACTGAATCTGACTGCAGACAGTCTCAGTCTGCAGTATTTGGCCGATCATGAGTGGCGTCTCCATCAAGAGGTTGTGGTTCACATTTTCAGGATGTGAGGGTTTCCTCAATTGGACCTGTTCGCCAGTCACAAGAAGGCGCTCTGCCTGTCATTCTGCAGTCTCCAGTATCCGATGCTGGGAGCTTTGAGTGACATGTTGCAGTTAGACGGGTGCTCACAGCTTCTTTATGAGTTTCCCCCAATACCCTTGATTTCTTGAGTTCTGAGTAAGATTCGCCAAGACCGGGTCCAAATCAAATTGATTGCTCCGGATTGGCTGAGAAGGGTGTGGAAGGGTGTGGTACCCAGACCTCCTTAACCTCTCATCGCACCCCGCTCCGTCTCCCTCTCCGGGCAGACCTCCTCTTGCAGTTGCATTGGAAGGTTCTATATCCCCACCTTCAGAGCCTGCACCTTCATGCCTGGAGATTGAACTGGGCAGCCTGAGCTCTTTCGCTCTCCCGCTTGTTTTGGTAGATTTTTTTTAATTGGCCAGGAGACTCTCCACCAAATCTGTCTATTCCAGTAGGTGGGGCAAGTTTGTTAAATGGTGTGGAGAGAGATTGATTAATCCTTTGCAGGCCCATTTGTATGATAGTTTGAGTTTTTGTCTTTCCCTATCACAACAGGGGTGTGCAGTGGCTACTGGTAAGGGCCACTTGTCGGCCTTTCTCTGTTACCTGATCAACCCTTGTTGATTTGATTTCCCAAAATTTAATAGATACATTAAAGTTCTCAGAAATAAGTTTCCTCCCATTTATTTTTTCATGACTCAGTAGGATTTAAATTTGGTTCCTACATTCTTGATGGTTCACCCTTTAACCATTGCATAGTTCTCCCTTAAGGTTTCTAGCATTTAAAACAATATTTTGGTTTTGCAAACATGTCTGCTAGGAGGGTGAGTGAATTGCAAGCTCTTAGCTCCAAGTATCCATTTACATCATTAGATGTGGATACAATGGTTCTTAGGACCAGAGCGGTTTTCCTGCCTAAAGTGGTTACTCCTTTCCACTTAGGGCAATCCATCTCTTTTCTATCCTCCCCTCTCTCTTCTAAGGAGGAGGAAAGACTTCATTGCGTGTACCTTAAGAGGGTGGTCAGCTTTTACCTGGACAGAACCAAGGACTTCAGGTTTGAAGACCAACTCTTCATTGGATATGTGGACAAGATGAAGGGCAAGGCAGTCCTCTAGAGAACTCTGTCCTTGTGGATCATCCTTTGTATCAAGATCTGCTACACCTTGGCCACGAAGGAGCCTCCTGAAGGTATTATAGCTCATTCTACCAGAGCTAGATGCCCGAGGGCATTTGCACGCTCTATAAATCTTATAATCAAATCAAATCAAATCTAAGTCTTCTTCTTCGGCTTTGCCTAGAGGAATCCCAGTGGTAGACATTTGCAAGGCTGCAACTTGGGCCACCCGTCACACTTTTGTGAAGCACTATTGCTTGATTCAGAGGTGAGGAGGGGTGGCCATTTTGAACGTTCTGTGCTGCAGGATGTTTTGGTGTAGGAAGGCCAGCAACCTCCGCTGGGAGTGGGACTGCTTAGGGGTTCAATTCATAAGGTGAGGAATCCACAGGCAGATGTACTTTTTCTGGTGGATACAGTATCTGCCTGTGGATTCCCCACTAACCCACCCACCTCCCCTTTGTCTGTCTACTTATACTGAAAAATAATCAGTGTGTTTTCTATATGATTTATTGTTGAAATCATGTGATGTTTGGCACTAGGAAATGTCTAAGAAGTGATATTTCCAGTTGTGGTTGTGTTTGCATAATGTGTGAAAATGTTGTTGGTTCATCCGTTTGCCACGAAGGCACAGAAAAAATGGATGGAACTGGCGTCAACATGCCAACGAGGTCTTCTTATGGCTCAGATGATGTCACATAGAGCCTAAGGTGGAGCTGTACCATTTTGACGTCCTCGTAGACGTGGGAGAGCTGAGGCGAAACGTTGCTGTGGAATGCTGTGCATGGGGGTAATTCATAAATTGAGGAATACACAGGCAGATACTGTATCCTCCAGAAGAAGCATAATCCAAGGTAAGTAATTTGTTCTTATGCAATCATTCTTTATTATATAGTCTTAGTGCGTTGCCATAATTGATATTTACAGGCAGATTATTGGTTTAGAAGTAGATTTCCTTTTCCTTTAGTTAGTCTATATAAAAATAATAAAAGTTACAGAGTAGTTACAATTTATTTATTACATTATATATTTTAGGTTAGTAGCAGTACATTTTTGGTCTAAATATATGAATTTCCTTACTTGAAATTGTAGTTGAAGAGATGATTTATCTCTGTTTCAATCATTTCTCTTGAGGATATGGCAATGTAGCCTTCTCTTGCAGATTTTATTGTTTTTGGAGCATTTAGTTGTTTTAATTAGTGAGCTTTTTATGTTGTTGGCTTAATTGCTTGTTTGGCTTTAATTGGTTAAAGTTGTTTATACTTTTGTTTTATTGAATGGTTTAGTATAATTATAAAAAAATATTTTTTGGTAAATTACAATTGTGTGTTTGATATTAGTGATTTTAAGAGTTAAGTATATGGAGTCGATACTTTTGTTATCAACATTAAATTTCCGATATTTGTAGGATCAATATCATGTCAGTGATCCTTTGTTATCAGCAAAACATACACTACTACTGAGATTTTTTAACTTAATTTATTCCCTAAAGCCACCAAAAAGGAACACATAAATCCTTACCTCACCAGTGCAGCACAAAAAATTGACTCATGATATATCCTACAAACATGTGATATTAAAAACGGATTTCATGTACATCATTCTGTTCATTGTTGATCTATACTAAGTAAAAGGGACACTAATCAGTAAATAAATATTATCTGATATTAAAGCTGGCAAACCATGCCTGATATTGCAAAATGAGTGTATTTTATATATTTCTTCCCTGTTCATTCTACAGCAGTTGATAGTCATTAGAGATAGATAATCTATATGAAAGAAGAGGAATGGAGAGAAAGCAAGTGAAATGTAGACGTGAAGATAGATAACACATTTAATGATAGGGCATCTGAAATTGTGTTGGTTGAACTGCATCAAACATATAGGCATTGTTGAAAGGAGAATTATGCAGAAAACTGCATCCTTTGGGCATTTCTTTCTTAAAATGTTCTTGTGGTGAGCAATGCACCATTGTTGCAGAGGAGGGTTAAGCTTGGTTGGCACAAGATTTAAGTACAGGAATATTTCAAGAGTGCACATCAGGCATCCAGGTCAGCAAATTGATGTGAAAAACCCTAGAAGGCACTGTATTTTTTAAAACATTTTAAGTGGGGTGATCTATTCCCTCAAAAAATGCTTAAAATGATGTATGGCTCAATTACTACCTTACTGGCTTGCTTCCATTAAACGTGAGTAGTTATGTCCCACTGCTTTCAGTGATACATGGAGTTATGTCTAAATGACTGCTGCATAGTCTATGATTAAATGATTGGTATGTTATTTTGAAGTTTAACGATTTTGGGGTTATATAATTTATCTTACTGTGTTTTTAGGGCTACACAATACAAAACAAAGTTTTGAAGGAGGAGAAATGTGGTGCCTGATTCTGGGAAAAGGTCAGATTCCCCAAGAGACGGATGTAAGCAGAAGTTATCTCCCCACTTTTATACACACTGGTTTTCTTTTAGTAATGAATATCAATATCGAAAACATTCACAGCAGGACTTTTGGCCTAATGCAGATCTCCAAGTCTGCTGTCCATAATAGGGCATTCAAAGCCTGTTAATATTTCAGACTTTATTATAGGAAAAAGGCAGTTGCACAGAGGCACACCTACTTTGAAAGGGTAGTTGACTTTAAGCATACCGAGAATCTCAAGGCTATACCCTGAGGTTTAGAGATAGTTATCCAATTTCAGGGTAACACAGATGTCCTTAGGATTTCCATCATTGTCCTCGTAGGTGTTTATTACTGCACTTACATTTGTGTTGCTATTACGGGGAGGGCAAACAGATTCATATGTGGACGTAAGACAGCTCTACCAGCAGAAGCATTAAAGAGGCCTGTACCACATTTGACAGTTCCAAATATTCTCCTTAGGTAGGAGTGGAGATGGGGAATTAATCAATCTTATATGCTCAGTTACATGTGGTGGCATTGACATGTGTCCCATGCATGCATCCATGTAGATCCCGTGAAGGACACATACCTATGCACAACAAATCTGATGTACTGCACTTGCTATTGCTAAAACCACAGAGCAGAATCCATCAAATCAACACTAGGTCTGGGGGAACTCGTGAAGATTTGCTTCATGGAATCCGCAGAGTTACTGAAAAAAATCTCTGAGATTCCGCTGAACTCCATGAGCGTGCAGCCATTCTCTTATGTTCCACTTCCTTCAGCACTTCCTTTCTGCTGTATTACTGTATTGTCCTTCTTCTTTTTTTCACCCATCACATCGCAGAAGCAGGCAGCAACAGTGGCGCAAGTGTCAGTTACACAGCCTGTGGGCACAGGTGCCTTGCAGGGGTGCAGCCCTGCTCCATTTTTACAAAGATGTAGAGAACAGATTTTTGGTACTGTGAGGATTGCACCCCCCTAATAAGCTATTATTCACACACATGTTTAGTGAGAAGGCTTATTGTTGAACTAACTTTTAATTTGTGCAGGACCTTTGAGCACTGTCCCTCGAGCGCTCACAGCGCTTACCTCTGCCTTTCTGACGCCGTTCTCTCTCGCCCAGCCGATTTAGGTGCTGGGGCGATAGACGGCCGCCATCTTGGAGGAAGGCAGGGCAGCGCTCTAGTCGCTGGCTGCCTCCTACCCTCCTCAACCGCCTATAAATGTGCACCAATACCAGACGGCGCAGCGGGCTGGCGCAGCGGGCGCGCCGGATGCGCGCCGAAGTCGCGCCAAAGTCCAGCCCGTCTGCGCCCATCCGTGCCAGATCCGTGTCTCCTGCCACACCCCCTGCCCAATTATCAAGACTGGTCTATGCGCCTTCTTCGCTAAGAGCACTTCGTCCTTCAGGAAGTAGGTGTTGTCACAAATATGACCCTCATACCTACTGTCATGCCCCCTCTCTCTTGATTTGCCCGCACTGCACCTCTAGGATACCGATTCTTAACTCCAAAATCAACTCTTCCATGATTGTGACCTCCCCCGCTGCTACCTTCCATTTAGCTCTTATTAATGCCCGCTCCATGTGCAGACATAGGCAGGAAATCGCAGACTTAATAACAGACTTAGACCTGGACGCACTGTTTATCACGGAAACCTGGACGGATGGGGCATCCGATCCAGATTTGGTCATAGCGGTCACAAATGGGTACACGATACACAGGCAGGACAGAATAGGCCAGCGGGGAGGCGGGCTTGCCATTATCACCAAAGATAATTTGCCGATCAGAACCTCCCCCATACCATCCACTTCATGTGAAGTGATCGTGTTCAGTATTAACTTCACCGCCCTTTTCAACTTTAAAGGTGTGCTGATATATCGCCCACCAGGAGCCCGTGCCCCTTTTTTACTCAGTTTGGGGTCGATACTAGAATCCATAGCACTTGAAGACGCCTTTTCGGTGCTAGGGGATTTTAACTTCCATCTTGAATCAGGCAGTGACGTCGACACTACATGTCTTATGGCTGACATGGAAACGTTGGGCTTGCAACAACTGGTTTCTGCCCCTACTCACGAGGCTGGTCATACTTTGGACGGCATATTCACCAATATTAAGACGCTACACATCTCAGCTGTTCTCCCCATGCCATGGACGGATCACCATGCCATTTTAAGTAAGTTAGTCATTCCTGCCAGCCCTAAGACTAGACTCCTTGACCATACCCCCAAATCGGTGAAGGCTTGGAGTGACATAAATAAGGGAGAATTGAAAACACTGCTGGATAGAACACAGCCTTCGTTGTCAGATGACCCCATTCTTGCGACAAATCAGTTCCATAATTGGCTTAATCAGGCCACACATCAGTTAGTTCCCGTAAAAACTACTTCCCGGAATCGAACTTCCCCTAGTGCACCGTGGTTCTCCGAGGAATTAAAAAAGCAGAAACAACTTAATAAACATAGGGAAAGACATTGGCGAAAGCTGTACGACGTCGAGAGCAAAATAATATACAAGGAATCACTCGCCCGATATAAACAGATGATTGCAGAGGCGAAAAGAACTTATTACGCCGAACAAATTAAAAAGGCAAAAAACTCAAGCAAAGAGTTATTTAACATCACTAAGCTCCTCTCTGGCAGCATGCAGGATCTCACACCTCCCCCCTCACAACATCTTTGCGATGCTCTATCTAATTTCTTCTTTACGAAAGTAAATGACATTTATCAGGCTTTTTCCCTGAACACTTAAACTGGTCATCAGTCCTACTCCCCTCCCCCGATGGAGAATACGTTGACACGCTTTACCGACCTCTCTATGGATCAGACGAAGATCATTATCTCTAGAATTAAAACCGGCTCAGCACTGGATCCTTGCCCGCTTAAAGTTCTTGCCCCAGTTATGGACACATTGATTCCGGCCATCACCTTGGTATGTAACGTTATGTTTAGTTCCGGGATTTTTCCCAACTCCCTGAAACATACGCTGGTAAAACCTTTATTAAAAAAAGCCAGCCTTAATAAAGATGACCTAAAAAACTACAGGCCAATTGCCAGTCTCCCATTTTTGGCCAAAGTAGTAGAAAAAGCCATGAATCAGCAGCTGTCGGATTTTGTAGAGCAATATCAGCTGCTCGATAACACCCAGTTCGGATTCCGCAAATGCCATGGCACGGAAACCGCCCTCCTGAAAGCGGCTGATGACATCAGAGCCATACGGGATCAGGGAGGGACAGCAGTTCTGGTCATGCTGGACCTCTTGGCGGCCTTCGACACGGTCGACCACAAGATCTAGGTCGACCGTGTCGGACGGATGGGGGTCCAGAAAACGGCGCTGGATCTACTTGTGTCGTTTCTGGCTAATAGAACGCAGGCGGTATCCTTAGGACCATACCAATCCTCTAAGGTGTCGCTTCCGTGTGGGGTTCCGCAAGGCTCATCCCTAAGTCCGACACTGTTTAATATCTATGTGTCGGACCTTGCTATTGTCATCAAAGCATTTGGGATGAGCCTAACCTCCTATGCTGATGACACCCAATTGGTATTGGCCATTAAGGGGAACGGTGATGAGGTGGCCTCCCGCTTCACAAGAGGGATGGTGGCCATGGGTGACTGGATGGCCACCAATTGTCTGAAGCTTAATTCAGAAAAGACCGAAGTGGTCATTTTTGGTCCCCTTTCCCCTGGCTGGTCATCAGTTTGGTGGCCTACATCTTTCGGAAAGCCTCCTAGCCCAGCTCTTAAAGTCAGGAATCTTGGCGTTACTTTTGATGTGGGTCTTAACTTCATGGCGCATGCCAACAAAATTGCAGCCACGGCTCACATGAAACTTAAAATGATAAGGAAAATCCTACCTTTTCTACCGGATTCAGTCAGGAAAACTTTGATCAGTTCATTGGTGTTGTCCGCCTTGGATTATTGCAACGCCCTCTTCCTACATGCCCAAAGTCAATTCAAAACGCAGCAGCCCGGCTGCTTTCGGGACTCCCCAAATTTGCACCTGTCTCCAACACCATCAGGAAACTTCATTGGCTCCCAATACGCAGTCGAATTAAGTTTAAATCGCTGTGTATTGTCTACAAGGCACTTAACAATCAAGGCCCCCACTTTCTTAAACATAATCTTGTACGTTACATACTAACTCGTGCTCTCCGCTCCACCCATCACAATCATCTAGTAGTATCACGCACTAGAACAGTCACCTGGGGCGACAGACGCTTTCTGGTTGCCGCCCCAAAACTCTGGAATTCCCTACCCTCTTACATCAAGACTAGTCCATCCCTGCTAATACTCCGTAAACAACTCAAGACGTGGTTGTTTGACCAATAGTTAGAAAGGTTCCCGTTGGTTTCTTCTGGATGTTGACCTATGCCCTCAGCCAGCGCCGAGACGCCTACGGGTATTCGCCGCGCTTTAAAAATGACAATAAATAAATAAATAAATAAATAAATGCATTACTCATGCTCAAACAGTCAAAACAAGAGAGTGGCCATGGTCATGGACCTCCCCTTCCAATGTTGTGTTTTCATACATTTATACAGTATGCCAGCAGTTTCCATGACAGTGCAGCATGGCATGAAAGTAATGATAACTCATTACATTTGCAACCAAGACCATTTCTCCTTCATTGACCATTCCACCCCTTCTTTGTGCTTCAATGACTCACCATAGCTCTGTCCCTGGCTTTTCTATCATGTCAAGCAACAACCCCCTCAAAGTGATAGTTTCAATAGTAAATACTGCTAACTGAACTGCAATGATGTATTGCTTTTGTACTTTGTTCAATATAATAATAATTACTTAATTACTTAGGAAGCAAATCTGATATCTACAATTCGTAATTTATTTTCAAGCCACACATATCATCAGTGCCGGAGCCAGTCCCAACTTCAGTGTGATGGAGGAGGCCGGGGAGGTTGGAGGGGGAGATGTCCCAGTGGTGCAGGGTTCAGTGGTGCAAGGTCACAATGCTTGCTTATTGACAGATGATGTATAGTGCATTTGTTTAGCAAGCCAGATATCCCACCAATCATTATCACTCCCTGTCCATGGCATTTTGCCATCCATGACCTAATTGTAGAACTGTTCAATTCAATACTACACTGTCACTGTTGGCTGTGCAATGTGCGTCTGCTTCAGTTAATGTGGCATGATGACGTTTTCAATGTATTACAGACTGAAAACAAGGTGTGTTTCCCAGTGCCCACTCTCCTACTTTACTCCATTATTCTTTTCTAAGTTCTCTTCCAGCCTACCAAAAAATTGAAAAATCCATTCTTGGCATGCGCCACATTTTTCTGGCCAAGTTACTAATGCATATATATTTTATGGCTTCCATTACATATTTACGACTGTGTAAATCTTTCCCTTTCATTCTTCATCAACTCCAGTGACTTACTAAGCAAAAGCTTAGTACACAATGGTCAGTGTCACCCCACTGTGCTGCAGCAACACCTCTGCCTAGCTTAATCTCCCTAACTTACCTTGCAGTAGAGTAACTTTCCTTAATGCCTAGTAAAGGAATTTGTATGAAAATAATTTTGGGTGGAGGGCTAGGCTAGGGAGCAAAGGGGGACTACGTGCTTGATTTCGAGTTTGGTAGATGGCATACTCTGTGACGAACGTGCCAAATAAAATATATATCCTGCTCCCTTGCCTGTACTGCAGTGCGTCATTTTTTCACTTTCTACTAAAAGCAGACAGGATATCCACATTATACATGGCATATGTGACATAGTTTTATTTTTTATTCATGTGCCTCCTTTGAGTCAGGGTAGAACTAAAAGGCAGTCGGAGAAGACTAGCGCCATTGAAAGTTTGATTGTTGCCTACTCAGTCATGGAAGTAGAGTTCATCCTCAAACTCAGGGAGGTTGCCCACATGTTGGTCAGCTAATGCACTTGAGACTAACCACCCTCATCCTTCTCCTGTGGTGTTTACCGTACAGTATATTGTGTGGTATGAAGTTTTGGTTCATTTTAATCACGGTCAATCTATCCATGTTTTAAATAGAGAGACTTGTTCTTCTGATTGTGACAAATGGGCTAAATGCACTGAACACATGCTCAGCAGAAACACTGGCTACTGGACAAGCCAGATACTTAATTTCTAGTATGCTGAGCTCTACCTATTGACATATCTTCCCAGACCAATAGATCAATGGGCTTTGTTTCACGTACATATCTTTTGGGTCATCTGGATAGTCTTGGATCATTCTCTAAATTGCAATTAATGCTGTCACCTGCTCGACCTGTGTTGCCTTTGCACTTGATTTTAGCCCTGCCACTTGAAACCAAGCCATTGCAGAGGTTGGGTACTATTTGTCTGTTGCTGGTGTTGTTATTTTGGTGTTGGCATCTATGAGACAACAGCACTGTCTTCTCTGAAGGTTGAAGGCTGCATGCCGGAACTTCTGCCCAGGACTCTAACTTCCAGCCATTTTTCTTCTAGGTCTCATGCTTGCTCAACAATCTATGACTTCTATTGTGAAACATCCCTTCTGTTAAGGAATAAAAGTGACCAGTATTTCTTGTACTATGGATCACGAATTGTGGCAGGGGTGTACTCTTTGAAGGACATAATCTCTCTTTTCAGCCTTGTATTAACAGCCAAGTGAAGGATTAAGCACTCAACCAACTCATACATTTCTTCGCTCATGCTGACAAACCTTTGCAACACATTTATTAACTGGTCCTGTAGTAGATGCTACAATGGGATTGCTTGGCTCATTGTACTGTTCTCCTTGCTGACTTCCCTTGTGAAAATCTCAAAAAGAAGTAGCATTTGTGTCAGGCATTTTTCTGATCATGCTTTTCCCAGTTGCATCCCCTTAATTTTCAAGGACATAGTCAATGATCGGTCTGTACTTCTCAAACAGATGTTGGAAGATGTAGTAGGTCGGGTTGCAACGTGTTGCACCTCTGGTATGTGGGCTTTAACCAGTATTCTATGTCTTCTTTATTGAGAAAGTCCTGCACAATCAGGTTGATGCAATGTACCAAACACAGGACCCTGACATACCCACCATCTTTCATGGCCTTGACTATATTACTTAATTAAAAAAATTTGCGGTTCTGTCGGGTTCAAACAATAAGTGATTTATCCAAACAGTTTTTTTACACTGCTCCTAATAGAACCAACATAACACCTCCAAAGTACTGTAACAAATCCTTATAGTAAATAAAGAAGGACAACCTAAGTGTTACTCTATAGTTTCTTTATATCATTTTCTGAATCAAAAAATAATTTCTATACATTATATACAAATAACTGTCATCATATCAAATATAGTGCAAAACCAAGTGACATCAGTAAATAGTGTACCCGTGACAAACAAAATATATCCAACTTTCATGTAAAAAAATGGTACATGTATATACAAAATATCATTTCATAAGACCATCAACTGATACAATCTGGGAACCCTATGATTTCTTTCAAGTTTGATGGGGGCTCCGAGTTTATGTGGCCTGTGAATAGATGTCGAAGTTTCGACCCTGAAAGCGCCAATGTTTTCAGTCACAGCGGGTCTTTATCAAGACAATAATACATACCCGTAACAATAGCTTGAATTGTTTTCTTTTGTGATGCCACTGACACGGGCAACTTTCAGAGAGAACGAGAAGGTGGTAGACTCAATGTGAGATTACAGAAAGTCGTCACTGTATGTAGAAGTGTCTGCATCTGAGTCTTGTGCCTTTTGGAGGTTGCTGGTGCAGGTGATGCTGGCACACTGCTGGAGACAAGGCTGTTTCAAATAAAGCTATCATCCACTTCTTCCGCATCATCTCCTATCACCGTAATCAGAGCTGATTCTCCTCTATCATCACCACCACCAGCAATTTGTTTAAAGTGCTCCTCCCATAGGATTGCATGATGTTTTTTTTTTATGTGTGGTTTGGCCTCCAGTACCATAGTGTGAACCAGGCTTACATTGACGAACACTTGTTTGACAAATAAAGCATATTGCAATGTTATCCTCCTGCTTGCTAATCATAAAGAATCCCAAACTAAGGATGGGAGCTTTTTTAGTGTTCCACTGCCAATGCCCGAAGAAGAACTGGAGGTAGATGGGTGTGTTGATTGCTTCTCTGCAGTACATACTTTTACCGAGGTAGTGAAGGATGCAGGTCTCAGTGGGGGCCTTAAAAATATAGAAGCTGGTGGTGGTGGTGGTGAAACCAGTGCTACATCCCTCTGAGCAGGTGGAATAGAGGGCGTAATATTGGTGTCCTCTAAGCCGGCTGCCATACTGACAATCACTGACTGATCCTCACCACTGAACCTTTCCTTAACGGTAAGGCTTTTAGGAACTTTCCTTTTCCCTTGTCTCTAGTGGCAGGTCTTGGACTCTGCCAAATTCTAGTCATGTCCAGATCATCAGAAGGGAGCCATGGAGAAGATGGTCGAGTACCCTTTCATTTTGGGAGATTGAGAAGCCAATGATTCATCAAGAGTGACATCTTGCTCAGCAGAAAGTTCAACCTCTTATTCTGCTTCTACTTCAGGGAGAACTTTGCTGGCTGCCATTCCTGTTGTCCACTATGCTCAGTTTCCTGCGATGATTTTGTACTTTGTGGTTGAGACAAATCCAATTCAGACTCCCTGCTTGTTGCCAAAGTGCAGTGGCTGCTCTGGTGAGAAACATGGCCTTGGGCTTAGTTTGGGGTGGCGCCATTGATGTAGTAGGGCTGCTCCCCGCTTGCTTCTCAGAGGACAGTGCTGCAGGCGCATCATGTTTCCTGAAAGGTTCACTGACAAAACATTGACACCCAAAACATCTCCATACCACAATATCGAGTCAGAAATATAGATGTTAAAAATATCGACATCCTATATTTATAAAGGTAAGTACAAAAATATCAAAACAAAAATATCGATGACTTTAATAACAAATGAACTTAACCTAAAAAATGTAAACACGCATAAATAATTATTACATACATTTACTATAAAAACAATGAATAAACTATTAATTTAAATTTATTTTATAATTTTAAAATTATATAAAAAGGTAACATAAATATATATATATGTATATACACATATACCAATAACATTTCCCACTCTTTATTTGAAAAAAAAAAGGTTTTTTATAGCTCTGGCTAAACCCGGAGGTATCAGAGCGCTTTACAAGGGGAAACAAAGCAGACACAGGAGGGAGGTTCGGGGAAGAGAGTAGAAGAGAGTAGAAGTGGGGGAAAAGAGTGAAAAAGGAAAGAGGAGAGGGAGGAGGTAGGAAACACAAAGGAGAGATGAGAAAAGACATAGTGTCTGATGAACGGATGGGTAGGTGACAGCCAAAGGGAAAACCAGAGTCAAACTCCTCAGTAGCTGCGAAGGGCAACTCCACCAGTCATCGGCCAAAGGTTAGCTTGGGCACCGTAGTACATCAGAGGGTTAAGGTAACAACCTAGAGGAGAACATCAAAAGGTTTCAGAGAGCACCTATCAAGGAGTGAGGTGCTGGATTCCCAGCAATAAAGGAAACCGTTTCTAAAAACCTCCGCTATGTGAGAATCCCTTAACACTGTGGACTCTCTTCGAGGGGAATCCGAGACTGCAGGGCAGGAATGCTGGATCCCTCCCCAACAATACATTAACAAAATATATAAATATGCACAAAATTGAAAATATAAATATATTTAATATTATAATGTTAAATACATATCACTATAATCTACAAATATTATATATTATATGAAATAAAATATACAAATATTTTTCAAACAAATAAATATTTTTAGTTACAAATTATTTATAACCAAAAACATTATTACATAAATTCATTTTATTTACATTCTACTCTATAACACCACAATATTCAAAACCCACATCTAAATTAAAAATAAAATGTACTTCCATAGTTAACATAATGAATTATCAAATAAATAAATATTATTAATTAAAAAACAAATTAAAACACATAAAAATAAATTAACTTCCCATCCTTTAAGCCTCACAACCCATAATAAACAATACTTATATAAAAAAAGACCTCACATACATTTAAAATATAAACTGAAATCCATAACTAAGCATGGGCGGAAAATCCGTTACGCTCGCGGATTTTGCGGATTTTCGGTAAATTCGCAATCCGCGAGATTTGCGAATTTCCCGCAAAATCCGCAAATTCGCACGCAGTGGATTTTTGTTTTCTTGGTGATACAATTTTGCGGCGCGCGGCGTTTATCATCATTTGCCGAGTCGTTTTTCTCGATATTTTGTGAGTGCTGCGCCATTTTGGATCTTGCTGCGGGATCCCGCGGGAATTTGGCAAGCGCGATTACGTAATCGCGGCTTGCCAACTTTTGCAGCGAGCGTTTGTCAACGCGAGTACGCCGAGATCACGTCTCGCGGTACTTCGCAATTGCGAGCTTTGAGATGCGGCGAGCAGCAACAATCTCGCACACGCGAAAATATAAAATTTGCAATTCTGCACAAGAAATCCACCAGCAAGCAGCATAAACCTTCTTGAAATGATGATTTTTATCTGAATAACTCCATAGGTTGATATTTGCCTGCACTTTTTTTGCGAGGAGTCCATTTTGGGGAGGGGGGGTGGGGGGTGGGAGGAAGGAAGTGCCCCACAGTCTTCAACTTCCTGTTCCTGTCCAGCAGGCTCCTCCCAGTGCTTTGTCCATCTCCTGGTCACTTTTCATTTGGATCTGGAGCTGGAAGGATTACTTTTTGTGAATGCTGCTGGATATTTGGATTTGAGGCCTTTTTGACTTTCTTTGGATCACTTTTGGATTAGAAATTTTACAAGTAAGTTTGTTTGGGGCATTACAGTTGCTGCAACTACAATTTTGGAATTTTCGATTTTTGGGCTGTTTTGGGGCCTTTTGCCCAGGGGTACTCAGTGGTGGGTGGACTGAGTCTTTCTGTGGGGTGTCTTGAACTTAAACATCATGGAGGGCATGGATGGATTGGGATTGTGCTGATTTTTCAGTGATTTTCGTTTTTTGGGGCTGTACTTGTGGCCTTTTCACCAGGGGTATTTGAGTCTAGCATGGGCCTAGTCTTTCTGTGGGGAGTCTTGAACTTAAACGTCATGGAGGGCATGGATGGAATGGGATTGTGCTGATTTTTCAGTTATTTTCGTTTTTTGGGGCTGTACTTGTGGCCTTTTCACCAGGGGTATTTGAGTCTAGCATGGGCCTAGTCTTTCTGTGGGGTGTCTTGAACTTAAACATCATGGAGGGCATGGATGGAATGGGATTGTGCTGATTTTTCAGTGATTTTCGTTTTTTGGGGCTGTACTTGTGGCCTTTTCACCAGGGGTATTGAGTCTTGCATGGGCCTAGTATTTCTGTGGGGTGTCTTGAACTTAAACATCATGGAGGGCATGGATGGAATGGGATTGTGCTGATTTTGCAGTGTTTTTCGATTTTTGGGGATGTTTATGGGGAGGGACAGGCCATGTGGCTGGGGGCCATTTTGAGTGCTGCTACAGGCCCTGGCCATGTGCTGGGAGGCAAGTGGCCATTTTGAATGTAGGCATTGTTGTTAGGCCTGCAACCATTTTGCCTACTTTTCAACCTTTATGCCCAGGGATAGTGAGTCTTGCATGGGCCTAGTCTTTTTGTGGGGTGTCTTGAACTTAAACATCATGGAGAGCATGGATGGAATGGGATTGTGCTGATTTTGCAGTGTTTTTCGATTTTTGGGGGTGTTCATGGGGAGGGACAGGCCATGTGGCTGGGGGCCTTTTTGAGTGCTGCTACAGGCCCTGGCCATGTGCTGGGAGGCAAGTGGCCATTTTGAATGTAGGCATTGTGTTAGTCCTGCAACCATTTTGCCTACTTTTCAACCTTTATGCCCAGGGGTAGTGAGTCTTGCATGGGCCTAGTCTTTCTGTGGGGTGTCTTGAACTTAAACATCATGGAGGGCATGGATGGAATGGGATTGTGCTGATTTTGCAGTGTTTTTCGATTTTTGGGGGTGTTCATGGGGAGGGACAGGCCATGTGGCTGGGGGCCATTTTGAGTGCTGCTACAGGCCCTGGCCATGTGCTGGGAGGCAAGTGGCCATTTTGAATGTAGGCATTGTTGTTAGGCCTGCAACCATTTTGCCTACTTTTCAACCTTCATGGCCAGGGTAGTGAGTCTTGCATGGGCCTAGTCTTTCTGTGGGGTGTCTTGAACTTAAACATCATGAAGGGCATGGATGGAATGGGATTGTGCTGATTTTTCAGTGATTTTCGTTTTTTGGGGCTGTACTTGTGGCCTTTTCACCAGGGGTATTGAATCTAGCATGGGCCTAGTCTTTTTGTGGGGTGTCTTGAACTTAAACATCATGGAGGGCATGGATGGAATGGGATTGTGTTGATTTTTCAGTGTTTTTCGATTTTTGGGGGTGTTCATGGGGAGGGACAGGCCATGTGGCTGGGGGCCATTTTGAGTGCTGCTACAGGCCCTGGCCATGTGCTGGGAGGCAAGTGGCCATTTTGAATGCAGGCATTGTTGTTAGGCCTGCAACCATTTTGCCTACTTTTCAACCTTTATGCCCAGGGGTAGTGAGTCTTGCATGGGCCTAGTCTTTCTGTGGGGTGTCTTGAATTTAAACATCATGGAGGGCATGGATGGAATGGGATTGTGCTGATTTTTCAGTGATTTTCGTTTTTGGGGGCTGTACTTGTGGCCTTTTCACCAAGGGTATTTGAGTCTAGCATGGGCCTAGTCTTTCTGTGGGGTGTCTTGAATTTAAACATCATGGAGGGCATGGATGGAATGGGATTGTGCTGATTTTTCAGTGATTTTCGTTTTTGGGGGCTGTACTTGTGGCCTTTTCACCAGGGGTATTTGAGTCTAGCATGGGCCTAGTCTTTCTCAGGGGTGTCTTGAACTTAAACATCATGGAGGGCATGGATGGAATGGGATTGTGCTGATTTTTCAGTGATTTTCGTTTTTTGGGGCTGTACTTGTGGCCGTTTCACCAGGGGTATTGAGTCTTGCATGGGCCTAGTCTTTCTGTGGGGTGTCTTGAACTTAAACATCACGGAGGGCATGGATGGAATGGGATTGTGCTGATTTTGCAGTGTTTTTCGATTTTTGGGGGTGTTCATGGGGAGGGACAGGCCATGTGGCTGGGGGCCATTTTGAGTGCTGCTACAGGCCCTGGCCATGTGCTGGGAGGCAAGTGGCCATTTTGAATGTAGGCATTGTTGTTAGGCCTGCAACCGTTTTGCCTACTTTTCAACCTTTATGCCCAGGGGCAGTGAGTCTTGCATGGGCCTAGTCTTTCTGTGGGGTGTCTTGAACTTAAACATCATGGAGGGCATGGATGGAATGGGATTGTGCTGATTTTTCAGTGATTTTTGTTTTTTGGGGCTGTACTTGTGGCCTTTTCATCAGGGGTATTGAGTCTAGCATGGGCCTAGTCTTTTTGTGGGGTGTTTTGAACTTAAACATCATGGAGGGCATGGATGG
Source organism: Lissotriton vulgaris (assembly GCF_964263255.1). Lineage (NCBI taxonomy): Eukaryota > Metazoa > Chordata > Amphibia > Caudata > Salamandridae > Lissotriton > Lissotriton vulgaris. The sequence goes on along the minus strand of NW_028252711.1, from coordinate 69,095 downwards.
AATGGGATTGTGCTGATTTTTCAGTGTTTTTCGATTTTTGGGGGTGTTCATGGGAGGGACAGGCCATGTGGCTGGGGGCCATTTTGAGTGCTGCTACAGGCCCTGGCCATGTGCTGGGAGGCAAGTGGCCATTTTGAATGCAGGCATTGTTGTTAGGCCTGCAACCATTTTGCCTACTTTTCAACCTTTATGCCCAGGGGTAGTGAGTCTTGCATGGGCCTAGTCTTTCTGTGGGGTGTCTTGAATTTAAACATCATGGAGGGCATGGTTGGAATGGGATTGTGCTGATTTTTCAGTGATTTTCGTTTTTGGGGGCTGTACTTGTGGCCTTTTCACCAGGGGTATTTGAGTCTAGCATGGGCCTAGTCTTTCTGTGGGGTGTCTTGAACTTAAACATCATGGAGGGCATGGATGGAATGGGATTGTGCTGATTTTTCAGTGATTTTCGTTTTTTGGGGCTGTACTTGTGGCCTTTTCACCAGGGGTATTGAGTCTTGCATGGGCCTAGTATTTCTGTGGGGTGTCTTGAACTTAAACATCATGGAGGGCATGGATGGAATGGGATTGTGCTGATTTTGCAGTGTTTTTCGATTTTTGGGGATGTTTATGGGGAGGGACAGGCCATGTGGCTGGGGGCCATTTTGAGTGCTGCTACAGGCCCTGGCCATGTGCTGGGAGGCAAGTGGCCATTTTGAATATAGGCATTGTTGTTAGGCCTGCAACCATTTTGCCTACTTTTCAACCTTTATGCCCAGGGGTAGTGAGTCTTTTATGGGCCTAGTCTTTTTGTGGGGTGTTTTGAACTTAAACATCACGGAGGGCATGGATGGAATGGGATTGTGCTGATTTTGCAGTGTTTTTCGATTTTTGGGGGTGTTCATGGGGAGGGACAGGCCATGTGGCTGGGGGCCATTTTGAGTGCTGCTACAGGCCCTGGCCATGTGCTGGGAGGCAAGTGGCCATTTTGAATGTAGGCATTGTGTTAGGCCTGCAACCATTTTGCCTACTTTTCAACCTTTATGCCCAGGGGTAGTGAGTCTTGCATGGGCCTAGTCTTTCTGTGGGGTGTCTTGAACTTAAACATCATGGAGGGCATGGATGGAATGGGATTGTGCTGATTTTTCAGTGATTTTCGCTTTTGGGGGCTGTACTTGTGGCCTTTTAACCAGGGGTATTTGAGTCTAGCATGGGCCTAGTCTTTCTGTGGGTGTCTTGAACTTAAACATCATGGAGTGCATGGATGGAATGGGATTGTGCTGATTTTTCAGTGATTTTCGTTTTTTGGGGCTGTACTTGTGGCCTTTTCACCAGGGGTATTGAGTCTTGCATGGGCCTAGTCTTTCTGTGGGGTGTCTTGAACTTAAACATCATGGAGGGCATGGATGGAATGGGATTGTGCTGATTTTGCAGTGTTTTTCGATTTTTGGGGGTGTTCATGGGGAGGGAGAGGCCATGTGGCTGGGGGCCATTTTGAGTGCTGCTACAGGCCCTGGCCATGTGCTGGGAGGCAAGTGGCCATTTTGAATGCAGGCATTGTTGTTAGGCCTGCAACCATTTTGCCTACTTTTCAACCTTTATGCCCAGGGGTAGTGAGTCTTGCATGGGCCTAGTCTTTCTGTGGGGTGTCTTGAATTTAAACATCATGGAGGGCATGGATGGAATGGGATTGTGCTGATTTTTCAGTTATTTTCGTTTTTTGGGGCTGTACTTGTGGCCTTTTCACCAGGGGTATTTGAGTCTAGCATGGGCCTAGTCTTTCTGTGGGGTGTCTTGAACTTAAACATCATGGAGGGCATGGATGGAATGGGATTGTGCTGATTTTTCAGTGATTTTCGTTTTTTGGGGCTGTACTTGTGGCCTTTTCACCAGGGGTATTGAGTCTTGCATGGGCCTAGTATTTCTGTGGGGTGTCTTGAACTTAAACATCATGGAGGGCATGGATGGAATGGGATTGTGCTGATTTTGCAGTGTTTTTCGATTTTTGGGGATGTTTATGGGGAGGGACAGGCCATGTGGCTGGGGGCCATTTTGAGTGCTGCTACAGGCCCTGGCCATGTGCTGGGAGGCAAGTGGCCATTTTGAATGTAGGCATTGTTGTTAGGCCTGCAACCATTTTGCCTACTTTTCAACCTTTATGCCCAGGGATAGTGAGTCTTGCATGGGCCTAGTCTTTTTGTGGGGTGTCTTGAACTTAAACATCATGGAGAGCATGGATGGAATGGGATTGTGCTGATTTTGCAGTGTTTTTCGATTTTTGGGGGTGTTCATGGGGAGGGACAGGCCATGTGGCTGGGGGCCTTTTTGAGTGCTGCTACAGGCCCTGGCCATGTGCTGGGAGGCAAGTGGCCATTTTGAATGTAGGCATTGTGTTAGTCCTGCAACCATTTTGCCTACTTTTCAACCTTTATGCCCAGGGGTAGTGAGTCTTGCATGGGCCTAGTCTTTCTGTGGGGTGTCTTGAACTTAAACATCATGGAGGGCATGGATGGAATGGGATTGTGCTGATTTTGCAGTGTTTTTCGATTTTTGGGGGTGTTCATGGGGAGGGACAGGCCATGTGGCTGGGGGCCATTTTGAGTGCTGCTACAGGCCCTGGCCATGTGTTGGGAGGCAAGTGGCCATTTTGAATGTAGGCATTGTTGTTAGGCCTGCAACCATTTTGCCTACTTTTCAACCTTCATGGCCAGGGTAGTGAGTCTTGCATGGGCCTAGTCTTTCTGTGGGGTGTCTTGAACTTAAACATCATGAAGGGCATGGATGGAATGGGATTGTGCTGATTTTTCAGTGATTTTCGTTTTTTGGGGCTGTACTTGTGGCCTTTTCACCAGGGGTATTGAATCTAGCATGGGCCTAGTCTTTTTGTGGGGTGTCTTGAACTTAAACATCATGGAGGGCATGGATGGAATGGGATTGTGTTGATTTTTCAGTGTTTTTCGATTTTTGGGGGTGTTCATGGGGAGGGACAGGCCATGTGGCTGGGGGCCATTTTGAGTGCTGCTACAGGCCCTGGCCATGTGCTGGGAGGCAAGTGGCCATTTTGAATGCAGGCATTGTTGTTAGGCCTGCAACCATTTTGCCTACTTTTCAACCTTTATGCCCAGGGGTAGTGAGTCTTGCATGGGCCTAGTCTTTCTGTGGGGTGTCTTGAATTTAAACATCATGGAGGGCATGGATGGAATGGGATTGTGCTGATTTTTCAGTGATTTTCGTTTTTGGGGGCTGTACTTGTGGCCTTTTCACCAAGGGTATTTGAGTCTAGCATGGGCCTAGTCTTTCTGTGGGGTGTCTTGAATTTAAACATCATGGAGGGCATGGATGGAATGGGATTGTGCTGATTTTTCAGTGATTTTCGTTTTTGGGGGCTGTACTTGTGGCCTTTTCACCAGGGGTATTTGAGTCTAGCATGGGCCTAGTCTTTCTCAGGGGTGTCTTGAACTTAAACATCATGGAGGGCATGGATGGAATGGGATTGTGCTGATTTTTCAGTGATTTTCGTTTTTTGGGGCTGTACTTGTGGCCGTTTCACCAGGGGTATTGAGTCTTGCATGGGCCTAGTCTTTCTGTGGGGTGTCTTGAACTTAAACATCACGGAGGGCATGGATGGAATGGGATTGTGCTGATTTTGCAGTGTTTTTCGATTTTTGGGGGTGTTCATGGGGAGGGACAGGCCATGTGGCTGGGGGCCATTTTGAGTGCTGCTACAGGCCCTGGCCATGTGCTGGGAGGCAAGTGGCCATTTTGAATGTAGGCATTGTTGTTAGGCCTGCAACCGTTTTGCCTACTTTTCAACCTTTATGCCCAGGGGCAGTGAGTCTTGCATGGGCCTAGTCTTTCTGTGGGGTGTCTTGAACTTAAACATCATGGAGGGCATGGATGGAATGGGATTGTGCTGATTTTTCAGTGATTTTTGTTTTTTGGGGCTGTACTTGTGGCCTTTTCATCAGGGGTATTGAGTCTAGCATGGGCCTAGTCTTTTTGTGGGGTGTTTTGAACTTAAACATCATGGAGGGCATGGATGGAATGGGATTGTGCTGATTTTTCAGTGTTTTTCGATTTTTGGGGGTGTTCATGGGAGGGACAGGCCATGTGGCTGGGGGCCATTTTGAGTGCTGCTACAGGCCCTGGCCATGTGCTGGGAGGCAAGTGGCCATTTTGAATGCAGGCATTGTTGTTAGGCCTGCAACCATTTTGCCTACTTTTCAACCTTTATGCCCAGGGGTAGTGAGTCTTGCATGGGCCTAGTCTTTCTGTGGGGTGTCTTGAATTTAAACATCATGGAGGGCATGGTTGGAATGGGATTGTGCTGATTTTTCAGTGATTTTCGTTTTTGGGGGCTGTACTTGTGGCCTTTTCACCAGGGGTATTTGAGTCTAGCATGGGCCTAGTCTTTCTGTGGGGTGTCTTGAACTTAAACATCATGGAGGGCATGGATGGAATGGGATTGTGCTGATTTTTCAGTGATTTTCGTTTTTTGGGGCTGTACTTGTGGCCTTTTCACCAGGGGTATTGAGTCTTGCATGGGCCTAGTATTTCTGTGGGGTGTCTTGAACTTAAACATCATGGAGGGCATGGATGGAATGGGATTGTGCTGATTTTGCAGTGTTTTTCGATTTTTGGGGATGTTTATGGGGAGGGACAGGCCATGTGGCTGGGGGCCATTTTGAGTGCTGCTACAGGCCCTGGCCATGTGCTGGGAGGCAAGTGGCCATTTTGAATATAGGCATTGTTGTTAGGCCTGCAACCATTTTGCCTACTTTTCAACCTTTATGCCCAGGGGTAGTGAGTCTTTTATGGGCCTAGTCTTTTTGTGGGGTGTTTTGAACTTAAACATCACGGAGGGCATGGATGGAATGGGATTGTGCTGATTTTGCAGTGTTTTTCGATTTTTGGGGGTGTTCATGGGGAGGGACAGGCCATGTGGCTGGGGGCCATTTTGAGTGCTGCTACAGGCCCTGGCCATGTGCTGGGAGGCAAGTGGCCATTTTGAATGTAGGCATTGTGTTAGGCCTGCAACCATTTTGCCTACTTTTCAACCTTTATGCCCAGGGGTAGTGAGTCTTGCATGGGCCTAGTCTTTCTGTGGGGTGTCTTGAACTTAAACATCATGGAGGGCATGGATGGAATGGGATTGTGCTGATTTTTCAGTGATTTTCGCTTTTGGGGGCTGTACTTGTGGCCTTTTAACCAGGGGTATTTGAGTCTAGCATGGGCCTAGTCTTTCTGTGGGTGTCTTGAACTTAAACATCATGGAGTGCATGGATGGAATGGGATTGTGCTGATTTTTCAGTGATTTTCGTTTTTTGGGGCTGTACTTGTGGCCTTTTCACCAGGGGTATTGAGTCTTGCATGGGCCTAGTCTTTCTGTGGGGTGTCTTGAACTTAAACATCATGGAGGGCATGGATGGAATGGGATTGTGCTGATTTTGCAGTGTTTTTCGATTTTTGGGGGTGTTCATGGGGAGGGAGAGGCCATGTGGCTGGGGGCCATTTTGAGTGCTGCTACAGGCCCTGGCCATGTGCTGGGAGGCAAGTGGCCATTTTGAATGCAGGCATTGTTGTTAGGCCTGCAACCATTTTGCCTACTTTTCAACCTTTATGCCCAGGGGTAGTGAGTCTTGCATGGGCCTAGTCTTTCTGTGGGGTGTCTTGAATTTAAACATCATGGAGGGCATGGATGGAATGGGATTGTGCTGATTTTTCAGTGATTTTCGTTTTTGGGGGCTGTACTTGTGGCCTTTTAACCAGGGGTATTTGAGTCTAGCATGGGCCTAGTCTTTCTGTGGGGTGTCTTGAATTTAAACATCATGGAGGGCATGGATGGAATGGGATTGTGCTGATTTTTCAGTGATTTTCGTTTTTTGGGGCTGTACTTGTGGCCTTTTCACCAGGGGTATTGAGTCTTGCATGGGCCTAGTCTTTCTGTGGGGTGTCTTGAACTTAAACATCATGGAGGGCATGGATGGAATGGGATTGTGCTGATTTTGCAGTGTTTTTCGATTTTTGGGGGTGTTCATGGGGAGGGACAGGCCATGTGGCTGGGGGCCATTTTGAGTGCTGCTACATGCCCTGGCCATGGGCTGGGAGGCAAGTGGCCATTTTGAATGTAGGCATTGTTGTTAGGCCTGCAACCATTTTGCCTACTTTTCAACCTTTATGCCCAGGGGTAGTGAGTCTTGCATGGGCCTAGTCTTTCTGTGGGGTGTCTTGAACTTAAACATCATTGAGGGCATGGATGGAATGGGATTGTGCTGATTTTGCAGTGTTTTTCGATTTTTGGGGGTGTTCATGGGGAGGGACAGGCCATGTGGCTGGGGGCCTTTTTGAGTGCTGCTACAGGCCCTGGCCATGTGCTGGGAGGCAAGTGGCCATTTTGAATGTAGGCATTGTGTTAGGCCTGCAACCATTTTGCCTACTTTTCAACCTTTATGCCCAGGGGTAGTGAGTCTTGCATGGGCCTAGTCTTTCTGTGGGGTGTCTTGAACTTAAACATCATGGAGGGCATGGATGGAATGGGATTGTGCTGATTTTGCAGTGTTTTTCGATTTTTGGGGGTGTTCATGGGGAGGGACAGGCCATGTGGCTGGGGGCCATTTTGAGTGCTGCTACAGGCCCTGGCCATGTGCTGGGAGGCAAGTGGCCATTTTGAATGTAGGCATTGTTGTTAGGCCTGCAACCATTTTGCCTACTTTTCAACCTTTATGCCCAGGGATAGTGAGTCTTGCATGGGCCTAGTCTTTTTGTGGGGTGTCTTGAACTTAAACATCATGGAGAGCATGGATGGAATGGGATTGTGCTGATTTTGCAGTGTTTTTCGATTTTTGGGGGTGTTCATGGGGAGGGACAGGCCATGTGGCTGGGGGCCTTTTTGAGTGCTGCTACAGGCCCTGGCCATGTGCTGGGAGGCAAGTGGCCATTTTGAATGTAGGCATTGTGTTAGTCCTGCAACCATTTTGCCTACTTTTCAACCTTTATGCCCAGGGGTAGTGAGTCTTGCATGGGCCTAGTCTTTCTGTGGGGTGTCTTGAACTTAAACATCATGGAGGGCATGGATGGAATGGGATTGTGCTGATTTTGCAGTGTTTTTCGATTTTTGGGGGTGTTCATGGGGAGGGACAGGCCATGTGGCTGGGGGCCATTTTGAGTGCTGCTACAGGCCCTGGCCATGTGCTGGGAGGCAAGTGGCCATTTTGAATGTAGGCATTGTTGTTAGGCCTGCAACCATTTTGCCTACTTTTCAACCTTCATGGCCAGGGTAGTGAGTCTTGCATGGGCCTAGTCTTTCTGTGGGGTGTCTTGAACTTAAACATCATGGAGGGCATGGATGGAATGGGATTGTGCTGATTTTTCAGTGATTTTCGTTTTTTGGGGCTGTACTTGTGGCCTTTTCACCAGGGGTATTGAATCTAGCATGGGCCTAGTCTTTTTGTGGGGTGTCTTGAACTTAAACATCATGGAGGGCATGGATGGAATGGGATTGTGTTGATTTTTCAGTGTTTTTCGATTTTTGGGGGTGTTCATGGGGAGGGACAGGCCATGTGGCTGGGGGCCATTTTGAGTGCTGCTACAGGCCCTGGCCATGTGCTGGGAGGCAAGTGGCCATTTTGAATGCAGGCATTGTTGTTAGGCCTGCAACCATTTTGCCTACTTTTCAACCTTTATGCCCAGGGGTAGTGAGTCTTGCATGGGCCTAGTCTTTCTGTGGGGTGTCTTGAATTTAAACATCATGGAGGGCATGGATGGAATGGGATTGTGCTGATTTTTCAGTGATTTTCGTTTTTGGGGGCTGTACTTGTGGCCTTTTCACCAAGGGTATTTGAGTCTAGCATGGGCCTAGTCTTTCTGTGGGGTGTCTTGAATTTAAACATCATGGAGGGCATGGATGGAATGGGATTGTGCTGATTTTTCAGTGATTTTCGTTTTTGGGGGCTGTACTTGTGGCCTTTTCACCAGGGGTATTTGAGTCTAGCATGGGCCTAGTCTTTCTCAGGGGTGTCTTGAACTTAAACATCATGGAGGGCATGGATGGAATGGGATTGTGCTGATTTTTCAGTGATTTTCGTTTTTTGGGGCTGTACTTGTGGCCTTTTCACCAGGGGTATTGAGTCTTGCATGGGCCTAGTCTTTCTGTGGGGTGTCTTGAACTTAAACATCACGGAGGGCATGGATGGAATGGGATTGTGCTGATTTTGCAGTGTTTTTCGATTTTTGGGGGTGTTCATGGGGAGGGACAGGCCATGTGGCTGGGGGCCATTTTGAGTGCTGCTACAGGCCCTGGCCATGTGCTGGGAGGCAAGTGGCCATTTTGAATGTAGGCATTGTTGTTAGGCCTGCAACCGTTTTGCCTACTTTTCAACCTTTATGCCCAGGGGTAGTGAGTCTTGCATGGGCCTAGTCTTTCTGTGGGGTGTCTTGAATTTAAACATCATGGAGGGCATGGATGGAATGGGATTGTGCTGATTTTTCAGTGATTTTCGTTTTTGGGGGCTGTACTTGTGGCCTTTTAACCAGGGGTATTTGAGTCTAGCATGGGCCTAGTCTTTCTGTGGGGTGTCTTGAACTTAAACATCATGGAGGGCATGGATGGAATGGGATTGTGCTGGTTTTTCAGTGTTTTTCGATTTTTGGGGGTGTTCATGGGGAGGGACAGGCCATGTGGCTGGGGGCCATTTTGAGTGCTGCTACAGGCCCTGGCCATGTGCTGGGAGGCAAGTGGCCATTTTGAATGTAGGCATTGTTGTTAGGCCTGCAACCATTTTGTCTACTTTTCAACCTTAATGCCCAGGGGTAGTGAGTCTTGCATGGGCCTAGTCTTTCTGTGGGGTGTCTTGAACTTAAACATCATGGAGGGCATGGATGGAATGGGATTGTGCTGATTTTTCAGTGATTTTCGTTTTTTGGGGCTGTACTTGTGGCCTTTTCACCAGGGGTATTGAATCTAGCATGGGCCTAGTCTTTTTGTGGGGTGTCTTTAACTTAAACATCTTGGAGGGCATGGATGGAATGGGATTGTGTTGATTTTTCAGTGTTTTTCGTTTTTGGGGGCTGTACTTGTGGCCTTTTCACCAGGGGTATTGAGTCTTGCATGGGCCTAGTCTTTCTGTGGGGTGTCTTGAACTTAAACATCACGGAGGGCATGGATGGAATGGGATTGTGCTGATTTTGCAGTGTTTTTCGATTTTTGGGGGTGTTCATGGGGAGGGACAGGCCATGTGGCTGGGGGCCATTTTGAGTGCTGCTACAGGCCCTGGCCATGTGCTGGGAGGCAAGTGGCCATTTTGAATGTAGGCATTGTTGTTAGGCCTGCAACCATTTTGCCTACTTTTCAACCTTTATGCCCAGGGGTAGTGAGTCTTGCATGGGCCTAGTCTTTCTGTGGGGTGTCTTGAACTTAAACATCATGGAGGGCATGGATGGAATGGGATTGTGCTGATTTTTCAGTGATTTTCGTTTTTTGGGGCTGTACTCGTGGCCTTTTCACGAGGGGTATTGAATCTAGCATGGGCCTAGTCTTTTTGTGGGGTGTCTTGAACTTAAACATCATGGAGGGCATGGATGGAATGGGATTGTGTTGATTTTTCAGTGTTTTTCGATTTTTGGGGGTGTTCATGGGGAGGGACAGGCCATGTGGCTGGGGGCCATTTTGAGTGCTGCTACAGGCCCTGGCCATGTGCTGGGAGGCAAGTGGCCATTTTGAATGCAGGCATTGTTGTTAGGCCTGCAACCATTTTGCCTACTTTTCAACCTTTATGCCCAGGGGTAGTGAGTCTTGCATGGGCCTAGTCTTTCTGTGGGGTGTCTTGAATTTAAACATCATGGAGGGCATGGATGGAATGGGATTGTGCTGATTTTTCAGTGATTTTCGTTTTTGGGGGCTGTACTTGTGGCCTTTTCACCAAGGGTATTTGAGTCTAGCATGGGCCTAGTCTTTCTGTGGGGTGTCTTGAATTTAAACATCATGGAGGGCATGGATGGAATGGGATTGTGCTGATTTTTCAGTGATTTTCGTTTTTGGGGGCTGTACTTGTGGCCTTTTCACCAGGGGTATTTGAGTCTAGCATGGGCCTAGTCTTTCTCAGGGGTGTCTTGAACTTAAACATCATGGAGGGCATGGATGAAATGGGATTGTGCTGATTTTTCAGTGATTTTCATTTTTGGGGCTGTACTTGTGGCCTTTTCACCAGGGGTATGAGTCTTGCATGGGCCTAGTCTTTCTGTGGGGTGTCTTGAACTTAAACATCACGGAGGGCATGGATGGAATGGGATTGTGCTGATTTTGCAGTGTTTTTCGATTTTTGGGGGTGTTCATGGGGAGGGACAGGCCATGTGGCTGGGGGCCATTTTGAGTGCTGCTACAGGCCCTGGCCATGTACTGGGAGGCAAGTGGCCATTTTGAATGTAGGCATTGTTGTTAGGCCTGCAACCATTTTGCCTACTTTTCAACCTTTATGCCCAGGGGTAGTGAGTCTTTTATGGGCCTAGTCTTTCTGTGGGGTGTCTTGAACTTAAACATCATGGAGGGCATGGATGGAATGGGATTGTGCTGATTTTGCAGTGTTTTTCGATTTTTGGGGGTGTTCATGGGGAGGGACAGGCCATGTGGCTGGGGGCCATTTTGAGTGCTGCTACAGGCCCTGGCCATGTGCTGGGAGGCAAGTGGCCATTTTGAATGTAGGCATTTTGTTAGGCCTGCAACCATTTTGCCTACTTTTCAACCTTTATGCCCAGGGGTAGTGAGTCTTGCATGGGCCTAGTCTTTCTGTGGGGTGTCTTGAACTTAAACATCATGGAGGGCATGGATGGAATGGGATTGTGCTGATTTTTCAGTGATTTTCGCTTTTGGGGGCTGTACTTGTGGCCTTTTCACCAGGGGTATTTGAGTCTAGCATGGGCCTAGTCTTTCTGTGGGGTGTCTTGAACTTAAACATCATGGAGGGCATGGATGGAATGGGATTGTGCTGATTTTTCAGTGATTTTCATTTTTTGGGGCTGTACTTGTGGCCTTTTCGCCAGGGGTATTGAGTCTTGCATGGGCCTAGTCTTTCTGTGGGGTGTCTTGAACTTAAACATCATGTAGGGCATGGATGGAATGGGATTGTGCTGATTTTGCAGTGTTTTTCGATTTTTGGGGGTGTTCATGGGGAGGGACAGGCCATGTGGCTGGGGGCCATTTTGAGTGCTGCTACATGCCCTGGCCATGTGCTGGGAGGCAAGTGGCCATTTTGAATGCAGGCATTGTTGTTAGGCCTGCAACCATTTTGCCTACTTTTCAACCTTTATGCCCAGGGGTAGTGAGTCTTGCATGGGCCTAGTCTTTCTGTGGGGTGTCTTGAATTGAAACATCATGGAGGGCATGGATGGAATGGGATTGTGCTGATTTTTCAGTGATTTTCGTTTTTGGGGGCTGTACTTGTGGCCTTTTCACCAGGGGTATTTGAGTCTAGCATGCGCCTAGTCTTTCTGTGGGGTGTCTTGAACTTAAACATCATGGAGGGCATGGAAGGAATGGGATTGTTCTGATTTTTCAGTGATTTTCGTTTTTTGCCGCTGTACTTGTGGCCTTTTCACCAGGGGTATTGAGTCTTGCATGGGCCTAGTCTTTCTGTGGGGTGTCTTGAACTTAAACATCATGGAGGGCATGGATGGAATGGGATTGTGCAGATTTTGCAGTGTTTTTCGATTTTTGGGGGTGTTCATGGGGAGGGACAGGCCATGTGGCTGGGGGACATTTTGAGTGCTGCTACAGGCCCTGGCCATGTGCTGGGAGGCAAGTGGCCATTTTGAATGTAGGCATTGTTGTTAGGCCTGCAACCATTTTGCCTACTTTTCAACCTTTATGCCCAGGGGTAGTGAGTCTTGCATGGGCCTAGTCTTTCTGTGGGGTGTCTTGAACTTAAACATCATGGAGGGCATGGATGGAATGGGATTGTGCTGATTTTGCAGTGTTTTTCGATTTTTGGGGGTGTTCATGGGGAGGGACAGGCCATGTGGCTGGGGGCCATTTTGAGTGCTGCTACAGGCCCTGGCCATGTGCTGGGAGGCAAGTGGCCATTTTGAATGTAGGCATTGTGTTAGGCCTGCAACCATTTTGCCTACCTTTCAACCTTCATCCCCAGGGGTAGTGAGTCTTGCATGGGCCTAGTCTTTCTGTGGGGTTTCTTGAACTTAAACATCATGGAGGGCATGGATGGAATTGGATTGTGCTGATTTTGCAGTGTTTTTCGATTTTTGGGGGTGTTCATGGGGAGGGACAGGCCATGTGGCTGGGGGCCATTTTGAGTGCTGCTACAGGCCCTGGCCATGTGCTGGGAGGCAAGTGGCCATTTTGAATGTAGGCATTGTTGTTAGGCCTGCAACCATTTTGCCTACTTTTCAACCTTCATGCCCAGGGGTAGTGAGTCTTGCATGGGCCTAGTCTTTCTGTGGGGTGTCTTGAACTTAAACATCATGGAGGGCATGGATGGAATGGGATTGTGCTGATTTTTCAGTGATTTTCGTGTTTTGGGGCTGTACTTGTGGCCTTTTCACCAGGGGTATTGAATCTAGCATGGGCCTAGTCTTTTTGTGGGGTGTCTTGAACTTAAACATCATGGAGGGCATGAATGGAATGGGATTGTGTTGATTTTTCAGTGTTTTTCGATTTTTGGGGGTGTCAATGGGGAGGGACAGGCCATGTGGCTGGGGGCCATTTTGAGTGCTGCTACAGGCCCTGGCCATGTGCTGGGAGGCAAGTGGCCATTTTGAATGCAGGCATTGTTGTTAGGCCTGCAACCATTTTGCCTACTTTTCAACCTTTATGCCCAGGGTTAGTGAGTCTTGCATGGGCCTAGTCTTTCTGTGGGGTGTCTTGAATTTAAACATCATGGAGGGCATGGATGGAATGGGATTGTGCTGATTTTTTAGTGATTTTCGTTTTTGGGGGCTGTACTTGTGGCCTTTTCACCAAGGGTATTTGAGTCTAGCATGGGCCTAGTCTTTCTGTGGGGTGTCTTGAATTTAAACATCATGGAGGGCATGGATGGAATAGGATTATGCTGATTTTGCAGTGTTTTTTGATTTTTGGGGGTGTTCATGGGGAGCGGCAGGCCATGTGGCTGGGGGCCATTTTGAGTGCTGCTACATGCCCTGGCCATGTGCTGGGAGGCAAGTGGCCATTTTGAATGCAGGCATTGTTGTTAGGCCTGCAACCATTTTGCCTTCTTTTCAACCTTTCTGCCCAGGGGTAGTGAGTCTTGCATGGGCCTAGTCTTTCTGTGGGGTGTCTTGAATTTAAATATCATGGAGGGCATGGATGGAATTGGATTGTGCTGATTTTTCAGTGATTTTCGTTTTTGGGGGCTGTACTTGTGGCCTTTTCACCAGGGGTATTTGAGTCTAGCATGGGCCTAGTCTTTCTCAGGGGTGTCTTGAACTTAAACATCATGGAGGGCATGGATGGAATGGGATTGTGCTGATTTTTCAGTGATTTTCGTTTTTTGGGGCTGTACTTGTGGCCTTTTCACCAGGGGTATTGAGTCTTGCATGGGCCTAGTCTTTCTGTGGGGTGTCTTGAACTTAAACATCATGGAGGGCATGGATGGAATGGGATTGTGCTGATTTTGCAGTGTTTTTCGATTTTTGGGGGTGTTCATGGGGAGGGACAGGCCATGTGGCTGGGGGCCATTTTGAGTGCTGCTACAGGCCCTGGCCATGTGCTGGGAGGCAAGTGGCCATTTTGAATGTAGGCATTGTTGTTAGGCCTGCAACCATTTTGGCTACTTTTCAACCTTTATGCCCAGGGGTAGTGAGTCTTGCATGGGCCTAGTCTTTCTGCGGGGTGTCTTGAACTTAAACATCATGGAGGGCATGGATGGAATGGGATTGTGCTGGTTTTTCAGTGTTTTTCGATTTTTGGGGGTGTTCATGGGGAGGGACAGGCCATGTGGCTGGGGGCCATTTTGAGTGCTGCTACAGGCCCTGGCCATGTGCTGGGAGGCAAGTGGCCATTTTGAATGCAGGTATTGTTGTTAGGCCTGCAACCATTTTGCCTACTTTTCAACCTTTATGCCCAGGGGTAGTGAGTCTTGCGTGGGCCTAGTCTTTCTGTGGGGTGTCTTGAATTTAAACATCATGGAGGGCATGGATGGAATGGGATTGTGCTGATTTTTCAGTGATTTTCGTTTTTTGGGGCTGTACTTGTGGCTTTTTCTCCAGGGGTATTGAGTCTAGCATGGGCCTAGTCTTTTTGTGGGGTGTCTTGAACTTAAACATCATGGAGGGCTTGGATGGAATGGGATTGTGCTGATTTTTCAGTGTTTTTCGATTTTTGGGGGTGTTCATGGGGAGGGACAGGCCATGTGGCTGGGGGCCATTTTGAGTGCTGCTACAGGCCCTGGCCATGTGCTGGGAGGCAAGTGGCCATTTTGAATGCAGGCATTGTTGTTAGGCCTGCAACCATTTTGCCTACTTTTCAACCTTTATGCCCAGGGGTAGTGAGTCTTGCATGGGCCTAGTCTTTCTGTGAGGTGTCTTGAATTTAAACATCATGGAGGGCATGGATGGAATGGGATTGTGCTGATTTTTCAGTGATTTTCGTTTTTGGGGGCTGTACTTGTGGCCTTTTCACCAGGGGTCTTTGAGTCTAGCATGGGCCTAGTCTTTCTGTGGGGTGTCTTGAACTTAAACATCATGGAGGGCATGGATGGAATGGGATTGTGCTGATTTTTCAGTGATTTTCGTTTTTTGGGGCTGTACTTGTGGCCTTTTCACCAGGGGTATTGAGTCTTGCATGGGCCTAGTCTTTCTGTGGGGTGTCTTGAACTTAAACATCATGGAGGGCATGGATGGAATGGGATTGTGCTGATTTTGCAGTGTTTTTCGATTTTTGGGGGTGTTCATGGGGAGGGACAGGCCATGTGGCTGGGGGCCATTTTGAGTGCTGCTACAGGCCCTGGCCATGTGCTGGGAGGCAAGTGGCCATTTTGAATGTAGGCATTTTGTTAGGCCTGCAACCATTTTGCCTACTTTTCAACCTTTATGCCCAGGGGTAGTGAGTCTTGCATGGGCCTAGTCTTTCTGCGGGGTGTCTTGAACTTAAACATCATGGAGGGCATGGATGGAATGGGATTGTGCTGGTTTTTCAGTGTTTTTCGATTTTTGGGGGTGTTCATGGGGAGGGACAGGCCATGTGGCTGGGGGCCATTTTGAGTGCTGCTACAGGCCCTGGCCATGTGCTGGGAGGCAAGTGGCCATTTTGAATGCAGGTATTGTTGTTAGGCCTGCAACCATTTTGCCTACTTTTCAACCTTTATGCCCAGGGGTAGTGAGTCTTGCATGGGCCTAGTCTTTCTGTGGGGTGTCTTGAATTTAAACATCATGGAGGGCATGGATGGAATGGGATTGTGCTGATTTTTCAGTGATTTTCGTTTTTTGGGGCTGTACTTGTGGCTTTTTCTCCAGGGGTATTGAGTCTAGCATGGGCCTAGTCTTTTTGTGGGGTGTCTTGAACTTAAACATCATGGAGGGCTTGGATGGAATGGGATTGTGCTGATTTTTCAGTGTTTTTCGATTTTTGGGGGTGTTCATGGGGAGGGACAGGCCATGTGGCTGGGGGCCATTTTGAGTGCTGCTACAGGCCCTGGCCATGTGCTGGGAGGCAAGTGGCCATTTTGAATGCAGGCATTGTTGTTAGGCCTGCAACCATTTTGCCTACTTTTCAACCTTTATGCCCAGGGGTAGTGAGTCTTGCATGGGCCTAGTCTTTCTGTGAGGTGTCTTGAATTTAAACATCATGGAGGGCATGGATGGAATGGGATTGTGCTGATTTTTCAGTGATTTTCGTTTTTGGGGGCTGTACTTGTGGCCTTTTCACCAGGGGTCTTTGAGTCTAGCATGGGCCTAGTCTTTCTGTGGGGTGTCTTGAACTTAAACATCATGGAGGGCATGGATGGAATGGGATTGTGCTGATTTTTCAGTGATTTTCGTTTTTTGGGGCTGTACTTGTGGCCTTTTCACCAGGGGTATTGAGTCTTGCATGGGCCTAGTCTTTCTGTGGGGTGTCTTGAACTTAAACATCATGGAGGGCATGGATGGAATGGGATTGTGCTGATTTTGCAGTGTTTTTCGATTTTTGGGGGTGTTCATGGGGAGGGACAGGCCATGTGGCTGGGGGCCATTTTGAGTGCTGCTACAGGCCCTGGCCATGTGCTGGGAGGCAAGTGGCCATTTTGAATGTAGGCATTTTGTTAGGCCTGCAACCATTTTGCCTACTTTTCAACCTTTATGCCCAGGGGTAGTGAGTCTTGCATGGGCCTAGTCTTTCTGTGGGGTGTCTTGAACTTAAACATCATGGAGGGCATGGATGGAATGGGATTGTGCTGATTTTTCAGTGATTTTCGCTTTTGGGGGCTGTACTTGTGGCCTTTTCACCAGGGGTATTTGAGTCTAGCATGGGCCGAGTCTTTCTGTGGGGTGTCTTGAACTTAAACATCATGGAGGGCATGGATGGAATGGGATTGTGCTGATTTTTCAGTGTTTTTCATTTTTTGGGGCTGTACTTGTGGCCTTTTCGCCAGGGGTATTGAGTCTTGCATGGGCCTAGTCTTTCTGTGGGGTGTCTTGAACTTAAACATCATGTAGGGCATGGATGGAATGGGATTGTGCTGATTTTGCAGTGTTTTTCGATTTTTGGGGGTGTTCATGGGGAGGGACAGGCCATGTGGCTGGGGGCCATTTTGAGTGCTGCTACATGCCCTGGCCATGTGCTGGGAGGCAAGTGGCCATTTTGAATGCAGGCATTGTTGTTAGGCCTGCAACCATTTTGCCTACTTTTCAACATTTATGCCCAGGGGTAGTGAGTCTTGCATGGGCCTAGTCTTTCTGTCGGGTGTCTTGAATTGAAACATCATGGAGGGCATGGATGGAATGGGATTGTGCTGATTTTTCAGTGATTTTCGTTTTTGGGGGCTGTACTTGTGGCCTTTTCACCAGGGGTATTTGAGTCTAGCATGCGCCTAGTCTTTCTGTGGGGTGTCTTGAACTTAAACATCATGGAGGGCATGGAAGGAATGGGATTGTTCTGATTTTTCAGTGATTTTCGTTTTTTGCCGCTGTACTTGTGGCCTTTTCACCAGGGGTATTGAGTCTTGCATGGGCCTAGTCTTTCTGTGGGGTGTCTTGAACTTAAACATCATGGAGGGCATGGATGGAATGGGATTGTGCAGATTTTGCAGTGTTTTTCGATTTTTGGGGGTGTTCATGGGGAGGGACAGGCCATGTGGCTGGGGGACATTTTGAGTGCTGCTACAGGCCCTGGCCATGTGCTGGGAGGCAAGTGGCCATTTTGAATGTAGGCATTGTTGTTAGGCCTGCAACCATTTTGCCTACTTTTCAACCTTTATGCCCAGGGGTAGTGAGTCTTGCATGGGCCTAGTCTTTCTGTGGGGTGTCTTGAACTTAAACATCATGGAGGGCATGGATGGAATGGGATTGTGCTGATTTTGCAGTGTTTTTCGATTTTTGGGGGTGTTCATGGGGAGGGACAGGCCATGTGGCTGGGGGCCATTTTGAGTGCTGCTACAGGCCCTGGCCATGTGCTGGGAGGCAAGTGGCCATTTTGAATGTAGGCATTGTGTTAGGCCTGCAACCATTTTGCCTACTTTTCAACCTTCATCCCCAGGGGTAGTGAGTCTTGCATGGGCCTAGTCTTTCTGTGGGGTTTCTTGAACTTAAACATCATGGAGGGCATGGATGGAATTGGATTGTGCTGATTTTGCAGTGTTTTTCGATTTTTGGGGGTGTTCATGGGGAGGGACAGGCCATGTGGCTGGGGGCCATTTTGAGTGCTGCTACAGGCCCTGGCCATGTGCTGGGAGGCAAGTGGCCATTTTGAATGTAGGCATTGTTGTTAGGCCTGCAACCATTTTGCCTACTTTTCAACCTTCATGCCCAGGGGTAGTGAGTCTTGCATGGGCCTAGTCTTTCTGTGGGGTGTCTTGAACTTAAACATCATGGAGGGCATGGATGGAATGGGATTGTGCTGATTTTTCAGTGATTTTCGTGTTTTGGGGCTGTACTTGTGGCCTTTTCACCAGGGGTATTGAATCTAGCATGGGCCTAGTCTTTTTGTGGGGTGTCTTGAACTTAAACATCATGGAGGGCATGAATGGAATGGGATTGTGTTGATTTTTCAGTGTTTTTCGATTTTTGGGGGTGTTCATGGGGAGGGACAGGCCATGTGGCTGGGGGCCATTTTGAGTGCTGCTACAGGGCCTGGCCATGTGCTGGGAGGCAAGTGGCCATTTTGAATGCAGGCATTGTTGTTAGGCCTGCAACCATTTTGCCTACTTTTCAACCTTTATGCCCAGGGGTAGTGAGTCTTGCATGGGCCTAGTCTTTCTGTGAGGTGTCTTGAATTTAAACATCATGGAGGGCATGGATGGAATGGGATTGTGCTGATTTTTCAGTGATTTTCGTTTTTGGGGGCTGTACTTGTGGCCTTTTCACCAGGGGTATTTGAGTCTAGCATGGGCCTAGTCTTTCTGTGGGGTGTCTTGAACTTAAACATCATGGAGGGCATGGATGGAATGGGATTGTGCTGATTTTTCAGTGATTTTCGTTTTTTGGGGCTGTACTTGTGGCCTTTTCACCAGGGGTATTGATTCTTGCATGGGCCTAGTCTTTCTGTGGGGTGTCTTGAACTTAAACATCATGGAGGGCATGGATGGAATGGGATTGTGCTGATTTTGCAGTGTTTTTCGATTTTTGGGGGTGTTCATGGGGAGGGACAGGCCATGTGGCTGGGGGCCATTTTGAGTGCTGCTACAGGCCCTGGCCATGTGCTGGGAGGCAAGTGGCCATTTTGAATGTAGGCATTGTTGTTAGGCCTGCAACCATTTTGCCTACTTTTCAACCTTCATGCCCAGGGGTAGTGAGTCTTGCATGGGCCTAGTCTTTCTGTGGGGTGTCTTGAACTTAAACATCATGGAGGGCATGGATGGAATGGGATTGTGCTGATTTTTCAGTGATTTTCGGTTTTGGGGGCAGTACTTGTGGCATTTTCACCAAGGGTATTTGAGTCTAGCATGGGCCTAGTCTTTCTGTGGGGTGTCTTGAATTTAAACACCATGGAGGGCATGGATGGAATGGGATTGGGCTGATTTTTCAGTGATTTTCGTTTTTGGGGGCTGTACTTGTGGCCTTTTCACCAGGGGTATTTGAGTCTAGCATGGGCCTAGTCTTTCTCAGGGGTGTCTTGAACTTAAACATCATGGAGGGCATGGATGGAATGGGATTGTGCTGATTTTGCAGTGTTTTTCGATTTTTGGGGTTGTTCATGGGGAAGGACAGGCCATGTGGCTGGGGGCCATTTTGAGTGCTGCTACAGGCCCTGGCCATGTGCTGGGAGGCAAGTGGCCATTTTGAATGTAGGCATTGTTGTTAGGCCTGCAACCATTTTGCCTACTTTTCAACCTTCATGCCCAGGGGTAGTGAGTCTTGCATGGGCCTAGTCTTTCTGTGGGGTGTCTTGAACTTAAACATAATGGAGGGCATGGATGGAATGGGATTGTGCTGATTTTTCAGTGATTTTCGTTTTTTGGGGCTGTACTTGTGGCCTTTTCACCAGGGGTATTGAATCTAGCATGGGCCTAGTCTTTTTGTGGGGTGTCTTGAACTTAAACATCATGGAGGGCATGGATGGAATGGGATTGTGTTGATTTTTCAGTGTTTTTCGATTTTTGGGGGTGTTCATGGGGAGGGACAGGCCATGTGGCTGGGGGCCATTTTGAGTGCTGCTACAGGCCCTGGCCATGTGCTGGGAGGCAAGTGGCCATTTTGAATGCAGGCATTGTTGTTAGGCCTGCAACCATTTTGCCTACTTTTCTAACCTTTATGCCCAGGGGTAGTGAGTCTTGCATGGGCCTAATCTTTCTGTGGGGTGTCTTGAATTTAAACATCATGGAGGGCATGGATGGAATGGGATTGTGCTGATTTTTCAGTGATTTTCGTTTTTGGGGGCTGTACTTGTGGCCTTTTCACCAGGGGTATTTGAGTCTAGCATGGGCCTAGTCTTTCTGTGGGGTGTCTTGAACTTAAACATCATGGAGGGCATGGATGGAATGGGATAGTGCTGATTTTTCAGTGATTTTCGTTTTTTGGGGCTGTACTTGTGGCCTTTTCACCAGGGGTATTGAGTCTTGCATGGGCCTAGTCTTTCTGTGGGGTGTCTTGAACTTAAACATCATGGAGGGCATGGATGGAATAGGATTGTGCTGATTTTGCAGTGTTTTTCGATTTATGGGGGTGTTCATGGGGAGGGACAGGCCATGTGGCTGGGGGCCATTTTGAGTGCTGCTACAGGCCCTGGCCATGTGCTGGGAGGCAAGTGGCCATTTTGAATGTAGGCATTGTTGTTAGGCCTGCAACCATTTTGCCTACTTTTCAACCTTTATGCCCAGGGGTAGTGAGTCTTGCATGGGCCTAGTCTTTCTGTGGGGTGTCTTGAACTTAAACATCATGGAGGGCATGGATGGAATGGGATTGTGCTGATTTTGCAGTGTTTTTTGATTTTTGGGGGTGTTCATGGGGAGGGACAGGCCATGTGGCTGGGGGGCATTTTGAGTGCTGCTACAGGCCCTGGCCATGTGCTGGGAGGCAAGTGGCCATTTTGAATGTAGGCATTGTGTTAGGCCTGCAACCATTTTGCCTACTTTTCAACCTTTATGCCCAGGGGTAGTGAGTCTTGCATGGGCCTAGTCTTTCTGTGGGGTGTCTTGAACTTAAACATAATGGAGGGCATGGATGGAATGGGATTGTGCTGATTTTGCAGTGTTTTTCGTTTTTTGGGGCTGTACTTGTGGCCTTTTCACCAGGGGTATTGAGTCTTGCATGGGCCTAGTCTTTCTGTGGGGTGTCTTGAACTTAAACATCATGGAGTGCATGGATGGAATGGGATTGTGCTGATTTTGCAGTGTTTTTCGATTTTTGGGGGTGTTCATGGGGAGGGACATGCCATGTGGCTGGGGGCCATTTTGAGTGCTGCTACAGGCCCTGGCCATGTGCTGGGAGGCAAGTGGCCATTTTGAATGTAGGCATTGTTGTTAGGCCTGCAACCATTTTGCCTACTTTTCAACCTTCATGCCCAGGGGTAGTGAGTCTTGCATGGGCCTAGTCTTTCTGTGGGGTGTCTTGAACTTAAACATCATGGAGGGCATGGATGGAATGGGATTGTGCTGATTTTTCAGTGATTTTCGTTTTTTGGGGCTGTACTTGTGGCCTTTTCACCAGGGGTATTTGAGTCTAGCATGGGCCTAGTCTTTCTCAGGGGTGTCTTAAACTTAAACATCATGGAGGGCATGGATGGAATTGGATTGTGCTGATTTTTCAGTGATTTTCGTTTTTTGGGGCTGTACTTGTGGCCTTTTCACCAGGGGTATTGAGTCTTGCATGGGCCTAGTCTTTCTGTGGGGTGTCTTGAACTTAAACATCACGGAGGGCATGGATGGAATGGGATTGTGCTGATTTTGCAGTGTTTTTCAATTTTTGGGGGTGTTCATGGGGAGGGACAGGCCATGTGGCTGGGGGCCATTTTGAGTGCTGCTACAGGCCCTGGCCATGTGCTGGGAGGCAAGTGGCCATTTTGAATGTAGGCATTGTTGTTAGGCCTGCAACCATTTTGCCTACTTTTCAACCTTTATGCCCAGGGGTAGTGAGTCTTGCATGGGCCTAGTCTTTCTGTGGGGTGTCTTGAACTTAAACATCATGGAGGGCATGGATAGAATGGGATTGTGCTAATTTTGCAGTGTTTTTCGATTTTTGGGGGTGTTCATGGGGAGGGACAGGCCATGTGGCTGGGGGCCATTTTGAGTGCTGCTACAGGCCCTGGCCATGTGCTGGGAGGCAAGTGGCCATTTTGAATGTAGGCATTGTTGTTAGGCCTGCAACCATTTTGCCTACTTTTCAACCTTTATGCCCAGGGGTAGTGAGTCTTGCATGGGCCTAGTCTTTCTGTGGGGTGTCTTGAACTTAAACATCATGGAGGGCATGGATGGAATGGGAATGTGCTAATTTTGCAGTGTTTTTCGATTTTTGGGGGTGTTCATGGGGAGGGACAGGCCATGTGGCTGGGGGCCATTTTGAGTGCTGCTACAGGCCCTGGCCATGTGCTGGGAGGCAAGTGGCCATTTTGAATGTAGGCATTGTTGTTAGGCCTGCAACCATTTTGCCTACTTTTCAACCTTTATGCCCAGGGGTAGTGAGCCTTGCATGGGCCTAGTCTTTCTGTGGGGTGTCTTGAACTTAAACATCATGGAGGGCATGGATGGAATGGGATTGTGCTGATTTTGCAGTGTTTTTCGATTTTTGGGGGTGTTCATGGGGAGGGACAGGCCATGTGGCTGGGGGCCATTTTGAGTGCTGCTACAGGCCCTGGCCATGTGCTGGGAGGCAAGTGGCCATTTTGAATGTAGGCATTGTTGTTAGGCCTGCAACCATTTTGCCTACTTTTCAACCTTCATGCCCAGGGGTAGTGAGTCTTGCATGGGCCTAGTCTTTCTGTGGGGTGTCTTGAACTTAAACATCATGGAGGGCATGGATGGAATGGGATTGTGCTGATTTTTCAGTGATTTTCGTTTTTTGGGGCTTTTGACCGGGTTAACTGGGCTTTTCTAACCAAAAACATAGAGAGAAGTAAATTCGGGATTAACTTTAATCACATGGTAAGGGAAATATACTCTAGCCCGAGAGCAAAGGTGGCTGTTAATGGCAATCTCACGGAAAATATTGAGATCCAAAGGGGTACACGCCAGGGCTGTCCCTTATCTCCATTACTTTTTAATTTATACATTGAACCTTTGGCATGCTCTATCAGAAACAATATTAACATTACACCGTTTAGATACTCACAATGGACAAGAAAAGTAGCGCTCTATGCAGACGATTTAATGGTGCTCACAGATGACTATAATAACTCTAATCTGGCAATCGAGGAAGAGATGAATAAATTTGGTAAAGTGTCTGGATATCTGGTTAATATCGATAAAACGGAAATAATGAGCTGGAATTCACAATTATCTTCACCACTTTTGAAAGATAAAATAAAATACTTAGGAATTATTATAACTCAAGATCTTGGAAAATTAGTAGAAACAAACCTCACACGTGTTGTGAATGAAACGAGAAAACTGTTGAAAACCTGGTCAGGTCTACCACTAAGCTTCATAGGTAAATCCAATATAATCAAAATGTCAATCATTCCAAAATTCACATATCTTTTTAACAATATTCCATTGGAATTTAGAAAGGAAGCCCTAAAAAAGATACAAGGAGAAATAGCTAGCTTTATTTGGGCATCCAAGAGCACAAGAATCTCATGGAATAAACTTAGGAGAAAGAAGGAACAAGGGGGCATTGCAAGTCCGGATATATATGAATATTACAGATCTTTTCAATTCAAAAACATTAGAGTCTTATTAAAAGCACATCAAGCATACCCAACACATTTGTTTCATTTGACAAAGGGGGAGGACCATTTCCTCTTCAAATTCGGCCATCCGAAATTTTTCAAAAAAGTCAAACTGAAAGTTCTGAACAATGCAGTTAAGATCTGGAATCAAATAAGATCAATCACACAGATTCCATACTATAGTAACTTGGCTCCAATATGGGATTCCCCAGGCACCCCTGATTGCTTAAAAGATTCTTTATCAAAACCAATTAGACAAGCTGGAATTGAAAAATGGGGACAACTTTTATCTGGGAACTCCTTGCTATCATGGGACCACTTGCAAAGAATTGCAGATCATAAAATTTCGAGGTTTAAATATTACCAATTGAGCAGCTGGGCAAGCACCATTCCAAAAGGAGATTTGGACCCGGAGAATTTAGAACCAGAAATGATCAGCGAAACGGCAATAAAGAAGGAAGTATCAAAATGGTACTGGGCATTAATTGAGACAGGAAAAGAAGATCAAACAATTGTTGAAAAGATATGGAAGAAAGACCTACAAAGCGAAGATTCAGATCTCTGCCAACTGTGGAACAAATCAGTAGAAAAATGTTGGAGCTGTGCAAAGGCCGCATCACTAAAAAGAAACCACCTTTTCTCCATACATAGAGCGTACTGGACTCCTAAAAAACTGTCAAAATTCAGAGGAGCAGCAGTAAAATCATGCAGTAAATGTGGAGAGGAAAAAGCGGATGATATACATATGTTTGGTGGGTGCCCTTCGCTTACACCGTATTGGCAAGAAATAGGTAAGACCCTGACTGCAATGCTGGCAACTCCAATAACTGTGAGTATTACTTTAATTATTTTTGGGATATACTTTAATACTCAACCCAACCAGACAAAGCTAGATAAACATCAAGAAAATGTATTATTTGTTATGATTCTCTTAGCACGTAGAGAGATATGTATTAACTGGATAAAACCATCTCCACCAACACATGAAAGCTGGTTAAACACTGCAATAAGAATTAGTAACCTAGATAGAAAAAGTAAACAAAACAAAAATATGAAATACTGGGAGATTTTGGAAAAGTATATCGAATCCAGACAATAACTTATCTCTCTGTACAAAAGGCCCCTGTGCTGTGTTTTTTCTTTTTTTTTTTTTTTTTTTTTTCCTTTTCTTTTTCTTTTTCTTTTTGATTCCAATGATTAAGCGGACAATGATTCCTGGCATGACTTGAAGTCTGCCAATTACCTAATGGGTCAAGATCTACCGATACGATGGAATTATTGAATAAGATGGAGGTGTGCAGTGGAGAATGGATCAAACCAAGAGCAAGGCCCTTTGTACCTTCCGTTAGACGATCAGGGGCAACACAAGTTAAATACTTGGCTCATTGGATGCTGGTCTCCCAAATACCTGTCATTCTTTCTCCCAAACCGCAATATGAGGATTAAAAAAAAAAAACAAAAAAAAAAAACCATTTTGCCTACTTTTCAACCTTTATGCCCAGGGGTAGTGAGTTTCGCATGGGCCTAGTCTTTCTGTGGGGTGTCTTGAACTTAAACATCATGGAGGGCATGGATGGAATGGGATTGTGCTGATTTTTCAGTGATTTTCGTTTTTTGGGGCTGTACTTGTGGCCTTTTCACCAGGAGTATTTGAGTCTAGCATGGGCCTAGTCTTTCTGTGGGGTGTCTTGAACTTGAACATCATGGAGGGCATGGATGGAATGGGATTGTGCTGATTTTTCAGTGATTTTCGTTTTTTGGGGCTGTACTTGTGGCCTTTTCACCAGGAGTATTTGAGTCTAGCATGGGCCTAGTCTTTCTGTGGGGTGTCTTGATCTTGAACATCATGGAGGGCATGGATGGAATGGGATTGTGCTGATTTTGCAGTGTTTTTCGATTTTTGGGGGTGTTCATGGGGAGGGACAGGCCATGTGGCTGGGGGGCATTTTGAGTGCTGCTACAGGCCCTGGCCATGTGCTGGGAGGCAAGTGGCCATTTTGAATGTAGGCATTGTGTTAGGCCTGCAACCATTTTGCCTACTTTTCAACCTTTATGCCCAGGGGTAGTGAGTCTTGCATGGGCCTAGTCTTTCTGTGGGGTGTCTTGAACTTAAACATAATGGAGGGCATGGATGGAATGGGATTGTGCTGATTTTGCAGTGTTTTTCGTTTTTTGGGGCTGTACTTGTGGCCTTTTCACCAGGGGTATTGAGTCTTGCATGGGCCTAGTCTTTCTCAGGGGTGTCTTAAACTTAAACATCATGGAGGTCATGGATGGAATGGGATTGTGCTGATTTTTCAGTGATTTTCGTTTTTTGGGGCTGTACTTGTGGCCTTTTCACCAGGGGTATTGAGTCTTGCATGGGCCTAGTCTTTCTGTGGGGTGTCTTGAACTTAAACATCACGGAGGGCATGGATGGAATGGGATTGTGCTGATTTTGCAGTGTTTTTCAATTTTTGGGGGTGTTCATGGGGAGGGACAGGCCATGTGGCTGGGGGCCATTTTGAGTGCTGCTACAGGCCCTGGCCATGTGCTGGGAGGCAAGTGGCCATTTTGAATGTAGGCATTGTTGTTAGGCCTGCAACCATTTTGCCTACTTTTCAACCTTTATGCCCAGGGGTAGTGAGTCTTGCATGGGCCTAGTCTTTCTGTGGGGTGTCTTGAACTTAAACATCATGGAGGGCATGGATAGAATGGGATTGTGCTAATTTTGCAGTGTTTTTCGATTTTTGGGGGTGTTCATGGGGAGGGACAGGCCATGTGGCTGGGGGCCATTTTGAGTGCTGCTACAGGCCCTGGCCATGTGCTGGGAGGCAAGTGGCCATTTTGAATGTAGGCATTGTTGTTAGGCCTGCAACCATTTTGCCTACTTTTCAACCTTTATGCCCAGGGGTAGTGAGTCTTGCATGGGCCTAGTCTTTCTGTGGGGTGTCTTGAACTTAAACATCATGGAGGGCATGGATGGAATGGGAATGTGCTAATTTTGCAGTGTTTTTCGATTTTTGGGGGTGTTCATGGGGAGGGACAGGCCATGTGGCTGGGGGCCATTTTGAGTGCTGCTACAGGCCCTGGCCATGTGCTGGGAGGCAAGTGGCCATTTTGAATGTAGGCATTGTTGTTAGGCCTGCAACCATTTTGCCTACTTTTCAACCTTTATGCCCAGGGGTAGTGAGCCTTGCATGGGCCTAGTCTTTCTGTGGGGTGTCTTGAACTTAAACATCATGGATGGCATGGATGGAATGGGATTGTGCTGATTTTGCAGTGTTTTTCGATTTTTGGGGGTGTTCATGGGGAGGGACATGCCATGTGGCTGGGGGCCATTTTGAGTGCTGCTACAGGCCCTGGCCATGTGCTGGGAGGCAAGTGGCCATTTTGAATGTAGGCATTGTTGTTAGGCCTGCAACCATTTTGCCTACTTTTCAACCTTCATGCCCAGGGGTAGTGAGTCTTGCATGGGCCTAGTCTTTCTGTGGGGTGTCTTGAACTTAAACATCATGGAGGGCATGGATGGAATGGGATTGTGCTGATTTTTCAGTGATTTTCGTTTTTTGGGGCTTTTGACCGGGTTAACTGGGCTTTTCTAACCAAAAACATAGAGAGAAGTAAATTCGGGATTAACTTTAATCACATGGTAAGGGAAATATACTCTAGCCCGAGAGCAAAGGTGGCTGTTAATGGCAATCTCACGGAAAATATTGAGATCCAAAGGGGTACACGCCAGGGCTGTCCCTTATCTCCATTACTTTTTAATTTATACATTGAACCTTTGGCATGCTCTATCAGAAACAATATTAACATTACACCGTTTAGATACTCACAATGGACAAGAAAAGTAGCGCTCTATGCAGACGATTTAATGGTGCTCACAGATGACTATAATAACTCTAATCTGGCAATCGAGGAAGAGATGAATAAATTTGGTAAAGTGTCTGGATATCTGGTTAATATCGATAAAACGGAAATAATGAGCTGGAATTCACAATTATCTTCACCACTTTTGAAAGATAAAATAAAATACTTAGGAATTATTATAACTCAAGATCTTGGAAAACTAGTAGAAACAAACCTCACACGTGTTGTGAATGAAACGAGAAAACTGTTGAAAACCTGGTCAGGTCTACCACTAAGCTTCATAGGTAAATCCAATATAATCAAAATGTCAATCATTCCAAAATTCACATATCTTTTTAACAATATTCCATTGGAATTTAGAAAGGAAGCCCTAAAAAAGATACAAGGAGAAATAGCTAGCTTTATTTGGGCATCCAAGAGCACAAGAATCTCATGGAATAAACTTAGGAGAAAGAAGGAACAAGGGGGCATTGCAAGTCCGGATATATATGAATATTACAGATCTTTTCAATTCAAAAGCATTAGAGTCTTATTAAAAGCACATCAAGCATACCCAACACATTTGTTTCATTTGACAAAGGGGGAGGACCATTTCCTCTTCAAATTCGGCCATCCGAAATTTTTCAAAAAAGTCAAACTGAAAGTTCTGAACAATGCAGTTAAGATCTGGAATCAAATAAGATCAATCACACAGATTCCATACTATAGTAACTTGGCTCCAATATGGGATTCCCCAGGCACCCCTGATTGCTTAAAAGATTCTTTATCAAAACCAATTAGACAAGCTGGAATTGAAAAATGGGGACAACTTTTATCTGGGAACTCCTTGCTATCATGGGACCACTTGCAAAGAATTGCAGATCATAAAATTTCGAGGTTTAAATATTACCAATTGAGCAGCTGGGCAAGCACCATTCCAAAAGGAGATTTGGACCCGGAGAATTTAGAACCAGAAATGATCAGCGAAACGGCAATAAAGAAGGAAGTATCAAAATGGTACTGGGCATTAATTGAGACAGGAAAAGAAGATCAAACAATTGTTGAAAAGATATGGAAGAAAGACCTACAAAGCGAAGATTCAGATCTCTGCCAACTGTGGAACAAATCAGTAGAAAAATGTTGGAGCTGTGCAAAGGCCGCATCACTAAAAAGAAACCACCTTTTCTCCATACATAGAGCGTACTGGACTCCTAAAAAACTGTCAAAATTCAGAGGAGCAGCAGTAAAATCATGCAGTAAATGTGGAGAGGAAAAAGCGGATGATATACATATGTTTGGTGGGTGCCCTTCGCTTACACCGTATTGGCAAGAAATAGGTAAGACCCTGACTGCAATGCTGGCAACTCCAATAACTGTGAGTATTACTTTAATTATTTTTGGGATATACTTTAATACTCAACCCAACCAGACAAAGCTAGATAAACATCAAGAAAATGTATTATTTGTTATGATTCTCTTAGCACGTAGAGAGATATGTATTAACTGGATAAAACCATCTCCACCAACACATGAAAGCTGGTTAAACACTGCAATAAGAATTAGTAACCTAGATAGAAAAAGTAAACAAAACAAAAATATGAAATACTGGGAGATTTTGGAAAAGTATATCGAATCCAGACAATAACTTATCTCTCTGTACAAAAGGCCCCTGTGCTGTGTTTTTTTTTTTTTTTTTTTTTTTTTCCTTTTCTTTTTTTTTTTCTTTTTGATTCCAATGATTAAGCGGACAATGATTCCTGGCATGACTTGAAGTCTGCCAATTACCTAATGGGTCAAGATCTACCGATACGATGGAATTATTGAATAAGATGGAAGTGTGCAGTGGAGAATGGATCAAACCAAGAGCAAGGCCCTTTGTACCTTCCGTTAGACGATCAGGGGCAACACAAGTTAAATACTTGGCTCATTGGATGCTGGTCTCCCAAATACCTGTCATTCTTTCTCCCAAACCGCAATATGAGGATTAAAAAAAAAAAAAAAAAAAAAAAAAAACATTTTGCCTACTTTTCAACCTTTATGCCCAGGGGTAGTGAGTTTCGCATGGGCCTAGTCTTTCTGTGGGGTGTCTTGAACTTAAACATCATGGAGGGCATGGATGGAATGGGATTGTGCTGATTTTTCAGTGATTTTTGTTTTTTGGGGCTGTACTTGTGGCCTTTTCATCAGGGGTATTGAGTCTAGCATGGGCCTAGTCTTTTTGTGGGGTGTCTTGAACTTAAACATCATGGAGGGCATGGATGGAATGGGATTGTGCTGATTTTTCAGTGATTTTCGTTTTTTGGGGCTGTACTTGTGGCCTTTTCACCAGGAGTATTTGAGTCTAGCATGGGCCTAGTCTTTCTGTGGGGTGTCTTGAACTTGAACATCATGGAGGGCATGGATGGAATGGGATTGTGCTGATTTTTCAGTGATTTTCATTTTTTGGGGCTGTACTTGTGGCCTTTTCACCAGGAGTATTTGAGTCTAGCATGGGCCTAGTCTTTCTGTGGGGTGTCTTGAACTTGAACATCATGGAGGGCATGGATGGAATGGGATTGTGCTGATTTTGCAGTGTTTTTCGATTTTTGGGGGTGTTCATGGGGAGGGACAGGCCATGTGGCTGGGGGCCATTTTGAGTGCTGCTATAGGCCCTGGCCATGTGCTGGGAGGCAAGTGGCCATTTTGAATGTAGGCATTGTTGTTAGGCCTGCAACCATTTTGCCTACTTTTCAACCTTTATGCCCAGGGGTAGTGAGTCTTGCATGGGCCTAGTCTTTCTGTGGGGTGTCTTGAACTTAAACATCATGGAGGGCATGGATGGAATGGGATTGTGCTAATTTTGCAGTGTTTTTCAATTTTTGGGGGTGTTCATGGGGAGGGACAGGCCATGTGGCTGGGGGCAATTTTGAGTGCTGCTACAGGCCCTGGCCATGTGCTGGGAGGCAAGTGGCCATTTTGAATGTAGGCATTGTTGTTAGGCCTGCAACCATTTTGCCTACTTTTCAACCTTTATGCCCAGGGGTAGTGAGTCTTGCATGGGCCTAGTCTTTCTGTGGGGTGTCTTGAACTTAAACATCATGGAGGGCATGGATGGAATGGGATTGTGCAGATTTTTCAGTGATTTTCGTTTTTTGGGGCTGTACTTGTGGCCTTTTCACCAGGGGTATTGAGTCTAGCATGGGCCTAGTCTTTTTGTGGGGTGTCTTGAACTTAAACATCATGGAGGGCATGGATGGAATGGGATTGTGCTGATTTTTCAGTGTTTTTCGATTTTTGGGGGTGTTCATGGGGAGGGACAGGCCATGTGGCTGGGGGCCATTTTGAGTGCTGCTACAGGCCCTGGCCATGTGCTGGGAGGCAAGTGGCCATTTTGAATGCAGGCATTGTTGTTAGGCCTGCAACCATTTTGCCTACTTTTCAACCTTTATGCCCAGGAGTAGTGAGTCTTGCATGGGCCTAGTCTTTCTGTGGGGTGTCTTGAATTTAAACATCATGGAGGGCATGGATGGAATGGGATTGTGCTGATTTTTCAGTGATTTTCGTTTTTTGGGGCTGTACTTGTGGCCTTTTCACCAGGGGTATTGAGTCTAGCATGGGCCTAGTCTTTTTGTGGGGTGTCTTGAACTTAAACATCATGGAGGGCATGGATGGAATGGGATTGTGCTGATTTTTCAGTGTTTTTCGATTTTTGGGGGTGTTCATGGGGAGGGACAGGCCATGTGGCTGGGGGCCATTTTGAGTGCTGCTACAGGCCCTGGCCATGTGCTGGGAGGCAAGTGGCCATTTTGAATGCAGGCATTGTTGTTAGGCCTGCAACCATTTTGCCTACTTTTCAACCTTTACGCCCAGGGGTAGTGAGTCTTGCATGGGCCTAGTCTTTCTGTGGGGTGTCTTGAATTTAAACATCATGGAGGGCATGGATGGAATGGGATTGTGCTGATTTTTCAGTGATTTTCGTTTTTGGGGGCTGTACTTGTGGCCTTTACACCAGGGGTATTTGAGTCTAGCATGGGCCTAGTCTTTCTGTGGGGTGTCTTGAACTTAAACATCATGGAGGGCATGGATGGAATGGGATTGTGCTGATTTTTCAGTGATTTTCGTTTTTTGGGGCTGTACTTGTGGCCTTTTCACCAGGGGTATTGAGTCTTGCATGGGCCTAGTCTTTCTGTGGGGTGTTTTGAACTTAAACATCATGGAGGGCATAGATGGAATGGGATTGTGCTGATTTTTCTGTTTTTTTCCGATTTTTTTGGGGTGTATAACTGAAATGATGTTCCTCTGTCTTCCATTGTTTTTAGGTGCACAAGACTCAAGAGAACCACCAGTGCCAGGAAGAAGTCCTGCAGTGGTGTGTGTGTGCAGCATAACGTCACGCGACGTCACGTCTGGCCTCAGACAACTCTACAATTCGTGCAACTGCGGCCTGCTGTCTGACTTGCTCTGAAGAAGATGGCCCCAAAAAAAGCCTCCGTAGCTCCTCTAGCAAGAAAGTTGCTAGTAAGGAGCAGAAGAAGCAAGTTACAAAGGAGGCTGGTGTGCCGACCGCCACGTTTTTTGGGAGCAAAAAAAAAAGTACGCCTGCAGCAGCAGCAGGATCTGCTGGGGACCAAGCTGGGAGCAGCACCCCCGCTCCATTGGGTTCAGTGCCTCCACCACCACGCCAACTTAAGTCAAAGCCCTTAAGTGCTTCAGAGGCAGTCAGTGTACTTCTCCAATCACCATCGACCAGTGATGTTGGCTCATCGCAAGAAAGTAGCAGCAATGTGAGGAAATATAAATTTTATGGTCAAGAAATGTTCCCTAACGTGTACCCCACCGTCTCCATGTACCAGCTTGAAGTACATGTAACTTCCCTCCTGTGCCAGCTATGGAGACGCAAATACATTTGCGTCCAATGTTAACATGTCCTCTTTCAGATCCGCCATGAACGGGTTAAATATTCCGTTCCTAAGAATGCCATGCCAATGTCTTTTTGTGGTGTACTTTACACGTTTTTCCAGCTCTGGCGAAGTAGGCCCTGAATTCTGCCATCGAGCCTTTTCTCGCCTTCTGACTCTGAACGCCTCAGCCTGGGCTGCTTCTGTACCTATGACCTCTGCCTTACTCCTTGCGCGGCTCACGGCGCTTGGCTCAGCCTGTTGCCTGCCAAGACTGCATTCAACTTTCGAATTATCTGCTCCGCTCCTCGAAAATACATTCCTGTCTCGTAGTTCAAGTAAACATCCTCCCAGCTGCAGAGCAAAGGGCCCGGCCTTACTGTCTCCGTGCAAGTAATTCATAGCTCCCGTTGCCATGGTAGGCCATGCCCCCCTCGCATCTTATACAGACACGTAGACGCTTATACACGCACTCACAGTCAGTATAGAATAACCTCTGTCCGAGAGACCTCTTCCTTCCAGATAATACAGTTCCTTAAACATAAGATATTAGATACGATTTGGGATTAGGTTGATCTGACATCCCAGACTTATGTCTCCACTTGTAGGGCTAAATGTCAAGTCCCCTTCACCCTCCAGTTGCACGTCAATAACACGTCAGGGCGCTGCGCGCGCATCTCTACCATGTATTTCTGCTGACACTGCAGGATTCTCTTATGGATCCACCTACTTGTGATATCATGTTAAATGACGTTTCTAGTACACGCCTATTGCAACGCCTTTTTCTGTTACGTATGAGCATTCTTATCTCTCCTCTCAGCTGTTACGCCTTCTGCATATGCCTTAATGTAATGCATTGACTATATATATGAATGATTGTTAATAAAGTATTGTCTGTCAGTCCCTTCCCGAACCCATGTGGTGACGGAACGGTATGCCACCTTGGCTCGAGCCAAATACCCAATTCCTTTTTAAGGAATAAAACCCTTTTTGAGAAACCTCAAATATCACGGATTTTGCCTCTTATTTTTCTGAGTTATTCTTATTGAACTTTACCGCATAAATTAAGCATGGGTAATTAGAATTTACCACATAATTGGCGCCCGAATAGGGACCCCTCCCCCATCTCACGCGCCGGAGGTGCGTTGCAGGCCTAGCCCCCTGCCACAGCCGGACGGACAACTACGCGTACCCGCAGGATTTCCTGTATCTCCCTCAGGCCAACGGAGGTGACTGAGGCTGCGATCGACACCCAGACGAGGCGGTGAGGAGTGCGGAGGATCCCGACCAGAGCCTAGCTGAGAGAGCAAGATCCGAGGTATACGGAGGTCCACCAGGTTCCGAAGTTCCGAAGTATCCACGAGTCGAGTTCGAATCCAGCCCGAATCCAGTCCAGTCCAGGGTTTCCGAGGCCTTCTGTTTCCGTGCTTCCCGGTGAGTACCATTGCTGGGGACGCATCCAGACATGCGCATTAGTTTGTGCCGGTCAAGACGGGTTTGGGTACACAGACCTGGTCTGCACTGTTTAGCAGTGTATCTGTACTGTTTAGCAGTACATCTAGTATCACGCAGTTAGCAAGTCTTATTCTAATTACTGTTGTTCGTTTCAAAAAATGTTTTAATGTGTCATCTAAATGTCGTGGTATGAGTGATTGTTCGATCTTCATTATTGTGATTATTGTATTCATTGTGTTCATATCTGAGTAAGAACCAAGTAGCCAGATTTTAAGATGCCGTTATTCTCCAAATTAAGACAAATAAAAACTAGAAAAGGGATACTAGAAGAAGCTGTTCCCATTCCACCTAGGGACACTCCAGGGTACTTTATGTACCACAAGCACGGCCTAGATGCTGTTTTATATCTCGATTTATGGGTGGACTACACCAAAGATCTAGCAGAGAATCAGAGATGGCCCGCTGCTGGGACATGGGATGCAGATTGCATCATGAGAGTAGAAGAAGCATTATGGAAAAAGAAAGCCCGACAGTCACAGAAGGATGCCATTGAACTATGGCGTAAGGAATCGCATAGGCGTACAGAAAAAGCACACAGAAAAGAAGAGAAAAGTAGAGAGGAGTCTGAAAAGGCCCAAGAAAACGTATTAGTTGAGGAAGGTATCCGAGTAAAATTAGAACAAGTAGATAGACAACGAAACACCCTTATGAATGGTATGTATCCTCTCTTGGCCGAAGGTTTGCCTAAGGCCACCCCGGAAAAACCGAAAGATCTGCCACCCCCATTGCTCCCGACTAAAATGCATCAGAAAACAGCAAAGGACATTTTCCTTTCTTCATATCTAGACGATGTAGCCCCCGAATATGTTAATACCGCACCTCCACGCACACCTCCTCCTGGCGGCGCTGGACCCCAAGATGGTCAGCCCCCACCTCCGACACAAGCTACTCCTCCTCCCGTTCCTCCTGGTCTTCCAGCCGTCGTTCCACCTCTTCCTGGACCTATTCCCCCTGCTGTACATCCAACGAATCCCTTCGGAGCCGGCGCCTCGGGAGGCGCGTCCGGAGGGGCGACAGGTTTCCAAACCCCGCCACCCACACAGCGGTGGACTTATAGAGACCTAGCACAACAACGTACACCTCGAACAGCCGATTTTGCAATATATGGAGATCGTCTTGCAGACTGTAGATATGATCCAGTACCTGGTAAAAAGAATGACGAAAGAATGTTGCTCGCATCAGTACGATTGCGACGAGTCACAAACTTCTTATTGACACTACCTGGAATGGTAGATCATCTAGATAAAATATATAATTTTGTCCAAACAGGGGTAGGGCCTGAAAGTATTAAGGAGGCATTGGCCTACCAGAAAGTGGATACTCAAGGCAAGATACTAAGGTTTCTTATAAACTGTCTAATAAGAGAAGTAGATAGGCCGGGTATGAACCCGGACGACGTAAAAGCACTCCATAGGTGGGGTCAGAATATAACAGATGGGAATCATGATAAACAGGCCTGTATAGATAATATGTACCGAAGAATCAGAAATGCAATAACAAAGATGCATGAAAAAAGACAGCTACCACCGGAAATAGATTCAGACAAACTTGAATCCTCAGAAGAGGAGAACGAACCAGAAGAGACAGCAGAACAAACACAGTTGCCAGTTAGAGAAATGATGGCTTATGTAGGTAAAGGAAGACCGTTTAACAATTCGATGCGTCCAGTACGTCCAGAAAGTAAAAGAGTTTTTCGGGAAGCTATGTGCAACCCGAGAACTCCGGAACACTTATTCCAAGCCACTGACAACAGGCTTCGAGAACGAATGGGGTACCATGTACTCGATTCTATGGACGAACAAGAATTGGCGAGGTCAGCAGTACAATGGGCTGACAATTCTGAGAAATATAGTGATGATACGTTAGCACACACGTTTCTGAACATGACACCGAGTGAACAGCGTTTAGCTGGTACATACATGATACAACACCTACTCCTATTGTATAGAAGCCAACATTCCGATCCAGGTCCCCTGCCTGATATATTAGCAGAACTGCTTATGAATAAATGGGGAGGTCTAGGTACCGATCTAATTAAAGTGATTCTAGAACATCAACACAGATATAGTGCTTTCTTGTGTCCACAGACCGATTCAGCACATGCCATGGAAAGGAAAATGTATTACACAGACAGACAGAATCCGTTGCAAGAAGTGCACCCAGTTCAGAATGCTGACAATACGCTTAGACGCGTGTTTGTGTACGCGCCCATAACTAAAATGGAATTGTTGGAAATGAAAAAATTAGTACCTAGCCATGATAAAGATCCCGCGGGTTTTCACCGTGAAATAAAAGACATGTTACTAATGGGCGATTACACCTATCCAGACCTTATGAAAATATTGAAAGTATTGTTGCCTCCTGGTATTTATGAGAAACTCAAAGAAAAAGAATGGGAGGTGGGAGATGCAAAGATTGATTGGGCCGCATTAGAAAACGAAGAAAATACTAGAGTTCCAGGTCTAGGACTTGGAGACAAAGTTAAAGCGTTGCCAGGATTGTTAGTACAAGTATTGCCACGTATATTAAGTACGAAAAAGGAAGATTGGGGTGCAATCTCAGCCTGTAAACAGAAACCTGATGAAGACACTAGTGATTTTTATACCAGATTTGAGAAATGTTTTGGTATCAATAGCGGCCTGAAAGCAAGTAGCGAGTCATATCCACATCTTTTCGTAACGAAATTAGTCGAGAATTCCCTGCCCCAGGTTAAGAACAGGGTACTGAAAGTCGAAAGTACCTGGCAAGCTAATACTCCTTCACAAATGTTACAAATGCTACAGTACCACCAGAATAGAATTAGAGAAGAACAAGAACACGAACAAAGACGTATGAAAGACACAAAAATGAAAATGCTAGTTGCCCAGTCAGTTCCTGCTGACGGTCATAAAAAGGGTGCGACCCAGCCCAGTAATTCGACGGCTCCTGTTAAAGGAGTATGTAACTATTGTAAACAGCCAGGTCATTATATAAACGATTGTGCAGTCCTGAAACACAATATCTCCACGGGTAAAACTAAGGAGAGACCACGTCCACCTAGACAAGATCAGGCCCAACAACAAGTACCACAGAATATACAACATATTCAGCCTATGCCAGCTTCAACACGGACCGTAGCAGTACCACAGCAACAGCCTATTACCGCAACACAAAACACGACACAACAGATGTACCAGTATGCACAAAATGATTACCCCGATTATCAACGTTACACATGAAACAGCCTAGAGAGGGAGTTTGGCTTGCCTCTTATTGAGGTTCCTGTAGATCAAGAGGGTCCTTATGTACACAGTCAAGTATTAGGGAAAGACAGAAAGTTTCTCATTGATACAGGGGCAAGCAGAACTACGATAAGCCACAATGAGGTTCCAGGGGCACCCCTCTCAGGCTCCCAAAATGTTTCCCTTGGATTTTCAGGAAAACCTATTGTTAATGAAGTATCACAACCCCTTCCTCTTGCAGTTGGTCCTTTGACACGGACTACCGATCTATTGCTTACAAAATCATGCCCAGAAAACTTGTTAGGTATAAAGACATTGAAAGCTCTAGGAGCTATTATATGCTGTTCTCCGGAAGGAGTACGATTATTCTTGCGAGATTTTAAAGGCCACTATGTATTAAGAGACATGGACCACCGGTTACAGAATGTACCTGCACACTTGTGGGCACAAGGCCCCACTGATGTAGGTTGTATGCACATTACACCATATCGAGTCACACTCAAAGCAGGAGTGGTATTACCACGAATTCGACAATACAAGTTACCCCCAGATGCTGTAGTGGCTTTACTGAGAATCATTGACGAGCTCATTGCACAAGGAGTGGTTGTGGAAACTGACTCCAATGTATGTAATTCTCCTATCATTCCAGTTCTTAAACGTACTGATCCAAATGCACCACCTGTTTATCGATTAGTTATTGATCTGCGCGAATTGAATAAATGTATTGTACCACAGTATCCCGTGGTCCCAGATATCTCTTCATTACTGACAGCCATTGATTCAGAAGCGACGTTCTTTACTGTAATTGACCTCAAGAACGCCTTCTTTAGCGTCCCAATCGATCCGGAAAGCCAATACTTGTTCGGATTCAGTTTAAATGGCCGAAGTTTCAAATTTGCACGCGCACCTCAAGGATTCACAGAAAGCCCCAGCATCTATAGCCAAGCACTGAAAAGACAACTCGACAGTATCCACATGCCAGTTAACACTGCCCTACTTCAGTATGTCGATGATCTGCTGATCACCGCCCGAAGTGAGCCCGAATGTGAAAAAGCATCACTTACAGTTTTGAACTTTCTGGCTGACAAGGGGCACAAGGTATCCCCTTCGAAGCTGCAATTCTGTGTTCAGCAAGTTGTGTACCTGGGTCACTTGCTGTCCAAAGTGGGGAGACAGCTCACTCCTGACCGCATCCAGCTAATTGTAAACATGTCACCACCCAAGACGCAAAAAGAGGTGCGGGCTTTCATAGGCCTCACTTCATACTGTAGACAATGGATTCCCCAATATGCATTTCTAGCAAAACCACTCATTCCGTTGACAACTCAGGAGGCAGCGACATCGACTGTCCTCCCTTGGACTCAGGAACATACACAAGCTTTTGAAGACTTAAAGAAAGCCTTATGTCAAGCACCTGTTTTAGCGACACCATGTTACAGTAAACCTTTTACACTTTTTGTCACAGAACGTGAAGGTACTGCCTTGTCAGTACTCACTCAGGAACAAGCAGGTTCACACAAACCGTGTGCTTACTTTTCTAGCACATTAGATCCAGTAGCCCAGGCCCTTCCTGCGTGCTTGAAATCAGTTGCAGCGACAGCTTTAGCAATAAGACAGAGTGATTCCATAGTGTTAGGACATCAATTGACAGTACAAGTTCCACATTCCGTGGAAGTCCTTTTAAATCAAACACAGACCCAACACTTGACCATAGCAAGACTGACAGGTTATGAATTGACATTGTTTCAACCACACATAGAAATCAGACGCTGTAGCACACTAAATCCTGCCACACTTTTGCCATTAAATGGAGTAGATCCATTGGCACATGATTGTATTGAAGTCATTACTATTACAACAAAACCCAGACAAGACTTGACAGATGTTCCATTATCAGATCCAGACCTGACACTTTATGTGGACGGTTCATGTATGAGAACAAGTACAGGAGAATTAGTGGCAGCCTACGCAGTCACGACAGACACCGAAGTTATTGAAACCAATTGTATTGACACCCTGTCAGCCCAAGCAGCAGAGCTCATCGCTCTGACACAAGCGTGTATTCAAGCCAAGAATAAGAAAGTTAACATATACACTGATTCACGTTATGCATTCGGAGTCGTTCACGACTTTGGAGTCCTCTGGCGAGAGAGAGGTTACTTAACTTCTCACGGTGCCAACATTCAACACGGTCCCCTCATTCAAGCTCTGTTAGATGCGATACATCTGCCTACCGCAATCTCTATCATGAAATGTAAGGCACATACAAAAGTCACTGATACGATCTCCCAGGGTAATGATCTGGCAAACCGAACAGCTAAGCAAACTGCTCAAAATCGAACTCATGTAACTGACCTGACAAAGACAGTAGTACCGACACCGACACACTGCATGACAGTCAGGGATCCCGCACATGATGTAATTGATATACAGACACATGCCACACCAGACGAAATCAAGAAGTGGACTGAATTAGGAGGGATCCAGACAGACCAGGGATGGATGACGAAGGGAAAATATACATGGTTTCTCCCCGACTCTATGGTTCAGGTCATCATTAACACGATACATAGTCCAGCGCACCTAGGAGAAAAAGCTATGCTAGACAGTATTCAACACATATGGTTCAATAAAAACTTACGAGCAGCAGCCAAACAAAAAGTGCGTACTTGCATGATTTGTTGTCAGTTTAATCCAGGTAAAAGCATTCCCGTAGAGCAAGGTGGATTTCAGCCTCCCGATCACCCTTTTGAAGTCCTCCAGATGGATTATATCCAGATGGAACGTTGTCGAGGTTTCAAATATGTCCTCGTAGTCGTATGTGCACTTTCCCGATGGACAGAGGCATATCCAGTACCAGATTACACTGCTCCGACCACTGCCAAACAGCTGGTTCGTGAATTCTTCCCACGGTATGGTTTGCCCCGTATCGTGTACTCAGATAACGGTCAGCCATTCTCATCCGAGCTTGTGAAACATATTACACTCCTGTTAGGTTATCAGTGGAAATTCCACTGTGTCCGGCATCCCGAGGCAGCAGGTCTCGTGGAGCGCCATAATCAGACTCTAAAAATCCGACTTTCAAAGATCTGTAGAGAGAAAGGCGTTGACTGGATAGTTGCTTTGCCAGTTGCCCTTTTCTATATGAGGATGGTGGCGCATTCTCGAACCGGGCTATCCCCGTATGAAGTGGTCTTTGGTAGGCCACCGAATATGTGGGGGACGCCTATACCTCGCAAAATCACAGATGTTGACTGTATTATGCTGACCGATTACCTTGCCTCCTTGATGTCTGCACTACAATCTTGTCGTTCACAGGTAGCTGCAGCCTTTCCCGACAACACCGAGGTGAAGCCTCACGAAGTGGTCCCTGGGGATTTTGTCTTCATTCGCAACTTCGACCGGAGAAGTCCACTGGAGCCCCGCTGGCAAACGCCGAAGCTGGTCCTTCTAACGACGAGTACCGCGATTAAGGTTGAGGGCAGGAAGCGGTGGCTACATTCGAGCCACGTAAAGAAGTTTCACGGACTCCCTTCGGACTTGGACTCTAAGCCCTGCCCTCCTACAGAGACTGATTCAAAACTCCCTTTGGTGGAGAAAACCGCCTCCGAGGAATACAGACTAAAGTTACGGTCTAGCAAGTCAGACAGTTTAATTGTTTAAGTCCTCCCCTAGGTGAATCGGTTAAATTAGTTTCTGACATGTACCCCCTAGATCGAGATAGACAGAGACAACTCAAGAAACACGCATATTGTAAATCACTTCGTAGTCACTGTATAGTGACATTATTGATTATGTTGTTTCTAAGTCTTTTGATTATTGCTGCTAGTATCTTATTGCCTATCTACTACCCCATTTTCAAGCATGCACAACCTGCTTATAACGTCACTGCCGAACATTCTTTCAGTGAATTACCTCCACATGAACTGTCATACAGACTTGCGCTGCGCAACAACACATTCATTAGTATGTTACACCACTCCCATCAGACTAATAACGCTACAAATTGTTGGATATGTGGCCGACTCCCTCCCTACCAGAAATACAAGGGAGTTCTGCCCCTCTTTCCGTACCCATTCACTCACAATGGCTCCTGTGGCGCATGGTTTAGATTGATTAATTCCCTAGATTCTGATATTGCTGTATATGAAGGAAATTGGGTTTGGGGAAACCTGAACTTAGTTCTGCTTAAAGCCTGTTACCCTGACAAGAAGGGACTTCCCACTAGGACAGGAACTGATCTAGAAAATGAAGTATATGGATTAGGTAATTATACAATTAACCTCATGATTCTAACCGTTGAATCCGAAGCTGCACCAGTTCTACCTGCTATGTCAGTATTACCAGTCACAGGTGAATTATGTGTCCGAAAGAATGGTTCAGTACATTTAGGTCATAGTAAATGCACTACTGTGGTCGAATTCAGTGATCACGGCAAGTCTACCTTCAGAGCTACACGTCATTCCTACTTTGTTTGCGGCCATACTGCATACATACGCCTACCTCCAGATTGGGATGGTACCTGTTATATTGCATTCCTTTTATCACCTGTTTTCCTAGCTCCTCCTGATTATCACAGAAATACCAATCTAGTACACAATAGACTTCGAAGGGATCTCCCGATTGTCGACTATACTGAAACGGCATGGGAGCAATACACCGATTTTAATAAAGGATTCTTTTTCTCCACAGGTCCCGTCCAAAATAGTAAACTGATACGAAGATTAACTAGAACACTCGAAGCAGTAGTGAATGAAACTACCTCCGCTCTAGGCAACTTAACAGAGGAGCAATCTGCCATGCGGGTTGTTGTCCTTCAAAATCGTCTTGTCATTGACGTCATCCTAGCAGATAGGGGTGGAGCTTGTAAGGTCATCGGGTCAAGTTGCTGTGTTTTCATTCCAGAAAACGCGTCAACAGTATATAAAGCTATAACACGTCTTCATAAAATTGCAAGTTTGATACACCAGAATCCAGGCACCTGGACTTGGTCCGGTTGGTTCTGGACAACGTTGACCGCTTGGGGATGGAAGATCCTATCCTTCCTAGGCATTGCCCTTCTCATGGTATTCAGTTGCTGCCTATGTCTACAATGTGGGCCAGCGATTTGCGGCTTGTGCGCCACATCATGC
This sequence comes from Lissotriton vulgaris, assembly GCF_964263255.1. NCBI lineage: Eukaryota > Metazoa > Chordata > Amphibia > Caudata > Salamandridae > Lissotriton > Lissotriton vulgaris. The sequence continues at coordinate 27,082 of NW_028252711.1, read as the reverse complement.
ATTCCACATCCAAGTTCCCATTCAAAACGCGAAAAGAAGAAAGAAGAGCAAATGATGTTACGTGAACAGATTGATCGATTCATGAGTATCGATATATCATGAAGGGTCCGTAGGGAACAAGGAGGGAATGAGGAAATATAAATTTTATGGTCAAGAAATGTTCCCTAACGTGTACCCCACCGTCTCCATGTACCAGCTTGAAGTACATGTAACTTCCCTCCTGTGCCAGCTATGGAGACGCAAATACATTTGCGTCCAACGTTAACATGTCCTCTTTCAGATCCGCCATGAACGGGTTAAATATTCCGTTCCTAAGAATGCCATGCCAATGTCTTTTTGTGGTGTACTTTACACGTTTTTCCAGCTCTGGCGAAGTAGGCCCTGAATTCTGCCATCGAGCCTTTTCTCGCCTTCTGACTCTGAACGCCTCAGCCTGGGCTGCTTCTGTACCTATGACCTCTGCCTTACTCCTTGCGCGGCTCACGGCGCTTGGCTCAGCCTGTTGCCTGCCAAGACTGCATTCAACCTTCGAATTATCTGCTCCGCTCCTCGAAAATACATTCCTGTCTCGTAGTTCAAGTAAACATCCTCCCAGCTGCAGAGCAAAGGGCCCGGCCTTACTGTCTCCGTGCAAGTAATTCATAGCTCCCGTTGCCATGGTAGGCCATGCCCCCCTCGCATCTTATACAGACACGTAGACGCTTATACACGCACTCACAGTCAGTATAGAATAACCTCTGTCCGAGAGACCTCTTCCTTCCAGATAATACAGTTCCTTAAACATAAGATATTAGATACGATTTGGGATTAGGTTGATCTGACATCCCAGACTTATGTCTCCACTTGTAGGGCTAAATGTCAAGTCCCCTTCACCCTCCAGTTGCACGTCAATCACACGTCAGGCTGCTGCGCGCGCATCTCTACCATGTATTTCTGCTGACACTGCAGGATTCTCTTATGGATCCACCTACTTGTGACATCATGTTAAATGACGTTTCTAGTACACGCCTATTGCAACGCCTTTTTCTGTTACGTATGAGCATTCTTATCTCTCCTCTCAGCTGTTACGCCTTCTGCATATGCCTTAATGTAATGCATTGACTATATATATGAATGATTGTTAATAAAGTATTGTCTGTCAGTCCCTTCCCGAACCCATGTGGTGACGGAACGGTATGCCACCTTGGCTCGAGCCAAATACCCAATTCCTTTTTAAGGAATAAAACCCTTTTTGAGAAACCTCAAATATCACGGATTTTGCCTCTTATTTTTCTGAGTTATTCTTATTGAACTTTACCGCATAAATTAAGCATGGGTAATTAGAATTTACCACAAATGTCCCTGAATCAACACAAGTTTTTGTAACTCATCTGACAAGTGTTGAACAACCACAGCCGCAACAACAACACCATGTGCAAGTACAAGCCCAAGTACATGTGGAAGGAGAGGCAGGGCAAGGAGATGCGCAAGCAGAGGTGCATGGAGGGTCACAAGTGCCCACAATAGTTGTTCCTCCCGAAGTAGGGGCACATCAGGAAATCAACAATCAAGCCAAGGTATCATTGGAAGCCACTCCTCCTGATGATCATTCATTGTCTTCCACATCCCTAGCAAGGAAAAGATCAAGGTTGGTGTCTACATCTTCTTCAAGCCCACCTCCTTCTGATGATACGGATCCCAATTGGGAACCAGCACCACTGCCGTCTGAGAGTGAGGCACACCATGATCTGACAAAGGTACCTAAGCGTAAAAGGAATGTCGTCGAAAAACTCATAGCTATGGAGTGTGATGTGGTGAAGCCTCTCACGATGACGACGATGAGGCAGTCATCATAAAGGTCACTGCAGCCCCAGCGGGCATGCAGCAAAGAGACATTTTGACCCTATCCCGAGAAGCTGCTGAGCGTGATGATGATGTCGACGAGGAGGCAATGGAAATGGAAACACAACAATCATTAGATTTGGAGTTAACTAGTACACCAACACCTACCGCTTCCATATTTCTTTCTCGTAAGAAGGGACCTCAATCCACCTCGACCTCAATAAGTGGTGGTGAAAGTGCAAAACGTACTGAAGTTCGGCAATCCACATCCTCCACTTCATCTGGCATTAGCAGCAGGACCACCACCACCAGTATCGCCGCCTCCTCCGGCCCCCAAAGACATTTCAAGTCTCCAGTTTGGGACTTCTTTAGTGTTTGCCCAAAAAAGGAAAACGTAGCCATTTGTAGCATTTGTAAGCTTCGAGTTAGTCGTGGTAAGTTTGGTACCAACTATGGTACCGGAGGCCAGAGAGGTCATCTTAGGAGAGCGCACCCTGTCCAATGGTTTGCGCAACTAGAGGCAGTCAAGGAAGCCCGAATTGCACGTAATGAAAACGTTGATTTTTCATCTGATGATGACGAGGAGGAAGAAGACGATTCAAACACTTCACTTACACCCAGTACCCCTGTCAGCAGCACACCTCATGTGAGCCACACTAAGAGTGTGGGAGAGAGTGAGACATCAATGCGAAAAAGTTCATCAGCGAGCGTAACTGGGTCGAAGATATCATCATCATCCCGTAAATCTTTGGTCCAGGGCAACATTAAAAAGATGTTGTTTACAGAAGCGCAATATGAACGCAACCACCCACTGACGCGTCTGTATAACACTAAGCTGGCTAAAATGCTACCTCTGGACCTTCTCCCTTTTTCTTTTGTAGAAGGGGTTGGTTTTCTAGAATTAGTGGCAGCGCTCTGCCCTAAATGGAAGGTTCCTAGCCGGTTCTATTTTGCCCGAGTTGCGGTTCCAGCACTACATGAAGATGTTCTGGAGGTGATTGGGGCAGCTTTGCAGAAGAGTGCTGTTCACACTATACATCTGACAACAGACATGTGGACCAGTGGCGCAGGCGCTGATTACATGTGGATCACTGCACACTGGGTCTCTTTTTCAGGGGCTAAAGCAAAGCTAAACGCAGGTGTTGACCAGGACATTGCTTTTAAAGCTGCTCGGAAACATGCAACACTAGCCATGTTTGGTTTGGAGAAACGTCACACAGCAGAAAACATTTTGGATGTCTTTAACACAAAGGTCCTTAACTGGCTGTCCCAAAAAAACACCAGGTTGGTTATGTTTCAACGGACAATGGCGCCAATATAGTTAAGGCCATGAAGCTGGGTGAGTATTTCAGAGTGCTGTGTTTGGCGCACTGTATAAACCTGGTTGTCCAAAAATTCTTGGGTAATAAAGACAGTGCAGCGTACAGAGTATTGGACACCTGCCGAAAAATGTGCAACCATTTCAGCCATTCTTTTAAGGCCCGGAAGCAGCTGAGGAGCCTGCTATATCAACGCCAAATGCCAGTGAAAGCACTCATCCAGGAGGTGGTAACACGTTGGAACTCAACCTTCTACATGCTTGAGGGTCTGTATGAGCAGTATACGGTACTCGATCACTATTTCTTAACAGAGGGTACAGCTCAGAAGGAGGACCTGAGGATGGGTGCGGCGCAATGGAACATAGTTAAAAGCCTGACAAGCATGCTTCGTCCTTTTGAGTTCTTCACGCGTGCAGTCAGCAAGGAGGACTGTAATTTGGGAAAAGCTATCCCATTGTTGTACATGGTGGAGCACCAACTGAAGGAGGTGTGTTCTGTGTTTGAAAAAGATGTAAAAAACCAAGACTCTTTTGTTCTGGCTCAGAAATTATTAGAGCACCTACAAGGTGATGAACGTCTTAAAATGATCCACTCAGAACAGCATTACATTTGTGCTATTATTCTGGATCCACGCTACAAAAAGGCGCTGGCAGGCCAAGCATTCTTTCCTTTTGCTGATGAAGATGTTACAAGTTACAAACGGTGGATAGCCTCCTCAGCCAAGAGGTTTGAAAGAGAACGGCAGCAAATTGAAGGAGAAGGCAGTACATCAGCATCAGCAGGCCATCCCCAGTCACAACAATCCTCTTCTGCACCTGTGGCTGCGGCACAAGTGACCTCTCAGCTGTTAAAGAGACAGGCAACCGGATCATCTGCACCACCAGACGCAACAGTAACATTGGAGGCTGAAGAGGATTGGCTAGCTCGGCTTGGGTTTGGTTCTCAAAAGGTCACAGCAACAGCTAAGCAAAGAGGAGGAACCTTTGAGGAGAACCTTGATTCGATGGTCAAGGACTATCTGAATGACTCAACAGAGGTCTATGTTAATGCTGACCCATTGGCGTATTGGCATGGGAAAAAGAATTGTGGCCACAGCTCACCAACCTGGCTTTAAACTACTTGTCTTGCCCACTCGCAAGCGTGTCTTCTGAACGTGTTTTCAGTGCTGCTGGTGGCATTGTAACTTCCAAACGGAGCCGCCTCTGGCCCAAAAATGTGGAGAGGTTAACAATGATCAAGATGAATCAGCACCTCATACCACCAGATTTCAGAGTACGAGAAAGCGCGCCTGATGAAGACGAGGTGGTTAGCAACATAGATGAGGGAATTTCTACTCTGTCAGGTGACACTGAGCTCACCCTGCCTGAATTCGCAGAGTATGATGACGAAGCCTTATTCTCATTCCTGGACCGTGATACCGAGCCCTGAAAATGAGACAACAAATCAATAACTTTCTTTTTCGTCCTTATTCACTTTTATTCCTAGGTGTCTGTCTTTCTTTGTTGTGCACAGTTAATATAATTCAAACTTTAATCAGATAATCACAAAAACAAGCCCATCAGCAGAACTGTCTTCATTTGTTTGCTAATTGATTTGAAGGTGCCGCAGTCTGCATTCCTCAGGTTCACAAGTTCAGAAGAACATGCTCCTCTATCCTCCTCCTCCAGACTCCTATTTCCATCAAAGCAGAGGGCTGGTTTACGCCCAATGAAGAAAGACTCAGCACTTGTGGGGGTGTTGTTCTACCTTTTTGCAGGTGAGTTGACGGCTCTGGGGCCATTGCTGGGAAGCTCTAAAAGTGGTTTGGACCAAATCCGAGGCGCAAATTTTTTAGTGTTTTTGCTGACTTGCTTGCCTTTGAGGTGCTCCTAGGGGGGGTTCCGTCTGTTTGTGGGTGAGTTTCAGGGTCTGTCAGCACAGCTGGGACACTCTAATCTTGATTGCATTTGCTTTTCAGTAAATCCGTGGTGGCAACCCCGACTTATGGCCTAGCTACGCAGCGCGTTTGGTCCGAAAGCCGAGAAATATTGTAAGTAGGAGATGTTGCTTTTGGCCTGTTTGGGGGTGTTATGCTTTTTGGCGGGTGGGTTGGCGGGTCTTGGGCCATTCCTGGGAAGGTCTTATACCGGGTAGAAGTGGTTGGGACAAAATCCAGGCCGATTTTTTGTTGTTGCTATTTCTGACATTTTGCTCAATGTAGCGTTTTCGGGGGCCGGTTTGGGGGGCTTCCTGGTGTTTGTGGGTGGGTTTCGGGGTCTGGGAGCACTGCTGGCTATGGATACTTTACATTGCAAGAGGTTTGAAGCAAATCCATGGTGGCAGAGGGGAGTTAGGGCCTAGCTGCAGAGCGCGCGCGGAGTGATTTGGGAAATTTGGGAAAAAATGACTAAGTCCCCATTTTTGTACTTTTGCTCTTTGGCTGTTTGGGGGTCTTCTACTCGATTTCTCTTGGGTTGACGCTTCTGGGGCCATTGTTGGGAAGCTCTAATACCGGATAAAAGTGGTTTGGACCAAATCCGAGGCGCACATTTTTTAGTGTTTTTGCTGACTTGCTTGCCTTTGAGGTGCTCTTAGGGGGGTTCCGTCTGTTTGTGGGTGAGTTTCGGGGTCTGTCAGCACTGCTGGGACACTCTAATCTTGATTGCATTTGCTTTTCAGTAAATCCGTGGTGGCAACCCCGACTTATGGCCTAGCTACGCAGCGCGTTTGGACCGAAGGCCGAGAAATATTGTAAGTAGGAGATGTTGCTTTTGGCCTGTTTGGGGGTGTTATGCTTTTTGGCGGGTGGGTTGGCGGGTCTTGGGCCATTCCTTGGAAGGTCTAATACCGGGTGGAAGTGGTTGGGACAAAATCCACGCCGAAAAGCCTTTTGGCACTTTTTGTAACTTAGGGTTCGTTAGCCCTAGCAGCTGGATTGCATGTCTTTCGGGGTGTTCTACATTTTTGCAACTGAGTTCTGGGGTCTTAGAGCACTCGTGAGAATGTGTAATTTTGGTTGCAAGTCATTTGAAGAAAATCCTGGGTGGGAAAGGGGGGATTTGGCATAGTTAAAGAAAGCCTTTGCCACTATTCTTAACTTAGGGTTCGTTAGGGTTAGCAGTATTTCTATTGCATGTGTTTGGGTGGGGGGTTTTTCGAGTCTTGGAGCGATGCTGGCTATGGATACTTTTGCTTGGTTGCTTGCAAGTGGTTTGAATGCAATCCACGGTGGGTAAGGGGGTATTTGGGCCTACTTTTACTTTCAAAGTACGTTTTGTCACCAGTTTTCTGCTAGGCCTCGTTTTTTCCGATTTGATTGGGGGTCTTCTACATTTTTGCGACTGGCTTTAGTAAGGGTCTTGGTGGGAGCACTGCTGGGAAGATCTAATTTTGTTCACAGTACACCTAGCTTGAGGGGAAAGATCCGCTACATTAATTTGCCCATACTTATTTATCCTTCAAAAGGTGACTCTGACAGAGTACGCACTGTCAAAAATATTGTACTGTCTACTACGAAAAGCAAAGTGTGACTTTTTGCACTCCACAGCCTACATACCTTATATTTATTTATCAGTGGTGTTGTAATATTATATCACTTCCTGTTTTTCGTTGAATAATTACAGGCCGGGTTTCAGTCTGTGCAATGGGGAAAAAAGGATGGAGTCAGGCTTCACATTAGCGAGCCGCAATTCAGCATCCGCCAGGCAGGCAGTGGACAGGGCGTCTTCTGGTCACCAACATTGATGGACGAAGCGTCAGATGGAATGGAGGAGTGCCGCTAATAAGAGGATTTTTTTTCTGCATGCAACTTACTTACCAAATTCAACAGGACAACTACAACAACATACAGATCTATTATCCATTGTGTTTTTCTATGACTGTGACTGCATTTCTTGGATCTCTCTCTGCTTCTAAATTGATCCCTTAACACATCACTTAGTCGACTCCACTATCCCATCTGCACCACACATAGTCATTTGTAACTGCTCCTACGTAATTCGCAAGTCGCAGCACGCCCCAGCCCGTAAAGGACTGGGATGGCCCCAATGATGAAGCCTGTCACCAAGGGGCAACCCTGGTGAGTGAGGGGACACCTAGAAAAAGAGCAATTTCTCCTTTTCTATCTACTACACCTTCCAGACCAACCCCATGGCAACAGAGACCTTATGTTGAATATAGTTATCAATAATTCCACACACGCCCTGTGTGTCGCATTCTTTCTTCCACACTTGTCGAAAGTACTACTGACTTTTCACTGACATGCATGCAGTAGTGCATGCACTTTCAAAGATTGATGGATAGGTTTGTACCCAAAGATTTGTTTATGTTCAATTGTTTGTCCATGCTGTGCTTTTTTTACAGGGTGTCTTCTGGTGGTGACCAACATCGATGGACGAAGCGTCAGCTGCAATGGAGGAGTGCCGCTAATAAGAGGATTTTTTTTCTGCATGCAACTTACTTACCAAATTCAACAGGACAACTACAACAACATACAGATACAGTATCCATTGTGTTTTTCTAGGACTGTGGCTGCATTTCTTGGATCTCTCTCTGCTTCTAAATTGATCCTTTAACACATCAATTAGTCCACTCCACTATCTCATCTGCACCACACATAGTCATTTGTAAGTGCTCCTACGTAATTCGCAAGTCGCAGCACGCCCCAGTCCGTAGAGGACTGGGATGGCCCCAATGATGAAGCATGTCACCAAGGGGCAACCCTGGTGAGTGAGGGGACACCTAGAAAAAGAGCAATTTCTCCTTTTCTATCTACTACGCCTTCCAGACCAACCCCATTGAGTGTTGTGAATGGATTTATAGTGACCAGCAAGGCTCTCAGGTATCTGGCAACAGAGACCTTATGTTGAATATAGTTATCAATATTTCTACACACGCCCTGTACTGTAGCATTCTTTCTTCCACAGTTGTCGAAAGTACTACTGACTTTTCACTGACATGCATGCAATAGTGCATGCACTTTCAAAGATTGATGGATAGGTTTGTAAAAAAAGATTCGTTTATGTTCACAATTGTTTGTCCATGCTGTGCTTTTTTTTCTTGTCTCACAAAACCTTTCCTAAAAACCCCCGTACCCATCCATTTTTCAAACCCTAACCCTCTTCCCCCGGGCTGTGTGGTTTTGATTGATGTGTGACTAAATTACAGCAATAAATCCACACACTTGCTGGGGAGGATAAGGTGATACCAACAGGCTGGTGAAGAAATCCGAGGATATATTCTTACTCTGCTTGACAAAGACCCATGGCTAATGTCAAAGAACAGAAAATAACAACAAAAGAGTGTTCTAGTGCAGGTAGGGTGGGGGTCTGCACTGAGCACAAGGGGTCAAACACAAGCCCATTAGGTTTGTTAATAAAGCCCTCACTCACCGACCTGGTCGGTGACTTGCTTCATCATCGGGCCCCACCGGGTGTGACCGAATGTCACCCCGGTGTGCTGCAACGCCAGAGTTACTGCGGAGCTGGTCTTGTGAGGTTGGAGGGGCTATGTGATAAATAACGTGAGAAGTGTAAGGAGTGGTGGTTTAAAATTGTCTTGTATGTATCAAAAATTATTTAATAGCTGATCATCAAGGACAAGATAAAAAATGTGTCCATAAACAAGGCCAACTAATTGGATGGTCTTGTACCGATAACATTAAGTGGAAGTGTGGTTGGTCAACATGTTTCTGCCCAAAGCGGTATAGTTAACCAGGCATTCGTCAGGACCTAAAGTGTAAACCCCGGCGGTATGAGCACGCTAAGGCCCACCCGACCGAAGGCCTTGAAAGTGAAAAATCGTGTCTGTGAAGTAAAATGAGGGGGGCTCCACCGACCGGAGGCGGGAAGCACACAACCTCGGGTCTCCAAAGATATAGAGACCAAAATTAGAATTAAAACCTGTGAAGATAAAAGGTACAAACAGACATACAGAGAGACAAACAAAAAGGGTTAAAATCATTTGTCATTGCGGCTCATAAGTTAAAGCCTGTGACTAGTGCTCAGAGTGCTTGGGGGTGCACAACTCGTACAAGTAAGCAGAGGTGCGTGGTTCTGCCTGTGGTCTAGACAGGATCGTATAACATTAAACTTTTAGTTCGTGACTGAACAGGCTCACTAGTGTACTATTTGGATTGTCAACAGTGCACGTGAGCTTGGCCGTTTGTGAGAGTGAGAGATGGGGGAATAGCGATGTGATGGGCATTCATACAAATCTCTGACACTCGAGCGATCAATGGGCCAAAGGCCAGTGATCAATCAATCAAATGTTTCAATGGTGAAAAGAGAAAGTTTCTCACTTCACAAGGGGTGAAATTGCACCCCATAGACCTCGGGAGGGGGGAGGCAGCGCTTTTTGGCACATCCTGTAAAGGAAAAAGGGGAAGCAAGAAGGGAACAAGGGACAAAACACAGTCAGTTTGCTGAAAAGAGTACTTATCTCATAAGATCTGTGGTGCTCGCAGGTACACTCACGCCCACTACGCCAGTCTCCCGCTGATACACCTGCTCAGCCCTCGGAACCGGGTCTCGCCGATCCAGGCTGGAGTGGTGTGAGACTATTTATAGAAAAAGGGGGAGGCTGAGTAGGGCTTCCGGGTCCGGAAGGTGTGTGCGATGCGCATGCGTCATCATGGATGGAGTAGAGCGTAAACCAACTTAAAAGAGTCGTACCCATTTCCGGGTCGGAAGGTTGGTAATGCGCATGCGTGGTTTGGGTCGGATTTTGTAAATGGCAGATTCACAATAAAGTTATTTTAGAATAGAGGCCCAGGGAATGTCGTCATTAAGACCAGTTATATGGGTTCCCAAGCGGTATACCCATCTCTGTTCTTTTTCAAACAGTCTATCTGGGATGTTAGAGCATCCGGTAATTTGTTCAATCACAGTCCATCTCAGATCGTTTGTGGTGTGATTGTTCCGTAAAAAGTGATCGCTCATTTTGGTCGTAGCTTTCTTGCACCTGATATTGCTCCTATGTTCACATACCCTTTGTTTCACCTTTCTCGTGGTCATGCCAACATAACGGAGAGAGCAGGGGCATGTGACAAGGTAGACAACATTGATGGAATTGCAGTTGGTATGTGCTTTCTGGTGCCAAGTTCTCCCTGGTTCCAGGTCAAGGGTTTTAGATGGAGTTGTCAGGTGGCAGACCGAACAATTAGCACATGGGAAGTGGCCTGTAACTTTTGGGAGGTTCCAAGCGTCTGTAATACTCCGTGTCAAGGGTACTGTAGATTGTCTAGGTCTCGTGTGAACGAGAGCGTCCTTTAGACTATGTCCCTTTTTGAACGAGAATAGAGGTTTTTGCCAATCTTTCTTCGTGCTCGTGATTATTTTCCAGTTCTTATTTATCGACTTCTTTACTAAATTCGATAGAGAACTGTAGGTAGTGACACATGTCAGCGGTATTTCCTCCGTTGTTCTCGTTACTGGTTCAAGGAGGGCCTCACGAGGTTGATTTCGCGCTCGTTTGAAGCCTTTTTGGAGGATGTGCTTGGGGTAGCCTCTCTGGGTCAGTTTGGTTGTAAGGTCGGAAGATTGGATCTTAAAATCCTCTAGGTTGCTACAGTTTCTACGGATTCTTAAATATTGCCCATAGGGTAGATTCTCCCTCAATGGGCGCGGATGGAAACTGGAAAATTGTAATAAATTGTTTTTGGCAGTGGCCTTGTAGTGAGTTTTGGTCGTTAGTGAGGCACCGATGTTCGTAATTACCACATCCAGGAAGACCACCTCCGTGGTACTCGCTGTGTGTGTAAATTTCAAATATCTGTTGGTGGTATTGATCCACCCCATGAATTCCATCAGACGTTCCATGCTGCCTTTCCAGATGAGCATCACGTCGTCTATGTATCGTTTCCAGAAGGTTATGTTCCTCGCAAACGGATTGTTGATGGATTGAATATTTTTAGCCTCGAAGTCTGATACATATAGCCCCGCCACGCTGGGCGCAAACGTGCTGCCCATCGAGGTCCCGGAGCATTGCAGGTATAGCTGGCCTTTGTAAGAGAAGAAATTCTCTTTAAGTGCAATAGTCGCGCACTGTAGTACAAATTCCTTGGGGGTGTTGTACTCCCATGTGACCGAGTTGAGAGCCGTACCCAGTACCTTGATAGTTTCATCCTGCGGGATACTGGTGTACAAACTTTCTATATCAAGGGTAGCTAGGATGATAGTATCGGGCTCAAAAGTGATGGTCTGTAATTCATACAGGAGATTTTTCGTGTCCTTTAAGTATGTGGGAGTGTTTTGAACAATGGGTTTCAGAAACTGATCACAAAAGGTGGACAATGGTTCTAGTAAAGACCCAATTCCTGATACTATGGGGCGGCCTGGTGGCGGCAGCCTGTTTTTGTGAGTTTTTGGAAGCGTGTAGAAATACGGGATGATATTTTTACTGGTTGAGAGATAGTCTGCCTCATTCTTAGATATATACCCATTCCCCTCGGCCTCCTTAACCAGGTTTGTAATCCGGTTTTGTAGATCCGGAGAAGGATCAGTGATGAGTGGGGTGTAGTTGTTGGTGTCGTTCAGAAGTGCCTCACAGACTTTCTCATAATCCGTGGTATTTTGAATGACGATCCCCCCGCCTTTGTCGGCAGGTTTTATAGTGATCTCGCTGTTGCTTTTCAATTTCTCCAGTGCCTGATATTCTGCGGTGCTGAAGTTTCCATAGGTCTCGGGTTCAGAGCTAGTTTCCAGGTCCAGAAACACTGCTTGTTCGAAGGCTGTGATAGCTGCAGGCACCGTATGTGGAGGAGGAACAAAGGATGATTTTAACCTTAGTCCCGTATCCCCTTTCCTAGTGTCCGCATTTGGATCCTCTTTTCCTTCAAAAAATGCCTTTAGCTTTAATTTGCGAAAGAAGTCTGTTAATTCGCAGTGTAATCTGAACTTATCAGGGCGGGCAGTTGGTACAAAGCCCAATCCCTTCTCTAATACTTTAATCCCAGTAATAGTAAGTTGATAGTCCGAGAGGTTGTTCACTAGACTTGTTGGTTGCTTGTCCCCGCTTGCGGTGTCTTGCTCCTGGTGTGGTTGCCAACAGCGTCGTCTGTTTGCCAGGAGACTTGGTTGGAGGTTCTTCTGTTCCTGCCTCTTCCTCTCCGGCCCCTCTCTAAAAAAGGCTGCTGGTATTGGTTCGCTGGTGGCGGTTGATGCCATCCTGGGTTCCACCCCATCATCGGAAATTGTGGGTGTGGAAAAGGGAAAGGTGCGGGCCCAAAACCAGCATGTGGTGCCATAGGCCAATTCGGTATGTGGTTATGTTGATAACGTTGGTTGCCTCTGTTACCTCTGTTACCACGTCTTCGACCTTGTTTGAATGAACTCGAACTCGATCCGCTACTGTTGGAAGAATTGTCGTCAGTAGCATCAGAATCATTGGCATTCTTTGCTGCAGCTTTATAGTCAGGATCCGCATATGGGTAGATTTTGTTGAACTCAAATTTTTTGAGATCCTTTTGGAATTTTGTTAGCTTCGCCTGTAGGAGGTTCTCCTTATAATCATTCATTTCTCGGTTAATTTCGTCTAGTTTTTTCTTATAACCGGTCACAGTGGTTTTAATGTGTGTCTCTGTTTCTTGAATTTCTATTAGTAATGTTTCGGACAGGCGCAAGGCAGTCTTAATTATTAGCACAAGCCAGTCTCGAGTGCAATGCCATGCAATCATAGCCCAGTCTTTGCGAAATTGTGCGTCATTCAGAAAAATGCGTGGAGCATTGGTTACCAGGAGGCCCCTGGGTGCCGAGTTGGAAGAGAGGTAGTGTTTCATTATAGTACCGTGTAGGATTGTGCGTATACGGTCTCGTTTATGTTCGGTTAGTTTTTCCCACTCCGAAGTATGTGCTATAGCCTGAGAGATGGCTGGGTCTACAAAAAGGTTGGAATCTGCCATAAGTGCATCAATTTCAGCTTCAGAGAAAGTGAGTCCCAAGTTCGCCATGGTGGAAGAGGAGGGTTAATGAACTCTCACAGCTGTGCGCTGCTATATATCTATCAACAAAAAGAGAGGTAGGGAAAGGCGCGAACACTCTTAGTCCCCAAAGGATTAACAGAAAATAACAACAAAAGAGTGTTCTAGTGCAGGTAGGGTGGGGGTCTGCACTGAGCACAAGAGGTCAAACACAAGCCCATTAGGTTTGTTAATAAAGCCCTCACTCACCGACCTGGTCGGTGACTTGCTTCATCATCGGGCCCCACCGGGTGTGACCGAATGTCACCCCGGTGTGCTGCAACGCCAGAGTTACTGCGGAGCTGGTCTTGTGAGGTTGGAGGGGCTATGTGATAAATAACGTGAGAAGTGTAAGGAGTGGTGGTTTAAAATTGTCTTGTATGTATCAAAAATTATTTAATAGCTGATCATCAAGGACAAGATAAAAAATGTGTCGATAAACAAGGCCAACTAATTGGATGGTCTTGTACCGATAACATTAAGTGGAAGTGTGGTTGGTCAACATGTTTCTGCCCAAAGCGGTATAGTTAACCAGGCATTCGTCAGGACCTAAAGTGTAAACCCCGGCGGTATGAGCACGCTAAGGCCCACCCGACCGAAGGCCTTGAAAGTGAAAAATCGTGTCTGTGAAGTAAAATGAGGGGGCTCCACCGACCGGAGGCGGGAAGCACACAACCTCGGGTCTCCAAAGATATAGAGACCAAAATTAGAATTAAAACCTGTGAAGATAAAAGGTACAAACAGACATTCAGAGAGACAAACAAAAAGGGTTAAAATCATTTGTCATTGCGGCTCATAAGTTAAAGCCTGTGACTAGTGCTCAGAGTGCTTGGGGGTGCACAACTCGTACAAGTAAGCAGAGGTGCGTGATTCTGCCTGTGGTCTAGACAGGATCGTATAACATTAAACTTTTAGTTCGTGACTGAACAGGCTCACTAGTGTACTATTTGGATTGTCAACAGTGCACGTGAGCTTGGCCGTTTGTGAGAGGGAGAGATGGGGGAATAGCGATGTGATGGGCATTCATACACATCTCTGACACTCGAGCGATCAATGGGCCAAAGGCCAGTGATCAATCAATCAAATGTTTCAAGGGTAAAAAGAGAAAGTTTCTCACTTCACAAGGGGTGAAATTGCACCCCATAGACCTCGGGAGGGGGGAGGCAGCGCTTTTTGGCACATCCTGTAAAGGAAAAAGGGGAAGCAAGAAGGGAACAAGGGACAAAACACAGTCAGTTTGCTGAAAAGAGTACTTATCTCATAAGATCTGTGGTGCTCGCAGGTACACTCACGCCCACTACGCCAGTCTCCCGCTGATACACCTGCTCAGCCCTCGGAACCGGGTCTCGCCGATCCAGGCTGGAGTGGTGTGAGACTATTTATAGAAAAAGGGGGAGGCTGAGTAGGGCTTCCGGGTCCGGAACAAAGAACTTCAACCGAATTAGTAGTTATACTTATACTTTACCATTTGTTAGGCTACAATGTGGCACTGTTCTAGTGTACTGTCACCTGCTATATTCTCTATTGTACCGTTGTATTGCTCAGGAGGACAAACCAGATTTCATTTTCTTTTTTTTCATAGGCATGCAACTGCCACTGTGTCACACCACTAGTACCACCGCTATGAGGAAATTTTATCCGTCCAGGATTGCCAACCTTATTCGCTGTTTCCCGTGGATCCAGCCCTGGGCCTAGCTCTACTTGCAAACAGAAATTACAGGTAAGATAGGCGTTTGGTTGGAGGTAGTATAATGGAGTATTAGGAGAGACGAGAGATTGACGATAGTACTACTAAAGTCACAGGACTATTCAGGAAAACAAACTTACTGTTAAACTCCCACCCACCAGACTCAAAAGCTGTAAAAAACAGGTATGGTCAGATAAAGTTTAAAAAATTATATTTTTATAGCCCTAACAAAATAATCTCCCGCAAGACCCTCCCTAACCCCAATCCTTCAAAAGTCCCCAAAAAACCCAACTCCCAATTCCCACCCCCAAAAGTCTCTAAAAAAGGGGCAAGGGACACTATGGCAGGTTGCTGTTGCCTTTAGCAGCCAGGGCATCATGCTCCTTGCGGAGGGTGGCAAGTTCGAAGCGGAGGCCCTCCACCAAGTTCTTATAGTTCAGGACCTCCTGCTCCAGGTACGACAGTCTGAGGGATAAGCGGCGCCGGTGTGCCTTGCAAATCCTGTGGGGGGCAGCTGCTGTCTTTGCTGCTCGGCGTTGGCGTTGGGCTTTGGTAGCCCGGCTCCGTACCGCTGGAGCACTGCGCTGCCTGGCAGCCCGCACGGAGGAGGATGCAGCTGTCCCCGTGGACGTTGTTGTTGTACCAGACTGCGTCTCCTCCTCCTCCAGGGCCACCAGCCGCCGATATTCAGCGACAGTGGCATCCAGCCTCCATTGCCGGGCCATTCGAGCCAGCTCCTTCCTCCTTGATGGTGTCTTGGATTTGGAAGGAGCAACTACATGAAGAAAGAAAGACATAGTCTGTAACCAATGCTCCTTAAGATTAACACAAAATGATTGAGCAGAAAGTTGTCACAGTACAAGTAGCAAATTGAAAGCACAGTACATAACTATTGAGGACAGTATCTATGTAACCTCCGACTTCTTCATCCTTGCTCTAACATTAGTGGGAGTTTAAGGGACAAATTCTACAAGCACTATGGACTTCCATTACAGTCGACTATGACAGTACACCAGTCTTATTCCTCTTCTTCTCTCTTGTTTAGGAAAATTGGTACGTTATCTTATGCAAGCCGGCATAATGCCAGCGCAGTTAACTTGCACCCGAGAAAAACAGACGCACACCATGGTGAGTGAGACAGACTTGCGTTACTGTACCAGTCCAGTACATGCAGGTGGTGAAGCTCTTACTTTTCTATTACGGGTGGCACTGAGAATACTCTGTTAAAAGGGCTACTGCTTAA
Organism: Lissotriton vulgaris; assembly: GCF_964263255.1. NCBI lineage: Eukaryota > Metazoa > Chordata > Amphibia > Caudata > Salamandridae > Lissotriton > Lissotriton vulgaris. Next base: position 11,078 of record NW_028252711.1, on the reverse strand, counting down.
TTAATTTAGCTTTCACCCTACAGTGCAAATGAGTATTAGAAAAGGAAAATAAAGAAGCTAAATAATCTGATTATCTATCACTTCACATGGGATGTATTTGATGACATATGGGATGACTTTAGGTGCTTTGCTTATTATGGAGTGAACAGTGATACCCCCACACATGAATGACGTACTACTACTAAACTAAAGTTATTAAGAGAGGTAGGGAGTGTCCACCGTAATAACCGGATATATGCTGTGCTTGCAGTTGCAATACAAACTACTGCTACTATTCATGGTAGTATTTGGACAAAATTACAACTTCTTTTCCTTGCCTTTCCTACACTGGAATGGACGTGCGGGTGCGGTGTTACATGCTCTTCAAAGTAACACTTAGTTCATCCAGTGACCGTCTACTCTCTCTAGATACACATATGCTATCTAAGAGTCAGATAGTACCATGAATGATCCAGGCATCCATCCATTCAAAGTATATGCACACATACAGTTTCTGTTTCACCCACCCAGGCTGTTCTCCTTACACCCATCCTTGCTTCATCATTCACCCAGCCATGCACCATACCATATTCTTTCCTTCCCAGCCACCTCGGGGACCAAGCAAACACATATCATTCTTCTTTGCCAGTCATCATTACATTTCTCGTCCTTCCACACTTACTTACACCCTTCTTTCGCTTTTCGTTCAGCCCTTCCATCAAGTTCACCTCAGATCTGATTGGGATTCTTCTCGCCAAAAACTTCACAGCTAAGTCGAAGTACATTTAGAGGAGCCTACTACCTGGTTTATTTATATAATACACCCGTGCAGAAAGCACACTCTGCAGTCTTTAATCTCAAATGAGTAAGGAATGTATAGCTTACCTCTGCCCGCCACCACCGTGTCATCCCCCACAGATTTGTCAGGCACTTGCACCGCCTCCTCCCCAGAGTTGTCCTCCTCGTCCAATGCCACCACCACCTCTCCGCTGGCCCCACCTCCAGATGTTCCACCTACAAAGTACATTTAATAATGTTAGAATACACCACTCACTACTATATAATATTTGGTCTAGGAGGAAGAAAGAAATGTGAAAAAAACTGTATACAATTTAATAATTTGTGACTGTCTACTGTAAAGTAAAAATGTCCCTTTTTCCATGGAAGGCTGTTGTCTTGCTGCACTTTTTAGCACAACTGATGAATGCTTGCTTTTTATTTTTAACACGCACCACTTTTTCTCCTAACAGACAGAAGCTTGACTTCTAAGACCACGAGCAGGATCAAGTTCAAACCAGGTGAGAGCTCGGCTCGACCACAAGAAATGTGTCCAATTAATCGTCAGCACTAAGCACTTTTCCATTTCCAGTTAAACGTTTACTTTTATGACAAACTTGATTTCAATAAATGTGTTTACTTTTAATAAAGCTTTTAAACTCAAATGGACTCTGTGGTTTTTGGTCCTCCAGACTAGAGTGGATGAGCTAAAGGTTTTGGAATTTTTGCAAGCATAAGTCCGTGCCTCTGCCATCGGTGACTTTGGGAGCTAAATGACTCTGCCACACTATCTAGTCAGTAAGGAGATTGGGGGTTCAACTACAAAGTCTGTTATCACTGAGGTATGTAGAAAGTCTAACAGCACCTATTATAATTGATAAGCTAAGCAATGCATTTTTTAGTGTCCATAGTTCTGTTTGTGCAGATTTGTCCAGGCAACAGTAGTAGAATGGATTGTCCTCCTATCCAAACCAAAAGTAAAGTAGTATCTTATTCTTTCTTGGTGGTCATTCACCTTTTTATTGTTGGCAATTGTCAAAGCATAAACATTTAGAATACTTGAAAAGACATTATGGACAATCCCAGAGGACTGCACTCAGTGCATAGAGCTATTGCTGACTAGAATGGGAGTCCAATGGAAATGCCAAATGTGCAATCTTAGTTAGCTACACAGACAGACTAATAAGAATAATCTAGTAATACTACACTGAGTCATAGTCGAGGCAGGATAAGAATTTAGATCCTGTCTACAAGAAGATCAAAGACGATTTAGAAAAAATCGAATGAGGAACGCTAGGAAAAAATAAGTACTCTATATTAAAATTAAAACTTACTGGGGCCAGCAAAGGAGCCCTCGCCTGCCGGGTCCTGGCCTGCATCGTCAACAGCACCCTCCTCCTCCTCCTGTGTCCTCCTCTTGCCCCTGGGGGAAGCTGATGTACAACATGAAAGAAAGAAAAACAGAAAACATGGATGATATTTGTCAACCAAATCAAACATTTCAAAAGAACTAACAAAATATTTTTGCGAAATAGCAAATAGACAACTACTCCACGGGATATATTATTGACCAATCTCATGTGGTCGACTACGTTATTACTTTAGTATTGCTTGATTTGCGGACCGTCAAATTGGAAATTACCTTATGTAACTCACTAAACAAAGTACTAAAAAGGTTTGCCTAGGATTGGCAGGCAGCAGTCCGCAGCACGCGTAGTGACAGCCAAAGTCCATCGTGATTGAAGATCAGCGACAACACTAAAGTTTCCTACTACATTAACCAGTCATTAAAATACTCAAACTATTAATCCACCACCACTATTTCTTCTTATCGCCATGTGTACAAAGGAAGGACTGGACTTGAGTCTGTAGGGGCTGATTTAGAAGCCCCTTGCGGCTCTTTTGCTCCATTGTTGTGTGACTTTTGTGATGCAGCGACAGCACAAAAGAGGCGCAATGGTGCGGCGTATATTAACAACGTGACGCATATGGGAGATGAATCACGTTGTAAAGCCCTGCGCCAATAGGGGGCGTTCCGGCGCAAGGGAGGGCGTTCCTGCGCAGGAACGCATCCTAAAAGTGGCTGAGGGAAATCTACAAGATTTCAATCAGTCACTTTGAGGACAATGATGCGTGACTCAAACCCTGCGCCTGCTTGAAGCAGACGTACGTCTTGACGCAGCATTGGGGAGATAGGGCACCCCAGAGCATTGATGGAGCTGCACCATCGTTGCGACGCAACTCCAGCAATGCGCCGCCTTTACGGCACAGATGCGTAACGCTTTGGTGACGTTTTGGGCCCATGGTGCGCCGCATTGTAAATACGGCGCACCATGGGTGATGGTGGCGTGACGCACAATTACTGGCGCATCCCTGCTACTTTGCAGGGATGCGCCGGTAATTAAAAATCTGAACCTTAGTGTCTAGCATTACGCAGTTCTTTAAACTACACTCATACATAATTTCACAGGCCAATGAAATGAACACAAAATCTAAAACAAATAAGCATAGTAGCAACACTACTGAGAAGAAGGAGAGCAGTGTACCTGAAATGCACAGATTTTAAAATATAATTTACCTACAATGTAATGAGCAGCATTATTGCTCTTGGTAAAAAACAAAAATTTGCAATATAATAACACAGCAGGAGAAAACATAGTAGTAAAGAAATAGCTACTACTACTCACCAAGCCCGGGGATCTCAAGGCCAAGGAGGTCGAGCAGATCTCGCTCACGGGTCGGGACATCCGTCCAGCGGTGGGTGGCCTGGTTGTAGGTGCGCCAGACCGAGAGTGGTGGTAAATGGCCTGGCACACCTTCTCCCACCGCTTCCGGCGCTCCCGGACCCCGTACCCGGCACTGATCTTGCCGCCTCCCATGATGGTCCTGGGGAGGCGGCGCTGAACATAAAAAATGAGTTGGCCCACCTCCTCCGGGGTAAAGATCTCCATGGGTACGACCTCCTCCCCTCTCAAGCGCCCGCACGGGAGCCGGACACAGGGTGCGGGACCCTTCCCCTTCTCGGGATGCTTCCCGGCTCCCTTCACCATGGTCTGGGTGGAAAGGAATAAAGAAAATAGAATAGGGAAGAGAAGAAAAGAAAAGAGTTTAAAAAAGTAGTTTCAAATTAACCAAAAGTAGCAGTAAACACAAAAATATAGGGCTAGAAAAATAGAGGGATAGATAATAAGTAAAATAGATAAAATAAAACTACAAACAAGCAAAGGATGGCAGAGATTTAGAGAGGATACAAAGACCATGCCCAGAACCATAGCAATAAATGAGAAACAAGATGGCCGCGCCCGTTCAAGACCGCGCGGGTAAGTTCGCGCGAGATTTTCCTTGCGAACACGCGCGAAACTGTACTGGCAAGCCGCAGACTTTGCGAGATTACACTTCGCGCCCGGAAACGGAAATACGTCAGGCAAACAAGATGGCCGCGCCCTTGAACGACCGCGAGGGTAACTTCGCGCCTTGCGCTACGAGCGGCTCTCAAAAACGCACAAAACCTTACCAACTAACACGCGGCAAAAAAACAAATTGCATATTCGCACGAATTTGCAGCTTCCGAATCCGATCTCGTGCGTGTTCGCGCCCCGCGAATCCCGCGAAATTGCAGAAAAACGAGTTTTTCAAAACTGAAAGCACTCGGCAGGGGCAAGAGTTCAAACTCATCATTAGTAACAATTCCCTGTAGTGCTTCCTGACTGGGGCCCCTCCAGAATTCAGTTGCTAGTTGCAACAATTATATGACCCTGCTCTGACCCTCACAGCAGGCTCATAGAATAGCTACAAGTAGGCCACAAAGGTCCTGGGAAAAAAAATGCACTGCAACAGAAAGCAAATTACAGATAAGGAAGCAGGTGCCAGACTGGAATTTTAAAACAGTGACACATTAATAAACTAACCCCAAATTAATTCATGTCAGTTGAAGCTGGGCTGGTGTGCTTGCTTTTCCCTCCCATAATCTACAGTGATGATGAACCAGAGGGTGGCATTGATGTAACAGAGGGTTGCAGTGGTGAAACAGAGGGTGCTGGGAACCTGAGATGATGAACCAGACGTAGAAACAACATAATCGCGACCGTTGCGTGCCGAAATGTAAGTTCGCAATTGCGAACTGGTAGGAAACCCTCGCGAACTGGCAGAAATCCTTGCGAACACAAAAAAAAAAATCCGCAAATTCGCTAGAATTTGCGGATTTTGCCGATTGCGAGTTCGCAAATCCGCAAAATTCGCGAACGCGAGATTCGCAAAATTCGCCCATGCTTATCCATAACACTGATTAAAAAATCGATATTTCAAACAACTATATTTTTACTATTTATATTATTGACTTCTATATGTTTGAAAACAATATTTCTTACCTTAAATTCGATATTTTCCACTGACTATATTTAAGACTCTATATTCCTCTAGTTCAACATATCCAACTCGATATTTTTGCTGCACACCTTCCTGAAAAAGGTAGAACTTGACATGCCCGTGGTGGAAACCTGTTCTTTTACCTTCTTCTCCTCACTGGCCACTTTCTGACCAGGAACAGCTTTCTTAAGTGGAAAGTAAGCAGAGGTGGATTAAGGTGGTGTGGTGTTATATTACTTTGGTGCCGATTCCGATCTTGGTTGGAAAGCACTCTGACCGATCTGGATCCGGGGTGATTTCCGATCGAACGAGACTCCTGCAGTCCGACCGTGCGAGTACGATGCAGCCGTATGCAGTCGGACTCGGTTCGGTCGGACTCCCTTTGAAGTCAATGGGAGCCGGTCGTACGATGCTTACATGGGCTCCCATTGACTGAATGGGTACATCGCAGACAAGTGCGCCCCCTACAGTGGGTACGTGTTAGTGCCATCCACACCATACATGCCTATGTTGGGGAGACCCATGGGTCTCCCCTGTGGGTCTCCCCCTGTGTCCGAGTCGTAAGGCTACGGGTAGCAGGGGGTCCGATGCGGATCCCCAAAGCCCAACTCAGGGAGCTATTGCGAGCCGGAAGCTCCGACTCGATCCGGCTTTCCGAATCGAGCATTGTACTGGCTCAGTCGGAATTTGCCTCCATTGCACGCCACGGTTAGCTTACGGCCGAGACGTACGGAGCGGTTCAGACCCGGAAGCGATTTGGACAGAGATTTCGAACTTGTTCGCATCGTACTTCGACGTCCGGACCTGTGTACGAACCGGACGGAAATTCAGCCTCCGAATCCAATCCGCTAATGCCAAACCTGATTTGGTACCCTTCCGACCGAGATCGGAATCGGCCCCTTTGTGTTGGCCTTCTTTCTGGCAGTACTGTGGGTGATGTCTCTTGTTCACCGAAAAGCAAACAAACAAGACAGACATTCAGTGACATTTTTGCAGTTAGAAATATTTATACAGGCAATATAATTTAGTGAGGTTATTGCACTCCTAAATAATAAACAACAATAGTGTTTCCATTGACCATTCAAATCCAAACAATAACATAATATTTCAATCAGGATAACAACAACCTAGAGATTTTAAAAACAGCTTTATGTGCCCCTAATGTGAGACACCAGTGGCAGGCAGGCGAAGCAGGGAAAAATTGAATAATCATAAAATCGGCGAATGCTGGTTTGCACCTGTGGCATGAGAAACATATGGCATTCAGGGTGTGAAGTGCAGGTCTTGAAAAAATCGACTGTGCTTAGAAAGGTGAATGCTGGTGTGCATCTATGGCCTGAGAGACCTATGGCAGGCAGGGGGTGCAGGCACAGGAAAACATTATATAATCCTTAAAATGCTGAATACTGGTTTGTGCCTATGGCCTAAAAGACCTATGGCAGGCAAGGGGTGCATACCAGCAGGAAGAAATTGAATAATCATTAAAAAGGTGAATGCTGTTACGCCTATGGTTTAGGAAACCTAGGGCAGGTGGGGTGCAGGCCAGGGAAAAAAGGAATAATCCTTAAAAAGGTGAATGCTGGTGTGCACCTTTGGTCTAATAGACCTATAGCAGCCATGGGGTTCTAGCCAGGGAAAATGGGATAATCCTTAAAAAGGTGAATGCTGATTTATGCCTATGGTCTAAGAGACCCATGGCAGGTAGGGGTGCAGGCCTGGGTAAATGGAATACTATAACAAGCATTAGAAATGCAATAGGTCTCGCAGCATTAGAGTTAGTGCTTTTAGAATTGTTTATGGGTTTTTTTGTAAATCTTTAGCATGAGGTTGAGGGTGAGTGAGGGTGAGTGAGGGTGAGGGGTTGAGGGTGAGTGAGGGTGAGGCTGAGGGGTTGAGGGTGAGGGTGAGTGAGGGTGAGGCTGAGGGGTTGAGGGTGAGGGTGAGTGAGGGTGAGTGAGGGGTTGAGGGTGAGTGAGGGTGAGTGAGGGGTTGAGGGTGAGTGAGGGTGAGTGAGGGGTTGAGGGTGAGTGAGGGTGAGGGGTTGAGGGTGGGTGAGGGGTTCAGGGTGGGTGAGGGTGAGGGGTTGAGGGTGAGTGAGGGTGAGGGTGAGTGAGGGTGAGTGAGGGGTTGAGGGTGAGGGTGAGTGAGGGTGAGTGAGGGTGAGTGAGGGTGAGTGAGGGGTTGAGGGTGAGTGAGGGTGAGTGAGGGGTTGAGGGTGAGTGAGGGTGAGTGAGGGGTTGAGGGTGAGTGAGGGTGAGTGAGGGGTTGAGGGTGAGTGAGGGTGAGGGGTTGAGGGTGGGTGAGGGGTTGAGGGTGGGTGAGGGTGAGGGGTTGAGGGTGAGTGAGGGTGAGGGTGAGTGAGGGTGAGTGAGGGGTTGAGGGTGAGGGTGAGTGAGGGTGAGTGAGGGTGAGTGAGGGTGAGTGAGGGTGAGTGAGGGTGAGTGAGTGTGAGTGAGGGTGAGTGTGGGTGAGTGTGGGTGAGGGATTGAGGGTGAGGGATTGAGGGTGAGGGGTTGAGGGTGAGGGGTTGAGGGAGAGCAGGGGGCGTGAACACTACCAGGGTGGTGAAGTAAGAGCCTGGACATAAGGTTGTGTGTCAATTCTGGGGCATCTGGGTGAGTAGGCAATTGGTAGGGGAGCAAGGGCGGCCAGGTGGGGGGAAGGGGTGAAACACAGAGTGGCGAAGAAGCTCACGGTGGCTGTGCAGTAAGCGGGAAGAACAGAATGAAGAGAGTAGCCTCAACGTCTGCAATCACGTCATGGTAATGGGCTAGGAAGCCGGCAGGTAGGTGAGTCTAGAAGAACATACCGAGGCGGAATAGCGAGAGGCAAAGGACCCGAACTCGCGATGTGCAATTAAGTCAGACTAAGGGTGACAACGAACAGTTTCAAGGTGGGGGCCAGGAATGGGAAGTACAAAAGCCGTGGGTTAGTAAGGTCAAAGTGCAGGAGGAGGGATGTCGAAATCCTGGGGCTGATTCACTCGCGTAAGGCATAGTATCAGTGTGGCGGCATCTGGAAGTAAGCGCTCAAACCATGGCCAAGTTGTCGGACCGGGTGGGGTGACATACCGGAGCAGTGCGAAAGAGAAGTGGCCAGATGAAGCGCTTAGGCGGCAGAGTTACCTGGAAAAACAATGTAGATCGGAAGATCAGTAATTAAGGTGCTTCCAGTCGGATGGGCAACATCTGTAGTGGGGGAATAAAGGAGTGGAATGAGGGACGAGGGAACATTGGTGAAGCCGGGCGGGTGAGCTGGGGGGAGCGTGTAAATACCTGAATAAAGCGGGAGGCACAGCGCGGGCGATCGGTGCCACATCCGTGGACGTCAGGTGCTTCGCAGTCCGGCGTTCCACGCGTTGTGGTAGAATACCTGGCAGAGGAAAGGGAGGGGAAAGGCTAAGGATAAGGACTGGTGGAGGACGGTCGAGGAGAGGGGGGGTAAAAGAACATGGCGGGCTGTGTACCTGAGTCAGTAGAGGAGCTCTCATGGAGTCAATCCAGGGGCCGTTGTTGCTTCGGCAGGGTTACTGTGGAGCCGGTCGACAAAGTTGAATACCAGGAAGTGGTGTGTCACGAGGGGTGTGATGTGGTAGCAAGGGGCCAATCTGGATGTGGTGAAGGGGGGGGCCGGGGAGGGGAGTGGAAAAAGGGGAGCCGACGGAAGGAAGAGAGGGGAGGGGGAGGAGAAATGCGACACGGCGGGAGGGGGCGGAGCGGGGAGCCGGTCAACAAAGTTGAATACCAGGAAGTGGTGTGTCACGAGGGGTGTGATGTGGTAGCAAGGGGCCAATCTGGATGTGGTGAAGGGGGGGGCCGGGGAGGGGAGTGGAAAAAGGGGAGCCGACGGAAGGAAGAGAGGGGAGGGGGAGGAGAAATGCGACACGGCGGGAGGGGGCGGAGCGGGTAAACAAAGACGGACGTGCACGCGCACGCGCTTTTAAGGTCAATGCGCATGCGCATAAGCTCAATGCGCATGCGCATTGACCTTAAAAGTCACGGGCACTGTAAGGAATCGCCACGATTCCTTGCAGTGTAGATAAAGAGTGGATAAGTCGCAATAGTCTCGCTTGCTCGATGCGCATGCGCATCGACAGGCGAGACCTAAAAACAAGTAATTGCTGGTGTTTTACTAGGGAATATGAGAAATCCTTTGGGAAGCAAGGAGGTGGAAGGAAAAAATGCACATCATATTATATAAACACTATACATACATATTACAATGATGCTCAGGCACATTAAACTGATAACAGAATTTTTTTAAAAAAAGTTAACAAAGAATAAAAAGGATTAGTCCTCTTCAATGTCCATATTAAAAGCTTAAGTAACTGGAAAAAAAGGATGTATTTAACACACCTGCCACATGTTCAAACACCAACAAGCAAGGAACCATGGAAAAACAAAGAACACACATTTAGGCCTATGGCAAAAGCACACTGTCAAACAACACAAAATGGTCGCTGGCCACATGGTCAAACAATAAGCAAGGAGGCATGGGCAACAAAGAACACACTCAGCCCAATGGCAAAAGCGTACTGGACCATAAAGGACACCTTCTGGCCTATGACAAAAGCACACTGGGTGACTACACAAAATAGCCGCTGGCCACGTGGTCAAACAATAAGCAAGGAATCATGTTCAACAAAGAACACATGCAGGCCTGTGGGAAAAGCACACTGGCTGACTACACAAAATTGCCGAAAAACTCTCACATTCCGCAGAGTTCCACGATCAGACAGAGTAAGGGGGATTCACACCTATGCAGAAGTTTCCTCTCTATTTCCAATGCCTTTTCTCTGGTTCATCGCACTAAGGGGCAGATTCCGATTCCGATTGAAAAAGGAACCGACCAACACGGATCGGGAACGGAGTCTGACCGACATGTACAGGCGTCATACGACCCGTGTAGTACGATGCAACAACCGAGCTGTACGGAATACAAGGTGTACGACTGAGCCGTACGCAAACCAGTGATTCTCCCGGAAAAAGGACGCGAGTCGCACCAACCGACACGAACCAGGAATGAACCCGACCGACACGTACCGCGACGTCCAACCCGCACAGTACGATGCAATGCGTGTGACTGTGTCGCATGACCGACACGCACAGAAAACCGGGACCTGAAGCAATAGAGATCTCCGTGACCGACGCGTATGAAACACAGAAGAAAGTCAGCGTGAAAGACTCGGAGAAGCCCACACGAGCCAACATCAGGGTCAGAAGGACGTCTCCTACATGCCTTAAAAACACAAAGAAAAATACACAAAAAAGGACCAAACAAAAGCCAAAAAAATACTAAAAAGAAAAAATTGTAATAAAGACACACCCACAACTCCACCTATATAAAGGCCAAAAATCACTACCATGAACCTTTGCAAATTCAACAGACCAGCCAGCACAGAAAACCTTCAGACAGCGACCACAGACACACTCACAACTCACCCATCACACAACCTTCACAACATAAGCATCTCTCCAAAAGCAATCTCACATACACCTAGCAAAACTGACAACCACCCACTCTCAATTGCACCCTCACACACACTTCTCTCCCCACCACCACCCATCACCATGCCCCCTAAGAAGAATCCAAAGTTCACAGATAGTGAGTTAGAAGTCCTGGTAGATGAAATCCTCAGAGTGGAGCCTCATTTGTTTGGTACATTGGTACAAAGGACCCCCATGTCACAGAAAACAAAGATGTGGGTGAGGATTGTGGACAAGGTCAATGCACAAGCACCAATGTTGCGCACAAAGGACGACATACAGAACAGGTGGTATGATGTGCGCAGGAGGGTCAAGAAGCTCCTTGAGAAGGAACATGCCTTGAGTCAGCGCACTGGTGGTGGCCCTCCTTCCAAACCTTATTTGGTATTACATCTCTATGACAGGCACATACCCATGGTCCCGGTATTGCCACATGGACACTGGCATGACATGGCGTATCATGTACACCCC